>NW_027362765.1:618881306-619511520 GCF_046119375.1 Phyllobates terribilis
AAAACTGACCTAGCAATATGATTCCCCAGATCAATACAAGTACGCAGCTACCAAACATGCAGAGGTTTTGTTTTTTTTTTCCTAAACTGTAAAAAATTTTTTTAAAAAAAACAAAAATATCACTTGTCGCCATTTTCAGAGACTTGTAATGTTTTCATTTTTCGGGATCTGGGGCTGGGTATTGGCTTATTTTTGCGCTCTGAGCTGATGTTGGGTTAGATGCGATGCTTTGATTGCCTCTTATTGCATTTTTTTGCAGTGCTCCAGCATGTATTGCGGAAATGATGATTCTCCTATGAGTGATGGCCACGAGACAATGGTCACAGGATATTCACACTGTCAGGCACGTGGGTCAGCAGACCCCCGGCTGTCATGGCAACCCATTGGCACCTCGCGATCACATGACAGGAGGGATTAAGGACATGCTTGTGGTCGGCAAGTGTTAAATCCCACTATCAGCGATTGTCGGCGGGATTTAACAGGTTAACAGCCGCGGGTGGAGAACCGCTGCATCTGCGGAGGCACTTGATGGCTGATTAAATCAGCCATCAAGTGCAGGGAAAGATGAGAGCTCAGCATGCGATCTCACATTAAAGGCAGGGACACTACCTTTGACATATATATAAGAGCCATTACCACATGTACAGTATATACTTACAAAAAAACAATACAAAAACTTACCAATTCTGTCAAAATTGGTTTTCGTAAGGACCACTTTATCCCACGTCCATTCAAGCACAAAGCGAAGGTTTGGAGCTGACCTGGGTTTCTCTTAAAAGTGAATTACACAAGTCAGAACCAGGTGAGAAAAGTCAAAATAGTGTATTTTGCACAAATAGAAATGTGAATACATTTTTTGTTGTTTACACTTACCTTCTACAATCCATTGCTTGATACAACGAGTTAAAAGACTGATGGAGCTAGTTTCAATGGCAGCTGATAACACAGCTTGTAGCTGTTCTTCCTAGGTATCACATAAAAGCTGTAAAGGCTGAATTTTATAGGAAGTGAAATACAACATGGCAGTAAGGAGAGCTTACCCGAGTCAGGCCGGAAGACTGAACATCAGCAAGTCTTGGAGACAGGAGACCAGCTACTAAGCATCTGTTATAACCATCTGCAATCTCTTCATTCAAAGATGATCCAATATTCTTTAAGTAGTGCAGAGTCTTAAAACAAATAATGCAGTATGATATCTTCACCGCTAGGACAACCACATTGTAACTAAGTATATACCTAGAGTTCACCATCACTTTATATTGGAAATGAATCTACATGAAGCATTAAAAGCACCAATTCATCAAGACTGGCGTTTTTCACGCTTGTCTTGATGGAACACCATAAGCTCATCATAAATTTTACAAACAGGGGGGGGGGGTTGCCAAACTCCGTCTCTCCAACCTTTTGTAGCTGGTAGATTTGGGTGTGAAAATGACAAAAGTTGCTAAATTTTTGAGCAGCCTCGTGTTGTACAAAAATGTTGCGACTTTTCAAAGCTTTTTACACCAGACTTAGAGTGAAGGTTTAGTTACTCATTATAGGGAACCTGTCAACAGGTTTTTACCATATGAGGTAAGACCACCACCTTCCAGCCCTGATATACAGCAGTATAACAATGCTGTATACATGCCCCTAACCCAGCCTGCAAGACAAGTAGGCATTAGTCCTACCGGTAATAGGTTTTCCATGAGTCCATCATGACAATACTATCAGGAGGTCGTCCTTCGTATCCTTGATAGGGACAGGAACACACAAGAGGATAAAAGGCCCTCCCTCCACCCAAACCCCAGTAATTTTCCAAGTACCACACCACGACGGACGCACTCTATTTTATTTAGTTTCCTTCTATCTATGTTACCTTCACAGACGCAGACTGGAATGTTAGGGAGGGAATGTAATAGGTGCTGTCATGATGGACTCCTGGAAAACCTATTATCGGTGGACTAATGCCTACTTTCCAGAATGTCCCTCCTGACATCACCATCAGGAGAATACCAGAGTATACATTCAGGGTGGGACTACTACTTTGAGGACTTTCTTCTGAAGGCCATTTTTTGGCCTGATAGAATGTCCAGTTTATAGTGTCTGCAAAAGATGTTCAGGCTTGTCCATGTTGCAGCTCTGCAAATCTGGTCCACCGAGGCCCCTGCTCGTTCTGCCCGTGATGTGGCTACTGCTTTAGCCAAATGGGCCCTGATGTTATCCAGAGAGGATCTTCCTTCAGACTAACAGGTCAGACTTATCACTGACCTAACCCACCTTGCCAGCACTGTTTTTGATGTCTTTTTCCCCTGGTTTTTGCCTGCAAACTGTACGAACAGGTTAGGGTCTACTCGCCAGTCCTTTGTTGTCTCCAAGTAATGGAGGACTACTCTCCTGACATCCAGGGAGTGAAGTCAGTTCTTGATTATTTTTATGGCCTTGGCAAAAAGAGGGTAAGACTATTTCCTTGCTCATATGAAAAGTTACTACTTTTGGTAAAAAAAAGCTGGATCTAGCCTGACGGTAATGCAGTCGTCTAGAGCCTTAGGTATAGATCGTTGACGATGCTTGTATTTCTCCCATCCGCCTTGGTGTTATTGGTGGTTTAATAAAGTATTGCCACACTGTTTTACTCTCACCCTGTGTTGTCTGAGTAGTATTATGCCCATGAAAGACCCAGTGTCTCCACGGGCTGCAATTTGCACTTTTAGGGTGCTAGCTCTTAGGCCTTTATGAAATCCAGTCTATAGAATCTCTAGTATATTTAGAATGTTAGGACTAGAAATCTGTCAGTTTCTTGATACTGTGCACAATTTTTTCCCCAGATTTTCGTGTATATTGCTGCATGTTACTGGCTTTCTACTATTTTGCATAGTTGATTTGACAGAATCTGAACGATCTTTAGATCTCAAGATCTGCCTCTCAGGATGTAGGTTGGAGGAACTTTACGTTGGGATGGTATATCAGCCCCTGGATCAGCAGATCCAGTCTCTCTGGAAGAACGATTGGATCTTCTAGGGACATTTTTTCAGTAAAGGAAACCAGCTTCTCCTGGGCCAAAAAGGGTAATATTACTATTACCTTGGCTTGGTCTTCCTGTATCTTCCTTAGCACTGCTGGAATTAAGAGCAAGTGAGGAAAGGCATAAGCCAAGTCCATGTCCCATTTCTGGGACAAAGCATCTACCCCTGTTGGCCTGTCTTTTGGATCAAGGAAGAAGAATTTGGCTGTTTGTGCGTTTTTCCTTGTGATGAACAGATACCACCGAGTATCCCATCGATATATTATGCGATGGAATTCTTCCCACTTTAGTTCCCATTCTGACTGTTGCACTGTTTCCCGACTGAGGAAATCTGTCACGGAGTTCTGAGACCCCTTCAGGTGTATTGCACTTACTGATAGTACTGTTTCTTCTACCCACTAAAAAATCTTTCCTGCTAAATCTTGCAGATGGTGATGTCTTGATCCCCCTTAATGTCTGAGGAAGGCCACTGTTGTGATATTGTCCGACAGGATTCTGATGTATTGGTTCTTTAGATCTGCCCGACATCTTTTTAATGTTTCCCAGACTGCCTGGAGTTCTGAGGTTTGATGATCTGGGCAGGTTTTGCCCCTACCAGGTACCTTGTAGGTACTGATCGTTTATATGGACCCCACCAGCCACTGTTGCTTGCGTCAGTGGTGACGGTTACAAATGGAGACAACTTCCACATAATCCCCTTCCGTAGGTTGGCCCTGGAAGTCCACCATGTTAATGACTTCCTGGTTATCACAGACAAGCTTATTTTCTTGTCTAGACCGTCCATCTTCCTGTTTCAGGTTGTTAGAATCTGATGTAGTTGTCTCGAGTGGAATTGGCTCCACTGAACTCTGGGTATCGAAGCGGTCATTAATCCTAAAATTTTCATGCTTTCCCAGATGGAGATTTGTGATTTCCTTCCGAAAGCAAGGACTCTGTCTCTAAGTTTGTTTTTTTGTCTGGTAAAAAGGATATTTTTAGTTTTGAGTCTAGGAGGATTCCTGAAGAGGTTTCTTCTTCTTCCTGGTATAAGATCTGATTTCTTCCAGTTTACAATCCATCCCAGATTTTTTTTATAATCAAGACGGTTGAAGTTATACTGGCTTTAAGTTGCTGGGGTGACTCTGCAATTAATAGGAAATGGTCCAAATACTGGACAATTAATACTCCCTGCTCTCTCAGGAAAGCCATAACTTCTGCCACCAGTTTGGTGAAGATACGTGGGGCTGAGGATAGACCAAATAGGAGGCATCTGAACTGATAATGCAGAATGTTCTCCCCCTTTTTCAGTGCAAATCTTAGATATTTTTGACTGTGAGGGTGAATGGGTACATGATAATAGATCTATCGTACACATTATCATGTTTTATTAGTGGAATCGTTGATCTTATCGACTCCATCTTGAATTTTTTGTATGCCACTGACATGTTTAGAGAATTTAGATTTATAATCGCCCCCCCCCCCTTTTTTTTTTTTTTTAATTGAAAATAGGTTTGAATAGTATTCCACAAGCCATTCTGCTTCTGGCACTGGTATTACTACTCTGAATCCACCAATTTTTCCACATCCGTCATTAGCTTTCTGGAGACCTGCGGGGACTGCGTAGATAGGTGGAATCTTCCCTACGAAAGCTCTTCTGCATCCCTCTGCAATTGATTGGAGTATCCATGGATTGTTGGATACTTCTGTCCATGCTTTAAGTATTGGAGTCTCCCAACTACTCTCTTCGCATCATTGTCTACACGTGCCATTTCCTGCACTGGCAAAGATATTCCTTCTATTACCTCCCTTCGGGTAGCTCCATCTTCCCAGTATATTCTGGTCTTTGATAGGAACGAGGCCTCAGAAAGGATGATACTTTAGGTTTTTCTTCTGGAAACCCCTTTTTTTCCTCTGAGGCTTTTTATACCATATCGTCCAGAACTGGATCGAATACTCAAAGGCCAGAAAAGGGGATGGAACACAGTTTGTTCTTGGAGTGGCTATCACCTGACCAAGTTTTTAGCCATATTGCTCGCCTAGCCATGGTGGAAAGTGCCCCATTCCTTGCGGCAAATCTAATTGACTCGGCTGAGGAGTCAGCCATAAATCCCATTGCCATTTTTAGTAATGAAATGGATTCTAGGACCTCATCTCTGGAAGTCTTCTTCCTCAGATGACCTTCTGATTGCTTTAACTATATATTCATGTACCTTGCTACTGAGGTAGCTGCTATTTTAGCTTTTATTATTGTAGCAGAGGTCTCCCAGGTCTTTTTGAGAAGACAGTCTGCTTTCCTGTCCATAGGGTCTTTCAAACATGATGAGTTCTCAAATAGGGTGGATGCTTTCTTCGCTACTCTGGCTATCGGGATATCAATTTTAGTGATTTGTTTCCATAATTTTAATTGCCTCTGGTTCAAACGGTAGACGTGATTTGAAACTTCTGGGAATAAATTAGTGTATTTTTCATGTCTTTCCACTCCTCTAGTATCATGGCTTTAATATGATTATTAACGGGGAATACTCTGTTCATACGGCTTCTCAAACCTCGATCGTTTTATCCTGTACCGGGGAGGGCTGGTGAGTGTCCTCGACTTTCATGGTGTTTCTCACGGCTGATAGAAGTACATCAGTATCTTCCCAGGAAAAAAGATTTATTTTTATCCTTTGGGGAAACGGAGATAGATCCTTCTCTTTCCTCTTGTTCAGGATCAGAGTAACCTGACAATTCTTCCTCCTCAGAACTAGATTCTTCCCACATTATGGTGCTTATATCAGTCATAAAAGAGGAATGTTCCTCCTTAACCACCTTGGCAATACAGTCAGTGCATAATTGTTTCCCATATGTATCCGGTAGCTTTGTGTTACAGATGGAAAATCATTTCCCTCTTTTCTTAGTGGCCAAAGGCATCACAGATATTTCAGGGATCACCTTGTCCTATAAGAACAAGGGATCATAGAATAAAAATACTAACGAAGACAGATGGAATCAGTAAGTGAAACAGAAAGGGAGTAATCCCCAGATAACTGACTTGTACTGGTGGTTCAGCAGGTGTATCAGAGCGACCAGTGGTTTGTCCTTCCATAGCGGTCATTCTGGATGCACTGGTAACCTCAGCTCCCCTCTAACAATACTTAAATAGTATTATCACACCTGTTTTCCATCAGAATCATCAAAAAGGCATTTCACCTTAAATTTAGGATTTGGCACCATTTAAAAAAAAAAAAAAAAAAAGAAGCAGTGCGTTCCACGGTGGAACGCTCACCGGGCACTAGAGGTCTGCATGTCGCTACCTTTATAACCGGAAGTGCTGCGAATTCAATCTTCAGGACGCATAGGAGTTGCACGCAGGGCTTGAGCAGCGTGAACTGAGAGCCCCCCGAGGGGGAAGCAGTTTTCTTCGGGAGCATTGGCTCAACCGGACAGGCTGAGGGACCCCTTGATCAGCAAGATGTCGGCCTCCGGACCACGGCAAAAGGAAAGAGGAATGCGAAGAATCCCGATCCTCTCGAGCCTGACATCAGGAGGTCCTGATCACTGGAAAATTTGTGGAGGGGTGTCGCTCGTCTTGGTTCGGTGCCTCCCTTCTTGCGATGTCATCCTCCTCCTTGCTTTGCGTGGATGACGCGTCCCGTATGTCATCTATACAGTCCCCTGGCATTGTGCTCCTGTGCACGCCTACTTCTCTGCCCTGTCGAGGGCAGAGCAAAGTACTGCAGTGCATGTGCCGGAACAGGTCAAAGAGCCCAGGTGCATGCACACTGCACTACTGTACTCTGCCCTCATCAGGACAGAGAAGTATGCCTGTGTAGGAGCACGATGCCGGGAGAATCTGTGGATGACGTACAGGACGAGTCATCCACACAAAGCAAGGAGGACAACGACGCTGGACAAGGACGGGCGACACCCCTCGGACCAGACTCGACCGCCACGCAGGGAAGTATAATAAAACATCTTTTTATTGTCTTGCAGGCCGGCTTGGGGGCATATACCCTGCATTATAGAATGCTGTATATCAGGGCTGAACGGTGGTGGCCATATCTTATATGGGACAAACCTTGTGACAGGTTCACTTTAATGACTTCCATTGACAAGCAGAAACATAAATGTTCAGACATTGCATTTTTGCTGCAAATGCTTCTGCCCCAAAACAAAGTGTTGGCAAAAAAAACACTCCGTACAACCGTGCATTTTGTATGTATGTATGTATGTATGTATGTATGTATGTATGTATGTATGTATGTATAGCGTTATTTTTCCCATTCATTTGAGTAGGTGAAAAGTGTTGCAAAAACAAAGTGCATCTACTGTATATAAACTGTTCCAAGAAGATTTAATTATCAAAGGGAATCTCTCAGCAGATTATTGCTACCTCCTCTAAGCAGCCTGATGTAGGCAAAGAGACCCTGAATCCAACGATGTACCACTTTGATTACTGGGCGCAGTAGTAGGGACACAATTTTTAGGTTTAGCAATGCAGCAGAGATGAGAAAGCTGCCCCTGCCCACACCAGGCTCTCTACAGACAGTGAGGTGCTTATCACAGAAGGGGGCTGAGTTGGACGATTGCCGGCCTGCCGGATCCTCACAGCAATGTTAATCAAGGTGATTAAAGTGTAACACCACCACACAGCGTGGACATATGACACCATTGAGTTTAGTGCTTTATCCCCGTCATGCTGTCCTTAATTTACATAGGAAAAACATGCTGACAGATTCCTTTTAAAGAAAAAAATTATAATTTTCAATAAATAAAAATCTCAAGCAAATTTGTCAATTTTAGATAGGAAAGATTTCATTGTTCTTTTACCTCTTTATGAAAGCCAGTGCATGTGATGTGGATAACTCCGGAATTCAACAAGCAAGTAGCATCTTCAATATGACAGAAAACAAAAAAAATATCGTCAGAAAACTCATTAAACCTAAATTAGTTTTTAATTTTTTTAAAAAGTTTAAAATATCCAAGAAATTTCGTTCCACTTCATGATTGTGTTCCACTGGTTGTTGGTTCTTCCCCAAAAAAGTAGAATTTTATATCTTCATGTTTGAAGCCAGAAATGTGGCAAAAGGTAGAAAAGTTCAAGGGGGCCAAATACTTTCACAAGGCGCTGTATGTCCTGCTAATAAGGCGTGGGATGGAGAGATGGCACATCATTCCTACTGATCACAGGTGAGGACGGGAGAGGGACAGACAAGGGGTGCATCATTCCTGATGACAGGTGGGATGGAGAAGTGGCATTTGTTCTTGGTGATATATAGGGATGAGATGTGGAATGGACAGATGGCACATTATTGCTGCTGAAAGGGTGAGGAGGAGATGGGTGAGGTGGAACACTGTACCTGTTTATGACAGGGAATCAACTTACAGTGTCCATTTTAGGACATGATCAGACATCAAAGTCAAACATCAGAATAATGCCAGTTTGAGGCTAAATACCTTGTCTGAGAACTGACTGACATGTGATAAAAAAAAAGTCACTATTCGCTGGGACTTGAACCCAAAACTTTGTCCAGAAGCCAGTGCACTTACCATTGAGCTATTCACTCAATTGATGAAAGAAGTTTTTCTTGGCTTATGAGATCAACCATGAAAATACCCGAGGTGTCTAAAAGTCACTGTGATTCTGATGTTTGAAGAAAGTCAGATATCAGAATCACATATCAAAGTCACACATCATTTATATTTGGCTTGGAGGAGGTATGTGCGAAAGTCCCAATGAGTTGCAGACTGGTTTGCACTGAAAATCATATAACCTAATAGAACGCCTAGATTTATTCAGTGTATAGCTCAATGGCTACTGCACTGGCTTCTAGACAGCTTTCAGTTCAAATCCCAGAAGCGAACAATGACTAATAATGGCACAAAATCAGGGTGCCGAAATAATGCCAGAGCATGTACTATCACAGGGTCAAACTGTAGCAGGAGGGGTACATAAACATTACTATATTAAAATAGGTCTAATTTATATAGGAAAAAATATATATAAATTAATTTACTATTCAAGGCCATCAATAATAATTAAAAATAATCATTACCAAAATTATAGGTGCTTGGAAAGTAGAACTGTTCTGGTGGTGGATATGCAGGCGGAACACCTCTAGTCAAACTACGTTCATGTACAAGAACATCAAAGATGGTGTCATCAGTCATGTTTGTCAAGGCTTCAAGAGACCAAAATGCAACATATGAACAGTTTCTAAGAAACTGACCAGGCCTGTGAGAGAAAGAAAATAATTGGAGTATACAATGAAAGGAATGCCATTACTCTCCTCTCCCACAAAAAAAAAATCTTACATTAACGAATCCGGCATCTGTGCTTGATACCAACGATTTATATCAAACACTCCCATGTAAATTGAAGGCTTATTTTGTCCATACGTATTAACTTGCCAGCTAAATATTGACACACTGGTATCAGGCGATGTAACTGAAAAGAAATCATATTGCTAGAAATATGTACAAAAACATTATTTGCAGTCTATAATAATACCCTAGAGGGCTTTCCATTTCATTGACAAATCTTGAAATAAGTTTTAACCTGCAGGTCACAATTTTTATCAGAAGATTTTAAAACTCCACAAAGTACATGCATATAAGGTACTGCATTTTCAGACAGACACCGTCTTTAAATGGGTTGTCCACTACTTGGACAACCCCATCTCAATCCTTGTTTGGCACAGTAAAATAACACCCATAGGGCAGAGTGAAGCAAGCGCTGATTGGCCGCAAGGATCGTATGACAATGTTATGCGAGCCCTGGGAGACCCCGTGTCGACACCTCGGGAACAGCACCGGCAACAGAGGTGAGTATATGTATTATTTTACAAGGGGAAAACATAGGGATTGAGGAGGGGGTTTCCCCGAGTGGTGAACAATCCTTTTAACTGCAGTATAATAGTAATACATTTTAACTGGATTGGAAACCTTGTGTGTTAGTATCACAAAACCTATTTAGATGTTCTATTGCATGTGTTTTTAATGACGTAGAAGTGAATCTTACATAAAATATTACATATGTTGCATTTGATAAAATACATAATCACTGTTGCAGTTACTTTTCATTAAAATTTGCATCTGTTCTCCTGATATTAAAGGGAACCTGTCACCATGAAAATGCAGTCCTATCTGCAGGCATCATGTTATTGAGAAGGAAAATCAAATTAGATTGATCTATAGTTTACTGAAAAAAAGTTCCGTATAACCCGTATTTTCATCACAAACCTCTGCCTTTTGAGATTTTCTGTCCAGTTGGCGGTCCTATCAGTGATTGACAACTTTCTCTGTACAAGTGTACTTACAGTGATAGATGTCAATCATTGACAGGACTGCCCACTGGACTGAAAGTCTCAGAAAGAACAGATTTAGGTGATGAAAACAGCTTATACTGAATTTTTTTTTTTCACAAAACTATATATCAATCTAATCTGTTCCTCCTCCTCCTCAATAACATGATGCCTGCAGATAGGACTGCATTTTCATGGCGACAGGTTACTTAAAAATTTTCTTTTTTTATTGTTTACAGCTTATTGCCAAAGGAACCGGCCACAAATGCAGTCTAGCAGCAGTAGCCGAACACACACAGTACGTGCAAGCGCTTTACAGTGAACCTGACATCTGACACTTCATGCCCAATCCACTAACTGATCTCAGCCACTGCCTGAATCATGCCACCCTCAGATTGGGCAGCAAGTATCAGATGTCAGATTCCCTTTAATAGCAGGTCATAAGCACTTAATTGAAGCGGTTGGAAAAGATCTAAACATCTTATTCTGAATCATAAAAGGGCGAATCCCAATAAATAAAAAAAAAAACGCAAACCCACATTGGGTAGAG
This sequence comes from Phyllobates terribilis, assembly GCF_046119375.1. Classification (NCBI taxonomy): domain Eukaryota; kingdom Metazoa; phylum Chordata; class Amphibia; order Anura; family Dendrobatidae; genus Phyllobates; species Phyllobates terribilis. The sequence goes on from NW_027362765.1 coordinate 618,892,123, forward strand.
ATGAAACTTCTAGATAAAGATGGGTCTGGCTCTGAAGGGTCGTGCTTAAGGGTCTTAATCTGAAATAAGCCGGAAGTAGGCCAGAAGGTAGGAGTAACTATTTACTAATTGTGCCTAGTTTCTCTCTCTCATTCACACTTAAACCTTCATTATGCTTACATACGCCCTTGCTGTCTTTGCACCACTAATCCTTACTCTCCTTCACTATCCCCCAAACCCCAGCACTCTCTAACCAAATAATAATCTCTCCTTCCCGCTTACCCCCTCACCTGACCTCATCTGCACACCTGCTCCTCAACCTCAGATCTATCTATAAACATAAAACAAGCCGGACACTCTCCTTCTCCCAATCCTGGAGCCCCATAATTCACAACTCCCACCAATTCCTCCTCCTATCGCTTCCAACCAACTGCAAACTACCGCAACCTCTCCCAAATAAAACCCGTGCCCCTAACGCCCACCCCCCTGCTCCCTCTCTCTGGAGCACTTTGGAACGCCCACTCTGTCTGCAACAAGCTCTATTTTGTCCACGACCTCTTTACCTCTCAGAGAGGCCCATCTCTCCTTCCTGGGCATCACAGAGACATGGTTGACACACGCCAACACTGTCTCCCCTGCTGCGCTGTGTTATAGTGGGCTCCACTTCACCCACACTCCTCGCCCTGGTAACAGACATGGTGGAGGAGTAGGTCTTTTCCTTTCTACCAACTACACCTTTATCCCTATCCCACCTCTACCCTCCCTTCTTTTGAAGTCCACTCTGTCCGCATCTACTCTCCCTCCAAGTGGCTGTCATACCGACCTGAGAGCCCGGTCACTGCCTTTATTGATCAATTCTCCTCTTGGCTTCTTTACTTTCTCTCTGCTGACATTCCCACAATCAACATGGGTGATTTCAACATCCCCACTGACATTCGCCAGTCAACAGCATCTAAACTCCTGTCGCTTACTTCATCCTTTGGACTTCGTCCTCCTGAGCTACCCACACAGACGGACACACACTAGACCTCACCTTCATCCGACTCTGCTCCCGATCTAACCTCAAAACCTCCCCCTTACCCTTATCTGACCACCATATACTCTTTTTCTCATCCCAGTTCTCCTCACCTGCCACCCATGCCCAGCAACTAGCACACCCCCGCAGAAACCTTGCACATCTAGACACTCGTACACTCTCTGACTCTATTCTACCACTGATATCCATATCCTCACTCCACGACACCGTCAACGCCACTGCTTTCTACAATGCCATTCTCACATCAGCTATTGACTCGGTCACCCTCGACACTCATTCCCCACACTCATCCCATCCCTTACCCATCTCTTCAGCCAATCACTAACTTCTGGTACCTTCCCCGCTGCCTTCATGCATTCCACAATCATGCCCATCCTCAAAAAGCCATCCCTCGACCCAACCGCCTTGTCTAGCTACCGCCCTATATCGTTGCTCCCATTTGCCTCCAAAAGCCTTGTGCAACACGTTCACGCTGAACTTTCCTCTCACTTCTCATCTAACCCTCTTCGACAACTAACAATCTGGCTTCCACCCACACCATTCCACCGAAACTGCCCTTACCAAAATTACTAATTACTTACAGCCAAAGCTGACAATTCTGTTCTCCTTCTTGACCTGTCCTCAGCCTTTGACACAGTAGACCACTGCAAGTCCTACTACAGATCCTCTCTTCCTTTGGCATCAAAAACTTGCCCTATCTTGGATCTCCTCATACCTTTTTAACCGCACATTTAGCATCTCCCACGCTACCTCCTCATCCCGCCCCCACTCTGGGAGTCTCTCAAGGCTCTGTCCTAGGACCACTACGCTTCTCAATCTATACCCTTGGCCTGGGACAGCTCAAAATCTCACTGCTTCCAATACCATTTGTACGCTGATGACACCCAGATCTACCTCTCTGGCACAGATGTCACCGCTCTGCTGTCCAGAATTCCAGCATGTCTATCAGCCATATCCTCCTTTTCTCCTCTTGCTTCCTAAAGCTCAATGTGGACAAAACTGAACTCATCTTTCCCCCATCTTGCGTATCTTCCCCACCTGATATTTCTATCACAATAAATGACGCCACACTTTCCCCAGTACCGGCAATCCGCTGCCTCGGAGTAACCCTTGAATCTTCCCTGTCCTTCAAACCCCATATCCAAGCTCTCGCCACCTATTGTTGCCTGCAGCTCAAAAATTTCCAGAATCCCTCCATCTACTAAACTGGTTGTGCATGCCCTCATCATCTCCCGCCTCGACAACAACAGCATGCTCCTCTGTGGCCTACCTGCTACCACTCTCACACCCCTCCAGTCCATCCTCAACTCTGCTGCGTGACTGGTTCATCTCTCGCATCGCTACTCCTCCGCTACCCCCCTTTGCAAATCTCTTCACTGGCCCCCAATTGCGCAGAATATCCAGTTCAAACTACACTGACCTACAAAGCCATCCATAACCTTTCCTCTCTGTACATCTCTGAACTAATCTCCCGATATATTTCCTCACGTAATCTCCAGTCCTCCAAAGGCCACCTCCTCTCCTACACACTAATTCGTTCCTCACCCAATCGCCTCCAAGATTTCTCCCCATCCCATGGAATTCTGTGCCTCAACACGTCTGATTAGCCTCCACATTTGGATCCTTCAGACGGAACCTGAAAACCCATCTCTTCAAACAAGCTTACAGCCTGCCATGACCTTGCTTGCTGCAACCTCAACACCAAAGCTACTGCAACCACCCCCAACCTACTGTCTCCTTCCCCGTTCCTGTAGAATGTCAAGAAATCCCTGCCTATGTGCTTATTATTCCCCTAAATCCCCGCCTCTGTTTAGTTATCATATCCCCCCCTCCCCTGCACATCACAGGGCCCTGTGACAAATATACATATGGATAGAGATATAGATATATATATACATACACACATACATATATTATATATACAGTACAGACCAAACGTTTGGACACACCTTCTCATTTAATGATTTTTATGTATTTTCATAACTATGAAAATTGTACATTCACACTGAAGGCATCAAAACTATGAATTAACACATGTGGAATTATATACTTAACAAAAAAGTGTGAAACAACTGAAAATATGTCCTATATTCTAGGTTCTTCAAAGTAGCCACCTTTTGCTATGATGACTGCTTTGCACACTCTTGGCATTCTCTTGATGAGCTTCAAGAGGTAGTCACCGGAAATGGTTTTCAATTCACAGGTGTGCCCTGTCAGGTTTAATAAGTGGGATTTCTTGCCTTATTAATGGGGTTGGGACCATCAGTTGTGTTGTGCAGAAGTCTGGTGGATACACAGCTGATAGTCCTACTGAATAGACTATTAGAATTTGTATTATGGCAAGAAAAAAGCAGCGAAGAAAAACGAGTGGCCATCATTACTTTAAGAAATGAAGGTCAGTCAGTGCGAAAAATTGGGAAAACTTTGAAAGTGTCCCCAAGTGCAGTTGCAAAAACCATCAAGCGCTACAAAGAAACTGGCTCACATGAGGACTGCCCCAGTAAAGGAAGACCAAGAGTCACCTCTGCTTCTGAGGATCAGTTTATCTGAGTCACCAGCCTCAGAAATCGCATGTTAACAGCAGCTCAGATTAGAGACCAGGTCAATACCACACAGAGTTCTAGCAGCAGAGACATCTCTACAACAACTGTTAAGAGGAGACTTTGTGCAGCAGGCCTTCATAGTAAAATAGCTGCTAGGAAACCACTGCTAAGGACAGGCAACAAGCAGAAGAGACTTGTTTGGGCTAAAGAACACAAGGAATGGACATTAGACCAGTGGAAATCTGTGCTTGGTCTGAGGAGTCCAAATTTGAGATCTTTGGTTCCAACCACCGTGTCTTTGTGCGACGCAGAAAAGGTGAACGAATGGACTCTACATGCCTGGTTCCCACCGTGAAGCATGGAGGTGGTGTGATTGTGTGGGGGTGCTTTGCTGGTGACACTGTTGGGGATTTATTCAAAATTGAAGGCATACTGAACCAGCATGGCTACCACAGCATCTTGCAGCGGCATGCTATTCCATCCGGTTTGCATTTAGTTGGACAATCATTTATTTTGTCAACAGGACAATGACCCCAAACACACCTCCAGGCTGTGTAAGGGCTATTTGACCAAGAAGGAGAGTGATGGGGTGCTACGCCAGATGACCTGGCCTCCACATTCACCAGACCTGAACCCAATCGAGATGGTTTGGGGTGAGCTGGACCGCAGAGTGAAGGCAAAAGGGCCAACAAGTGCTAAGCATCTCTGGGAACTCCTTCAAGATTGTTGGAAGAAAATTTCCGGTGACTACCTCTTAAAGCTCATCAAGAGAATGCCAAGAGTGTGCAAAGCAGTCATCAAAGCAAAAGGTGGCTACTTTGAAGAACCTAGAATATAAGACATATTTTCAGTTGTCTCACACTTTTTTGTTAAGTATATAATTCCACATGTGTTAATTTATATACACACACACATACATACACACACAAATATATCTATCCATCAAACTATACACTGTAGCTCACAAATCAGTTATATGGATGTCTGGCACAAAAATACCACTGCTAAGTGCCACATTGCGTAACTGCAGGGCAGTTTGATTAGCACATATGCATATATAGTAGCTCTATATAGCTACTCCACTGACGTCTCAACCTCAGTCACCTTACTGATTTAATAAATGTAACCAGGGCTGTGGAGTCGGTCTCCATTTAGGTGGAGTCGGTATAAAATGGACCGACTCTGAAAATATATAATAAATTGAGTACAGTAGTATAATGCAGGATGTGCTGTAAATGTTTTCCTAAGAATTTGGGAAAGTTATGAAATGTCCTATAAATGTCTTTTCTATTCCTGATCTAAGGATCTGGGCTTTTAGTTGAGATGAATCTGTGCTGCACTTTATGTACACGCTCAGTAGTGAGGCCGTGCTGTGGAGTCGGAGGTTTAGCTTACCATGTTGGATTTACCAATCTGTCGGCGTTGCACCTCTGCCCTCAGCCCTGTGTACTCTGCCCATCTCCTGGCATGAACAAATGTCACATGACCACGGCAGCAATTATGGGATATTTGTATGTTAAGAGACAAGCGGGGAACAGAAGGCTAAAAACAGAAGAGCAACATCATATTGCTTTTTTTCACCATTATTAATTTAGATAGCAACTTGGTCCATTATTAAAGGGAATCTGTCACCCCCTGGCCCTTACCTGACCTCTAATATTGGCATACAGGTGATAGAAATGTAAATGTATACCTACCGCTATGGCCCAGAGTAGAGGTCTAGTTGATTTAAAATGTCTTTTTATTCAATCCGTATACTGATGCTTGGGGTGAAGAAATCCCCGCCTACTTTGTGAATTACAATGTTACCCAACCCCACTCCCCTGCATGTGACGTGCAGTCTCATCTTCCAGGTCCTGCGCACGCTCACCTCACCTTTAAAGGGAATGTGTCACCCCCCTGGGCGATATCAGACCTCTGGGCATAAAGGACTTTAATCAATTCTTTTTTCCATAGGCTTGGTGTCCGGGAGACGCCTAGCAATCCCCGCCTGTGTGCTTATTATTCCTTCAAATCCCCGCCTCTCTGCTTAATTATCATATCCCCCCTCCCCTGCACGTCACAGGGCCCTGTGACAGACCCTGTGTGGTGCACTGTGCTCCCTGACTTCCGGGCATGCGCAGAGGGCCGCTCACATAGAGCGCGCTTTGCTTCATCCAGGCCCGTCTACCTGTGCTCTGCGCTGCAGGTTTCTATTGCGCAGGTGCCGGAAAGTGACGGTGACTCCCGGCGCCTGCGCAATAGAACCCTGCAGCACAGTGCACGGAGAGTCGAGGCCGGGATGAAGCAAAGCGCGCTCTATGTGAGCGGCCCTCTGCGCATGCCCAGAAGTCAGGGAGCACAGTGCACCACACAGGGTCCTGTGACATGCAGGGGAGTGGGGGGATATGATAATTAAGCAGAGAGGCGGGGATTTAGGGGAATAATAAGCACATAAGCGGGGTTTGCTTCAAGCCTGTGGAAAAAATAATTAATTAAAGTGCTTTTCTCTGCAATCAGACCTCAGCTATGGGCCATGCAGGTATGTATAGATTAAGGCTGCGTGCCCACTATGCGTTTTTCAAGAGCTTTTGCCGTGGAATTTCCGCAGCGAAAACGCTTAAAAAACGCTTGGTAATATGTGCCCCATGATCCCCAATGATAATAAGCATGTGCTGTGCGGAAATTTCCGCTGCGGATTATCAATGCGGAAAAATACGCAGCATGTCCATTAATTTTGCGGACACGCAGCGTAATTGTAAAATGGTACCTGTAAAAAAAAAGAATTTAAAATAAAAAAATAAAGATTATACTTACCTTCTGATGTCCTCCCGGTCTCCTCAGCGATGCGTGCGGTGTGTTGGGCGGCTCGCGGTGGTGTGAGGACCTGACATGACGTAATTGAGTCATGAGACAGGTCACGCGACCACTGACGTCGGCGGTCGCGTGACCTGTCACATGACTCAATGACGTCATCGCAGGTCCTTCACACCACCACGAGACACAGGGGAAACTGGACACATCAGAGAAGAAGACCACGGGCCATCGGAAGGCAAGTACAATCTTTATTTTTTACTTTTCACCATTCTTATTTTATTCATTTATTTTTATTTTCCTTTTTAACTATTACTTGGTCACACTATATATGCCGGTTGCATGGATTTATATAGTGTGACCAAGTTGTCAAGCACTTTCCAAGTGATGCTAAAATCGCTTTGAAAAGCGCTTAATAACCCGCATGTAGAAATGCATGCAAAAACGCTTGACAAACGCTTCTACCTGGCGGGAAAAACACATGTAAAATCCGCATGCATTTCTGCATCGTGGGCACATAGCCTTACTTTTCTATAACCTGTATGGCCATAGTAGTGGTATGATATCACCCGTGGGGGCGACAGATTCCCTTTAACACGAGTCACACTTTTTTCTCCCAGTTATGTTTCCAGCAGTGATCTTGTGAGCAGACGCCAGGGAGTCACATAGCTAGGAGAAAAAAAAAGTGCGCCTTGTGTTAAAGGTGATGTGAGCATGAGCGGGACTTGGAAGACGAGACTGCATGTCACAGGGCAAGGGAGTGGGTGTGGGGGACATTGTAATTCATAAAGTAGGCGGGGATTTCTTCCCATCCCCCAAGCATCAGTAAACAGATTGAATAAAAAGACATTTCAACCCAACCAGACCTCTAATATGAGGCATACAGGTATGTATAGATTTACATTTCTATTACCTGTATGCCCATATTAGAGGTCTGAAAAGTCCCAGGGGGTGACAGTTTCCCTTTAAGAGGTTGTCCAGCAGTGGTCACCCCCTTTAATTTCATCTAATGCACAGCATCTAGTGCTCTGAAAGAGTAAATCTACTAAACAGCAGAAAAGGTTTAAACATTTAGATTTTTTTTTCATGCTTTTGCGGAATATAGTTACTTACAGTTAGGTCCATATATATTTGGACAGAGACAACATTTTTCTAATTTTAGTTCTAGACATTACCACAATGAATTTTAAACAAAACAATTCAGATGCAGTTGAAGTTCAGACTTTCAGCTTTCATTTGAGGGTGTCCACATTAAAATTGGATGAAGGGTTTAGGAGTTTCAGCTCCTTAACATGTGCCACCCTGTTTTTAAAGGGACCAAAAGTAATTGGACAGATTAAATAATTGTAAATAAAATGTTCATTTCTAGTACTTGGTTGAAAACCCTTTGTTGGCAATGACTGCCTGAAGTCTTGAACTCATGGACATCACCAGACGCTGTGTTTCCTCCTTTTTGATGCTCTGCCAGGCCTTCACTCCGGTGGTTTTCAGTTGCTGTTTGTTTGTGGGCCTTTCTGTCTGAAGTTTAGTCTTTAACCAGTGAAATGCATGCTCAATTGGGTTGAGTTCAGGTGACTGACTTGGCCATTCAAGAATATTCCACTTCTTTGCTTTAATAAACTCCTTGGTTGCTTTGGCTTTATGTTTTGGGTCATTGTCCATCTGTAGTATGAAACGACGACCAATCAGTTTGCCTGCATTTGGCTGGATCTGAGCACACAGTATGGCTCTGAATACATCAGAATTCATTCGGCTACTTCTGTCCTGTGTCACATCATCAATAAACACTAGTGACCCAGTGCCACTGGCAGCCATGCATGCCCAAGCCATCACACTGCCTCCGCCGTGTTTTACAGATGATGCGGTATGCTTTGGATCATGAGCTGTACCACGCCTTCACCATACTTTTCTCTTTCCATCATTCTGGTAGAGGTTGATCTTGGTTTCATCTGTCCAAAGAATGTTCTTCCAGAACTGTGCTGGCTTTTTTAGATGTTTTTAGCAAAGTCCAGTCTAGCCTTTTTATTCTTGATGCTTATGAGTGGCTTGCACAGTGCAGTGAACCCTCTGTATTTACTTTCATGCAGTCTTCTCTTTATGGTAGATTTGGATATTGATACGCCTACCTCCTGGAGAGTGTTGTTCACTTGGTTGGCTGTTGTGAAGAGGTTTCTCTTCACCATGGAGATTATTCTAAGATCATCCACCACTGTTGTCTTCCGTGGGCGCCCAGGTCTTTTTGCATTGATGAGTTCACCAGTGCTTTCTTTCTTTCTCAGGATGTACCAAACTGTAGATTTTGCCACTCCTAATATTGTAGCAATTTCTTGGATGTTTTTTTTTCCTGTTTTTGCAGCTTAAGGATGGCTTGTTTCACCTGCATGGAGAGCACCTTTGACCGCATGTTTACTTCACAGCAAAACCTTCCAAATGCAAGCACTACACCTCAAATCAACTCCAGGCCTTTTATCTGCTTAATTGAGAATGACATAACGAAGGGATTGCCCACACCTGTCCATGAAATAGCCTTGGAGTCAATTGTCCAATTACTTTTGGTCCCTTTAAAAACAGGGTGGCACATGTTAAGGAGCTGAAACTCCTAAACCCTTCATCCAATTTTAATGTGGATACCCTCAAATGAAAGCTGAAAGTCTGAACTTCAACTGCATCAGAATTGTTTTGTTTAAAATTCATTGTGGTAATGTCTAGAACCAAAATTAGAAAAATGTCGTCTCTGTCCAAATATATATGGACCTAACTGTAGATTCAATTATGTAGAAAAAAGTACTTCTGGGGATTGAAAACATTCTCTCCTTAACGCAAACTGATGTATAAAACCGTCATGATCAGGTCACTTTGTGCACTGCTTGAGGGATCTGTACGGTACAGCCTCTGCATCGGAGCAGCAGGAGCTCAATTGATATACACAGCCAGGATTCTGATGTGTTCTCACCAGGTTTAGCAGTTCAATCTGATATGCCGATAGTGACAACAGCACACAAAGAATCTGACCAAAAAAAAAGAGCGCTCCCTTTGTCAGACCATCATCAGCACCTCTAATGTGCGCAGCGGTGCCAATGGACTATGGCAACCAAGAGCCCGAAAATGGCCTTTTGGTCTGCCATACAGTACAGTTTAACAGATACTGCCAGAGTCGGGGTTTGATAGGTTGACGGGGATAAATTAGGTAATCCACTGTAGCGATGTGCGTTAACAATATGATCATGAGATTTTATGTTCAAGTTCCCTTAGGGTACTAATATTGTAGTGTAAAAAATATATATATATCCTTTGAAAAACATTCCGTATCTCTGATTACTATAATGATATCAACATTTATGCGAAGCTGCATGGTGAACAATGCAAAGTGTATGTATATATGTGTGTTTTATATACACACATACATACATTTGTAATTTTTTCTATTTCCACCTATAAATACAATTCATTCCACAAAAGACAAGCCCTCATTCAGCTATATCTTCAAAAAATGTGATGAAAAAAATATATATTTGTCCTAAAGACCCCAAAATTAAGGGGTTAAAGGGATTTTTCAATTTTTGAAAGTGATCGTATACAATAGCGTGTACAGACAGACCAGGATGGTCCAAATATTTTACATTTGAAGAAACAATCTAGTCGGCTTCTGATTAACAATGATGTATGAGATAAGACTTTGTTGTACTCTACATAGTCAAATTTCAGATCAGTTTCTGTATATGCCTTGCAAACATAATAAAAGACATGAAAGAGAAAAATACAGAAAAACAAACCATCATGGAGACCGTCTTCTCTTTCGCTATGAGCATGGAATTTTTCTATAGTCTGACAGCCCAGTAACTTCATGCTGTTTGTTTGACCTCTTAAAAATAGGGTATTCGCTGAAAGATCCAGGTTATACCTTTCCTCACAGTATTCCAAGTTCTGTAAAAAAAATAAAGAAAGAATAATTGACATATAGATAGATAGATTTATATTATAGGAATAGATATACCTAGTCTAGCCTCTCCCTGCCCCACTCCAGGTGGTTGACAGGTCTGTACCATGTGTGTGTACATAGGAGGAGACCTGTCAAAATCAATCAACTGGAGCGGGCAGGAACAAGTGAGCCAAGGACCATGCCGGATTTGTCAGGTCTATTTCTATAGTCCATGGCTGGCTTTTCAAACAAATTTTTCTCTGAAATGCTGCGGGGTTCCAGTGAAAAGTGTACACGGCTATAATCGTACAACCACGATGTTTCATGCCGTCTATAATTCAGGCAGTGTGAATCTAGTGGCAGCTCATCAAGCCTCACATTTGAATCAATTTGAAGCCCTATAGGCTCTGTTTTGGCAGATGGTGCAAAGGGTTAAAACCTAGCCCTACAGATTCTGATTAAGTGCACCTGGATTTCTCTGCATATAGCCAGGCTAGGTGTTCACCTTAGTCAGTCAGCTGGGGAAGACTAAGCAGAGTGGGTTGTGTTGGAGATGTTAGAGAGAGACAAGCCAGAATTCCACTCTGAGAAGAGACTACACAGGCCATGTGCGCCAAACTGCAAATATGAGTGGTTGCTTTGGACAATAGCAGTTTTGTTTGACCAAACTTGGACTAGCTGAGTCGTGTATGAGTAGCCAAGGTCTATTTTGTTCAGTTAGTGCCTGGACAAGGCTAGGGATTTTGTGTTTATGGTTTTGTTTTCTTTAAAAAATAAAATCCAGTGCCTGTGTAAAAGCAGTCTACTGCCGAGCATGAATCCCTACACAATATATGCAAGGACTTAAACATAACCAAAGACAGCAAGGGACACAGGAGAGATGTAGTGGAAAGTGAACAGTGACCACCAGCTGGAGGTGGGTGAAGATCCTAAAGCAGTCAAATGTGTATACATCCATAATGTAAATAAAGTGGTAACAGAACAAACAATGACAGTGTGAATGTTGTAATAAAACAAAGCTCCTGACCAGAAGTGTCACTCGAGGAGGAGCACTCACCACCCCCCCCCAAGCCACCGGGAAGTAAGGAGGGTTCAGAGCTGTGAGGTGCTCTACAGACAACTTGAGAATGCCCCCTTTACATTACAAACCATACAGAATAAAAATATACAGACATCTTACCTCATACATAATTTGTCCTGATGGTAAACGTTTTCTGTCCCCAAAAGCCAACTGCAGCAAATGAAAGCTTAAATCTCTACCACTATAGTAGAAAAGATTAAAAGGTTATGATGAGAACATAACTGGAGAGCTAAAGAAATGACAAAATACAGAACTCTTAATTTTGAAATGTAAAATAATTTGGGGAAAGGATGCAATGTTAGTAATTGGATTTTAACAATTACCTTTGACTCGTTTGGACAGCCCAAAGGTAACAGCAGTTTCGGGGGTCATTCTCAGGTTCTTGAAAAGTGACGGAGAAAACAGGAACTCTGCCCCCTTCAATTTGAACATGGTATCTGAAAAAATATATATATATACACACACATTAAGTCATTAAAATGTCCTACACAAAGCGACATACAATTATGATTTATCCCAGATGATAACTGCATGCAGAGCTGCTATAATAACACATCACGGCTTCTGGATATCCGGCCTGTACAAACATGATGCAGCCCACCACACTAAGCGCCGGCAAGCACGTTTCACACCGGTTAAAGAGAACCTGCCAGCAGATTTTAGTCCTATAAACTAAAGGCATGGCCATAATAGCACGGCGATGCTGATTAATATGATACCTGGTGTGAAGGGATGCGCTCAGTGGCTGCTGATTACTCATCTTATAAAGTTTTCATAAAATGGTGTCTTGTGCTTCAGGACAGGGCGTGGGGGCTGGGTCGTCTTCTGGTTCTCCACCCCTCCACACCAGACTCCTCTATTTCTGGAGCAGGTAACAGATTATTCAGGGACTCGCATACTTTATAAAATTCCACAACGCAGCCATCACTGCATATGCACCGCCTCTGACGCACACAAGACGTCATTCTCTGAAAACGTCATAAAGGTGAGTATTCAACAGCCACTGAGCAGATCCCTTCACATCAGGTATCAGTAATCAGCACCACAGTGCTATTATCGCCATGCCTTTAATTTAAAGGGCTAAATCCTGCTGACAGGTTCGCTTTAATCATTGTGGTCAGATGTTTGATTGAGTCTGTAGCAAAATATCAAAGTGCTCTACATAGCGCCTGCAGTGAAAATCATTTTTGGTGCTCATTCTGGTTTTTCCAAATTCTCAAAATCATTACATTAAAATGTTCAGATTTTTTAACCCCTTTCTAACATTGTGCGTAATAATACGTCCCTGTGCCCTGGACCTTATGGACCAGGTAAGTGTTATTACTTCTCGGCGATCGCGCCCACACAAGTTGTGCAGCCGCGGTTGCCGGCGGGTGCCAGCTGATACCTGGAACCCAGAGCCAGGAGCAGTGTCCGCACCGCTCCCAGCACTTTAACCCCTTAAATGCTGCGATCGCAGCATTTAGCGAGCGAGCAGAAAAACAAATGCCGCTCTGCTCTTGAATCGGAGACCCAGTGACATCATTGCCATGGTGTGGAAAGAAGGAGAAAGAGCCACAGGTACAAAGAGCCAGGCACCCAAATATTTGTATTACAAAAATATATAACATTTTATTGAACAGAAGTTTGACAAAAAGACATTAGACCACACAAAAAACATTAAAAGCATTTAAAAAAGGAAAGCAAAACCATGTGAGGGCGTAATATCCCACACATGCACCAACAGGTTAACTAGAATAGAAAAATCAGTCATCATTCAAGACATGTGTCATAGTGACCATAAAGAAAGTCATAAATAGCCCAAGATAGAAAAGTACATGATCATAAGGTTCAATAGTGAATGACTATAAAGTGCAGTAGTATATAGAATATTGATACAATACAAGATGCATAAATAGGATCAATCAAAAGAGAGGAGGACATCTAATAATATCGCCTAAACATCCTGATCATAATGTTAATCATAAACCATCTACTATGCAGGCACTCATAGAGTTCAAAAGTATACAGAGTGTAATATAATAACTGTATGCGCTATTAAGAGGTCAAAGTTAGTATACCCGTTGTGGTCACCCACGCGTATCGCTGCCCACTAGCAGCTTCGTCAGGGGTCACATGACTGTCGGCTAAAATATGGAAAACTTATAGCTCTCAAAATATAGTGATGCAAAAAAACAAAAATGTTTTTAGTGTGTGACAGCTACCAAACATAAAAACCCGATCTAATCACTCACACCGCATGAGGAACAGCGTAAAAAATTAAAACAATTCTTCATCTGCTGCTTTGTTCATTCTGCCTCCCAAAGATCGCAGTATGGCTCGGCTCACATTTATCCTGCGCTCTGTGCTGAGCGCTTACGCTAGGGCTTCCTTGTAAGTATGCGATTCAGAAGGAACCCCCAGCGGAAGATTCCCTGTAATGAGGCAGATGGAGGCACCGTGGACGCCGTCTGGCCTGTGATCCAACATTGTCAGTCTTTTTATTAGGCGTGCATAAAAGTGCTGTCGGGCATAGTTTTGTGAACCACTGAAAAACAGGACACAGCTAAACAGAGGCCAGACTGAGTCCAGAGTAAGGCCGGTTTCACGCATCTTGATATTTCCGGTAAAGGAAATACTGGTACCGGAGATAACCGTGTCCGTGTGTACCTGTGTGACATACGTGTGGCAACTGTGTGCTGCATCAGGAGCACACGAACTGGCACCTGGGAATCAGTGGTAAAGTTAACGCTGTTCCCAAGCGCTGGGTGATCAATGCTGCCCTCATCATTATCCCATGCCGATGCATCAGCACGAGCAAGGAACAATGTTGACAGTAGTATTCTGCTTCCGGTGTGTCCTGGTGTAAAAATAAAATTTTACATTCAAATAGCCAAGTCAAGGCCCCTTCCCTTCCGAGCCCCACCATGCCCCTAAACAGTGGTTTTCCCTCACATTTGGGGTATCTGCGTGCTCAGGAGAAAGTGCACAACAAACTTTGGGATCCATTTTATCCTGTTACGCTTGCAAAAATGAAAAAAAAAAAAATTGGGTCTAAAGTAGAATGTTCAGTGTTTTCTTCCACATTCCAACAATTCCTATGAAGCACCTGAAGGGTTAATAAATCTATTGAATGTGGTTTTGAGCACCTTGAGGAGTGCAGTTTTTAGAATGGTGTCACTTTTGGGCATTTTCTGTCATAAAGGCCCCTCAAGGTCACTTCAAATGTGATGTGGTCCCTAAACAAATAGTTTTGTAAATTTTGTTGTAAAAATGAGAAAACACTGGTCAACTTTTAACCCTTCTAACAAAGAAAAATGTTGGTTTTAAAATTGTGCTGATGTAAAGTAGACATGTGGGAAATGTTATGTATTAACTATTTTGTGTGACACATCTCTCTGATTTAAGGGCATAAAAATTCAAAGTTTGAAAATTGCAAAATTTTCTAAGTTATCGCCAAATTTCGAATTTTTTCACAAATAAACGTAAATCATATCAAATAAATGTTACCACTATCACAAATTGCAATATGTCATGAAAAAAAACAAATCTCAGAATCAGTGGGATCCGTTGAAGCGTTCCAGAGTTATTGCATAAAAGGGAGACTGGTCAGAGTTGTAAAAATTGCGCTGGTGATTAACGTTCAAACAAGCTTCGGGGGTAAAGGGGTTAAGCATTTCCCACCTCCCATTGGCTTTCAATGCAACTTGGACAGAATAAAAAAAATATATATATATATATATATATATATATATATATATATATATATATATATATATATATATATATATATATATATATATATATATATATATATATATATATATATATATATATATATATGCCTTGAAGTTTACCACAAAAAACTGGGAAAATGTATTGACTTGGGTATAAGCCTAGGGTGGGAAATGCAGCAGCTACTGGTAAATTTCCCCATCCTGGTGTGCATATCATCCTCATCCCCAATCCTGGTATGCATGGCCCCCCATCAATGCACACATGAAAAAAAATAACACTTCTACTCACCTTCCCTCTGCTCCAGTGCTGCGTCCTGTTCTTCCAGCAGCTGATGAGCGCATGACACCACTGCCATGCGCCCTCAGACGCTGAGGTGAGCTGCCGGGATATTCACTTCTCTCCACGCCGGGACTATGGGCGTGGAGTGGAGTGAATATTCATTTTCTTTAATAGCGCAGTGTCAGTCGCAGCAGTCGGCTTCCTGCAGCAGCTCAGCGATACTGTGTGCTCCAATAGCGTGCACAGAGGATCGCTGAGCCAGTGGCTGCGACTGACAGTGTGCGCTATTAAAGAAAATGAATATTCACTCCTCTCCACCCCCATGGGCGTGGAGAAGAGTGAATATTAATTTTCTTTAGCAGCAGGCACACATGGTAGCTGCAGCAGCCGGCTACTGCCTGTGCACCGCTCTTCCGCCGCAACCTCTCCCACCCCACAGCCAGAATGTAAGTATATACTCGAGTATAAGCCGAGGGTTTTTTTTTTTTCAGCATAAAAAAAAATGTGCTGAAAAAGTCAGCTTATACACGAGTATATGCCGTAGCTTTGAAAAAAATCATTATATACACACATTTTAATCAAAGTTATATATTAAATTACTATGTACAATAATGTGTGGCCAGAAAAAAATACCAATTTTCCCTAATAAAACAAGCTTAATACAGCCACGTGAGGGAAAATCTTGAAATGTATCTAAGAATGAAGTAATGCATTTGAATATGGAAAAATAAACAAAACTTTACTTACTCTCGTCTTAAAGTTTTCATGTTCCATAAAGAGAGGTATCCATCAGAGAATCCTACAGCCAGGTGATTAGTTCTAGCTATATAGCTGACTGTGGTGACCATGGCTCCAGAAGGTGCAAGCAGCTGAAGACCTATGTGTCGTCTCTCTCGATTAGCCGCTTTTCGGAGTTTAGGGATTTCTGCAGGTATCCCACTAATGACTTCAAGGTCTATAAATAAATTGACAGAAACAAGCATTTCAACATTAAAAGGGGTTGTCACTAACACCTTCTTAAAACTAAACGTTCAGCCCTGATAAAAAAAACAAACAAAAAAAACAACTTGTACTCGCCTCCCATGCCGGCTCCATTCCAGCGGTGTCAGCACTCGCGGTCCCGGGTCTGTGATGCGGTGGAATGACCTGTGATGCCCGGCGCCCAATCAGTGCTGGCGTCAGAGTCCCGGCCTTCAGACAAACTAAACATGAAGAAGAAATCTGGGATCCTCCATGTTCAGTTTGTACGAAGGCGCAGACTGACGCCAGCACTGATTGGGCGCCGGGCATCACAGGTCATTCCACCGCATCACAGACCCGGGACCGCGAGTGCTGACACCGCTGGAACTAAGCCGGCACGGGATGTGAATATAGGGTTTTTTTTATTGGGGGCCGAACATTTCGTTTAAGGGGTTGTCCCAGTAGTGGACAACCCCTTTAAGTCTATTTGCCTGTAATTACATAAGCTGTCGTGTTTGTACATGAGGAACAAACATTTGTTACATTTCCTCTCTGATTTTCAGTGGAATAAGTTGTTAAGTAAAGACTAGCTATGATGTGTCCTATACAGACCTGAGGGGCTCCTGCTCTCCTGCCCCTATGCAGAACACAGAGAAAAGTAGCATGGCTATAATACAGCAGTACAACCAGCAGTAAGGTGATATAAAACACATTTTAGCTGTGGTTTTTTTTTTCAGAGGGAATGGCGAGTTTTGGAAAAAAAAATCTCATCACTCTCAGATCTCACTTCCAGCATTTACAGTCATTACAAGGGCCAGGAACCCCCTGGAAAACCCCTAGGAGAAGAGCTACGCTGTCATGTCATTACATCCAACACAACCTATCCCAGGTACAGGGGAATAATACCAACAGCCGCAGAACGTTTGTTAAAAGGGAAAATAAAAAAAACTACATTTTAGTCAGCTCTTCAGCCACTTTATCAGGAGGCAGCAAGTTAAACATGCAAAAAGCGATGAGCGGTTTGTAGTATTGATTTCAGCGTTGGTTATAGAATCAGTGACCACTTAAAAGGAGTTTTGAATAACAATTGGGAATCTGAAAAAGGTCTGTCCGTATTAAGAACATTGGAGTAAAGCTCGCTCCTAGATACCCATTTTGTTCTGGACATTTTAAAATGCCCAAACTGAAGCAAAACCGAAGTCCACCCTCGCCACCTCCCTGCACCATCTTGATTTGTGCTTCTCCTTACACCAAGTCTCATTATGTCCTACCAAAAGACAGATCCTGCAACAAATATAAGGACAGGAGGGAGGAGCGGAGGGTAGAAAAACAATAGGAATATTTGACACATTTTACATCGTGCAGTCTGTCCTATCCATTTTGGGTCTTCTCTATGCTGATGTCTGACTAATTCCCAAACTAAGTGAGCAAGTGCTATAATGTGTAAATGAAAGATACCACTGCAGCAAATCCCTCGCCTCTCTTTACTGTTTTACACTAGATTAAATTTACTTCTTCCCTTAAATATATTACGGTTTCTTTAAATACAAGTTATACAATATTTTAATAGACTTTCTACATTAATTCTCTACAGTTTTCAATACCTCCATTTGATGTAATTGAATAGAAACCTTTAATTTGCCTAGTGAAAGTCAGTCTTGGTAATACAAGACACATACGGGCATAGCTCATAACTACAGGTGCTTCTCACAAAATTACAATATCATCAAAAAGTTAATTTATTTCAGTTCTTCAAAACAGAAAGTGAAACTTATATATTATATAGAGTCATTACACACAGAGGGATCTATTATATAGAGTCATTACAGAGAGTGATCTATTATATAGAGTCATTACACACAGAGTGATCTATTATATAGAGTCATTACACACAGAGTGATCTATTATATAGAGTCATTACACACAGAGGGATCTATTATATAGAGTCATTACACACAGAGGGATCTATTATATAGAGTCATTACACACAGAGGGATCTATTATATAGAGTCATTACACACAGAGTGATCTATTTCAAGTGTTTATTTCTGTTAATATTGATGATTATGCCTTACAGCCAATGAAAACGCAAAAGTCAGTATCTCAGTATATTAGAATACTTTATAACAGCTTGAAAAATGAAATAAAATCCGAAATGTATGTTCAGTAAATAATACTTGGTCGGGGCTCCTTTTGCATCAATTACTGCATCAATGCGGCAATGTGGCATGGAGGCGATCAGCCTGTGGCACCGCTGAGGTGTTATTGAAGCCCAGGTTGCTTTGATAGCAGCCTTCAGCTCGTCTGCATTGTTGGGTCTGGTGTCTCTCCTCTTCCTCTTGACAATACCCCATAGATTCTCTATGGGGTTAAGGTCAGGCGAGTTTGCTGGCCAATCAAGCACAGTGATACTATGGCTTTTAAACCAGGTATTGGTACTTTTGGCAGTGTGGACAGGGGCCAAGTCCTGCTGGAGAATGAAATTTCCATCTCCAAAAAGCCTGTCGGCAGAGGGAAGCATGAAGTGCTCTACAATGTCCTGGTAGACGGCTGCGCTGACTTTGGTCTTGATAAAACACAGTGGACCTACACCAGCAGATGACATGGCTCCCCAAACCATCACTGATTGTGGAAACTCCACACTAGACCTCCAGCAGCTTGGATTGTGGCCTCTCCACTCTTCCTCCAGACTCTGGGACCTTGATTTCCAAAAGAAATGCTAAATTTACTTTCATCTGAAAACAACACCTTCGACCACTGAGCAACAGTCCAGATCTTTTTCTCCTTGCCCAGGTAAGACGCTTCTGGCGTTGTCTATTGGTCATAAGTGGCTTGACACAAGGAATGTGACACTTGTAACCCATGTCATGGATACGTCCGTGTGGTGGCAGCTCTTGAAGCAATGACTTCAGCAGCAGTCCACTCCATGTGAATCTCCCCCTAATTTTTGAATGGCCTTTTCTTAATCATTTCAAGGTTGCGTTTATCCCGGTTGTTTGTGCACCTTTTCCTGCCACACTTTTTCCTTCTGCTCAACTTTCCATTAATATGCTTTGATACAGCACTCTGAACAGCCAGCTTCCTTAGCAATGACCTTTTGTGGCTTACCCTCCTTGTGGAGTGTGTCAATGACTGCCTTCTGGACATTTGTCAAGTCAGCAGTCTACCCCATGATTGTGGAGCTTATTGAAACAGACTAAGGGACCTTTTTAAATGCTTAGAATTAAGAAACACCTGCAAAGGCTTCCTAATTTACTGAGATAATGACTTGTGTTTTCATTGGTTGTAAGCCATAATCATCAACATTAACAGAAATAAACACTTGAAATAGATCACTGTTTGTAATGACTCTATGTAATATAGGAGTTTCACTTTTTGTATTGAAGAACTGAAATAACATTTTTGATGATATTGTAATTTAGTGAGAAGCACGTGTGTACACAGCGCTGTAGCTATGTGCCCATCACATGACCAGTGCAAAATGTTTATCCACCAGAAGCAAACAATGAATATTACTAATAAAGGACAGCAAGCAGACATCTTAAAAACCATGAGGAATGAATACAGACAGTATATCGCAAAGGCACTAAAGAGGTTAATGGCATTATGTTGTTTTGTGAAATCATAAAGGGAATTCCAAATCAAGTAAATAGCATAATGCTGATATGTGATATGCCATCACTTGATCTCTGGGGCCCCAAACCAATTTGGGGTGGGGGGCGCAGTTGGGGCTCTTAATTTTTTTTCTGCACAAAGGTGGTCGTGATATCTGAACTGTGCTGGGAAAGGCAAAGAGCCCCATCCACATGAATGAAGAAGTGCCGCAGCAGGTGGCCTCACACCAATGTTCAGAAGGGAAATGTTATTCCTAGGATTGTTGGGTGCTCTAGAGGTCAGACCCCTTGTGTTTATTGTGTGCTGACAAATCCTAGTAATATGCCATCAATTACTAAAATGTGGTCACCCCTTTAACACAACTTGATTTAGTTTTGTTAAAATACCTTTTAAAAATCCTGATTTATTAAGAAAAATACCTGACGCTTCCAACTCATCTTGATTGCAAGAGATATCATCTAAACATAGATCAATAAGAAGAACATGCCCAACATCTGTAACCACAGCTGCCACGCCAAAGAACCATCTTAGACTCTGGTGTAAATGCTGAGTACTGGCATTGGCTCCGCCATCATTCACTAAGGGTTCAACAGCCGTTACCTGAAAGCACAAGAAAATATATAAATTATAACAGTTTCCCAAAAAGGATCGAGCAAATCAATCAAGTTTAGAAGTGCTTACCGAGCCAGGGAGCGCCACTGCTTTAACAACTTTTGAAATGCCGACATCATACAAGCAAAGAACACTGCCTTCTGCTTCAAGCAGACCCACAAGAAGTCCTGTCTTCTTCTGCCATGAAAACTCTTTGACAGCGACAACAGTGGGAGGTCTCTCAGTCACTGAGCTAAAACAGTATGCAGAAAGTCTTTCACCCGTTACTGAATTGGTAACTTCAAGCTGGGGTCCACATGCGAGCCAAGCAAGCCCAGCTCTCCCTTTACAGAAAAGAGAAATAAATTAAATTACACACATGCACTGCCAACCTTTTCTGAGCCTATAACTTCATATTTGTAAAAACAGATTAAAGATATAAGTTTTTACAAGAAACACTGGGCATATGCCCCCACAACAGAGAGTTAGCTGCATAGTATAGGGGATAATTCGGTGTAAGGCAGGGCTCGCACAACTGTATTTCACAGTCCGTATATGAAGCACAAGGTCCAAAACGTACCGCTTCAGACCCGAGGCTGTAAGCTAAGGTTGGGAAGCCGGCCACGAGGTCAGGCGATGCAGCCCGTATACGACCACAAGATACGCTTGTATGAACTCCACTTTAGTCCTACTTTTACCCCACCAATCTAACAATCATCACTTATCAGAAAAGATTAAAGAAGACTGGAAAAAAAAACCTTTACCATTCATTTGGTAAAATAATGAGCAAACAGACCATCGTTCTATTAGATGTTACATATCTCTTACCTGGGGTAAACTTTGCACGCAAGACAGATTCCAGGTTAATTTCATCCTCCTGGAGAGCTTCTATTGTGATCTCCGGAAATTGCAGCAAGCTGCTAGTTACTTGGGCCTCAAGATTCGGCATCTTATTTTTCTTTCAGAAGAAAAACAAGAATTTGAAATTAAACAAAGTAAATGAAAACACAGTAATATTACACCAGTATATATATATATATATATATATATATATATATATATATATATATATATATATATATATAAGCACAGAAAGGACACTCCAGTCATATGCACCCATACACAATACAGGTGCTTACATGGCCAATAGAAAAATGCTAGATTATTTCCCATAATGGGCCACTTTGCACTGAAAGGTATAGTCACCATATACCCACTGAACGTATGCCAAGCAGGGCTGTGGAGTCAGTAAGCCAAACCTTCGCCCCCTTGATGTCCGTCTTCACAGCACGGCCTCACTGCTGAGCGTGTACATAAAGTGCAGCACAGATTCATCTCACCTAAGCAGAGACCCTTACATCAGGAACAGAACAGACATTTATAGGACATTTCACAACTTTCCCAAATTCTTATGAAAACATTTACAGCACATCCTGCATTGTACTACTGTACCCAATTTATTATATATTTTAGGAATCGGTCCATTTTATACCAACTGCAACTCCACAGCCCTGAGGCCAAGACAACAAACTTGGTAACAACCTATGGATTTATTTTGTCCATACGCTTGGTGTATTTGCAGTACATGCAAAATATACAGTGTTACAAACTTAAGGAAAAGTCTTTACATATGCCACCTATTCAAGGCTTCGTTGACCTTTAGCCATGATTATAACTGGATACAATTTTGATTTTACAAAAATCTTTGCCGAATAGGCATAAAGGGCGAATTCTGAAAACCTGCGCACTTGATCTTAGCAATCAGACTCAATTTCTCAGAAATGACAAATGGTAAGGTTTTTAATATTAGAGTTAGGACTGTCCCATAAGGGTTGCCGTGAAGTGGCGGGATGGCTTTCACATTATTTTGATCAAAATTATGTTAACTAAATACCCTTTATTATATATTATTATTTTTGCACTGTGCGATTTATACATCTACTTTCAGTTATTTGGGTATTTTTCTTGTTCTTGGTTTCTCTAAATTTCTCAGAAGCCCATATGATAATTAAGGAAGCAAACTAGTTGCTATAGCAATTATTCCATTGCACCAGTTTTCCTAAATCTCTGTCATCTCTGAATCCGGCGGTCTTACTTTCCATTACTAGGTACAACATTTCTTTTAAAAGGGAGAAAGAAAATGCAAATCTGAAACTCCCTGCAGCGCTGCGGGGGGCACAAGCCACATTCTTCTGCCAGGTGCAGCAGCTGAACTCAGATTACTGGACCGTGTCTCCCATCAGTAATGTGCTATTTCATCTATTTATGGAGATCCTGTACATTACAACATAGATCAGAGACGTCAAACACACAGAGGGCCAAAATGAAAAACGTGGACAATGTCGCAGGCCAACCAGTATACAATATGGGGCCCACACAGTCCTCCGTACAGTATAACGGGGCCCACACAGTCCTCCGTACAGAATAACGGGGCCCACACAGTCCTCCGTACAGAATAACGGGGCCCACACAGTCCTCCGTACAGAATAACGGGGCCCACACAGTCCTCCGTACAGAATAACGGGGCCCACACAGTCCTCCGTACAGAATAACGGGGCCCACACAGTCCTCCGTACAGAATAACGGGGCCCACACAGTCCTCCGTACAGAATAACGGGGCCCACACAGTCCTCCGTACAGAATAACGGGGCCCACACAGTCCTCCGTACAGAATAACGGGGCCCACACAGTCCTCCGTACAGAATAACGGGGCCCACACAGTCCTCCGTACAGAATAACGGGGCCCACACAGTCCTCCGTACAGAATAACGGGGCCCACACAGTCCTCCGTACAGAATAACGGGGCCCACACAGTCCTCCGTACAGAATAACGGGGCCCACACAGTCCTCCGTACAGAATAACGGGGCCCACACAGTCCTCCGTACAGAATAACGGGGCCCACACAGTCCTCCGTACAGAATAACGGGGCCCACACAGTCCTCCGTACAGAATAACGGGGCCCACACAGTCCTCCGTACAGAATAACGGGGCCCACACAGTCCTCCGTACAGAATAACGGGGCCCACACAGTCCTCCGTACAGAATAACGGGGCCCACACAGTCCTCCGTACAGAATAACGGGGCCCACACAGTCCTCCGTACAGAATAACGGGGCCCACACAGTCCTCCGTACAGAATAACGGGGCCCACACAGTCCTCCGTACAGAATAACGGGGCCCACACAGTCCTCCGTACAGAATAACGGGGCCCACACAGTCCTCCGTACAGAATAACGGGGCCCACACAGTCCTCCGTACAGAATAACGGGGCCCACACAGTCCTCCGTACAGAATAACGGGGCCCACACAGTCCTCCGTACAGAATAACGGGGCCCACACAGTCCTCCGTACAGAATAACGGGGCCCACACAGTCCTCCGTACAGAATAACGGGGCCCACACAGTCCTCCGTACAGAATAACGGGGCCCACACAGTCCTCCGTACAGAATAACGGGGCCCACACAGTCCTCCGTACAGAATAACGGGGCCCACACAGTCCTCCGTACAGAATAACGGGGCCCACACAGTCCTCCGTACAGAATAACGGGGCCCACACAGTCCTCCGTACAGAATAACGGGGCCCACACAGTCCTCCGTACAGAATAACGGGGCCCACACAGTCCTCCGTACAGAATAACGGGGCCCACACAGTCCTCCGTACAGAATAACGGGGCCCACACAGTCCTCCGTACAGAATAACGGGGCCCACACAGTCCTCCGTACAGAATAACGGGGCCCACACAGTCCTCCGTACAGAATAACGGGGCCCACACAGTCCTCCGTACAGAATAACGGGGCCCACA
This sequence comes from Phyllobates terribilis, assembly GCF_046119375.1. Lineage (NCBI taxonomy): Eukaryota > Metazoa > Chordata > Amphibia > Anura > Dendrobatidae > Phyllobates > Phyllobates terribilis. The sequence continues at coordinate 618,916,439 of NW_027362765.1, forward strand.
CAGTCCTCCGTACAGAATAACGGGGCCCACACAGTCCTCCGTACAGAATAACGGGGCCCACACAGTCCTCCGTACAGAATAACGGGGCCCACACAGTCCTCCGTACAGAATAACGGGGCCCACACAGTCCTCCGTACAGAATAACGGGGCCCACACAGTCCTCCGTACAGAATAACGGGGCCCACACAGTCCTCCGTACAGAATAACGGGGCCCACACAGTCCTCCGTACAGAATAACGGGGCCCACACAGTCCTCCGTACAGAATAACGGGGCCCACACAGTCCTCCGTACAGAATAACGGGGCCCACACAGTCCTCCGTACAGAATAACGGGGCCCACACAGTCCTCCGTACAGAATAACGGGGCCCACACAGTCCTCCGTACAGAATAACGGGGCCCACACAGTCCTCCGTACAGAATAACGGGGCCCACACAGTCCTCCGTACAGAATAACGGGGCCCACACAGTCCTCCGTACAGAATAACGGGGCCCACACAGTCCTCCGTACAGAATAACGGGGCCCACACAGTCCTCCGTACAGAATAACGGGGCCCACACAGTCCTCCGTACAGAATAACGGGGCCCACACAGTCCTCCGTACAGAATAACGGGGCCCACACAGTCCTCCGTACAGAATAACGGGGCCCACACAGTCCTCCGTACAGAATAACGGGGCCCACACAGTCCTCCGTACAGAATAACGGGGCCCACACAGTCCTCCGTACAGAATAACGGGGCCCACACAGTCCTCCGTACAGAATAACGGGGCCCACACAGTCCTCCGTACAGAATAACGGGGCCCACACAGTCCTCCGTACAGAATAACGGGGCCCACACAGTCCTCCGTACAGAATAACGGGGCCCACACAGTCCTCCGTACAGAATAATGGGGCCCACACAGTCCTCCGTACAGAATAATGGGGCCCACACAGTCCTCCGTACAGAATAATGGGGCCCACACAGTCCTCCGTACAGAATAATGGGGCCCACACAGTCCTCCGTACAGAATAATGGGGCCCACACAGTCCTCCGTACAGAATAATGGGGCCCACACAGTCCTCCGTACAGAATAATGGGGCCCACACAGTCCTCCGTACAGAATAATGGGGCCCACACAGTCCTCCGTACAGAATAATGGGGCCCACACAGTCCTCCGTACAGAATAATGGGGCCCACACAGTCCTCCGTACAGAATAATGGGGCCCACACAGTCCTCCGTACAGAATAATGGGGCCCACACAGTCCTCCGTACAGAATAATGGGGCCCACACAGTCCTCCGTACAGAATAATGGGGCCCACACAGTCCTCCGTACAGAATAATGGGGCCCACACAGTCCTCCGTACAGAATAATGGGGCCCACACAGTCCTCCGTACAGAATAATGGGGCCCACACAGTCCTCCGTACAGAATAATGGGGCCCACACAGTCCTCCGTACAGAATAATGGGGCCCACACAGTCCTCCGTACAGAATAATGGGGCCCACACAGTCCTCCGTACAGAATAATGGGGCCCACACAGTCCTCCGTACAGAATAATGGGGCCCACACAGTCCTCCGTACAGAATAATGGGGCCCACACAGTCCTCCGTACAGAATAATGGGGCCCACACAGTCCTCCGTACAGAATAATGGGGCCCACACAGTCCTCCGTACAGAATAATGGGGCCCACACAGTCCTCCGTACAGAATAATGGGGCCCACACAGTCCTCCGTACAGAATAATGGGGCCCACACAGTCCTCCGTACAGAATAATGGGGCCCACACAGTCCTCCGTACAGAATAATGGGGCCCACACAGTCCTCCGTACAGAATAATGGGGCCCACACAGTCCTCCGTACAGAATAATGGGGCCCACACAGTCCTCCGTACAGAATAATGGGGCCCACACAGTCCTCCACACAGAATAATGGGGCCCACATAGTCCTCCACACAGAATAATGGGGCCCACATAGTCCTCCACACAGTATAATGGGGCCCAGATAGTCCTCCACACAGTATAATGGGGCCCACATAGTCCTCCATACAGTATAATGGGGCCCACATAGGGGTGGTGGTTCTGATGTCACGGGCCAAATAAAATCACCCTGAGGGCCAGATTTCGCCCACAGGACAGAGTTTGACACGTATGACAGATATTCAGCCACCTGTACGGATTACAGCTTTTGGAGTCACTCACAGCACAGCTACTACTAACAATCTAGAGATGATGGGGAATCCACCATTCCTTCTCACTACTCAATGTCAGGGAGGAGGAGTTAGAAGGAAGAGCATGCCCATTGCTTCTCCATTCACGGACTAGAGTACAGCACTCTGGCCATTTCTTTCAGCTCCACAGACATGACCATTCCAATGGCAAGGGTCCCAGACTACTTAAAAAAATCTATAAAATGAAGGCTATTTTCTCCTCAGTTAAGTTATGTGATCTTATGACCATTGCTGAGAAGTACCATGTTATCTAATGGATGTCACCATTTCAGTCACCAGACCATGCTGCATAATGAGTCTAATGTAACCTTTTCCAAAAGGTAGAAACAAACTCCTATCATAGTAATGATGATGGCTACACAGCTCCAGTTAGCCAGCTACAATAAAGATGATGACCATTCAGACTCCTGACTGTAAACTGATAATCTATTTGGTCACTGATGAGAATAGTGTATGAGATGATAAGTTATTACAGAAGGCAGAAGTGGTACTAGTTCTAGCTGATTACATGATGCACAGAATGAATGGCTAGGTTTACAAAGTTTATTTCTGGAGGATTTTGAAACAGATCTGCTCCAAATTCTTCCTTAAAGAATGGAATTCTTTACATGTAGCGCAGACAATGAAATAATCAGGTGTTGGTGAATTTATAAAGAAAAACAACTACAGTAATTCTTCAGAGAAGATGCCGAGTTTTAGAATTCGGTACATGCAAGTCTGTTCCTAAGGGTAAAGTCCCACGATGTGCTGCCACATGTGACAAAAACCCATACCCACCTCGGGGGCCACTGTGAACGGGTTTATCAGTAATACCTCATATGTTACTGCAAACTTATGAACTCAATCGCCCCACAGGTAGGTCTGGCTAGTGTCCGCAGTATGTGCAAAACCTCATGGATCCGCACCGACTAAGGTCAGTCAGGCAGTGAAATAATCGCTGTCAATCACAGTCAAATAAATGATGGCAGTAATGTCCAGGCAGGAGCCTACTACAGCCATCACTACCTGCCACAATGATGAGCACGCGGTGCTGTCAGTCAGTAGAGCACACGGTGCTGTCAGTCAAGGCAAGGCAATGGCCCCACTTACAGGTCAGTCGGCAGGGGACGCGGTGCCGTCAGTCGGCAGGGGACGCGGTGCCGTCAGTCGGCAGGGGACGCGGTGCCGTCAGTCGGCAGGGGACGCGGTGCCGTCAGTCGGCAGGGGACGCGGTGCCGTCAGTCGGCAGGGGACGCGGTGCCGTCAGTCGGCAGGGGACGCGGTGCCGTCAGTCGGCAGGGGACGCGGTGCCGTCAGTCGGCAGGGGACGCGGTGCCGTCAGTCGGCAGGGGACGCGGTGCCGTCAGTCGGCAGGGGACGCGGTGCCGTCAGTCGGCAGGGGACGCGGTGCCGTCAGTCGGCAGGGGACGCGGTGCCGTCAGTCGGCAGGGGACGCGGTGCCGTCAGTCGGCAGGGGACGCGGTGCTGTCAGTCAGGGCAATGGCCCCATGTACAGGACAGTCAGCAGCGGGTGATGCCAGCCCTGCACTCATAGCGGTGCTGTCAGTCGGTAGAGTACGCGGTGCTGTCAGTCGGTAGGGGACGCGGTGCTGTCAGTCGGTAGGGGACGCGGTGCTGTCAGTCGGTAGGGGACGCGGTGCTGTCAGTCGGTAGGGGACGCGGTGCTGTCAGTCAGTAGGGGACGCGGTGCTGTCAGTCAGTAGGGGACGTGGTGCTGTCAGTCAGTAGGGGACGCGGTGCTGTCAGTCAGTAGGGGACGCGGTGCTGTCAGTCAGTAGGGGACGCGGTGCTGTCAGTCAGTAGGGGACGCGGTGCTGTCAGTCAGTAGAGTACGCGTGCTGTCAGTCAGTAGAGTACGCGTGCTGTCAGTCAGTAGAGTACGCGGTGCTGTCAGTCAGTAGAGGACACGGTGCTGTCAGTCAGTAGAGGACGCGGTGCCGTCAGTCAGTAGAGTACGCGGTGCCGTCAGTCAGTAGAGTACGCGGTGCCGTCAGTCAGTAGAGTACGCGGTGCCGTCAGTCAGTAGAGTACGCGGTGCCGTCAGTCAGTAGAGTACGCGGTGCCGTCAGTCAGTAGAGTACGCGGTGCTGTCAGTCAGTAGAGTACGCGGTGCTGTCAGTCAGTAGAGTACGCGGTGCTGTCAGTCAGTAGAGTACGCGGTGCTGTCAGTCAGGGCAATGGCCCCATGTACAGGACAGTCAGCAGCGGGTGATGCCAGCCCTGCACTCATAGCGGTGGTGTCTGGCACTCCCCCTACAGGGCGGATATAGAATGCAGAGTCCGGGACCCCCGTGGCCGGGGAGATGTGACAGCTTTCACTGTGGTCTTTCCCGTCTGGAGAGCAGACCTCGCAGTGAGCAGCCTGCCATGACTGAGCCAGTGCACGGCCCCGGCCAGCAGCGCGCACGCTGCCTACACGGCCAGTCAGGCTCCGCTCTTTTTCCAGGCAGTGACACGCACGATAAAGCGGGCACGATGTTCCGTCTGCTCACCGTGAAGACCATCGCAGTCGCCGGGCTCAGCTTCTCTCCCCAGCGTCACACTGCGAGCAGGCCTGCGGGATCATCACGGCCACCATCTCTGATCACCAAGCGCCACCGGTTCCTCTTCCTTCCCACTGAGTACGTCACAGAGCCGTGCGTGCGCCGTAACAAAGGGGCGTGAGTTCTGTTCTGTCATTGGTTGGTTTGTGTTTAGGGGCGGTTCCCTTTTGCGGACGTCACAGATTGCGTGTTCCCGTCACGTTACGTCACACTTCTCAGTTATAGGCTATGTGCCCACGATGCAGAAATGAAGCAGAAAATTTCTGCAGCATTTCTGCATCTCCCTGGCAGAAAAAACGCATGCAGATTGTGCATGCGTTTTCCCTGCAGAATACATGCGGATCCACATGCGTTTCCGCATGCAGATTGACAAGCACTTTCCAGGCGATAGCATCACTTGGAAAGTGCTTGACAACTAGGTCACACTATATAAATCCATGCAAACGGCATGGATTAAGGCTGCGTGCCCACATAGCGTTTTTCAAGCGTTTATGCTGCGGAATTTCCGCAGTGGAAACGCTTGTTAAACGCTAGGTAATCCGCACCCCATGGTCCCCAAGGGGATTCCGCATGTTCTATGCACATGCTGTGGATTTTTCCGCAGCGTTTCTGCAGCGCTCATAAATCCGCAGCATGTCAATTAATTTTGCGGAACTCCCGCCATTGACTTGCATTGAGACGCACAGAAACCGCGACTGTACATTTGTACAAGCGGCTTCTATGCGTCTCTATGTGCGGATGGTACCCAGTTCTGGAGGAGAGGAGACTCTCATCCAGACCTGGGTACCATTGTACCTGTAAAAAAAGAATAAAATAACAAATAAAGTTATACTCACCTGTCCGGCGTCTTCTCTCTGAATGCCGGTGACGCGCCCCTGGGCCTGCTGTGTCGCGCAGCGTCTCGCGCACGGGGGCTTACCCGGAACCGGATCAGATGAGGGTTGTAGTCTCCGAGTGGCGGGGACCCGGTCCGTGCCCAGGGAGTCAAACTCAGTGTGTGGCAGTCTTGATAGGTGTTATTTGAGTGTCGACTACGCCACCCGTTGATTTGCAGCTATGGAGCTGCCGCTGCAGGGCAGACCGCTGAGGCCGGTGTAGAAATGTGCAGCGTGATAGTATAACCCCCAACGGGAGGGGTATGGCCTCAGGGCAGCCGACGTGGAAGATGGGGGTAGCAGGAACCACTCAGAGACGGTGCGGTGTAATTCAGGGTCTTTACTGGTAACAACGATAGACCCTCCCGGAGTACTTGCTAGCGAACGGGGCCTGGTCAGTCCTTGAGCAGATGGGATCTCCCCTGGCCAGGCAGAGTTGTAGGCCTCCCAAACTGACTGTACTCTTCTGGCTACCTTGCTAGAGGCGGATATAAGTAGCCCACGTCCCTGAGTGTGCCGTGTGGTGCTCACCCGTATGGCCGGTGACTCGGGGCCTTCTAATGGCTTCCGCTCCACGATGGCGGTGCTGGTCCCACGCGTGTGACCTTGCCTTCGGGTTTCTGGGCCTGAGGACCTGAAATCCCCTGCCGGTCGGCTTCTGCTGCTGGGTAAGAGTTAGTCCCCACAGCCTCGGACGCCGGGTCCGGTAAGAAAGCTTCTCAGCCAGGGCGAGCTCTGCAGCTGCCAGCCCCTGACTCGTAGTAGTATTGCTCCCACTGAGCTTCTGCTGTTTCTTCCTATGACTGTTTCTCGTCTCTACTCTCCTTGACTCCTAACCCTGCCTCAGCCCCGGGTTTATATAGGGGAAGTTCTTCCCCTCCCAAGACTGGGCAGGAGGTGTGGCATGCACAGGATCCCTGACCAAAGGACCTCCCACCTGCTCTCAGACATAACATTACATTACTGTGGAAACCAGTCCCCTGGGGTGCCACATTCCCCCCTAGTGAAATTTAGTACTCCGGGACTAAACATATTTTAGAAAAACATAACAAGATATAACAACAATAATAGTACAATAAGAAGAAACACATAAAGGTGGTCACGGCATGTCCGTAACCGGGTGCAGTCTTTGAAGAAAAGCAAGGTGTCCATTTCACCAAAACAGGGAGACGTAACCAGGTAGGGGTTTGTCCTGCCCCGAGTCCTTAACAGTCTTTAGTCCGTCCTGGGTTACGCTCCAACTATGTACAAAGGATTCCCGGTAAATCCACCAAGGACTCCTACAAATAACTAGAAACACAAAATTATACACAAGCAACAATACACAGGTAAACATAAATAAAACAATTTATACACTTCAAATCCTCCAACGTGCGGGTAACTGGCCTCTAGTGGCCCTAGTGGACCTACGGAGCTGACTGTCTAGCCCTGAACTACAGGGTGTAGGAGCTGTCAAGGGTAAACTGGGCAGCTGTCTACCGGCTCTTTGGCTCACTAGGGATATGGCAGGCTCACTGCAAGCAGAGGGTTGATCCTCCTGGTCTGCGGGTGTGGGGTCTTCTGCCTCCTGGACCGGCTGTTCTTCCAGCTCTACCTGTTGCTCCGTAGGTGCTTGGGATGCTGGTTGAAGGAAGGTGAGTACGGGTACCACAACTGCACCATTGACTTGAGTCCAAGACCGAGGGAAGTCCCCGAGCACAGTACTAACCATATCTTCCCTTTCCTCAACGGGTCGATGGTCTTCTTGTTCCTCTTCAGGGTTCCTCAGTTGTTCGGGACACTTCTTCAGGTGGTCCCGGGATACAATGGCTGTGGTTTCCCCTCCGTCTTTACTGATGGTACAAACCTTCGGGTTCTCGTGGCTTGAGGGCAGTACGGTGTACGGGTCCTTCTCCCACTGGTCGTCCAACTTGTGGAGCCGTCTCTTCCTCTTCAAGACCTGCTCTCCGGGTACCAGGGGAACAGCGGGAGCATACTGGTTGTAAGTTTTCTCTTGTCTTTCCCTAGCCTGACAGAGACTTCGCTCCACGCTCTCCTGTACTCTCCGGTACTGCTGCTGCCTCTCTGTGTCCCAGTCTGCTTCTGGTGAAGTGTCCTCGGGTGTCAGGACTCCCATTTCCAGGTCAACAGGTAACTTACCAGGTCTTGCCCTCATTAGGTAAGCCGGGGTACAGTTGGTGGAACCTACCGGGATGTGGTTGTATAGGTCCACCAGATCGGGCAACTTCTCAGGCCACAGACTGCGTTCTTCCAGGGGCAACGTTTTTAGAAGATCCATTACCACCTGGTTCATTTTCTCACAAAGTCCATTAGTTTGCGTATGGTAGGGTGGCGTCCTTATCTTCCGGCAGCCATACAGATTGCAGAATTCCTGGAAGACCTCCGCTTCAAAGGCAGGTCCCTGGTCCGTCAGCACTTGGTCCGGGTACCCGTGTGGACGGCAAAAGTGCTGCTGGAAGGCTCTAGCTGCTGTTTGAGCCGTTAAGTCCTTGACGGGGACGACAACCAAGAACCGGGAGTAATGATCCACGATGGTTAACGCGTAGACGTAGCCACTTCTGCTTGGGGTCAGTTTTACATGATCCAAGGCTACCAGTTCCAACGGTTGCCGGGTGACGATGGACTGCAGGGGAGTCTTCTGGCTGGCACGGTCCTTCCTTCTCAGGTTGCACGGGCCACAGTCTCTGCACCACTTCTCAATGGTTCCCCTCATGCCTACCCAGTGGAATCGCTTGCGCAGCAGGAACTCCAGCTTCTTCCACCCGAAGTGTCCAGCTCCGTCGTGGTATGCCTCCATCACCATGGCTGCGTCTCTTCGTGGCACCACTACTTGCCAGAGTAGTTCATGCGTCCGGGAGTTAACCATTCTGCGGCACAACTTCCCCTTGTAAAGGAACAGTCGACTCTTCTCTGCCCATAGTTGTTTGGCTTCCTCCGGAGCGTCTGGTTCAAGGCAAGCCTCCGGGCGAGTCAGCATCTCCTTCACCAGCCGGACGGCAGGGTCGCTGTCTTGCGTTTCCGCCCAGTTGTAGTGAGGTAAGGGGTTCAACGTAGCAGCCTGCTTACTCCTTACCCGGTGGGAATACTGGATAGTCCCATGACGGTGGAACGCAGGGAGTTCAACTTCTTCCAGTCCCTCCGGATCTTCTCCTTCGTCCGGCAGGTTGGGCATCCTGGACAGGGCGTCCGCGTTGGTATTGGAGCGTCCGGCCATGTATTTGATTCTGAACTCGTAGTTGGACAGACGGGCCATCCACCTCTGTTCCAGGGCACCGAGTCTTGCCGTGTCCAGGTGTGTCAACGGGTTGTTATCCGTGTACACGGTGAACCGGGAAGAAGCGAGGTAATGCTTAAAGCGCTCGGTGACTGCCCATACTACGGCCAGGAACTCTAGCTTAAATGAGCTGTAATTCTCGGGGTTCCTTTCGGTGGGTCGCAGCTTTCGGCTGGCGTAGGCGATTACTCGTTCCTTCCCCTGCTGGATCTGGGACAGTACGGCTCCTAGCCCGATGTTACTGGCGTCGGTGTAGAGGATAAAGGGCTGGCTATAATCCGGGTACGCCAGGATTTCGTCCCCCGTGAGGGCCATCTTCAGCTGGCGGAAGGACTCTTCTTCCAGCTCCTCCCATTTAAAGGGCGGCTTCTGGTTCTTGGCCTTCCGGGACTGGCCTATCAGGAGGTCCTGCATAGGTGCTGCCTTTTTGGTGAAACCGGGAATAAACCTTCGGTAGTAGCCTACCAACCCGAGGAACTGCCGCACTTCTTTTACGCTGGAGGGGCTTGGCCATTCCTTAATTGCGGTGATCTTATCAGGGTCGGGAGCCACTCCGTCAGCGCTCACCACGTGTCCCAGTTACTGCACCTTTGGTTTCAGGAGGTGACACTTGGAGGGTTTCACCTTTAGGCCGTAACTCGCCAGAGCTTCGAACACTTCCGCCAGGTGTTTCAGGTGGTCCTCATACGTCTTGGAATATACGATGACATCGTCCAGGTACAACAGGACCGTCTCGAAGTTTCTGTGGCCCAGACAACACTCCATTAGTCGTTGGAAGGTTCCTGGTGCGTTGCAGAGTCCGAACGGCATGCAGGTGAACTCGCTAAGTCCCATCGGGGTGGTGAATGCGGTCTTCTCCCGGTCCGCCTCTGCTACAGGAACCTGCCAGTACCCGCTAGTGAGATCCAAGGTAGAGAAGAAGTTAGCAGATCTTAAAGCAGCCAATGACTCCTCTATCCTTGGTAAGGGGTACGCATCCTTGTGTGTGATACGGTTGATTTTCCGGTAATCTACACACATCCTCATGGTGTTGTCATTTTTTCTGACTAAGACTAGTGGAGCTGCCCAGGGGCTACAGCTATCCCTGATCACCCCAGCCTCCTTCATGTCTCTAAGCATCCCCTTGGCGTGTTGGTAGTGGGCAGGGGGTACGGGTCGATACCTCTCTTTTATAGAAGGATGGTCTCCCGTGGGGATGTGGTGTTCTACCCCCTTGACTCGCCCGAAGTCTAACGGGTGTTTACTGAACACTCTCTCGTACTCTTGAACCACCCGATAGACTCCTTGTTTCTGGTGTGCGGGAGTGGAGTCAGTACCCAGATGTAGTTGCTGACACCAGTCCTCCATGTTTTTCTTAGAGCCGTTACCTTCCTCCGGGTGAGATGGAGGCAAGGGTTCCACAGATTGTATAGAATTTTGGTTAATGGTATATAATTTGGCTAGCGTGGCATACCGGGGCAGGTACACTTCCCTCTCCCCGATATTTATTATGTGAACGGGCACCCTCCCATGGCGTACATCAACCACCCCCCGTGCTGTCAAAATGGTGGGCCTACTGTCCGAGTAAACTGGTTCTACCATTGCCTGGTAATCCCTACCTCTCAGACCAATAGCTGCCCGGCACCAAATCATCATTTCACTTTTTGGGGGCATGGCAATAGGAAAAGGGTCACACATTCTTACGCTACCAATCTCACCGCCGGAGAGTTCCACCTGTTGCCGTCGCATCAGTGCCCGGATCTCTTTCTGGAGCACCCGCTGCTCGCCGGAGCTGGCGTTCTTGGCAACCTGCTATAAAAGGAAAATCACCTCTGCAAGACAATTTTCAATTACATTAGTTCCTAGAGTTATTTTTGGGTGACTCTCATGTTTGTCAATATCTACAATGATCAGTCCCTGTGCTGCCAGTTCGACTCTACCGATTTTGATGGTCACCTCTTTAAATCCGATCTGTGGCACGGGCTGGCCATTGCTGGCGATGATACTCAAGTCGTCGTCAGGGTAGCGGGTAATATCCGAGTCATTCCAGTACTGCTTAAAGAGCACGTACGGTATGGTGGTGACCTGTGACCCGGTGTCCAGTAGGGCACTCATGGGAATGCCATCCAGTACCACAGGCAAGACTGGACGTCCTCCCACATATCTGTCGCGCCAGTTCGATGGGCCTGGTGATCTTTTTCCTGGGGGTTGGCCCTCTACCCCAGGTTGTGCCCGTTTAAAGAACAGTACCTTGCCATATGTCCGGGTTGATTGCAGCGGCGGCAGATGGGTCGTCCGTCTTCGCTGTATCGGCCACTGGGTCTTCCTCTGGCCGGTGGGGTCCTCCTTGGTCGACGCCACGGGATGTCCTCCGGTCCGGATGCCAGCTGGATCTTCCCTGGGGTGGAAACCTGTAAAGACTGCACAGTTCGGGTTAGCGCAGCAACGCTCTTAGCTAGCTCTTGGACCTGATGGTGTAGGTCTGGAGCCGGGTCATTGTCCAAAGCCTGCGCATCAGCTCCCACAGGCCCTGCCGACAAGGGCGCCGCCTCCTGGTGGTAAGTGATAGCTGGGCGCCTGTGGGTCACAACGCCACCCGGTGCCGGTTCTCGGAGCAGCCGGATGGCTCTGTCCTTGAACTGTGCAAAGCCCAGATGGGGATCCTGTAAGGCCATCGCCCGCAACTGGGTTCGGTGGGCATTACAATATAGTCCCTCTATAAATTGTTCGGTCAACAGCCTGTCCTCGTTTCCCACTCCATCAGGGTCTGTCTGCTTAATGGCCCTCAGGGCCTCTTGTAGGTTTAGTGCATAGTCCCTTATACTCTCATGCGCTCGCTGCTTGCACCCGTAGAATCTAAGCTTAATCTCGGCTGAGGTGCGGGTATCAAAGGTATCCTTCAGCCGGGTTAGTATCCCTGCGACAGTCTTCCTCCCAGGTGGTCAGGATTTTACTTCCCTTTTGGCTGCCCCGGTTAGTTGGGCCACCAGGATGCTCACTTTTTGCTCTTCTGTGAGGGGGTACACCTGAAAGAGGCTATCCAGCTTTTCTCTAAAGTCATGCAGGGTATGTGACTCCCCTGAGTACTGGGGTAGCCAAGCTGCTCCCGGGATATAGGGCATGGTGAAGGGCATAACTGCAGCAGCGGTGGCGCTGGCGGGGGTTGAGGCAGTGAAGCTCTCCTCCGCATCCGACAACTTCCTCCCCCCTAGTGGACCGTGGCCTACCTTGCGATGATCCTGTTCCGTAGGCCGCAGCTCCGCAGTAGATCGTCAGGGTTGAGGACCTTCCGTCGCGCTCCTGTGACGTCGGCGTCTGCTGGGCTCCTTCCAGGACCTTACGCAACGTCCGGACGTGAGGCGAGGCTTCAGTTCTCGCGCGCTTTCGGAGTCCACGCCCCTCTTCTTCCCGCGCGGCGTCCTCAAGATGGCGCCCAATGGCGGGAAAACTCCACAGATGGCGGGAAGAAGGCTGAAGATGGCGCCGGATGGCGGGAATCTTCACGGATGGCGGGAAGAAGGCTGAAGATGGCACCGGATGGCGGGAAAACTTCACGGATGGTAAGTTTTAAAAGTCTCTTTTTCAGGCACGCAGTACCCGGTGGTTGCGGGCACGAAATCCTGCCGACTACGCCAAAAGTTGACGCGCCCCTGGGCCTGCTGTGTCGCGCAGCGTCTCGCGCACGGGGGCTTACCCGGAACCGGATCAGATGAGGGTTGTAGTCTCCGAGTGGCGGAGACCCGGTCCGTGCCCAGGGAGTCAAACTCAGTGTGTGGCAGTCTTGATAGGTGTTATTTGAGTGTCGACTACGCCACCCGTTGATTTGCAGCTATGGAGCTGCCGCTGCAGGGCAGACCGCTGAGGCCGGTGTAGAATTGTGCAGCGTGATAGTATAACCCCCAACGGGAGGGGTATGGCCTCAGGGCAGCCAACGTGGAAGATGGGGGTAGCAGGAACCACTCAGAGACGGTGCGGTGTAATTCAGGGTCTTTACTGGTAACAACGATAGACCCTCCCGGAGTACTTGCTAGCGAACGGGGCCTGGTCAGTCCTTGAGCAGATGGGATCTCCCCTGGCCAGGCGGAGTTGTAGGCCTCCCAAACTGACTGTACTCTTCTGGCTACCTTGCTAGAAGCGGATATAAGTAGCCCACGTCCCTGAGTGTGCCGTGTGGTGCTCACCCGTATGGCCGGTGACTCGGGGCCTTCTAATGGCTTCCGCTCCACGATGGCGGTGCTGGTCCCACGCGTGTGACCTTGCCTTCGGGTTTCTGGGCCTGAGGACCTGAAATCCCCTGCCGGTCGGCTTCTGCTGCTGGGTAAGAGTTAGTCCCCACAGCCTCGGACGCCGGGTCCGGTAAGAAAGCTTCTCAGCCAGGGCGAGCTCTGCAGCTGCCAGCCCCTGACTCGTAGTAGTATTGCTCCCACTGAGCTTCTGCTGTTTCTTCCTATGACTGTTTCTCGTCTCTACTCTCCTTGACTCCTAACCCTGCCTCAGCCCCGGGTTTATATAGGGGAAGTTCTTCCCCTCCCAAGACTGGGCAGGAGGTGTGGCATGCACAGGATCCCTGACCAAAGGACCTCCCACCTGCTCTCAGACATAACATTACATTACTGTGGAAACCAGACCCCTGGGGTGCCACACCGGCATCGCTTGAGGACCTGCGGTGATGTCACAGTCATGTGACCGCAGGCCCTTCACCGCTCTGTCTCGTGATATGCCGGCAGCCGGGAACCAGACAGGAAGCAGCGCTGCAGCCACGCCAGGGCCTCGGGGGTGAGCATAGCTTTATTTGTTTTAATTTTTACGGTTCACACTGTATAAATCCATGCTGTTTGCATGGATTTATATAGTGTGACCTAGTTGTCAAGCACTTTCCAAGTGATGCTATCGCCTGGAAAGTGCTTGTCAATCTGCATGCGGAAACGCATGTGAATCCGCATGTATTCTGCAGGAAAAACGCATGCACAATCTGCATGCATTTTTTTCTGCCAGGGACATGCAGAAATGCTGCAGAAATTTTCTGCTTCATTTCTGCATCGTGGGCACATAGCCTTATACAGTGTGACCGTAAAAATTAAAACAAATAAAGCTATACTCACCCCCGATGCCCCGGCGTGTGCTGCAGCGCTGCTTCCTGTCTGGCTCCTGGATGCCGGCATATCGCGAGACAGAGCGGTGAAGGGCCTGCGGTCACATGACTGTGACGTCACCGCAGGTCCTCAAGCGATGCCGGCTTTCAGAGAGAAACCTTCGGAAAGGTGAATATAAACTTTATTTGTTATTTTATTCTTTTTTTACAGGTACAATGGTACCCAGGTCTGGATGAGAGTCTTCTCTCCTCCAGAACTGGGTACCATCCGCACATAGAAACGCATAGAAGCCGCTTGTAAAAATGTACAGTCGCGGTTTCTATGCGTCTCAATGCAAGTCAATGGCGGGAGTTCCGCTGCGCTTCGGCAAAATTAAATGACATGCTGCGGATTTTTGTACGCAGCATAAACGCTGCGGAAAAATCCACAGAATGTGCATAGAACATGCGGAATCCCCTTGGGGACCATGGGGTGCGGATTACCTAGCGTTTAACAAGCGTTTCCACTGCGGAAATTCCGCAGCATAAACGCTTGAAAGACGCTACGTGGGCACCCAGCCATAGTGGGATTTTGTGTTTTGAACGACATAGGTGCACATTGCCCTTTAACCCTCCGTCAGGGGCAATAGGTGTCATAACGAGTTTAGGGGCATTGCCCCTGTCAGGCACAGGCTAGGAACTTGGCTCTATTTTCCTCTTTTTAAAATGTCACATAATCAGCTGGAAATAAATGTTTACTAACGTGAAAAGTCATATGCTTCAAAGTGCTCACATTATGCTACTTGCAAAAAACCCGACAGTTTTCTTCAAAATCTATTAGTAAACCTAAAATGTAGAGAAGGAAAATAAATTGTAAGGTTGGTGAAATAGTCCAGTCCTGAAAGTCAGTCCCTGTCAGGTGTTAGCGGGTCACCTGTAGCAGTGCACTGGCAGAGCATTGCGCGGGATTTGCAGAGCATTTCTGCATCAGACAGGCTAATAGCATTTTGGCACTTTTTCCATGCAGAATTTGAGGGTCTCCGGAGTCCTGTCTCTACAGTGCAGGTGTTGCATCTCGGTCTTTTGGGTGCTGGGGGAGCTGGTGATTCTTCGCGTTCCTGTTCTGTGGGAAGTCTTCTCTGCCGCATTTGCATGCTAGAGGGTATTCCAATTGTTGTCACCCTTCTTCTGTGAAGCTCTGCAATGACCAGTTCATGAGCCAATGTTTTTAGATAGAGTCTTCTACGCTGTGATCCCAGCTGGTTTCCTATGTAAATAACTTGAGAATTTATTCCTGCCACATTTCGCATAGTGAAATAAATGACCATTGGCCAGCGCCTGACATTTCTGCACACGCTGAAAGTAGCACACATCTGATCTGCAGGGGCTACACCACCCTTGGTTTCGTTGTAAAACGTTATCATTTCCGGCTTATTTTGTGCTTCAGACCGAGGATCGATCGCAGCAACATCATCATGAAGCGAGGATACAAGAATAACATTTTTGTTCTTGCGTGGGACATAAGACACTAAAACTTTGCCATCACTAAATCCAGACATACTGTGGTTTTGTTCTCTCCCTTTCACATTGATAAACTGGCGGCAATTGTGTTTTATTTTTTCGCACAGTACCCACATATGATATTTTTTTGGATTTCAAAAATCAATCAAATCCACATCAGTAAACCAGTTATGTGCAGTTATATTTCTCCCCGAACCCTACAAAGGCTCAGCCATTCGCTTTACCACCTCACTCGGTGTGTTGCTTACACAATATGGACCTGCTGGCTGTTTCCCCGCATAAACTTCCATATTGTAGGTAGAAGTAATCCTGGAGTCAGCAAGGGAAAAAAAACGTAGCCCATATTTGTTTGGTTTAGATGGGATATATTGCCGAAAGCCACATCTACCACGAAATCCCGGGAGCATTTCATCAATAGTGACATTTTCACCTAGACAATAACTTTTTTGACAGGTTTGCACAAATTTTTCAAATATCTCACGAATCGCAGCAAGCCGGTCATATTTTTTTCGCTCAGTTCTGGTACTTCTGTCGTCAAAACGAAGACACCTCATTATAATTTTTAATCTCTTTATGTTCATTACCAAGGAAAATTTCTCAATGCCATCCCCATCTCTACCCCAGAGCTCCTCCAAACTCTGTCTGTTTGCCCTATAGGCGCCTGCAAGATATAGCAAACCAATAAACGCCCTCAGTTCAATTACATCAATAGGGCTGACATCTCGCTTTCTAATGAAACTGTCCCCTATGGTGTCCATGTACTGATTTGTATATGTCACAATTGTGACCAGAATGTCATCAGTGAATAAACAGTTCCAGCATTCCATTTCATTTTTAGCATTCCTTGCAGTTCCTATGACAGCAGGAAGGTGGCTCAAAATGTTATGCGAGCGTGTGCGAGAACGTTTAGGGGGGGCTTTTTTATCCATTTAGTTGTTTTATCTTTGCCCAAATAATATGTTTCTATGTCTTGAGCATCCTCCTCACTCTCTCCATCTTGATCTGCATCAGACACATCTGGACATTCTTCCACATCATCTTCTGAATCAATGTCACTTTCTTCCCCTAAATCTTCTAGCTGTAAGGGGTCTGTCTCATCATCATCATCAAGCAGTATATTTTGCACTTGCTCAACATGAAGGGCATTTGACAAGTCAAATATTCTCCTCGTCATTTCAGAAGAAAAGCTGAAGCAAGAGAGAAAATATGTGTTAGGGCGCAATGTGCCTGAGAAGCACACGCTTATTTCTAACAAAACCTTCTATGGCAAATCCACAAATTTAGCACTAGCTATTCATAAAACAAGCTAAAAAAACAATTGAGATGAATAAAAACAGCAAATACTAACCGTCAAAGGTGTGACGCATTCAGGGGCAATGAGCCTGAGAAGCCAAAACACTGATATCTGATCTCCTGAAGCTCTGCAGCACAAGAGGCGTCTCAGGCTTCACACAGCCTTTAAAGTTAGGAAGGTACTGGGAGGAGGGTGTTTCCCAGACAAACCACTGAAAATAGAGAAATGAAACGAAGTGAGCTGCGCCTGTCAGATCAGCTGGAAGAGGCCTAGAACTCTAGCGCCACCTACAGGAAGCAGCAATCCTAAAAGTCAATATCGACCTTTAACAAGCCTTGTCACATGACTTAGGATAAAAGCCAAACCAGAACCTTAGTTTGCAGACACTGTGTTTCGGGCTACTGCCCCTCATCAGTGCAAAGTGTGAGATCTGGTTTGGCTGAGTGAGGGGTGTCTGACTGGAATCCAAGGGGTAACATTTCTCTTTGCGGACAGTGACATGCCGTGAGGAGCCTGGTATGTACGGGAGCTGACATAGGTTGTGTGGTGGCTTGTGCTCCCTGTGTGGAAGCCCCTCTAACATTATATGGCCTGTCCTCAGGAAAGATAGAAATAAAAAGAAAGAAGGGATTGCCTACGAATAATCACAAGACCACGTGATTAAACAGCCAGATGTATACAATGCCCGACATACTCATGAAGAGTAGATGTCTAACCTCTAATGCCTGATGAATAATATTACACTGAATTCCGAATAATATAATAAATAACAATATACTGCAATAAGATAGTATATTGTATAGCATGGTAAATAAAAAAAGACGCTGAGAATCCAAATTGCTGTTTTAGCCCCACCCTTGTTGAAAAAAAACCCGTGTCTGATATTAAATTTTAATTTATATATTTGCAGTCATATAACAAAAATGTGAAAAGCAGACATTATCCATTATTTTCCCACCAATGTCATCCACCTATATTTTATGTTTGGAAAGTATTCATACAAATATGCATAAAAACGATGCCCCATATATCACAAAAAAAAGATGCAAAAAAAAATTCACAGCTCTCCTGATTGCTACATTTTTATTTTGTTTTTAAAGGGAATCTGTCAGCAGGTTTTTTCTACCTCATCTGAGAGCAGCGTAGTGTAGAGAAGGAAACCCTGAATCCAACAATGTACCACTTAGATTACTGGGTGCAGCCATTCTGACTCAATCAGAGCTTTTAGATTTAGCAGTGCAGCAAAGCTGAGAAGGCTAACCCCACCCACACCAGGCTCTATATGTACTAATTCTATAGGCAGCTGATTATCACAGAAGAGGGTGGACGAGAGCCCGGGCGCCAGCTAGTCACAGCAATGATAATCAACAGGAGATAAAACTTTGATTATGTCACGGGTGTGTCAGATGTGACAGACAGTTACTCTGGAGCCGGCTGTAGAAGGTTACTGCGCTTGGCATTGCAGACGCCTTCTTGATTTCCTCATCTCTGTTATATGGTTATGACGCGCCCCCTGGGACATATTCCTTTTTGAGGGGAATACCCGGCACCGGATCAGATGGGGGGGTTGTAGTCTCCGAGCGGCTGTGACCCGGTCCCGTGCCCAGGGCGTCAAGCTAAGTGTTATGTGGCAGTCCTTACTGATGTTATAAGAGTTCTTTTATGTCGACTACGCCACCCGTTGTGATGCGGTCACTGTGGCCGCCGCTGCAGCAGGGTCCGCTGAGGCTGATGGTGGATGTGCAGCTTGGTGGGATAACCCCCAACGGGAGGGGTATAGCTTCAGAGGGGACAGGCGCAGAGGATGGGGGTTGTGGTGGTGCAGTGCAGCCGGCAATGAAGACAGACTCGGGTTGTGCAGTTAAGGGAGTTTACTTACTGCTGATGTTTCGGTCACTCCAGCTGTTAGTGACCACCCGAGCCGTGCTGCGTCCACCAGGTCCTGGATCCAGCCAACCCCCAAACAAGTCCGGAGCGTGGCCCTGAGCTCTCCCTCTGTCCTTTCTTCAGCCGTCCCCACCAGTGATTCACCTAGGTCCAGCTCCCTCGGGCCTTCTTTTGGGACACCCTTGGCCCTGGGTTCCCTGACCCTCCATGTGGTGTGCCTTCAGGGTGAATGTGGTGGGTGACCGTGACAGACACTGCCCACGGTCTCCGGTCTCTGGCTGGGGAATGTCTTTGCCCCCACCAGCTTGGGTTCCGGTACCCTCTTGCTGACTCCTCACCCGGTGTTCTGATTTGGGTTCTTGGGTCCCTTCAGTCTTCCCCCTCTGGGTCTTTCTCTTTCTATCTCCTCTCTCTCTCTCCAGGGCTGCTGTTTCCTTCTCTCTCCTCTCCAACTGACTTGTTCTCAGCGTCTGACCCTGATCTAAGTTGGTGCCCTCCTTATATATCCCTCTATGTGTGAGCTCAGGTGACCAGCACCCAATGAGCTCCTATCACTACCCAGACTGCTCCCCCTATCTGCCCCTACACTACATGGGATGTACCACCCCCCTCCCACTCCAGCCAGGAACAGGCTCGGTTGTACCTGCACATTTCTAAGTGGGAGTACCGTCGGCCTGCTCCTCTGGAATGGGATGTATGTAGTGCATGCAGTCTATCTGAGCTCAGTTCCACACTCCTTCCTTACCCGGGAGTGGAATATCACACCTCTGGGTTGAGGTGCAATACCCCTGTAGCAGCCGAATCCTCAGGGTGCTACAGTTATAACCTTCTTCCTTTAGGACCCAGCATCGACCTCCACCTTCTGCTGCTGATTGACACACCCTTGCTGGGTAGATAAAAAGTCTCAGTTTTTCCAGAGAGTCACCGGTGATAGTTCTCTGAACCTCTGTGTAGTCTTGGAGCACTAGCAGTCGGCTAGTTTCTTCTCCGGTGCCCTTGGAGAACAGTTGGCGTTATCTCTCTAGTGTCTGCTTAAGCTAAGTGTATCCCATTTGTTTACCTTGTTGTCTTTAGTTTGTAGTGGGGCTTGACTAGTTCTCACCATGTCCCCTCCCTATCTAGGGCCAAGCTCTACGGACATTCAGGGCTTAGGTTCCTGCTCGGCGATAGGTGTGGAACCTACAGTGCATTGTGAAAGTATTTGGCCTTTTGACTTTTCTACCTTTTGCCACATTTCTGGCTTCAAACATAAAGATATCAAATTCTATTTATTTGGGGAAGAATCAACAACAAGTGGGACACAATCGTGAAGTGGAATGAAATTTATTGGATATTTAACATTTTTTTTAAAAATTATAAACTGAAAAGTGGGGCGTGCAATATTATTCGGCCCCTTTACTTTCAGTGCAGCAAACTCACTCCAGAAGTTCAGTGAGGATTTCTGAATGATCCATTGTTGTCCTAAATGACTGGTAATGATAAATAGAATCCACATGTGTGTAATCCAGTCTCCGTATAAATGCACCTGCTCTGTGATAGTCTCAGGGTTCTGTTTCAAGTGCAGAGAGCATCATGAAGACCATACAGCCAGAGCCTCCTGATGCATCCACCCAACGGGGACCACTACCAATATCCCCCTTCTACTCTGAGATATCTCTGGACACCCCCTTAATCATCCTAACAGGTAATTGAAGGGACCCTACTAAACCGACTGTATACTGTATCAGAGAACCTAATCAGTAAAATATCCTATTTTCTCCCCTAGACATACTTCGAACAAGCAGCCAGAACCCCCTGCTGTATCCATATAACAAGGATAACCTGGTCCCAACCAACCTCAATGGACCCCACCTCTACACAACGACTGGACTCTCTCTGGTACCTCATATAGTCCACCTACCAGGTAACCAAGTATCTCTCATTCTCTCTACTCATTGGGTATTATCCCATTCGTCTCTCCTAGACAAACCTCGGGAAGAACCCCATTCAACAGGATCATAGTCCAGGAAAGCCAGCCGCACAACCGCTCCTACAGCCTGCTGATTGCCGCATCAATAGCAGGTAATTCACCGCTAACTCACAGACAGGTCAACCACTGATAACTGAATAAACCTACCCCTACGATTCTAGCATTTTTTCTGTTCTCTACCCTAGGCATCTCACTACAGCTCACAGCCAACAAGTGACCTTACCTACTAAAAGGACCTACCAACCAAGCACAGTAGGTAAAAAAAAAAATAGAAATGAACCAATACCCCATTAACTACCAAAATATCTAACCAATACACCTCTTATTTTTCCCACCAGATATTCGAACCTCCGCCCCCCAAAACCATCTAGTCCAATCGAGCACTCCAAGACGCTGAGGAACTATAAAGCATATATTTATTTATTTATTCATTTTAATACTGAATTTTATCTAATGTTATTTACGTTTCCAATCCCGTGATATCACTATATATCACTATTTTAGACTGCTTCCTAAAATAATAATATTTTAAGTACTTCACTTGTTCGTATCAATAAAAGTTTTTCTTTTTAACCAATACCTCTCCTGCCTCTCTTTTCTTTGGGTGTGTTTTTTTTTCTCTCCCTTGGTTCATGGATCCAGTTGCAATGCTGGCAGAGCAGCTGCACAGGCGGTCTCTGGAGGTGACTGACCTCTGCTTTCAAGTTCAGCAGCAGCAACAGCGGCTGCGGGTCCCTAATGTTGGGGTCTATGCGGGTAGGCCGGTCCAGCTTGAACCCAAGGTTTCCCTCCCGGACGGGTTTTCAGGAGGTAGGGACAATTTTTTGTGGAAGGAAGCTTGCAAATTGTATTTTAAACTTCGTCCTTACTCCTCTGGAGAAGAGGAGCAGCGAGTGGGGATTGTGATCTCACTGTTGCTAGGAGATCCTCAATCCTGGGCTTTCTCTTTGCCGCAGGGTTCTTTTGTCTCCAGTCAGTGGATGTTTTTTTGGGGGGGCTCTAGCCCTCATCTATAATGATCCTGACCGAATCTCTTGGCTGAGTCCATGCTTCGTTGCCTTCAGCAGGGAAATCGGACAGTGGAGACGTATAGCCCCGAATTCCACAGATGGGCAACTGATGGAATGACCCAGCTCTTAGAAGCCAATTCTGTCAGGGCCTCACTGAAAGGTTGAAAGATGCCTTGGCAGTGTATGAAACCCCAGAGTCCTTGGAGGCTGCCATGTCTTTGGCTATACTAGTTGATAGACGCCTTCAGGATAGGTGGGTGAGACCACCTTCTCCGGAGCCCTCTTTTCGGGGAAATGCCCCTTTGTCGGGGGAGCGGTCTGGGGGTGAACCAGTACTGGTGGAGGTGAAAGAACCCATGCAGTTAGGGAGTGCCTCTACATCGTACGTTTCCCCTGAGATCCGGAAAACAAAGGGCGTGCTTTTTTTTGTGTGGAAAAAATAGACATTTTATTGGGGCCTGTCCCTCGATTCCTAAGCAAAATAAAACTCGATTAACCCCTGGTAGTCTGGAGTTGGATAATCAAGGGGTGCATTTATCGTCAACCTGCAGTTCCCGGTTTGTCCTGACAGCAAAGGTAGTGCTAGAGAGCAAGACTGAGAACATTTCTGTGTTTGTAGACAATGGACCTGGAGTCAGCATGGTTGATGCTGAGTTTGTGAGAACTCATGGGTTTGTTTGCTGTACTTTAGCTAAACCTATTCCCATCTTCACCATCGACTCAGCGCCATTTGCACAGAAAGCATTAACTCAGATTGTACATAATGTAAAACTGAGGGTGGGGTCGGTTCATTGTGAAATAATCCCTTGCTATGTCCTGGATAGTCTTCCCACCCCAACTGTTACCAAGGGAAGGACTCCCGGATTGAACTCCCTGAATGCTCCCCTGTTCTGGGAGTGAGTGGGAAAATTGTGTGGGATTTGGTGCACCCACTGCTGGATAAAGGTTATCACCTGTACGTGGATAATTTTTATACCAGTGTCCCTCTCTTCAAGTCCCTCTATGCGCGACGTACCGCAGCCTGCGGTACTGTCCGCAAAAATCAGAGAGGCCTCCCAAAGACGCTAATTGGGCAGCTGCTCAGAAGGGGTGAGAGCAGAGCCCAATGTAGCTACCACCTGCTTGTGGTCAAGTACAAAGACATGAGGGATGTCCTTCTCTTGACCACCATACATGGTGATGGCAGCACCCTCAGCACTGTACAAGGTTCCACTACACAGGTCGTAAAACCAGACTGTGTAGTGGGGTACAATAAGTACATGGGGGGAGTTGATCTCTCTGATCAAGTCCTCCCGCCGTACAGTGCTTTGAGAAAGACCAAGGTGTGGTACAAGAAGTTGGCTGTGCAATCGTACACGATATGCAGGCCAAACTTCTACGTCGTACCTTTACTTCCAGGAGGTAGTAATCAAGGCCCTGATATTTGGCAGTGGTGACGGAGCGGGCCCCAGTACTTCCAGAACTGAAGGACCTCGAATTGTACCAGGCCAGCATTTCTCGGGGGAGGTCCCTCACAGCGGAAAAAAAGGTAAGTCACAAAAGAAGTGCCGAGTGTGTTACAAAAGGGGAATATGCAAGGATGCCATTTATCAATGTGACACCTGCCCCGACAAACCTGGCCTGTGCATGAAAGAATGCTTCAGAAGGTGCCATACTTCCATGCACTACTAAATTAATTTCTGATGTATGACAATTTGTCGAACACTACACAACTGACGTAGTGTTTGTCAGGTTGTCCTACATCAGTTGTGTAGTGTTTGTCAGGTTGTCCTACACAACTGACGTATGACACTACATTATATAATTCACAAATCAAGTATCGGTTCCAAAAAGGGGGCACTTGTTGGGCATTTCCACTGTTTAGGCACATCAGGGGCTCTGAAAATGTGACATGTCGCAGCCCATTCCATCGAAGTCTGCATTCCAAAGCGTCATTCCTTCCCTTCCGAGCTCTGACATGTGCCCAAACAGTCGTTTTCTCCAATACATAGGATATCAGCGTACTCAGGAGAAATTGCACAACAGATTTTGAGGTCCAGTTTCTCCTGTTACCCTTGTGAACATATTTTTTTAACATTTTTGTGGAAAAAATGTTTTATTTTTTTATTTTCACAAGTCAACGTTATAATTTTCTGTGAACACCTGGGGGTTCAAGGTGCTCACCACACATCTAGATAAATTCATTGGGGTTCTAGTTTCCAAAAAGGGGGCACTCTTTGGGCATTTGCACTGTTTAGGCACTTCAGGGACTCTGCAAATGCGACATGACACCCACAGACCATTCCATCAAAGTCTTCATTCCAAATTGTCACTCCTTCCCTTCCGAGCCCTTCCGTGTGCCCAAACCATGGCTTTCCCCCACATATGAGGTATCAGCGTACTCAGGAGAAATTACAAAACAACTTTTGGGGTCCAATTTCTTCTGTTACCCAAAAAATTGTGGCTAAAAGATTGTTTTTGTGGAAAAAAATGTTTTTTTTTTCACGTCTCAACGTCATGAACTTTTACGAAACACTTGGGGGTACAAAGTGCTCACGACACATCTAAATTTGTTCCTTAAGGGGTCTAGTTTCTAAAATGGGGTCACTCGTGGGGGGTTTCCACTGTTTAGGCACATCAGGGGCTCTCCAAACGCGACATGGCATCCGCTGTCAATTCCAGCGAGCTTTGCGTTGAAAACGTCAAAGGGTGCTCCCTCCTTCCATTGCGAGCCCTGCCGTTGCCCAAACAATGGCTTTCCCCCACATATGGGGTATCCGCGTACTGAGGAGAAATTGCCCAATTTTGGAGTTCAGTTTCTCTACCCTTGTGAAAATAAAAAAATTGGGGTCTAAATTAAAATTTTAGTGAAAAAAAGTTAAATGTTCATTTGTTCAATTGCTGTGAAGCACGTGAAGGGTTAATAGACTTCTTGAATGTGGTTTTGAGCACCTTGAGGGGTGCAGTTTTTATAATGGTGTTTATTTTCTGTCACATAGACCCCTCAAAGTGACTTTAAATGTGGTGTGATCCCTAAAAAAAATGGTTTTATAAATTTTGTTGTAAAAATGAGAAATCGCTGGTCAATTTTTAACCCTTATAACTCCCAAACAAAAAGACATTTTGGTTCCAAAAATTGTGCTGATGTAAAGTAGACATGTGGTAAATGTTATTTATTAACTATTTTGTGTGACATATCTCTCTGATTTAAAGAGGTTGTCCAGTACTTTTAAAAAAATGTCAATGTGTTTTAATGATAAATAGAAGCTTCTTTGCAATTACCTCCTGGTGCTGTTTCTGCCGGTGAGCAGCGCTATTGGTGGCCGCTCACAGGCAGCACGTGACCCCCGGCTGCAGCCGGCTCTAACATTCTCTGACGTCACGACAAGTACAGGCTGCAGCTGAGGGTCCCTCTTCCGTGCACCACCGGTGGCTGCTCAGTTGTGGGCGGGGTTACCCTGCGCGTCACACCCTGCATCCACTGCATGCTCTCCCTATGCCCATTCATTGGGAAAGCGCGCTGTGGATGCTGGATGTGATGCGGGGAATAACCCCGCCCACAACCCAGCAGCCACCGCGGTGACCCCAGCGCTGAGTCACGCCTCACTTGACGTGACATTAGCGGTGGGTCACATGCTGCCTGTGAGCGGCCAGGAGGTAATTAGAAAGAAGCTTCTATTTATCATTAAAACACATTGGCATATTTTAAAAGCACTGGACAACCCCTTTAAGGGCATGAAAATAAAAATTTTGAAAATAGCAAAATTTTCAAAATTTTTGCCAAATTTCCGTTTTTTTCACAAATAAACGCAAGTCATATCGAATAAATTTTACCACTATCATGAAGTACAATATGTCACGAAAAAACAATGTCAGAATCAGGGGGATCCGTTGATGCGTTCCAGAGTTATTACTAGTGTTCAGCCACCCCGTAGTGTTCGAGTTCGGTTCGGTTCATCGAACACCCGTATGTTCGCCGAACTGTTCATCGAACACCTTCGAACACCGTTAAAACCAATGGCAGGCAAACAAAAGCAAATAGAAATACATAGAAAACACCTTCAAAGGTGTCCAAAAGCTGACAAACTGCTCAGAAGACACAACTAACACATGGAAAAGTGACAAGTACATATAGTCATGCGAAAAGAAAAGAGGTGGAGGAGTAAAAGGAGGGGGAGACACATATAGGCATGTCATGCCCTTCTAAAACCAAAAAAGTGCGAAGCCGACACGGCCAGTCCGTTCCTGCCCGTGCGACCTCCGTGTCGCCGGGTTTGTGCCAGAGCTGCGGTGGACCCTGACAGACAGCCCGCCTCTCCCAATACTGGTGCCTGTCCGCTGGTGGGTCGAGCGAGTCCCCCTGTGGTGGAGGCAGCTCTAAGCTTTTTAATTTAAATTGTCTCTCTAATTTGAATGAATACACTTTAAATCCTTTTACAAGGATCTATTGAAGGGCAAGTCTCATGCCAGCAGCCGCGTAATTCAAGCTCCAGTAGCGTCCACTAAAGCTGCTGCAGTTAAAAAGCTTTTATAAGGATCGAGCTCGGCGGTCCACCACAAGGCGTCCTACCGCCAGTCCCAGCCCCTGTGCCTTGGGGTGTCTCCCCGATGCTCTTCACTGAGTGTCCCTGGGGCTCGAACCATTTCCTTTGAAAAAATTAAGTGTCCAAACTACAGGTGGTGTAGCTTGCTTAACAGCTGGGATAATCCGCTGACTAGCAGACACTGCTACTAGGCACAAAGTATTTCCTGGGCTAGATGCAGTTAAAAATTTGTAATTAGACACTTTTGTTGGATGCTGAGAAAGCACTCCATGGAGTCTCCTGGCACGCCATATATTATTCCCTTAAAAAGCTTGGGGTAGGGGTCTAGGGGACCCTTTTCTAGGCGAAATCACGGCCCTGTATCGCAATACGTCACCTAGGCTGAATACAAATGGAACATTTTCATCACCTTTCATAATCACCAATGGGACAAGGCAGGGATGTCCTCTGTCCCCTCTCTTATACATCCTAGTGACGGAGCACCTGCTCTCATCAATTCGCCATAACCCCAATATTAGGTGGATTGAGGTGGGAGGCACAGAGTACAAGTGCTCTGCATTTGCTGATGATGTCCTAGTATATATCACTCAATCACATATATCCATCCCTGCTGTTATGGCTGAAATAGATCACTTTGTTACATGGTCAAATTTTAAAATCAATGCAGCGAAGTCTGAGGCCCTCGATGTCTCCCTCCCCAAATCCATTCAGGATTCCATCCAGTCCAACTTTCCCTTTGCCTGGCCCTCACAGGGTATCAAATACTTAGGAATTCCTATTCATAGAGACCTCTCCCGTCTATGTTATCTTAATTTTGGGCCCTTCATTGTACAACTCCATACAGACCATGGTTGGCAAGTTAGACCTGTAAGATTCACTACGTGAACCACTGGTGTTTTGTGGAAAAGCACATGTACACTGTGTTCCAAATTATTATGCAAAAAGTGTTTAGGAGTGATAAGGGAAGAATTTGTTTGTCAGTTAAGCTAATTGATGGTGATGTGTGTCAGGGCTCTTTATATCACTGTAAGCAATTGCAGACACCTGTGCTAATTAGTTTGGCAGGTGTGTCCAATGAAAGGCAAGACTACTTAAGAAGGCTGTCCCACATTATTAAGCAGCCTACATTTTCTGCCAAAATGGGAAAGAAAAAGGATGTGTCGGCTGCTGAGAAGCAACAAATTGTGGAGTGTTTAGGTCAAGGCATGACTACAATCAACATTGCCAAGACACTTCATCCTGATCATCGCACAATCAAGAAGTATGTAGCTGATTCACAGTACACACGTGTGCGTGCTGATAAGGGAAAATTGAGGACTCTTTCCTCCAGGCAATTACGTCAGGTTAAAAGAGCATCGGCAAAAAAGCCTTGTCATAGCAGCAGACAAGTTTTTGAAGCTGCTGGTGCCTCCAACGTCCCCCGAACAACAAAATTCAGAGTCCTTCAGAGGTTTGCAGCTCTGCGTAAGCCATCCTGTCGACCTCCTCTATCCACTGCACACAAGCAGAAATGGCTCCAGTGGGCCAAACAATACATGAAGACTGACTTCAAAACTGTTTTGTTCACCGATGAGTGCCGTGCAACGCTTGATGGTCCAGATGGATGGAGTGGAGGATGGCTGGTTGATGGACACCCCACGCAAGCACGGCTACAGCGCCAACAAGGAGGAGGTGGAGTAATGTTTTGGGCTAGAATTATGGGGAGAGAGATTGTCGGCCCCTTTAGGATCCCTGAAGGGGTAAAGATGAACTCCATAATGTATGTGGAGTTTCTCAAACAGCACTTCCTGCCATGGTTCAAGAAGAAGAACCGTGTATTCCGCAGCAAGATCATTTTCATGCATGATAATGCACCGTCTCATGCTGCACATAACACATCTGCATCTCTGGCTGATATGGGCATAAAAGGGGACAAACTTATGGTGTGACCCCCATGCTCCCTGACCTCAACCCCATTCAGAACCTCTGGAGCATCATCAAAAGGAGTGTCTATGATGGCAGGAGGCAGTTCACATCTAAGCAACAGCTCTGGGAGGGTATTCTGTCCTCATGCAAAACAATTGAAGCAGAAACCATCCAAAACCTGACAAATTCAATGGACGAGAGAGTTCAGAAGCTCCTTTCGAACAAGGGGTCCTATGTGCAAATGTAACATCACCTAGAATAAAGTTTTGAGTTGAAAACTGTTTGATTTCAGTTTCTAATAACCTGCTAATGCTTATAATTTCAAAAATTACCATTTTTTTGTTCTTTATTAAAATGAAAAGGTTGATCGAAGAGTGTGGTGGATCTAAGAGTGTGGCAACCCAGTAGTCAGGATTACTTCGAATTCTGACAATCTGAGGGTCATGTTGCAGGTAGTGCAGCAAGAAGGCACTCAGGTGTCTTGCGCATCTAGGAGACTCAAAATAATTTTCCGGGCTAGATGCAGCTAAAAATTATTATTAATTTGAAAGCTGGTGGAGCTTAGTATAGATGGCCTAATAGAATGAGTACTGCAAACTGCTACAAAGCCCAAATTATTTTCCAGCCAAGATACAGATAAACATGATTAGTAATTTTAAATCTGGTAGAGTTTAGTATAGATGGCCTAATAGAATCAGTACTGCACACTGCTACAAGGCTCAAATTATTTTCCAGCCAAGATACAGATAAACGTGATTAGTAATTTTAAAGCTTAAAACGGTTGGTGAGGTGATTTTAACAAATCATCAAGCTTTTACTCTCCCCAGGATGACACAGGGGTAGAAAAGTCGTTTCGGATCCATGATTTGTTCATCTTTATGAACGTGAGTCTGTTTACATTATCAGTGGAGAGCCGCGTGCGCTTATCTGTCAGCACACCACCAGCAGCGCTGAACACACGTTCAGACAGAGGGCTGGCTGCAGGGCATGACAAGATCTCCAAGGCGTAAGTGGCGAGCTCCGGCCATTTATCCAGATTGGAAGCCTAAAAAGAGCAAGGGTCCAGTGACACAGTCATGGCTTCAATGTTTACTTGGAGATTTTCCTGTACCATCGTCTCTAGGCGTTGACTATGTGTCAGACTTCTTGTCTCCTGTGGCCTTGCAAAGGATGGGCTAAAAAAGTGGTGAAATGATTCCGCAAAATTGATTTTACCAGCAGATACTGTGTTTCTGTTACGGTTTGAGTGCTGAACACTTGACGGTCCCACGGTTGGCAAGTTGGAACTGTGAGATTCACTATGTGCACCACTGGTGTTTTGTGGGAAAGCACATGTAAGATTCTGCAACAGTCTCTGCTGATACTCCTGCATGCGTGCATCCCTTTCTATGGCAGGAATAATTTCTGCAAATTTACTTTTGTACCGGGGATCTAACAGTATGGCAACCCAGTAGTCAGGATTATTTCTAATTCTCACAATTCGAGGGTCATGTTGCAGATAGTGCAGCAAGAAGGCACTCATGTGTCTTGCGCATCCAGGAGCACCAAGTCCCTGTTGTGTTGGTGGCGAGGTAACAATCATGCTTCCTTCCTCTGTCCTCTCCCCCCAACCTCGCACAACAGAAATGTGATCAAGGTCTCCCTCATCTGATGAGTCTTCCATGCCCATCGCCAGTTCGTCCTCCACTCCTTCCTGGGCTCCTGCACCTTCCTCACTAGTTTGGCTGCTACCATGCGCCCTGATAAAACCATCTCCCTTACCCTCACATGCCTGCCGCCTTGGTGCTGCCGACCGTCTGGACCTTGCAGATGTTAGCCCTTCCGCATACAACTCCTCCTCCTCTACTTCCTCCACCTCCTCTTGTCGCACCACCTGACTCCGAATTCTGTTTAACATGTGCTCCAGCATGTAAATCACCGGAATAGTCATGCTGATAATGGCATCGTCAGCACTAAACATCTTCGTCGCCATTTCAAAACTGTGCAGAAGAGTGCATAGGTCCCTGATCTGAGACCACTCCTCCAGCGTGATTTGCCCCACCTCTGGATCTCGTTGGCCCAGGCTATACGTCAGAACGTATTGCACCAGGGCTTGTCGGTGCTGCCACAGTCGCTGCAACATGTGCAGAGTTGAATTCCACCGGGTAGGCACATCGCATTTTAGCCGGTGAAGTGGCAGGCCCAACGACTTCTGTAGAGATGTAAGTCGCTGAGCTGCGGGATGCGAACGGGGGAAGTGAGCACACAGCGACCGTGCCCTCTGCAGAAGGCCATCTAGTCCGGGATAGTGGGCTAAAAATTGCTGGACAACCAGGTTCAACACGTGAGCCATACAAGGCACGTGTGTTACATTTCCCCGGCGAAGGGCCGCACCCAGGTTTGCAGCATTGTCGCACACGGCCTTCCCTGGTTTCAGGTCCAGTGGAGACAACCATTCATGAAACTGGTTCTCCAGAGCTGACCACAACTCCTCAGCTGTGTGACTCACATTTGCCAGACATTTCAAAGTAAAAACCGCCTGATGACGTTGAGCCCTGCTGCCAGCATAGTAAGGAGGTGTGCAGGATCCCTTCTGCGCAGTTAGAAAGCTTGTGGCATGACCAGACAGGCTTTGGGTGCAGGTGGAGGACCGAGAGGAGGTTGAGGAGGCAGAAGCAGTGGAGGAACTTTGAGATAAATAGGATTGACGCACAACTCGTGGGGACGGCAAGACTAGGACAGCAGCCCCTTGTCCTGCTGTCACCATAGATACCCAGTGCCCAGTCAGCGACATGTAACGCCCCTGCCCATGCCTACTCATCCAAGTGTCTGTGGTGAAATGCACCCTGTCACACAGAGTTTCTCAAAGAAGCGGTGATGTTGTGTGCGACATGCTGGTGGAGCGCAGGCACACCATTCTTTGAGAAGTAGTGCCGACTGGGCATCTGGTACTGGGGCACTGCGAAGGACATAAGGTCTCGAAAATCCTCTGTCTCTACCAGGCGGAAAGGCAGCATTTCTGTAGCCAAGAGCTTGCAGATGGTGAAATTCAACCTCTTAGCTTTCTCATGGCTAGGAGGAAATGGTCTTTTACTTGTCCACATCTGAGGGACCGAGGGCTGGCTGTTGTGCTTAGACGGGGTTGAGAAGGGTGTCCCCGGCAAACTGCCGGTCTGTGAGGAAGATGCAGGCGGACATGTTAGGTTGCCTTGATCCAAAGGTGGTGCTATCGATGTCGGACAGCGTTCAACACCAGCTGGTGTTTCCACCTCCAAAGAAAATGATGACCTGCCAATCACGCTGGCTGTTGCGGGTAAACAGGTGGCAGGTCTGCGTCCCAAAACAGATGTGACCGCTGTCCCCCCAGTCACAGAGGATGAAGAGGCCGCGGATGCACAAGATGTGGCAGACGGTGGTTAGCCCGGCCGGCTAGGCCGCATTGGTCTTTCATCTGCAGATGTTACTGTTGCTTTAACACCTACCCCACGGACACAACCTTTTTTTCCTTTCCCAACACGCCTATTCCCCTTTCCACCAGCAGCAGGCCTTTTTCCACTCATTTTGGTGGTTAACTAATTCACAACTCTGGAGTTGTTTGCACAAAAAGCAATGGATGGGAACCGAGCAGAGCTGAGTGGCCAAACTGTGGTATTAGCCCAAAAGTATTGGCTGGGTTAGATGCAGATAAAAATTATATTGAATTTGCAACCTGATGGAGGTCAGTATAGATGGACTAATAGAACAAGTCCCACACACTGCTAGAAGCCTAAATATTTTTTCAGAGCTAGATGCAGAAAAAAATTAGATTGAATTTGCAACCTGATGGAGGTTAGTATAGATGGACTAATAGAACAAGTCCCACACACTGCTAGAAGCCTAAATATTTTTTCAGAGCTAGATGCAGAAAAAAATTAGATTGAATTTGCAACCTGATGGAGGTTAGTATAGATGGACTAATAGAACAAGTCCCACACACTGCTACAAGCTGTAGCGCCGGCGTCCCTGCCCTCTGCTAGGCAGGGACGCTGTTCCCCTCACCCCTCTGCTCCGAGCCCGGCGTCCTCCTCCCGCTCTGCTGGCAGCGCGCGCTCCTTCCCGGCCACTGTGCTTAGGGCGCGCACGCTCCCTCCCTCTTAAAGGGGCCGCGCGCGCCGTCCTAAGGAGTCCCCGGCCAATGGCCGGAGGACTTCACCATATATAAGGCACCTCCTCCAAAATGGAGGTGCCCGAGCAATGTTGTTGCACTGTTCACTACTCTGCTTCAGCCCTCAGGTCCCATTGCCAGTTACCTGCCAGTTACCTGCCAGAAACCTGCCAGTTTGCTGTCTGTTTCCTGCCTGACATTCCTCCTACCTGCTTGCTAGCCTGAGGTCCGACGGTCTGCCTTCCTACTCCTGTCAGTCTGTCTATGGACCAGCTTGCCCGCTCACCTGGGAGCGCACATCTGCTACCTGCCTGCTAGCCTACCTGGAGGCTCCGCCGTCACGTGCTGTGACCACCTGCCATTCCAGAGACTCCTGCCCGCTCACCTGGGAGCGCACATCTGCTACCTGCCTGCTAGCCTACCTGGAGGCTCCGCCGTCACGTGCTGTGACCACCTGCCATTCCAGAGACTCCTGCCCGCTCACCTGGGATCACTCATCTGCTGCCTGTCTGTTCGCCTACCTGGAGGCTCCGCCGTCACGTGCTGTGACCACCTGCCATTCCAGAGACTCCTGCCCGCTCACCTGGGAGCGCTCATCTGCTGCCTGTCTGTTGACCTACCTGGAGGCTCCGCCGTCACATGCTGTGACCACCCGTTTATCCAGAGACTCTCGCTTGCTCACCTGGGAGCACACATCTACCATCTTCCTGCTAGCCTACCTGGAGGCTCAGCCATCACAGGTCGTACCTACCCTTTACCCAGAGACTGCCCCGGTCACTTGCCGTGTCCTCCTGCCCGTTCATCCAGAGACTGCCCCGGTCACTTGCCGTGACCCCCTGCCCGTTCATCCAGAGAATACCCCGGTCACTTGCCGTGACCTCCAGCCCGTTCACCCAGAGACTGTCCCGGTCACCTGCTGTGACTGCCTGCCCGTCTTCCCTGGTCGCCACCCACTCCCTTACAAGGACCGCCCCCTTGTATAGTAGCTCAGAGGTTCCGCCTCCCAGACCCGTTACACAAGCTGAAATATTTTTTTAGAGCTAGATGCAGAAAAAAATTATATTGAATTTGCAACCTGATGGAGGTCAGTATAGATGGACTAATAGAACAAGTCCCACACACTGCTAGAAGCCGAAATATTTTTTCAGAGCTAGATGCAGAAAAAAATTATATTGAATTTGCAACCTGATGGAGGTCAGTATAGATGGACTAATAGAACAAGTCCCACACACTGCTAGAAGCCGAAATATTTTTTCAGAGCTAGATGTAGAAAAAAATTACATTGAATTTGCAACCTGATGGAGGTCAGTATAGAAGGACTAATAGAACAAGTCCCACACACTGCTAGAAGCCTAAATATTTTTTCAGAGCTAGATGCAGAAAAAAAAATATATTGAATTTGCAACCTGATGGAGGTTAGTATAGATGGACTAATAGAACAAGTCCCACACACTGCTAGAAGCCTAAATATTTTTTCAGAGCTAGATGCAGAAAAATATTATATTGAATTTGCAACCTGATGGAGGTTAGTATAGATGGACTAATAGAACAAGTCCCACACACTGCTACAAGCTGAAATATTTTTTCAGAGCTAGATGCAGAAAAAAATTATATTGAATTTGCAACCTGATGGAGGTCAGTATAGATGGACTAATAGAACAAGTCCCACACACTGCTACAAGCTGAAATATTTTTTTCAGAGCTAAGTGCAGAAAAAATTATATTGAATTTGCAACCTGATGGAGGTCAGTATAGATGGACTAATAGAACAAGTCCCACACACTGCTACAAGCTGAAATATTTTTTTCAGAGCTAGGTGCAGAAAAAAATTATATTGAATTTGCAACCTGATGGAGGTCAGTATAGATGCACTAATAGAATAAGTCCCACACACTGCTAGAAGCCTAAATATTTTTTCAGAGCTCGATGCAGGAAAAAATTATATTGAATTTCCAACCTGATGGAGGTTAGTATAGATGGAGTAATAGAATGATGCTATGCCCAAAAGGTTTTACTTCACTAGGTGCAGTAAAAAAATTTGTATTCTATACACAGGTGGTGTAGCTTGCAACACAGATAGGCTACTCCACTGACTAACACACTCTGCTATAGGCCAAAAAGGATTTGCTTTGCTAGATTTAGCCAAATGCTGTGAAAAAAACTTGCACAGCACTGGCACAGACCTGCCTGGCAAAAAGTGATAGGAACTGATGTAACCTAGCCCTGAAAAGGACTGCAATTACAATTAGTCTTTACTCCCAACCTATCTATTTAAGAGCACAGACCTGCCTGATAAAAGTCATAGGAAATGATGTAACCTAGTCCTTAAAAGGACTGCAATCACAACTCTTCCCTACTCCCAAGCTATCTGTAGATTTGTGCGAAAATTGGCTTGAAATTAACAAAGTATAGCGCACACAGCAACAGCGGTGACGTCTAACACGCAGCTGCAGCAGTGAGAAAAAGGTGGCGACAGGGAAAATGGCTGGGTCTTATAGGGCAAGGACATGTGACATACACTGCCAATGACACATGCCCTTGCTTGTGTAAAAAAAAGCAGTTCGCTCCGTGTGTGCGCTGCTGATAGGCTGACAGACTGCACCTCCCCACTGTAAATGCGGGAAAGAGAAAAAAAAATAGAGATCTTCATTATTCCTGCAGAGATCCATCCCCTGCCCCTCCCCCCGCCCCGCTGTACACTCAAACTGCGTATTAACATTAATTTTCAGCATTACTGAGAAAAAATCCAGTTAAGATTTTGGTGCACGAACAGTTATCGAACATAACCTCGAACAGCCGAATTTTTTTCAAATCGTTCGTGTTTGCCGAACGGCTCGAACACCGCCCAAAACAGCTCGAATTTGAGATTGGTGAACAGTTCGAGTTGAACACCGCTCATCTCTAGTTATTACCTCATAAAGTGACAGTGGTCAGAATTGTAAAAATTGGCCTAGTCATTAACGTGCAAACAACCCTCTGGGGTAAAGGGGTTAAACATTTCCCTTTCTACAGTCTCTACAGAGACGTTACCTGCATTTTTGTCTGGTTTTGAGGACGTCTTTTCTGAGAAGGGATGTCAGGATTTGCCTCTTCAATGTGCATATAACTGTCCTATTAACCTGACCCCTGGAGCTAAACTACCAAAGTCCAGACTGTATAATCTTTCTGGTTCTAAGAGACAAGCCGTGAAGGATTTCATTTTGCAAAGTTTGAAGAAGGGACATATCAGACCCTCATCTTTGCCCGTGGCGGCAGGGTTCTTCTTCGTGAAGAAGAAAGATGGGGGTCTACGTCCCTGTTTAGATTTCCGGGAATTGAATCAAATTACCATCCTAGATCCATACCCTCTTGCTCTGATTCCAGATTTGTTCAGCCAGGTTGTGGGAGCTAAGGTGTTCTCCAAGTTAGATTTAAGGGGAGCCTACAATCGGGTTAGAATCAGAGAAGGGGATGAATTAAAAACATTTTTCAATACCCCTGAGGGGCATTTCGAGAATCTGGTTATGCCTTTCGGTTTGACCAATGTACCTGCAGTGTTCCAACATATCATAAATTATATTTTCCATCATTTGGTGGGCAGGTTTGTGGTCGTCTATCTGGATGATATTTTGGTTTACTCACCTGATTTTGAGACACATCAGGAGCATGCTAAACAGGTGTTTCAGATATTAAGGGATAACAAACTATATTCCAAACTAGAAAAATGTGTTTTTGGGGTACCTGTTGTCATGTTCGGGTTTTCGGATAGATCCGGAGAAGATCCGTGCAGTCCTTGATTGGTACCGGCCCGAGAACCTGAAGTCTTTACAGCGTTTTCTGGGCTTTACTAATTTTTACTGGAAATGTATCCAAAATTATTTGGTAATTGTGAAACCCCTCACTGATATGATAAGGAAGGGTCTGTTTTTCCGAAATAGTTGGATACCGCCCTGCAGGCTTTTTTCTCCTTAAAGAGTTGTTTTACCACTGCACCTATACTCAGTCAACCTGATGTTTCTCAGTCTTTTATCGTGGAAGTTGATGCGTTGGAGGTCGGTGGTTGGGGCTGTATTGTCTCAGGGTCCGTCCCCTGGTAAATGGCATCCATGCGCTTTCTTTTCCAAGAAATTATCTTTGGCTGAGAGAAATTATGACGTGGGTAATAGGGAGATTTTGACGATCAAATTGATTTTCGAAGAATGGCGACATTAGTTGGAGGGGGCTGTCCATCGTATTACTGTTATCATAAACCATAAGAACCTGTCATATCTTCAATCGGCTAAACGTCTCAACCCTGGGCAAGCCAGATGGTCCCTGTTTTTTACTAGGTTCAATTTTGTTGTCACTTTCCGTCCAGGGGTCAAAAACGTCAAGGCTGATGCTTTGTCTCGGAGCTTCCCTGGTGGTGGTGACCCTGATAACCCTGCCCTGATTTTGCAGAAGGGGGTAGTCATTTCGGCATTGTACCCTGAACTGGAGGGTGAGGTGTTGGAGGCTCAGGGGGACGCCCCTGCCTCCTGCCCTTTGAGGAGGTTATTTGTATCATCTAATCTGCACCGTAAAATAATTAGGAAACATCACAACTCTGTGCTTGCTGGTTATCCAGGTGGTAAGGCAACTGGGGACCTCCTTTCTCGTCGTTTTTCATGGCTGGGGTTTCATCAGGATGTGGTTGAACTTGTGTCTGCTTGTAGTATTTGCGTGCCTTCTAAAGTATTGCATACCCGTCCGTCTGGTACTCTTCCACTACCTATTACTAGCAGGTCATGGACACACTTGTCCATGGATTTTATTACTGACCTACCGGTATCTGCAGGCAAGACTGTGGTTTTGGTGGTTGTAGATAGGTTCAGTAAAATGGTTCACTTTGTTGCATTACCGGTACTTCCAAATGCCAAGACTCTTGCTCAGTATTTATAAACTAGATGGTGGCCCGATTCTAACGCATCAGGTATTCTAGCATATGTCTCCCGACCCTCCTTTATAATGCCCAATGCAGGACGACGGCGGTGCTGGTCCCACGCGTGTGACCGTGCCTTCGGGTTTCTGGGCCAGAGGACCTGCAATCCCCTGCCGGTCGGTTTCTGCTGCTGGATAGGAGTTAGTCCCCACAGCCTCGGACTCCGGGTCCGGTGATAACTTCTCAGTCAGGGTGAGCTCTGCAGCTGCCAGCCCCTGACTCCTTGTAGCACTGCTCCCACAGAGCTCCTGATGTTCTTTCCTATATCTGCTTCTCTTCTCTGTCTCTACTTCTTCTCTACTCACTAACCCTGCCTCAGCCCTAGGTTTATATAGGGGAAGTTCTTCCCCTCCCAGGACTGGGCAGGAGGTGTGGCATGCACAGGATCCCTGACCAAGAGACCTCCCACCTGCTCTCAGACATAACATTGCCGTTACTGTGGAAACCAGACCCCTGGGGTGCCACATTCCCCCCTAGTGAAATTTAGTACTCCGGGACTAAACATATTTTTAGAAAAACATAACAAGGTATAAACAATAATAATACAATAAGAAAAACACATAAAGATGGTTACGGCGTGTCCGCAACCGGGTGCAGTCTTTGAAGAAAAGCAAGGTGTCCATTTCACCAAAACAGGGAGACGTAACCAGGTAGGGGTCTGTCCTGCCCCGAGTCCTTAACAGTCTTTTAGTCCATTCCTGGGTTACGCTCCAACCAATTGTACAAGGATTCCCGGTAAATCCACCAAGGACTCCTAAAAATAACTAGAAACACATAATTATTTACAAGTAACAGACAGGTGACCACAAATAAAACAATTTAAACACTTCAAATCCTCCAACGTGCGGGTAACTGGCCTCTAGTGGCCCTAGTGGACCTACGGAGTTGACTGTCTGGCCCTGAACTACAGGGTGTAGGAGCTGTCAAGGGTAAACTGGGCAGCTGTCTACGGGCTCTTTGGCTCACTAGGGGTACGGCAGGCTCACTATGAGCAGAGGGTTGATCCTCCTGTTCTGCTTGTGTGGAGTCTGCTGCCTCCTGGACCGGCTGCTCTTCCAGCTCTACCTGTTGCTCCGTAGGCACTTGGGATGCTGGTTGGAGGAACGTGAGGACGGGTACCACAACTGCACCATTGACTTGAGTCCAGGATCGAGGGAAGTCTCCGAGCACAGTACTAACCATATCTTCCCTTTCCTCTACGGGTCGAGGGTCTTCTTGCTCTCCTTCTGGGTTCCGTAGCTGTTCGGGACACTTCTTCAGGTGATCCCGGGATACAATGGCTGTGGTTTCCCCTCCGTCTTTACTGATGGTACAAACCTTTGGGTTCTCGTGGCTTGAGGGCAGTACGGTGTACGGGTCCTTCTCCCACTGGTCGTCCAACTTGTGGAGCCGTCTTTTCCTCTTCAAGACCTGCTCTCCGGGTACCAGGGGAACAGCGGGAGCATACTGGTTGTAAGTTTTCTCTTGTCTTTCCCTAGCCTGACAGAGACTTCGCTCCACGCTCTCCTGTACTTTCCGGTACTGCTGCTGCCTCTCTGTGTCCCAGTCTGCTTCTGGTGAAGTGTCCTCGGGTGTCAGGACTCCCATTTCCAGGTCAACAGGTAACTTACCAGGTCTCGCCCTCATTAGGTAAGCCGGGGTACAGTTGGTGGAACCTACCGGGATGTGGTTGTATAGGTCCACTAGATCGGGCAGCTTCTCAGGCCACAGACTGCGTTCTTCCAGGGGCAACGTTTTCAGGAGATCCATTACCACCTGGTTCATTTTCTCACAAAGTCCATTAGTTTGCGGATGATAGGGTGTCGTCCTTATTTTCCGGCAGCCATACAGATTGCAGAATTCCCGGAAGACCTCCGCTTCAAAGGCAGGTCCCTGGTCCGTCAGCACTTGGTCCGGGTACCCGTGTGGACGGCAGAAGTGCTGCTGGAAGGCTCTAGCTGCTGTTTGAGCCGTTAAGTCCTTAACGGGGACGATAACCAAGAACCGGGAGTAATGATCCACAATGGTTAACGCGTAGACGTAGCCACTTCTGCTTGGGGTCAGTTTTACAAGATCCAAGGCTACCAGTTCCAACGGCTGCCGGGTGACGATGGACTGCAGGGGAGTCTTCTGGCTGGCACGGTCCTTCCTTCTTAGGTTGCACGGGCCACAGTCTCTGCACCACCTCTCGATGGTTCCCCTCATGCCTACCCAGTGGAACCGCCCACGCAGCAGGAACTCCAGCTTCTTCCATCTGAAGTGTCCAGCCCCGTCGTGGTATGCTTCCATCACCATGGCTGCGTCTCTCCGTGGCACCACTACTTGCCAGATTAGTTCATGCGTCCGGGAGTTAACCATTCTGCGGCACAACTTCCCCTTGTAAAGGAACAGTGGACTCTTCTCAGCCCACAGTTGCTTGGCTTCCTCCGGAGCGTCTGGGTCAAGGCGAGCCTCTGGCCGAGTCAGCATCTCCTTCACCAGCCGGACGGCAGGGTCACTGTCTTGCGTTTCCTCCCAGTTGTAGTGAGGCAAGGGGTTAAACGTAGCGGCTTGCTTACTCCTTACCCGATGGGAATACTGGATAGTCCCATGACGGTGGAACGCGGGGAGTTCGACTTCTTCCAGTCCCTCTGGATCTTCTCCTACGTCCGGTAGGTTTGGCATCCTGGACAGGGCGTCCGCGTTGGTATTGGAGCGTCCTGCCCGGTATTTGATTGTGAACTCGTAGTTGGACAGACGGGCCATCCATCTCTGCTCTAGGGCACCGAGTCTTGCAGTGTCCAGGTGTGTCAATGGGTTGTTATCCGTGTACACGGTGAACCGGGAAGAAGCGAGGTAGTGCTTAAAGCGTTCGGTGACTGCCCACACCACTGCCAGGAACTCTAGCTTAAATGAGCTATAATTCTCAGGGTTTCTTTCGGTGGGTCGCAGTTTTCGGCTGGCGTAAGCGATTACTCGTTCTTTCCCCTGCTGGATCTGGGACAGCACGGCTCCTAGCCCGATGTTACTTGCGTCGGTGTAGAGGATAAAGGGCTGGCTGTAATCAGGGTACGCCAGGATTTCATCCCCCGTGAGGGCCATCTTCAGCAGGCGGAAGGACTCTTCTTCTAACTTCTCCCATCTGAAGGGTGGCTTCTGGTTCTTGGCCTTCCGGGACTGGCCTATCAGGAGGTCCTGCATAGGAGCTGCCTTTTTGGTGAAACCGGGGATGAATCTGCGGTAATAGCCTACCAACCCGAGGAACTGCCGCACTTCCTTTACACTGGAGGGACTTGGCCATTCCTTAATTGCGGTGATCTTATCAGGGTCGGGAGCCACTCCATCAGCGCTCACCACGTGTCCCAGGTACTGCACCTTTGGTTTCAGGAGGTGACACTTGGAGGGTTTCACCTTTAGGCCGTAGCTTGCCAGAGCTTCGAACACTTCCGCCAGGTGTTTCAGGTGGTCCTCATACATCTTGGAATATACGATGACATCGTCCAGGTACAACAGGACCGTCTCAAAGTTTCTGTGGCCCAGACAACACTCCATTAATCGTTGGAAGGTTTCTGGTGCATTGCAGAGTCCGAACGGCATGCAGGTAAACTCGCTAAGTCCCATCGGGGTGGTGAATGCGGTCTTCTCCCGGTCCGCCTCTGCTACAGGAACCTGCCAGTACCCACTAGTGAGATCCAAGGTAGAGAAGAAGTTAGCAGATCTTAAAGCAGCCAAAGACTCCTCTATCCTTGGTAAGGGGTACGCATCCTTGTGTGTGATACGGTTGATTTTCCGGTAATCTACACACATCCTCATGGTGTTGTCTTTCTTTTTGACTAAGACTAGTGGAGCTGCCCAGGGGCTACAGCTATCCCTGATCACCCCAGCCTCCTTCATGTCTCTAAGCATCCCCTTGGCGTGTTGGTAGTGTGCAGGGGGTACGGGTCGATACCTCTCTTTTATGGGAGGATGGTCTCCCGTGGGGATGTGGTGTTCTACCCCCTTGACTCGCCCGAAGTCTAACGGGTGTTTACTAAACACTCTCTCGTACTCTTGCACCACCCGATAGACTCCCTGTTTCTGGTGTGAGGGAGTGGAGTCAGTACCCAAATGTAGTTGCTGACACCAGTCCTCCATTGTTTTCTGAGAGCCGTTACCTTCCTCAGGGGAAGATGGAGGCAAGGGTTCTACGGACTGTATGGAATCTTGATTGATGGTATACAATTTGGCTAGCGTGGCATACCGGGGCAGGTACACTTCCCTCTTCCCGATATTTATTATGCGAACGGGCACCCTCCCATGGCGTACATTGACCACCCCCCGTGCTGTCAAAATGGTGGGCCTACTGTCTGAGTAAACTGGTTCTAACATTGCCTGGTAATCTCTACCTCTCAGACCAATAGCTGCCCGGCACCAAATCATCATTTCACTTTTCGGGGGCATGGCAATAGGGAAAGGGTCACACATTCGCACGCTACCAATCTCACCACCGGAGAGTTCTAGCTGTTGCCGTCGCATCAGTGCCCGGATCTCTTTCTGGAGCACTCGCTGTTGGCCGGAGCTGGCGTTCTTGGCAACCTGCTGTAAAAGGAAAATCACCTCTGCAAGACAATTTTCAATTGCATTAGTTCCTAGAGTTATCTTTGGGTGACTCTCGTGTTTGTCAATGTCTACAATGATCAGTCCCTGTGCTGCCAGTTCGACTCTACCGATTTTAAGGGTCACCTCTTTAAATCCAATCTGTGGCACGGGCTGACCATTGCTGGCGATGATACTCAAGTCGTCGTCAGGGTAGCGGGTGATATCCGAGTCATTCCAGTACTGCTTGAAGAGCACGTACGGGATGGTGGTGACCTGTGACCCGGTGTCCAGTAGGGCACTCATAGGAATGCCATCCAGTACCACGGTTAAGACTGGACGTCCTCCCACATATTTGTCGCGCCAGTTCGATGGGCCTGGTGATCTTTTTCCTGGGGGTTGGCCCTCTACCCCAGGTTGTGCCAGTTTAAAGGACAGTACCTTGCCATATGTCCGGGTTGATTGCAGCGGCGGCAGATGGGTCGTCCGTCCTCGTTGTATCGGTCGCTGGGTCTTCCTCTGGCCGGTGGGGTCCTCCTTGGTCGACGCCACGGGATGTCCTCCGGTCCGGATGCCAGCTGGATCTTCCCTGGAGTGGAAACCTGTAAAGACTGCACAGTTCGGGTTAGCGCAGCAACGCTTTTAGCTAGCTCTTGGACCTGATGGTGCAGGTCTGGAGCCGGGTCATTGTTCAAAGCCTGCAGCTCCCACAGGCCCTGACGACAAGGGCGCCGCCTCCTGGTGGTAAGTGGTAGTGGGGCGTCTGGGGGTCACAACGCCACCTGGTGCCGGTTCTCGAAGCACCCGGATGGCTCTGTCCTTGAACTGTGCAAATCCCAGATGAGGGTCCTGTAAGGCCATTGCCCGCAACTGGGTTCGGTGGGCATTGCAATATAAACCCTCTATAAATTG
The DNA here is from genome assembly GCF_046119375.1 of Phyllobates terribilis. Classification (NCBI taxonomy): domain Eukaryota; kingdom Metazoa; phylum Chordata; class Amphibia; order Anura; family Dendrobatidae; genus Phyllobates; species Phyllobates terribilis. The sequence continues at coordinate 618,959,006 of NW_027362765.1, forward strand.
TTCAGTCAACAGCCTGTCCTCGTCTCCCACGCCGTCAGGGTCGGTCGGCTTAATGGCTCTCAGGGCCTCTTGTAGGTTCAGGGCATAGTCCCTTATACTCTCATGTGCCCGCTGTTTGCACCCGTAGAATCTAAGCTTGATCTCGGCTGAGGTGCGGGTATCAAAGGTGTCCCTCAGCCGGGTTAGTATCCCTGCGACAGTCCTCCCCCCAGGTGGCCAGGACTTTACCTCCCTTTGGGCTGCTCCGGTTAATTGGGCCACCAGGATGCTCACTTTTTGCTCCTCTGTGAGGGGGTACACCTGGAAGAGGCTATCCAGCTTTTCTCTAAAGTCATGCAGGGTATGTGACTCCCCTGAGTACTGGGGTAGCCAGGCTGCCCCCGGGATATAGGGCATGGTGAAAGGCATGACCGCAACAGCGGGGGTTGAAGCGGTGAAGCTCTCCTCCGTATCCGACATCCTTCTCCCCCCTAGTGGACCGTGGCCTACCTTGCGATGATCCTCTTCCGTAGGCCGCGGCTCCGCAGTGGATCGTCAGGGTTGAGGACCTTCCGTCGCGCTCCTGTGACGTCGGCGTCTGCTGGGCTCCTTCCAGGACCTTACGCAACATCCGGACGTGAGGCGGGGCTTCAGTTCTCGCGCGCTTTCGGAGTCCACGCCCCTCTTCTTCCCGCGCGGCGTCCAATGGCGGGAAAACTCCACGTATGGCGGGAAGAAGGCCGAAGATGGCGCCGGATGGCGGGAAAACTCCACCGATGGCGGGAAGGAAGCGGAACATGGCGCCGGATGGCGGGAATCTTCACCACAGGTAAGTTTGAACAGTCTTTTTCAGGCACGCAGTACCCGGTGGTTGCGGGCACGAAATCCTGCCGACTACGCCAAAAGTTGACGCGCCCCTGGGCCTGTGTCACGCTGCGTTGCGCATGCGGGAGCTTACCCGGAGCCGGATCTCTTGAGGGTTGTAGTCTCATGGCGGTGATCCGGTCCGTGCCCAGGGAGTCAGACTAAGTGGCGCTGTATTAGCGGTAGATGTTGGACGACTACGCCACCCGTTGAGTACAGCTAAGGAGCTGCTGCTGCAGGGCAGACCGCTGAGGCCGGTGGTAGGATTGTGCAGCGTGATAGTATAACCCCCAACGGGAGGGGTATAGCCTCAGGGCAGCCGACGTGGATGATGGGGGTAGCAGGAACCACTCAGAGACCGTACGGTGTAGTTCAGGGTCTTTACTGGTGACAACGATAGACCCTCCCGGAGTACTGGCTAGCGATTGGGGCCTGGTCAGTCCTTGAGCAGATGGGATCTCCCCTGGCCAGGCGGAGTTGTAGGCCTCCCAAACTAACGATACTCTTCTGGCTACCTTGCTAGAAGCGGGTATAAGTAGCCCACGTCCCTGAGTGTACCGTGTGGTGCTCACCCGTATGGCCGGTGACTCGGGGCCTTCTAGTAGCTTCCGCTCCACGACGGCGGTGCTGGTCCCACGCGTGTGACCGTGCCTTCGGGTTTCTGGGCCAGAGGACCTGCAATCCCCTGCCGGTCAGTTTCTGCTGCTGGATAGGAGTTAGTCCCCACAGCCTCGGACTCCGGGTCCGGTGATAACTTCTCAGTCAGGGCGAGCTCTGCAGCTGCCAGCCCCTGACTCCTTGTAGCACTGCTCCCACAGAGCTCCTGATGTTCTTTCCTATATCTGCTTCTCTTCTCTGTCTCTACTTCTTCTCTACTCACTAACCCTGCCTCAGCCCTAGGTTTATATAGGGGAAGTTCTTCCCCTCCCAGGACTGGGCAGGAGGTGTGGCATGCACAGGATCCCTGACCAAGAGACCTCCCACCTGCTCTCAGACATAACATTGCCGTTACTGTGGAAACCAGACCCCTGGGGTGCCACACTAGCAGTCGGCTAGTTTCTTCTCTGGTGCCCTTTACTCAAGATAAGTGTATCCCCTTTGTTTGTTTACCTTGTTGTCTTGTAGTGGAGCTTGACTTGTGCTCACCCTGAACGGTTAGAAACAAAATGGATTTGGACCTTACAAACCTTAAATTCAGATGGTTTGAATGAACATATGAGTTTTTCTCCATTTCTTTGAGTAGAACAATTAGAAATAGTATATTTTTCGTTCTCCATTCATTCCTTTTCCCCTTTTTTTCTTTTTCATTGTTTTTATACTTTTTATCCTTGTTTGTTGTTTAAAGTTATTTGTTGTTTCGTTATATTTTAGAAGAGCATACTTATATACAGTGATAGATGGTCCATTTTCCCGCCATGTAGAATATACAGCTGGTTATGTTGGGAGGTGGAATTATGAAAAATGCTCTTTGGATGCTATCTACATGAGAAGTGGGATGTCCGATATGTTCTATTTCATCTGGACCATATGGACCTATGACGGATGTACAGACTTGGGATTTTCTCTGAAACCTGATGTAGATGTGTACTTTTCCTTGTGATGTCTCCTTTTTCTTTGGTTTGATGTGAATTGTATGTCTTATATATATATACAGTGCCTACAAGTAGTATTCAACCCCCTGCAGATTTAGCTGGTTTGATAAGATGCAAATAAGTTAGAGCCTTCAAACTGCAAACGAGAGTAGGTTTTATGAACAGAAGCATAAATCTTACAAACCAAAAAGTTATGTTGCTCAGTTGAATTTTATTAAATTTTAAACATAAAAGTGTGGGTCAATTATTATACAACCCCTATGTTTAATATTTTGTGGAATAACCCTTGTTTGCAATTACAGCTAATAATCGTCTTTTATAAGACCTGATCAGGCCGGCACAGGTCTGTGGAGTTATCTTGGCCCACTCCTCCATGCAGATCTTCTCCAAGTTATCTAGGTTCTTTGGGTGTCTCATGTGGACTTTATTCTTGAGCTCCTTCCACAAGTTTTCAATTCGGTTAAGGTCAGGAGACTGACTAGGCCACTCCAACACCTTGACTTTTTCCCTCTTGAACCAGGCCTTGGTTTTCTTGGCTGTGTGCTTTGGGTCGTTGTCTTGTTGGAAGATGAAATTACGACCCATCTTAAGATCCTTGATGGAGAAGCGGAGGATCTTGGCCAAAATCTCCAGGTAGGCCTGCTATCCATCTTCCCATGGATGCGGACCAGATGGCCAGGCCCCTTGGCAGAGAAACAGCCCCACAGCATGATGCTGCCACCACCATGCTTGACTGTAGGGATGGTATTCTTGGGGTCGTATGTAGTGCCATCCAGTCTCCAAACGTCACGTGTGTGGTTGGCACCAAAGATCTCGATCTTGGTCTCATCAGACCATAGAACCTTGAACCAGTCTGTCTCAGAGTCCTCCAAGTGATCATGAGCAAACTGTAGACGAGCCTTGACATGACGCTTTGAAAGTAAAGGTACCTTACGGGCTCGTCTGGAACGGAGACCATTGCGGTGGAGTACGTTACTTTTGGTATTGACTGAAACCAATGTCCCCACTGCCATGAGATCTTCCCGGAGCTCCTTCCTTGTTGTCCTTGGGTTAGCCTTGACTCTTCAGACAAGCCTGGCCTCGGCACGGGAGGACACTTTCAAAGGCTGTCCTGGCCGTGGAAGGCTAACAGTAGTTCCATAAGCCTTCCACTTACGGATGATGCTCCCAACAGTGGAGACAGGTAGGCCCAACTCCTTGGAAAGGGTTTTGTACTCCTTGCCAGCCTTGTGACCCTCCACGATCTTGTCTCTGATGGCCTTGGAATGCTCCTTTGTCTTTCCCATGTTGACCATGTCTGAGTGCTGTTCACAAGTTTGGGGAGGGTCTTAAATAGTCAGAAAAGGCTGGCAAAAGAGATCTTTAATCCACACATGTGAAGCTCATTATTCTTGGTGCCTGAACTACTTCTTAATACTTTTGGGGGACCAAACAGAATTCTTGTGGTTTGAGGGGTTGAATAATAAATGACACTCTGAATTAACTTTTAACGTTTAAAAAAAAAAAAAAAAATTTGCTGCAGTGCATTTCCCACTTCCAGGCTGATCTACAGTACAAATGTCACAATGCCAAGTTAATTCCGCATGTGTCAACCAGCTAAATCTGCAGGGGGTTGAATACTACTTGTAGGCACTGTATATATATATACAGTGGTGGCCAAAAGTATTGGCACCCCTGCAATTCTGTCAGATAATACTCAGTTTCTTCCTGAAAATGATTGCAATCACAAATTCTTTGGTATTATTTTCTTCATTTAATTTGTCTTCAATGAAAAAACACAAAAAGAATTGTCCTAACGCCAAATTGGATATAATTCCACGCCAAACCTAAAAAAGGGGGTGGACAAAAGTATTGGCACTGTTTGAAAAATCATGTGATGCTTCTCTAATTCGTGTAATTAACAGCACCTGTAACTTACCTGTCACACCTAACAGGTGTTGGCAATAACTAAATCACACTTGCAGCCAGTTAACATGGATTAAAGTTGACTCAGCCTCTGTCCTGTGTCCTTGTGTGTACGACATTGAGCATGGAGAAAAGAAAGAAGACCAAAGAACTGTCTGAGGACTTGAGAAACCAAATTGTGAGGAAGCATAAGCAATCTCAAGGCTACAAGTCCATCTCCAAAGACCTGAATGTTCCTGTGTCTTCCGTGCGCAGTGTCATCAAGAAGTTTAAAGCCCATGGCACTGTGGCTAACCTCCCTAGATGTGGACGGAAAAGAAAAATTGACGAGAGATTTCAATGCAAGATTGTGCAGATGGTGGATAAAGAACCTCGACTAACATCTAAACAAGTTCAAGCTGCCCTGAAGTCCGAGGGTACAACAGTGTCAACCCGTACTATCCGACGGCGTCTGAATGAAAAGAAACTGTATGGTAGGATACCCAGGAAGACCCCACTTCTTACCCCGAGACATAAAAAAGCCAGGCTGGAGTTTGCCAAAACTTACCTGAGAAAGCCTAAAATGTTTTGGAAGAATGTTCTCTGGTCAGATGAGACAAAAGTAGAGCTTTTGGGGAAAAAGCATCAACATAGAGTGTACAGGAAAAAAAAAGAGGCATTCAAAGAAAAGAACACGGTCCCTACAGTCAAACATGGTGGAGGTTCCCTGATGTTTTGGGGTTGCTTTGCTGCCTCTGGCACTGGACTGCTTGACCGTGTGCATGGCATTATGAAGTCTGAAGACTACCAACAAATTTTGCAGCATAATGTAGGGCCCAGTGTGAGAAAGCTGGGTCTCCCTCAGAGGTCATGGGTCTTCCAGCAGGACAATGGCCAAAAACACACTTCCAAAAGCACTATAAAATGGTTTGAGAGAAAGCACTGGAGACTTCTAAGGTGGCCAGCAATGAGTCCAGACCTGAATCCCATAGAACACCTGTGGAGAGATCTCAAAATGGCAGTTTGGAGAAGGCACCCTTCAAATATCAGGGACCTGGAGCAGTTTGCCAAAGAAGAAAGATCTACAATTCCAGCAGAGCATTGTAAGAAACTCATTGATGGTTACCGGAAGCGGTTGTTCGCAGTTATTTTGGCTAAAGGTTGTGCAACCAAGTATTAGGCTGAGGGTGCCAATACTTTGTCTGTCCCATTTTTGGAGTTTTGTGTGAAATGATCAATGATTTGATTTTTGCTTCATTCTCTTTTGTGTTTTTTCCTTGCAAGCAAATTAAATGAAGATAATAATACCAAAGAATTTGTGATTGCAATAATTTTCAGGAAGAAACTGAGTATTATCTGACAGAATTGCAGGGGTGCCAATACTTTTGGCCACCACTGTATATATATGTATATCCTGATAACTATGGACATTGCATATGAAGTATATGTATGAGATTTACTGCTTGGGTTTACATAGGTATGATCCACATCTGACTATGGAATGTTGATAGTTAGACATACTTTTCAAGAAGGTACCTGGATTGGCCATAGGATAATAGCCCAATTTTTCATATTTTGTCTCCTTACCTGTATAATATGTGATGCTGTCTCATGGGAGGTCGATCGCGCGGTCGCGCCGCCGCACCGGGGCGCGCATCCATCACTGTATCTTCCGGGATCGTTGCTCCGGTCACGTGCCAGGTCCTACGCTCACGTACACACATGGGTGTGTTGTGACTGGGCATGTGGCCAGACCGCCCTCTCTGATGGATGCGCTCCCCCAGCGCGTCGGTGCGATGTGTGCCATGAGGACCTGCACATGGGAGTGGCCAATATTCATGAGCACCCACAAATAATATACAACCCCTTGTCTGTTATGATGAGATAATCATGTTTCCTTGTAGTCCGATAAGGGCATAGACCCTATTACACTTGTAAATGAGAAGAATTGTTTGAAAAAGAAAGAGATTCAATGGGAAATGGGAGGTTGTAATGCAGATATAGGAGTGTGCCTGGGAGATTAACATATGACACATCCACTGCGTATACCATGTCCCGCCCCGAGCCTCTATATGAGTCTGTATTAATGACAATTATCAGTTTCCACATGTGCAGCAATTTGCTGGTTGGTGTTTTTTCAGTATATATGGCTGCGCTTACCAGTATGACTTTAACCCCAGAAGAAGGCGCAGGCCGAAACGTACGTCGGGTGGTTTTGGGACCTGGGATTGGAACCACATCCTTGTAAAGGCATCACTTTGGATTGCCTGATATATTTTTGGTCCCATATGGTTTATGGGCCCGATTCAGCAAGGACGATAATATCAATACTAGACTTTGAATGGGGTATAAATTGAAAATTGATTAGATGTTTATGCTGATGTCATTTAGTGGTATTGTGGTGCCACCTAGTGGTTAATCCATTGTTTACATGTCTTTTATGTGATTTAAAGGTTTGTGTATCTTTTCTAAATAAAGAGTTGATATGGTGAATATATCTAGGTGGCTCTTATGTACATGTTTTTCCTATTGGATATATGTGTAATGGTTGTGTCTGACCGTGCAGAAACATGGTCTGATCATACCACAGCTCCTGGGCAGGCGAGGAAGCAAAAGACTATACAGTTGATTCTTTCTGTGGGGTAAAACATTTCACTACCTGTTTTTAAACAATGTTTTACTTCAAAGAAAGAATCTACTTCAAACTCATGACTCATGTCTGTATACTCTCTTTTTTCCGTCCTCCCCTGCCCAGGAGATGTGGTATGATCAGAGCATGTTCCTGCACGGTCAGACACAGCCATTACACAGGGGAACATTCATAAGATTATCTCAGCACAGGAACATTTTATTTAAACACATCCAATTGTGGAAATTATTATTATTCGAGGATCTATTGATTAAAATTAACTTTGTTCATGGGACAACCCTTTTAATGTGTAAGCCTCGCCCCCCTTATGAACACCTTTAAAAATTATCACTAAATAAAACGACCCACATCTCTGGAACCATATAGTAGATTTAAAAATAAAACAAAAAAATGGAATACTCAGGTGAAAAAAGCAGTAACACAACAAAAAATAATTTATATTTTGTAACACAATAATAATACTAAACTTCAGAAGAAAAATTATCAGGTCATTTTTAATACACAGAAAACACCATAAAAACGATGTTTGGAATGGTGAAATTGCGCTCTTCTTTTTTATTTCAGCCAAAGAATTTTATTCTATTTTTTAGTACATTATATGTTAAATTTTATATTCGCATTCGAATCTACAACTTGTCTCACAAAAACATTCGTCATACAGCTCTGTTGACAGAAACATTTAAAAAGTTATGGATTTTCCAAGACTTTGACTAAGGTCACGGCCCCACTATCAGTATTCGGTCAGTATTTTTTCTCAGGAGTGGGAGGCAAAACCAGGAGTGGGTGATAAATGCAGAATTGGTGACTTGTTTCTATTCTACCTTTTCTCTGATTGTTCTTCACCTGGTTTTGGCTGCCACTCCTGAGAAAAAATACTGACCGAATACTGACCAAATACTGATAGTGGGGCCATGGCCTAAAGAAAACAAAAGCGAGAAAATGGAAAAAATGGTATCACGACCCTTCCACTCGCTGTGTCCTAGAGACGCTGTGAGTGACTGCTTAGCCGCCTCTAGTTAGCAGCGGCACATCAGGCTGTCAGTGTAGTGTTTGGGTTTCCCCCAGGTGTTTTCCTTTAAGGATAATTGCCAGTGTCACGTCCTCCGCTCATTGTGTCATTGAGGCGGTGACTGACAGCTCAGTTGTCCAATCTGGTGCAAGGGTGTGCTGAGCTGTCAGTGTTTTGATGGACAGCTCGGCTGTCCAATCTGAGTCTGGGAGGTGCTGAGATCCTTTCAGGTGTTCCCTGTTCCAGCTGATTACCCAGATACTTAGCTGAACTGTCAGTCCCAGATCTCTGCCAGACGTTTCATGTGCTCAGTGATTTGCCTTCTATTTCTGTGCTCTGTTTATTGATCTATTGCTGCCTGACCTTGGACCTCATTCTGACCATCCGTTTGCCTAGCTCCTTTGCTCTGATCCTCTATCTTCCTGGTATTCTGACTTCAGTCCTTGACCTTACGTTGTCTCTGTCTTTCACCTTTAGTTTACTATGTACTCCCTTGGTATCTGACCCCGGAACGTTTGACTACCCTGCCTCACGGCTTGTCTGTGGGTAGTGACTAGCTTCACAGCTAGGCTATTTAACTGGCTGGCAATGTTAGGTCATTGCCAATTGTAGCTTCAGCTCCATGGTGTGTTTACTCTGTGTTCTGTATTTTTATCTTTTGTTTTTGGACCTTGGATTTTCCTTTTGACTACTCGTTTGTATAACCTTTTTGACGCATTCTGACCTTAGTTACCAGACCCCAAATTTTGCCCTTTATTATCTGTTTCTCTTATCCCTTTGTCTTTGACGTAACTTCCTGGCTTTTGACCTTGGACCTCTTGACCTTTCTGCCTCATGGCTAGTCTGTGAGTAGTGACTAGCTTTACATTACAATTGGCCTTACATTTATCTTTTTCGTCAGTATGAAACCTGTTCACACGCTCTGTGATCAGGTGGCGAATCTGAAGCAAATGATTCAGGATCTGACTAAGGAATACCAGAGCCTGGAATCAGCACAATTTCAATTGCAGGGTCAGATGACTAGTTTGATGAGAATTCCCTATAGCTCTCCGCTGTCGTCGGCGGCAGCGATGTCTATACACCCAAACATACAACTGTCCTTCTCGAACCCGTAGTGGCCCTTCCTGAGAAATTTTCAGGAGAGAAAACCCAGTTTAGGGTGTTTAGAGAGCGCTGTAGATTATTTTTTTAACCTGTGACCCCAGTCTTCAGGCGGGTGGGAATAATCATCTCCCTACTGTAGCGTCGGCGTCCCTGCCTCCTGCTAGACAGGGACGCCGTTCCCCTCACCTCTCCGCTCCGTGCCCGGCGGCTTCCTCCTGCTCTGCTGGCAGCGAGCGCTGCTTCCCGGCCTCTGTGCTTAGGGCGCGCGCTCCCCCTCTCTTAAAAGAGGACCTCACCATATATAAGGCACCTCCTCCAAAATGGAGGTGCCCGAGCAATGTTGTTGCAAAGCCTTTCAACTCTGCTTCAGCCCTCAAGTCCCGTTACCAGATACCTGCCAGTTACATGCCAGATCTCTGCTTGATTCCTACCTGATTTCTGTCTATCTGCTTGCATTCCTGCGGTCCGACAGTCTGCCTTCCAACACCTGTCAGTCTGTCTATGGATCTGCCCGCCCGCTCACCTGGGAGCGCTCACCTGCTACCTGCCTGCTAGCCTACCTGGAGGCTCTGCCGTCACTTGCCGTGACCACCTGCCCGTCCAGAGACTCTTGCCTGCTCACCTGGGAGCGCTCACCTGCTACCTGCCTGCTAGCCTACCTGGAGGCTCTGCCGTCACTTGCCGTGACCACCTGCCAGTCCAGAGACTCTTGCCCGCTCACCTGGGAGCGCTCACCTTCTACCTGCCTGCTAGCCTACCTGGAGGCTCTGCCGTCACTTGCCGTGACCACCTGCCTGTCTAGAGACTCTTATCCTGCTGTCACTTGCCGTGACCACCTGCCTGTCTAGAGACTCTTATCCTGCTGTCACTTGCCGTGACCACCTGCCTGTCTAGAGACTCTTACCCTGCTGTCACTTGCCGTGACCATCCGCCTGTCAAGAGACTGTCCCCGTCACTTGCCGTGACCTCCTGCCCTTCTACCCAGAGACTGTCCCTGTCACTTGCCGTGACTACCTGCCCCTCTACCCAGAGACTGTCCCTGTCACTGGCCGTGACTACCTGCCCGCCTTCCCTGGGAGCCACCCGCTTCCTTACAAGGACTGCCCTTTGTATAGTTGCTCTGAGGTTCCACCTCCCAGACCCGTTACACCTACTATGAGGGGCCCCTCAGATTTGGGCATTTTCCTTGTCCTCACAAGCTCCAGAACAGCCTTCTGTTGATGCCTTCTTTGACACCTAAAGGTTGACATATGATAAACCTGAGAGGATCCAGGTCACAGAGGCAAATATTATGAACTGACACGGGGCCCGCTCTGCAGAGGACTATAGTTGAGTTCTAGCAATGGTCCAATTCCACAGAAGCGTGTCTGATACACTGGCTTTGCATACTTTTCCCTTTGGAGAGGTTATGATCCAGGCCATTCGGATGGATCGCAGGATTCGGGAGAAACGTGAAGAGCGACAGTACGTTTCGGCTATTATTGCCGAATTGGTCGACTTATGTAAAGCAGAACCAATGTAGGTTGGAGCTACCAGTTCTCGGACCAGTGAGAGAAGATGGCAGCGCGATCTCGCAGTCTGCTTCTACTGTGGTCACGCTGGACATATTCTTAAGAACTTCTCAATAAGCTCTCAGGCGCACAGGCTGTCGAGAAAAGCCTAAGTCTGGGTGATTGTTGAGGTCACTCAGACTTCCATGTACCCTTTTACTCCTCAGATAAGCTACTTCTAAATGTATTTTCTAAGAATCAGTTGATACCAATGTTAGCTCGCATTTACTGAGGGTCTGCCACCAACTTCATGAAATCAGGACTGGTTCAGAAATTAGTAATAGGGACAGTTAGGTTGGACAGACCCATTAAAATTTTTACCATTGATAGGACACCGTTACTCCAGAACCTTGTCTAGGTGGTAACAGTGGAGTTTACACTTAGAGTGGGAACACTTCATTCTGAGTCCATCTCATGCTTTGTGTTGGAATTTGTCTGCTGGGTTGGTATTGGGGTTTCCATGGCTACATATACATAATCTGGAAGGATGTTGTTAAGTGGAGCCCCAATTGTCATAAAAATTGTGTTAGTTTTATACAAATTTGTTCCGCTAGTCTGGAGGGTCTGCCGGGGTACCTGAAAGAATCCGGAGATGTGTTTTCAGAGAAAGAGGCAGAGATATTATCTCCCCATCGACCTTATGATTGTGCTATAAATCTTGTCCCTAATGCCAAATTACTGAAAGCTCGCCTGCTCAATTTGTCGGGACCTGAACGTACTGCCATGAAAGACTATGTAAATGAAAGTTTAAGGAAGGGTCATATCTGTCCTTCTTCCTTGCCTGTGGCTGCTAGGTTTTTCTTTGTTAAAAAGAAAGATGGTGGTCTCCGTCCTTCCGATTTTCGTGAAGTAAACAAAATTACGGTTAAGAATACTTACCCACTTCCACTCATCCCTGACCTATATAATCCGCTTATGTGGGCTAAATGGTTTTCTAAACTTGACCTTAGAGGGGCTTATAATTTGATAGGTTTCCAGCAGGGTGAGGAGTGGAAAATGGGGTTTTTAATGTCGGAGGGTCTATTTGAAAATCTTGTCATGCTTTTTGGGTTAACAAATGCACCAGCAGTTTGTCTTTTGTAGGTTTTGCATCTTTTTGCTAGTGTGAACATGCTCTTATTTCTTGCATGTGTACCATCTTAGACCTCAGTTCACATTGCTTGGTTTTTTGTCTTGTTTGCATTCTGTGCAAATTAGGGGTGTTGCATCCCCCTTGTTGAGCTGGTTAGTATATACAGTGCCTACAAGTAGTATTCAACCCCCTGCAGATTTAGCTGGTTTGATAAGATGCAAATAAGTTAGAGCCTTCAAACTGCAAACGAGAGTAGGTTTTATGAACAGAAGCATAAATCTTACAAACCAAAAAGTTATGTTGCTCAGTTGAATTTTATTAAATTTTAAACATAAAAGTGTGGGTCAATTATTATTCAACCCCTATGTTTAATATTTTGTGGAATAACCCTTGTTTGCAATTACAGCTAATAATCGTCTTTTATAAGACCTGATCAGGCCGGCACAGGTCTGTGGAGTTATCTTGGCCCACTCCTCCATGCAGATCTTCTCCAAGTTATCTAGGTTCTTTGGGTGTCTCATGTGGACTTTATTCTTGAGCTCCTTCCACAAGTTTTCAATTGGGTTAAGGTCAGGGGACTGACTAGGCCACTCCAACACCTTGACTTTTTCCCTATTGAACCAGGCCTTGGTTTTCTTGGCTGTGTGCTTTGAGTCGTTGTATTGTTGGAAGATGAAATTAAGACCCATCTTAAGATCCTTGATGGAGGAGCGGAGGTTCTTGGCCAAAATCTCCAGGTAGGCCGTGCTATCCATCTTCCCATGGATGCAGACCAGATGGCCAGGCCCCTTGGCAGAGAAACAGCCCCACAGCATGATGCTGCCACCACCATGCTTGACTGTAGGGATGGTATTCTTGGGGTCGTATGCAGTGCCATCCAGTCTCCAAACGTCACGTGTGTGGTTGGCACCAAAGATCTCGATCTTGGTCTCATCAGACCATAGAACCTTGAACCAGTCTGTCTCAGAGTCCTCCAAGTGATCATGAGCAAACTGTAGACGAGCCTTGACATGACGCTTTGAAAGTAAAGGTACCTTACGGGCTCGTCTGGAACGGAGACCATTGCGGTGGAGTACGTTACTTATGGTATTGACTGAAACCAATGTCCCCACTGCCATGAGATCTTCCCGGAGCTCCTTCCTTGTTGTCCTTCGGTTAGCCTTGACTCTTCGGACAAGCCTGGCCTCGGCACGGGAGGACACTTTCAAAGGCTGTCCTGGCCGTGGAAGGCTAACAGTAGTTCCATAAGCCTTCCACTTACGGATGATGCTCCCAACAGTGGAGACAGGTAGGCCCAACTCCTTGGAAAGGGTTTTGTACCCCTTGCCAGCCTTGTGACCCTCCACGATCTTGTCTCTGATGGCCTTGGAATGCTCCTTTGTCTTTCCCATGTTGACCATGTCTGAGTGCTGTTCACAAGTTTGGGGAGGGTCTTAAATAGTCAGAAAAGGCTGGCAAAAGAGATCTTTAATCCACACATGTGAAGCTCATTATTCTTGGTGCCTGAACTACTTCTTAATACTTTAGGGGGACCAAACAGAATTCTTGTGGTTTGAGGGGTTGAATAATAAATGACACTCTGAATTAACTTTTAACGTTTTAAAAAACAAAACAAAAAAAAAACAAAAACAAAATTTGCTGCAGTGCATTTCCCACTTCCAGGCTGATCTACAGTACAAATGTCACAATGCCAAGTTAATTCCGCATGTGTCAACCAGCTAAATCTGCAGGGGGTTGAATACTACTTGTAGGCACTGTATGTAGCTTCCCACGGGCTTAGGTGGTCTGATATTGGGACCCGGTTCTATTTGTCTACCCTTTTATATGCATTACTTCAACTTTGATATACAGTAAGGTTTTTAATATAGACAGTGTAGGACCGTCCCAAATTAGGGTCACCTTGTCGCTGGTGGGACGGCTTGTATACTTTTTTTGATCAAAAATAGTTCACTAAGTACCCTATATTTCATATGCAACTTTGCTTTACATTTATATATAATGATGATAGGGTATGAGATATTTTTTGTCTTTTGTAGGTTTTGCATCTTTTTGCTAGTGTGAACATGCTCTTATTTCTTGCATGTGTACCATCTTAGACCTCAGTTCACATTGCTTGGTTTTTTGTCTTGTTTGCATTCTGTGCAAATTAGGGGTGTGGCATCCCCCTTGTTGAGCTGGTTAGTATATATGTAGCTTCCCACGGGCTTAGTTGGTCTGATATTGGACCCGGTTCTATTTGTCTACCCTTTTATATGCATTACTTCAACTTTGATATACAGTGAGGTTTTTAATATAGACAGTGTAGGACCATCCCAATTTAGGGTCACCTTGTCGCTGGTGGGACGGCTTGTATACTTTTTTTGATCAAAAATAGTTCACTAAGTACCCTATATTTCATATGCAACTTTGCTTTACATTTATATATAATGATGATAGGGTATGAGATATTTTTTGTCTTTTGTAGGTTTTGCATCTTTTTGCTAGTGTGAACATGCTCTTATTTCTTGCATGTGTACCATCTTAGACCTCAGTTCACATTGCTTGGTTTTTTGTCTTGTTTGCATTCTGTGCAAATTAGGGGTGTGGCATCCCCCTTGTTGAGCTGGTTAGTACATAAGTAGCTTCCCACGGGCTTAGGTGGTCTGATATTGGGACCCGGTTCTATTTGTCTACCCTTTTATATGCATTACTTCAACTTTGATATACAGTAAGGTTTTTAATATAGACAGTGTAGGACCGTCCCAATTTAGGGTCACCTTGTCGCTGGTTGGACGGCTTGTATACTTTTTTTGATCAAAAATAGTTCACTAAGTACCCTATATTTCATATGCAACTTTGCTTTACATTTATATATAATGATGATAGGGTATGAGATATTTTTTGTCTTTTGTAGGTTTTGCATCTTTTTGCTAATGTGAACATGCTCTTATTTCTTGCATGTGTACCATCTTAGACCTCAGTTCACATTGCTTGGTTTTTTGTCTTGTTTGCATTTTGTGCAAATTAGGGGTGTGGCATCCCCCTTGTTGAGCTGGTTAGTATATATGTAGCTTCCCACGGGCTTAGTTGGTCTGATATTGGGACCCGGTTCTATTTGTCTACCCTTTTATATGCATTACTTCAACTTTGATATACAGTGAGGTTTTTAATATAGACAGTGTAGGACCGTCCCAATTTAGGGTCACCTTGTCGCTGGTGGGACGGCTTGTATACTTTTTTTGATCAAAAATAGTTCACTAAGTACCCTATATTTCATATGCAACTTTGCTTTACATTTATATATAATGATGATAGGGTATGAGATATTTTTTGTCTTTTGTAGGTTTTGCATCTTTTTGCTAGTGTGAACATGCTCTTATTTCTTGCATGTGTACCATCTTAGACCTCAGTTCACATTGCTTGGTTTTTTGTCTTGTTTGCATTCTGTGCAAATAAGGGGTGTGGCATCCCCCTTGTTGAGCTGGTTAGTATATATGTAGCTTCCCACGGGCTTAGGTGGTCTGATATTGGGACCCGGTTCTATTTGTCTACCCTTTTATATGCATTACTTCAACTTTGATATACAGTAAGGTTTTTAATATAGACAGTGTAGGACCGTCCCAATTTAGGGTCACCTTGTCACTGGTGGGACGGCTTGTATACTTTTTTTGATCAAAAATAGTTCACTAAATACCCTATATTTCATATGCAACTTGGCTTTACATATATATAATGATGATAGGGTATGAGATATTTTTTGTCTTTTGTAGGTTTTGCATCTTTTTGCTAGTGTGAACATGCTCTTATTTCTTGCATGTGTACCATCTTAGACCTCAGTTCACATTGCTTGGTTTTTTGTCTTGTTTGCATTCTGTGCAAATTAGGGGTGTGTCATCCCCCTTGTTGAGCTGGTTAGTATATATGTAGCTTCCCACGGGCTTAGGTGGTCTGATATTGGGACCCGGTTCTATTTGTCTACCCTTTTATATGCATTACTTCAACTTTGATATACAGTAAGGTTTTTAATATAGACAGTGTAGGACCGTCCCAATTTAGGGTCACCTTGTCACTGGTGGGATGGCTTGTATACTTTTTTTGATCAAAAATAGTTCACTAAGTACCCTATATTTCATATGCAACTTTGCTTTACATTTATATATAATGATGATAGGGTATGAGATAATTTTTGTCGTTTGTAGGTTTTGCATTATGAGTGATATATTTTTGATTGTATTGGATAGTTTATTGTGGTATATCTTGATGTTATTCTTATTTTCTCGCCTGAACTAGATTCACGCTATAAACCTGTCCTTTTTGTTTTACAAAAACTTGGAGAAATGTACTTTTTTGTTCAAGAAATATCGTTCTTGGGGTTCATTGTATTGGCTGAAGGGTTTAAAATGTATCCTGGGAAGGTACAGGCCATAATTGATTGGGTTCAACCCCGTGACCATAAAGCGTTACAACGTTTTTTAGGATTTGCCAGTTACTATAGGACATCTATTAGGGTTTTTTCCCAGATCGTTAAACCTCTTCCTGATCTCACACATTAGGGGCTGGATCTTAAAGTTTGGTCACCAGATGCAATTGGGGCTATCGGGGCTTTTGATAAATTGAAAGAGTGTTTCATGTCTACTCCTGTTTTAATCGAACCTGATCTCCAGAGTCGGTTCATTGTGGAGGTGGATGTTTCAAAGGTCAAGGTAGGGGCTGTATTATCTAAAAGTTCCAAAACTCTGACCAACTTATGGCCATGTGCATTTTTCTCTAGGAAATTTTCATCTGCTGAGAGAAATTATGATGTTGGGAATTGCGAGCTTCTTGCTGTCAAATTAGCTTTTGAACAATGACGACATTTTTTGGAGGGAGCAGTACATCAAGTCACGGTGGTGACGGTTCATAAAAAATTAGCTTACATTAAATAAGCTAAACAGTTGACACCAATACAAGCTAGATGGTCCCTCTTTTTCTCAGGATTACATTTTTTTATTATGTTCAGGCCGGGGTCCAAGAATGTGAGGGTAGATGCATTACCACGCAGCCTTGACTCCGTTTCTCCTCCTGAACCTCCATCCTCCATTCTTCCCCAATGCATTGTGGTTTCCATGCTATCCTCGGAGTTGGAAGCAGAGATACATAGAGTCCAGTCATGGGCTCCTCCCACTACTCCTAGGACCAAATTATTTGTAATGGTGTACCTAAGATTGCGTCTGTTACAAGAGTTTCATGATTCTGTCTTGAGTGGTCACCCTGGAGCCACAGCTACGCAAAAGCCATTGCAAGGCTTTTTTTGGTGGCCATCAATATATATTGATATTGGAGATTTTGTTTCTGTTTGTGATGTTTGCGCATGCGCTAAAGTCTGTCATAACCGGCTGGCCGGGGAATTTGCTCCATTATCAATTCCAGAAAGACCATGGACTGTTATTTAGGTGGTGGTTGACCAATTCAGTAAACAAGCCCATTTTGTTTCTTTATTGGGGCTACCAATTGCTGAAATACTTTCCATGTTGTTTATCAATCATGTGGGGAGGCTGCATGGAATCCCTCTGAACATTGTATCTGATAGGGCGGTGCAATTTGTCCCCAAATTCTGGAGAGCATTTTATAGAAAATTGGGGATTGATTTGTAATTTTCCTCTGCCTACCACTCTGAAACCAATGGTCAGACAGAAAGGACTAATCAGTTGTTGGAACAAATTTTAAGGTGTTTTGCTGCATCTCAGCAGGAGGACTGGTCCTCAAATTTACCTCTTGCTGAGTTCGCCTATAACAGTCAGATCAATCAGTCTACTGGAACCTCACTTTTTTTGTAATTAAGGTTTTCATTCCCATTTTGGTGAATTTTCTAGGCTGAGCTCTGGCTGTCCTTGAGTACAGGTGGCCATATAGAAACTTTGTGATGTCTGGAGGGAGGTCCAAAAGAATATTGGGGTGGCTCAGCTTCTCCAAAAATGGAAGGCTGATAGGAAACGTTAGGCGGGTCCCATATTCAGGCTAGGTGATAAGGTTTAGTTATCATAAAAAAAAAATATTAAGCTGAAGGTACCTTCGTTGAAGTTGGGTCCTAAATTTATTGGCCCGTATGAGATTCTGGAGGTAAGCATCTCAGTTGTCTTTAGATTGAAACTTCCTCCCTCACTTCATATTCCGAATGTTTTTCACAAGTCCTCTGTTGTTATCTCTTCTGTTTGGATCCCTTATCTCCACTTCCTACAGTTTCCGTTGATAGAAGGTTAGAGTACGAGGTGCAAAGGATTGTGGATTCTCGAAGGGTCCGAAATTCCCTCCAATATCTTTTTCATTAGAGGTGATACGGACCCAAAAAGAGATCCTGGGTTACGGCTCATTCCGTGAAGGCCAATCATCTGGTCAGGGCCTTCCAACTTCGGTTTCCTGGAAAACCAGTTGGTCTGTTGGCCCCCTAGAAGACAGGGTAATGTCACGATCCCGCCATTCGCTGTGTCCTAGGGATGCTGTGAGTGACCGATCAGCCACCCTTTAAATAGCAAGGGCGTGTCAGGCTGTGAGTGACAGCTCAGCCGCCCGCCCTATGGATAGCAGAAACATGTAGGGCTGTTTTCCTTTCTGGATAATTGCCAGGCTGTTTAACTGGCTGGCAATGTTAGATCATTGTTAATTGTAGCCTCAGCTCAGTGATGTATTTACTCTGTGCTCTGATATTCTGATCTTTTGTTGCCGGACCTTGGATTTGCTTTTTGACTACCCATTTGTACAACCCCTTATCCCTTTGTCTTTGACGTACCTTCCTGGCTTTTGACCTTAGACCTCTTGACCACTCTGCCTCACGGCTAGTCCATGAGTAGTGGCTAGCGTCTCAAATGGCTGTAGCAAGAAGGGATTAATATAAAAAAAAATATTGACGGAAGTGTCCATTTAAACTTTTTGCTGCTTTTCATTTTAGTTGTAAAAGTGTACTTGTCATTTCAGGTAACTTTATAGAATATGTGTGAATTGTGTGCTAATGAGGAATAACACTATTTTTGGCTGTTATATAACTTGTTTACTCTCTGCAAGCGCTATCTCCAATTTTGTGTTCTCTCTGACTTAGTGTGTGGAGACTAGCTACTATAATGTTTTTCATGCATAGAAAACACAGAAATATGGGTTCCTGATCTTCTTTCTCTGTAACACATTTATAAGCAGCATGTGGACTGGTATACAGCAGTATTGATTGCTTTGGATTTCTGTCCAGTTCTGGGTAAGGTAAATTACTTGCTAGAAGCTGCAGAATGGATCCATTTTTCTGCCTGTGTTAGTGATTCTGTCTGCTCTTCCTTCCTCCACTATCCTTTCGCCTTAGAGTTTAAAGGGAACCTCCTGTCATGTCCTATCTACTATGTAAACTGCCCCCATTGCATTGTAACACTCTTTTTTCATTAAAATTGGGTTATGAGTCATCATGAGTATGTAGCATTTTATATACTTATATCATACCTGCTCGTTTAGTCATAGGGGTGGAATCCTCGCACTCTGGAAACCACAGGCAAGTAGGAAACGTTCCTGTTGACCACACACAAGCAGACGGGATGCTGGAAACCACTGTCAGGCGGGGAACGTCAAGGAGATCACAGACAGGTAGCAGACAAAATTCCGGAGTAACAAGAAAGTCTAATACCATGGAATCTGCACATACCCAGGAGGATGCGCTGAAAACCACAGGCAGACAAATAGAAGAGGTCCTACAAGACCAGGAACAGGTAGCACACAGAAGTCCAGAGAAACTAGACAGTCTGAACAACTTGGTAGCCCCAGACAGCAAGGAAGATGTCCTGGGAACTGCAGTCCGGTTGCGATACTGGAAACTGCAGGCAAATAAGTAGCAATACTGGAAACTGCATGCAAGTGTGGCACCCCAGGGGTCTGGTTTTCCACAGTAATGTAATGTTATGTCTGAGAGCAGGTGGGAGGTCCTTTGGTCAGGGATCCTGTGCATGCCACACCTCCTGCCCAGTCTTGGGAGGGGAAGAACTTCCCCTGTATAAACCCGGGGCTGAGGCAGGGTGAGTCAGACAAGGAGAGTGGAGACAAGAAGCAGCATAGGAAACAGCAGAGTTCCAAGGAGTCAGGGGCTGGCAGCTGCAGCGCTCGCCCTGACTAAGAAGATTCTTTACCGGACCCGGAGTCCGAGGCTGTGGGGACTAACTTCTACCCAGCAGCAGAATCCGTCAGGCAGGGGATTTCAGGTCCTCTGGCCCAGAAGCCCGAAGGCACGGTCACACGCGTGGGACCAGCACCGCCATCGTGGAGCGGAAGCCATTAGAAGGCCCCGAGTCACCGGCCATACGGGTGAGCACCACACGGTACACTCAGGGACGTGGGCTACTTACATCAGCTTCTAGCAAGGTAGCCAGAAGAGTACAGTCAGTTTGTGAGGCCTATAACTACGCCTGGCCAGGGGAGATCCCATCTGCTCAAAGACTGACCAGGCCCCGTTTGCTAGCAAGTACTCCGAGAGGGTCTATCGTTGTTACCAGTAAAGACCCTGAACTACACCGTACCGTCTCTGAGTGGTTCCTGCTACCCCCATCATCCACGTCGGCTGCCCTGAGGCCATACCCCTCCCGTTGGGGGTTATACTATCACGCTGCACAATCCTACCACCGGCCTCAGCGGTCTGCCCTGCAGCAGCAGCTCCCTGGCTGCACTCAACGGGTGGCGTAGTCATCAACTATTTACTACTAATAGATTGCCGTCTAGTTTGACTCCCTGGGCACGGACCGGGTCACCGCCACGAGACTACAACCCTCTACTGATCCGGCTCCGGGTAGGCTCCCGCATGCGCAACGCAGCGCGACACAGGCCCAGGGGCGCGTCAACATTGGCGTAGTCGGCAGGATTTCGTGCCCGCAACCACCGGGTACTGCGTGCCTGAAAAGCAAAGACTGTTCAAACTTACCAGTGGTGAAGATTCCCGCTATCCGTGGAGGTTTCCCGCCATCCGGCGCCATCTTCTACCTTCTTCCCGCCATCGGTGAAGTTTCCCGCCATCCGGCGCCATCTTCGGCCTTCTTCCCGCCATCCGTGGAGTTTTCCCGCCGTTGGACGCCATCTTGGGGACGCCGCGCGGGAAGAAGAGGGGCGTGGACTCCGAAAGCGCGCGAGAACTGAAGCCCCGCCTCACGTCCGGACGTTGCGTAAGGTCCTGGAAGGAGCCCAGCAGACGCCGACGTCACAGGAGCGCGACGGAAGGTCCTCAACCCTGACGATCCACTGCGGAGCCGCGGCCTACGGAAGAGGATCATCGCAAGGTAGGCCACGGTCCACTAGGGGGGAGGAAGATGTCGGATACGGAGGAGAGCTTCACTGCCCCAACCCCCGCCAGCGCTACCGCTGCTGCAGTTATGCCCTTCACCATGCCCTATATCCCGGGAGCAGCTTGGCTACCCCAGTATTCAGGGGAGTCACATACCCTGCATGACTTTAGAGAAAAGCTGGATAGCCTCTTCCAGGTGTACCCCCTCACAGAAGAGCAAAAAGTGAGCATCCTGGTGGCCCAACTAACTGGGGTAGCCAAAAGGGAAGTAAAATCCTGGCCACCTGGGAGGAAGACTGTCGCAGGGGTACTAACCCGGCTGAAGGACACCTTTGATACCCGCACCTCAGCCGAGATTAAGCTTAGATTCTACGGGTGCAAGCAGCGAGCGCATGAGAGTATAAGGGACTATGCACTAAACCTACAAGAGGCCCTGAGGGCCATAAAGCAGACCGACCCTGATGGGGTGGGAAACGAGGACAGGCTGTTGACTGAACAATTTATAGAGGGTTTATATTGCAATGCCCACCGAACCCAGTTGCGGGCAATGGCCTTACAGGATCCCCATCTGGACTTTGCACAGTTCAAGGACAGAGCCATCCGGGTGCTCCGAGAACCGGCACCAGGTGGCGTTGTGACCCACAGACGCCCCACTACCACTTACTACCAGGAGGCGGCGCCCTTGTCAGCAGGGCCTGTGGGAGCTGATGCGCAGGCTTTGGACAATGACCCGGCTCCAGACCTACACCATCAGGTCCAAGAGCTAGCTAAGAGCGTTGCTGCGCTAACCCGAACTGTGCAGTCTTTACAGGCTTCCACCCCAGGGAAGATCCAGCTGGCATCCGGACCGGAGGACATCCCGTGGCGTCGACCAAGGAGGACCCCACCGGCCAGAGGAAGACCCAGTGACCGATACAGCGAGGACGGACGACCCATCTGCCGCCGCTGCAATCAACCCGGACATATGGAAAGGTACTGTTCTTTAAACGGGCACAACCTGGGGTAGAGGGCCAACCCCCAGGAAAAAGATCACCAGGCCCATCGAACTGGCGCGACAGATATTTGGGAGGACGTCCAGTCTTGCCTGTGGTACTGGATGGCATTCCCATGAGTGCCCTACTGGATACCGGGTCACAGGTCACCACCATCCCGTACGTGCTCTTCAAGCAGTACTGGAATGACTCGGATATTACCCACTACCCTGACGACGACTTGAGTATCATCGCCAGCAATGGCCAGCCCGTGCCACAGATCGGATTTAAGGAGGTGGCCCTCAAAATCGGTAGAGTCGAACTGGCCGCACAGGGACTGATCATTGTAGATATTGATAAACATGAGAGTCACCCAAAAATAACTCTAGGAACTAACGTAATTGAAAATTGTCTTGCAGAGGTGATTTTCCTTTTACAGCAGGTTGCCAAGAACGCCAGCTCCGGCGAGCAGCGGGTGCTCCAGAAAGAGATCCGGGCACTGATGCAACGGCAACAAGTGGAACTCTCCGGCGGTGAGATTGGTAGCGTAAGAATGTGTGACCCTTTTCCTATTGCCATGCCCCCAAAAAGTGAAATGATGATTTGGTGCCGGGCAGCTATTGGTCTGAGAGGAAGAGATTACCAGGCAATGGTAGAACCAGTTTACTCAGACAGTAGGCCCACCATTTTGACAGCACGGGGGGTGGTCAATGTACGCCATGGGAGGGTGCCCATTCGCATAATAAATATCGGGGAGAGGGAAGTGTACCTGCCCCGGTATGCCACGCTAGCCAAATTATATACCACTAATCAAAATTCTATACAATCTGTGGAACCCTTGCCTCCATCTCACCCGGAGGAAGGTAACGGCTCTAAGAAAGACATGGAGGACTGGTGTCAGCAACTACATTTGGGTACTGATTCCACTCCCTCACATCAGAAACAAGGAGTCTATCGGGTGGTTCAAGAGTATGAGAGAGTGTTTAGTAAACACCCGTTAGACTTCGGGCGAGTCAAGGGGGTAGAACACCGCATCCCCACGGGAGATCATCCTCCCATAAAAGAGAGGTATCGACCCGTACCCCCTGCACATTACCAACACGCCAAGGGGATGCTTAGAGACATGAAGGAGGCTGGGGTAATCCGGGATAGCTGTAGCCCCTGGGCAGCCCCACTAGTTTTAGTCAAAAAGAAAGACAACACCATGAGGATGTGTGTAGATTACCGGAAAATCAACCGTATCACACACAAGGATGCGTACCCCTTACCAAGGATAGAGGAGTCATTGGCTGCTTTAAGATCTGCTAACTTCTTCTCTACCTTGGATCTCACTAGCGGGTACTGGCAGGTTCCTGTAGCAGAGGCGGACCGGGAGAAGACCGCATTCACCACCCCGATGGGACTTAGTGAGTTCACCTGCATGCCGTTCGGACTCTGCAACGCCCCAGGAACCTTCCAACGATTAATGGAGTGCTGTCTGGGCCACAGAAACTTCGAGACGGTCCTGTTGTACCTGGACGATGTCATCGTATACTCCAAAACTTATGAGGACCACCTGAAACACCTGGCGGAGGTGTTCGAAGCTCTGGCGAGTTACGGCCTAAAGGTGAAACCCTCCAAGTGTCACCTCCTGAAACCAAAGGTGCAATACCTGGGACACGTGGTGAGCGCTGACGGAGTGGCTCCCGACCCCGATAAGATCACCGCAATTAAGGGATGGCCAAGCCCCTCCAGCGTAAAAGAAGTGCGGCAGTTCCTAGGGTTGGTAGGCTACTACCGAAGGTTTATTCCCGGTTTCACCAAAAAGGCAGCGCCTATGCAGGACCTCCTGATAGGCCAGTCCCGGAAGGCCAAGAACCAGAAGCCGCCCTTCAAATGGGAAGAGCTAGAAGAAGAGTCCTTCCGCCAGCTGAAGATGGCCCTCACGGGGGATGAAATCTTGGCGTACCCAGACTATAGCCAGCCCTTCATCCTCTACACCGACGCCAGTAACATCGGGCTAGGAGCCGTACTATCCCAGATTCAGCAGGGGAGAGAACGAGTGATCTCCTATGCCAGCCGAAAACTGCGACCCACCGAAAGGAACCCCGAGAATTACAGCTCATTTAAGCTAGAGTTCCTGGCCGTGGTATGGGCAGTCACCGAGCGCTTTAGGCATTACCTCGCTTCTTCCCGGTTCACCGTATACACGGATAACAACCCGTTGATACACCTGGACACGGCAAGACTCGGTGCCCTGGAGCAGAGGTGGATGGCCCGTCTGTCCAACTACGAGTTCACAATCAAATACCGGGCAGGACGCTCCAATACTAACGCGGATGCCCTGTCCAGGATGCCCAACCTGCCGGACGAAGGAGAAGATCCGGAGGGACTGGAAGAAGTTGAACTCCCTGCGTTCCACCGTCATGGGACTATCCAGTATTCCCACCGGGTAAGGGGTAAACAGGCTGCTACGTTGAACCCCTTACCCCACTACAACTGGGCGGAAACGCAAGACAGCGACCCTGCCGTCCGACTGGTGAAGGAGATGCTGACTCGGCCGGAGGCTCGACTTGAACCAGACGCTCCGGAGGAAGCCAAACAACTATGGGCGGAGAAGAGTCGACTATTCCTTTACAAGGGGAAGTTGTGCCGCAGAATGGTCAACTCCCGGACGCATGAACTACTCTGGCAAGTAGTGGTGCCACGAAGAGACGCAGCCATGGTGATGGAGGCATACCACGACGGAGCTGGACACTTCGGGTGGAAAAAGCTGGAGTTCCTGCTGCGCGAGCGGTTCCACTGGGTAGGCATGAGGGGAACCATCGAGAAGTGGTGCAGAGACTGTGGCCCGTGCAATCTGAGAAGGAAGGACCGGGCCAGCCAGAAGACTCCCCTGCAGTCCATCGTCACCCGGCAACCGTTGGAACTGGTAGCCTTGGATCATGTAAAACTGACCCCAAGCAGAAGTGGCTACGTCTACGCGTTAACCATCGTGGATCATTACTCCCGGTTCTTGGTTGTCGTCCCCGTCAAGGACTTAACGGCTCAAACAGCAGCTAGAGCCTTCCAGCAGCACTTCTGCCGTCCACACGGGTACCCGGACCAAGTGCTGACGGACCAGGGACCTGCCTTTGAAGCGGAGGTCTTCCAGGAATTCTGCAATCTGTATGGCTGCCGGAAGATAAGGACGACACCCTACCATCCGCAAACTAATGGACTTTGTGAAAAAATGAACCAGGTGGTAATGGATCTGCTAAAAACATTGCCCCTGGAAGAACGCAGTCTGTGGCCTGAGAAGTTGCCCGATCTGGTGGACCTATACAACCACATCCCGGTAGGTTCCACCAACTGTACCCCGGCTTACCTAATGAGGGCGAGACCTGGTAAGTTACCTGTTGACCTGGAAATGGGAGTCCTGACACCTGAGGACACTTCACCAGAAACAGACTGGGACACAGAGAGGCAGCAGCAGTACCGGAGAGTACAAGAGAGCGTGGAGCGAAGTCTCTGTCAGGCTAGGGAAAGACAAGAGAAGACTTACAACCAGTATGCTCCCGCTGTTCCCCTGGTACCCGGAGAGCAGGTCTTGAAGAGGAAAAGACGGCTCCACAAGTTGGATGACCAGTGGGAGGAGGACCCGTACACCGTACTGCCCTCAAGCCACGAGAACCCGAAGGTCTGTACCATCAGTAAAGACGGAGGGGAAACCACAGCCATTGTATCCCGGGACCACCTGAAGAAGTGTCCCGAACAACTGAGGAACCCTGAAGAGGAACAAGAAGACCATCGACCCGTGGAAGAAAGGGAAGATATGGTTAGTACCGTGCTCGGGGACTTCCCTCAGTCTTGGACTCAAGTCAATGGTGCAGTTGTGGTACCCGTACTCACCTTCCTCCAACCATCATCCCAAGAACCTACGGAGCAACGGGTAGAGCTGGAAGAACAGCCGGTCCAGGAGGCAGAAGACTCCACACAAGCAGAACAGGAGAATCAACCCTCTGCTTATAGTGAGCCTGCCGTACCCCTAGTGAGACAAAGAGCCGGTAGACAGCTGCCCAGTTTACCCTTGACAGCTCCTACACCCTGTAGTTCAGGGCCAGACAGTCAGCTCCGTAGGTCCACTCGGGCCACTAGAGGCCAGTTACCCGCACGCTGGAGAATTTAAAGTGTATAAATTGTTTTATTTATGTTTTTCTGTGTATTGTTGCTTGTGAATAATTTTGTGTTTCCAGTTGTTTTTAGGAAACCTTGGTGGATTTACCGGGAATCCTTGTATATAGTTGGAGCGTAACCCAGGATGGACTAGAGACTGTTAAGGACTCGGGGTAGGACAGACCCCTACCTGGTTACGTCTCCCTGTGTTGGTGAAATGGACACCTTGCTTTCTTCAGAGACTGCACCCGGTTGCGGACACGCCGTAACCATCTTTATATGTTTTCTTATTGTATTATTAATGTTTTTGCCTTGTTATGTTTTTCTAAATGTGTTTAGTCCCGGAGTACTAAATTTCACTAGGGGGGAATGTGGCACCCCAGGGGTCTGGTTTTCCACAGTAATGTAATGTTATGTCTGAGAGCAGGTGGGAGGTCCTTTGGTCAGGGATCCTGTGCATGCCACACCTCCTGCCCAGTCTTGGGAGGGGAAGAACTTCCCCTGTATAAACCCGGGGCTGAGGCAGGGTGAGTCAGACAAGGAGAGTGGAGACAAGAAGCAGCATAGGAAACAGCAGAGTTCCAAGGAGTCAGGGGCTGGCAGCTGCAGCGCTCGCCCTGACTAAGAAGATTCTTTACCGGACCCGGAGTCCGAGGCTGTGGGGACTAACTTCTACCCAGCAGCAGAATCCGTCAGGCAGGGGATTTCAGGTCCTCTGGCCCAGAAGCCCGAAGGCACGGTCACACGCGTGGGACCAGCACCGCCATCGTGGAGCGGAAGCCATTAGAAGGCCCCGAGTCACCGGCCATACGGGTGAGCACCACACGGTACACTCAGGGACGTGGGCTACTTACATCAGCTTCTAGCAAGGTAGCCAGAAGAGTACAGTCAGTTTGTGAGGCCTATAACTACGCCTGGCCAGGGGAGATCCCATCTGCTCAAAGACTGACCAGGCCCCGTTTGCTAGCAAGTACTCCGAGAGGGTCTATCGTTGTTACCAGTAAAGACCCTGAACTACACCGTACCGTCTCTGAGTGGTTCCTGCTACCCCCATCATCCACGTCGGCTGCCCTGAGGCCATACCCCTCCCGTTGGGGGTTATACTATCACGCTGCACAATCCTACCACCGGCCTCAGCGGTCTGCCCTGCAGCAGCAGCTCCCTGGCTGCACTCAACGGGTGGCGTAGTCATCAACTATTTACTACTAATAGATTGCCGTCTAGTTTGACTCCCTGGGCACGGACCGGGTCACCGCCACGAGACTACAACCCTCTACTGATCCGGCTCCGGGTAGGCTCCCGCATGCGCAACGCAGCGCGACACAGGCCCAGGGGCGCGTCACAAGCAGGTGAGGTCCTCCACTGACGGGTAGCAAGGTTACTGGAAACCGCAGACAAGTAGGTGATGTCCTCCTCTGACAGGTAGAAAGTTTACTGGAAACCGCAGACAAGTAGCTCATGGATGGGAAACTACAGAAAGCCAGGAGACATCCTGATGACTGTGTACTTCAATTGTACACAGACAACTAAGAGAGTTACTAGCAAATCTTAGAGCAAAACCAAGACACAGGTGTGTGTCTTGGAAGGCCTTATATAGGCCTAGGATATATAACACATGGGAGCATGCCAGGCTACTTGCAAAGCTTAACGTGGAACGCAAGAAAATCAAACGGACCAGGGCATGTGCATATCCACTGCAAGACACGATAGAACAAGATGTAGCAGCTGCAGTAGATGTGGAGGCTGGATTAGTTGAGCATAAAGTTTTTTTTTCTGTGAGTTCTGGTGAGCTGTGGTGTCCATAATACTGTGGGGGTCATCATACAGTATTTTGGCTGTGTGGGGTAATATTATACTATATGGGGGCTGTAAAGGGGTTCATAATAATATATGGGGGCTGTAGAGGACCATCATGATCTATTGGGGCTTTAAGGGGGACCCTCATATTATATGGGAACTGTGGGGTACCATCGTACAGTATTGGGCATGTGAGAGGGACCCTCATATTATATGGTGGCTATGAGGGACAGTCATACTGTATTGGGGCTGTCTGTGGGACCCTCATACTGTATGGGTGCTGTGGGGACCATCATACTCTATTGGGGCTGCAAGGGGGACCCTCTTAATATATGGGGCTGTGTGGGACCATCATACTGTATTGGGGCTGTGAGGGGGACTTTTATACTATATGGGGACTGTGGGGGACCATCATACTGTATTGGGGCTTTGAGGCGGACTCTCATATTACATGGGAACTGTGGGGTACCATCGTACAGTATTGGGCATGTGAGAGGGACCCTCATATTATATGGTGGCTATGAGGGACAGTCATACTGTATTGGGGCTGTCTGTGGGACCCTCATACTGTATGGGTGCTGTGGGGACCATCATACTCTATTGGGGCTGCAAGGGGGACCCTCTTAATATATGGGGCTGTGTGGGACCATCATACTGTATTGGGGCTGTGAGGGGGACCATCATACTATATAGGGACTGTGGGGGACCATGATACTATATGCAGGGCTGTGGGGGGACAATCATACTGTATTGGGGCTGTGGGTGACCATTATAGTATATGGGCGACAGTGGGTTGTCCATCCCGCTGTATTGGAGCTGTAGTGGGACCATCATACTATGTTTGGGGACCATCAATCTGTGTGGAACAATGTGGGGGAACCGTAATACTGTGTGGGGGAGCTGTGGAAACAATCATATTGTGTAGTGGACTGTGGTGGAACCATCATACTTTGTGTCGGGCTGTGGAAAACATCATGCTGTGGGGGACCTTCATACTGTAGTGGAATCATATTACTGTGTGGTTGAATCATCATACTGTGTGAGGGAGCTGTGGAGACCATCATACTGTGTGAGGGACTGTGGTGGGACCATCACCTTCTGTGGAGGAATTATCAAATTGTGGATGGTTATGGAGACCACCATGCTGTGGGGGGACCATCATACCGTGTGTGGGGCACTAGTGACTATCAATGTATTGGGGCTGTTGGGATCATCTTACTATGTCTTTCCCATGTTGACCATGTCTGAGTGCTGTTCACAAGTTTGGGGAGGGTCTTAAATAGTCAGAAAAGGCTGGCAAAAGAGATCTTTAATCCACACATGTGAAGCTCATTATTCTTGGTGCCTGAACTACTTCTTAATACTTTAGGGGGACCAAACAGAATTCTTGTGGTTTGAGGGGTTGAATAATAAATGACACTCTGAATTAACTTTTAACGTTTTAAAAAACAAAACAAAAAAAAAACAAAAACAAAATTTGCTGCAGTGCATTTCCCACTTCCAGGCTGATCTACAGTACAAATGTCACAATGCCAAGTTAATTCCGCATGTGTCAACCAGCTAAATCTGCAGGGGGTTGAATACTACTTGTAGGCACTGTATGTAGCTTCCCACGGGCTTAGGTGGTCTGATATTGGGACCCGGTTCTATTTGTCTACCCTTTTATATGCATTACTTCAACTTTGATATACAGTAAGGTTTTTAATATAGACAGTGTAGGACCGTCCCAAATTAGGGTCACCTTGTCGCTGGTGGGACGGCTTGTATACTTTTTTTGATCAAAAATAGTTCACTAAGTACCCTATATTTCATATGCAACTTTGCTTTACATTTATATATAATGATGATAGGGTATGAGATATTTTTTGTCTTTTGTAGGTTTTGCATCTTTTTGCTAGTGTGAACATGCTCTTATTTCTTGCATGTGTACCATCTTAGACCTCAGTTCACATTGCTTGGTTTTTTGTCTTGTTTGCATTCTGTGCAAATTAGGGGTGTGGCATCCCCCTTGTTGAGCTGGTTAGTATATATGTAGCTTCCCACGGGCTTAGTTGGTCTGATATTGGACCCGGTTCTATTTGTCTACCCTTTTATATGCATTACTTCAACTTTGATATACAGTGAGGTTTTTAATATAGACAGTGTAGGACCATCCCAATTTAGGGTCACCTTGTCGCTGGTGGGACGGCTTGTATACTTTTTTTGATCAAAAATAGTTCACTAAGTACCCTATATTTCATATGCAACTTTGCTTTACATTTATATATAATGATGATAGGGTATGAGATATTTTTTGGTCTTTTGTAGGTTTTGCATCTTTTTGCTAGTGTGAACATGCTCTTATTTCTTGCATGTGTACCATCTTAGACCTCAGTTCACATTGCTTGGTTTTTTGTCTTGTTTGCATTCTGTGCAAATTAGGGGCGTGGCATCCCCCTTGTTGAGCTGGTTAGTACATATGTAGCTTCCCACGGGCTTAGGTGGTCTGATATTGGGACCCGGTTCTATTTGTCTACCCTTTTATATGCATTACTTCAACTTTGATATACAGTAAGGTTTTTAATATAGACAGTGTAGGACCGTCCCAATTTAGGGTCACCTTGTCGCTGGTTGGACGGCTTGTATACTTTTTTTGATCAAAAATAGTTCACTAAGTACCCTATATTTCATATGCAACTTTGCTTTACATTTATATATAATGATGATAGGGTATGAGATATTTTTTGTCTTTTGTAGGTTTTGCATCTTTTTGCTAATGTGAACATGCTCTTACTTCTTGCATGTGTACCATCTTAGACCTCAGTTCACATTGCTTGGTTTTTTGTCTTGTTTGCATTCTGTGCAAATTAGGGGTGTGGCATCCCCCTTGTTGAGCTGGTTAGTATATATGTAGCTTCCCACGGGCTTAGTTGGTCTGATATTGGGACCCGGTTCTATTTGTCTACCCTTTTATATGCATTACTTCAACTTTGATATACAGTGAGGTTTTTAATATAGACAGTGTAGGACCGTCCCAATTTAGGGTCACCTTGTCGCTGGTGGGACGGCTTGTATACTTTTTTTGATCAAAAATAGTTCACTAAGTACCCTATATTTCATATGCAACTTTGCTTTACATTTATATATAATGATGATAGGGTATGAGATATTTTTTGTCTTTTGTAGGTTTTGCATCTTTTTGCTAGTGTGAACATGCTCTTATTTCTTGCATGTGTACCATCTTAGACCTCAGTTCACATTGCTTGGTTTTTTGTCTTGTTTGCATTCTGTGCAAATAAGGGGTGTGGCATCCCCCTTGTTGAGCTGGTTAGTATATATGTAGCTTCCCACGGGCTTAGGTGGTCTGATATTGGGACCCGGTTCTATTTGTCTACCCTTTTATATGCATTACTTCAACTTTGATATACAGTAAGGTTTTTAATATAGACAGTGTAGGACCGTCCCAATTTAGGGTCACCTTGTCACTGGTGGGACGGCTTGTATACTTTTTTTGATCAAAAATAGTTCACTAAATACCCTATATTTCATATGCAACTTGGCTTTACATATATATAATGATGATAGGGTATGAGTTATTTTTTGTAGGTTTTGCATCTTTTTGCTAGTGTGAACATGCTCTTATTTCTTTCATGTGTACCATCTTAGACCTCAGTTCACATTGCTTGGTTTTTTGTCTTGTTTGCATTCTGTTCAAATTAGGGGTGTGGCATCCCCCTTGTTGAGCTGGTTAGTATATATGTAGCTTTCCACAGGCTTAGGTGGTCTGATATTGGGACCAGGTTCTATTTGTCTACCCTTTTATATGCATTACTTCAACTTTGATATACAGTAAGGTTTTTAATATAGACAGTGTAGGACCATCCCAATTTAGGGTCACCTTGTCGCTGGTGGGACGGCTTGTATACTTTTTTTGATCAAAAATAGTTCACTAAGTACCCTATATTTCATATGCAACTTTGCTTTACATTTATATATAATGATGATAGGGTATGAGATATTTTTTGTCTTTTGTAGGTTTTGCATCTTTTTGCTAGTGTGAACATGCTCTTATTTCTTGCATGTGTACCATCTTAGACCTCAGTTCACATTGCTTGGTTTTTTGTCTTGTTTGCATTCTGTGCAAATTAGGGGTGTGGCATCCCCCTTGTTGAGCTGGTTAGTATATATGTAGCTTCCCACGGGCTTAGGTGGTCTGATATTGGGACCCGGTTCTATTTGTCTACCCTTTTATATGCATTACTTCAACTTTGATATACAGTAAG
Source organism: Phyllobates terribilis (assembly GCF_046119375.1). Taxonomy (NCBI): domain Eukaryota; kingdom Metazoa; phylum Chordata; class Amphibia; order Anura; family Dendrobatidae; genus Phyllobates; species Phyllobates terribilis. The sequence goes on from NW_027362765.1 coordinate 618,991,130, forward strand.
GTTTTTAATATAGACAGTGTAGGACCGTCCCAATTTAGGGTCACCTTGTCACTGGTGGGATGGCTTGTATACTTTTTTTGATCAAAAATAGTTCACTAAGTACCCTATATTTCATATGCAACTTTGCTTTACATTTATATATAATGATGATAGGGTATGAGATAATTTTTGTCGTTTGTAGGTTTTGCATTATGAGTGATATATTTTTGATTGTATTGGATAGTTTATTGTGGTATATCTTGATGTTATTCTTATTTTCTCGCCTGAACTAGATTCACGCTATAAACCTGTCCTTTTTGTTTTACAAAAACTTGGAGAAATGTACTTTTTTGTTCAAGAAATATCGTTCTTGGGGTTCATTGTATTGGCTGAAGGGTTTAAAATGTATCCTGGGAAGGTACAGGCCATAATTGATTGGGTTCAACCCCGTGACCATAAAGCGTTACAACATTTTTTAGGATTTGCCAGTTACTATAGGACATCTATTAGGGTTTTTTCCCAGATCGTTAAACCTCTTCCTGATCTCACACATTAGGGGCTGGATCTTAAAGTTTGGTCACCAGATGCAATTGGGGCTATCGGGGCTTTTGATAAATTGAAAGAGTTTTTCATGTCTACTCCTGTTTTAATCGAACCTGATCTCCAGAGTCGGTTCATTGTGGAGGTGGATGTTTCAAAGGTCAAGGTAGGGGCTGTATTATCTAAAAGTTCCAAAACTCTGACCAACTTATGGCCATGTGCATTTTTCTCTAGGAAATTTTCATCTGCTGAGAGAAATTATGATGTTGGGAATTGCGAGCTTCTTGCTGTCAAATTAGCTTTTGAACAATGACGACATTTTTTGGAGGGAGCAGTACATCAAGTCACGGTGGTGACGGTTCATAAAAAATTAGCTTACATTAAATAAGCTAATCAGTTGACACCAATACAAGCTAGATGGTCCCTCTTTTTCTCAGGATTACATTTTTTTATTATGTTCAGGCCGGGGTCCAAGAATGTGAGGGTAGATGCATTACCACGCAGCCTTGACTCCGTTTCTCCTCCTGAACCTCCATCCTCCATTCTTCCCCAATGCATTGTGGTTTCCATGCTATCCTCGGAGTTGGAAGCAGAGATACATAGAGTCCAGTCATGGGCTCCTCCCACTACTCCTAGGACCAAATTATTTGTAATGGTGTACCTAAGATTGCGTCTGTTACAAGAGTTTCATGATTCTGTCTTGAGTGGTCACCCTGGAGTCACAGCTACGCAAAAGCCATTGCAAGGCTTTTTTTGGTGGCCATCAATATATATTGATATTGGAGATTTTGTTTCTGTTTGTGATGTTTGCGCATGCGCTAAAGTCTGTCATAACCGGCTGGCCGGGGAATTTGCTCCATTATCAATTCCAGAAAGACCATGGACTGATATTTAGGTGGTGGTTGACCAATTCAGTAAACAAGCCCATTTTGTTTCTTTATTGGGGCTACCAATTGCTGAAATACTTTCCATGTTGTTTATCAATCATGTGGGGAGGCTGCATGGAATCCCTCTGAACATTGTATCTGATAGGGCGGTGCAATTTGTCCCCAAATTCTGGAGAGCATTTTATAGAAAATTGGGGATTGATTTGTAATTTTCCTCTGCCTACCACTCTGAAACCAATGGTCAGACAGAAAGGACTAATCAGTTGTTGGAACAAATTTTAAGGTGTTTTGCTGCATCTCAGCAGGAGGACTGGTCCTCAAATTTACCTCTTGCTGAGTTCGCCTATAACAGTCAGATCAATCAGTCTACTGGAACCTCACTTTTTTTGTAATTAAGGTTTTCATTCCCATTTTGGTGAATTTTCTAGGCTGAGCTCTGGCTGTCCTTGAGTACAGGTGGCCATATAGAAACTTTGTGATGTCTGGAGGGAGGTCCAAAAGAATATTGGGGTGGCTCAGCTTCTCCAAAAATGGAAGGCTGATAGGAAACGTTAGGCGGGTCCCATATTCAGGCTAGGTGATAAGGTTTAGTTATCATAAAAAAAAAATATTAAGCTGAAGGTACCTTCGTTGAAGTTGGGTCCTAAATTTATTGGCCCGTATGAGATTCTGGAGGTAAGCATCTCAGTTGTCTTTAGATTGAAACTTCCTCCCTCACTTCATATTCCGAATGTTTTTCACAAGTCCTCTGTTGTTATCTCTTCTGTTTGGATCCCTTATCTCCACTTCCTACAGTTTCCGTTGATAGAAGGTTAGAGTACGAGGTGCAAAGGATTGTGGATTCTCGAAGGGTCCGAAATTCCCTCCAATATCTTTTTCATTAGAGGTGATACGGACCCAAAAAGAGATCCTGGGTTACGGCTCATTCCGTGAAGGCCAATCATCTGGTCAGGGCCTTCCAACTTCGGTTTCCTGGAAAACCAGTTGGTCTGTTGGCCCCCTAGAAGACAGGGTAATGTCACGATCCCGCCATTCGCTGTGTCCTAGGGATGCTGTGAGTGACCGATCAGCCACCCTTTAAATAGCAAGGGCGTGTCAGGCTGTGAGTGACAGCTCAGCCGCCCGCCCTATGGATAGCAGAAACATGTAGGGCTGTTTTCCTTTCTGGATAATTGCCAGGCTGTTTAACTGGCTGGCAATGTTAGATCATTGTTAATTGTAGCCTCAGCTCAGTGATGTATTTACTCTGTGCTCTGATATTCTGATCTTTTGTTGCCGGACCTTGGATTTGCTTTTTGACTACCCATTTGTACAACCCCTTATCCCTTTGTCTTTGACGTACCTTCCTGGCTTTTGACCTTAGACCTCTTGACCACTCTGCCTCACGGCTAGTCCATGAGTAGTGGCTAGCGTCTCAAATGGCTGTAGCAAGAAGGGATTAATATAAAAAAAAATATTGACGGAAGTGTCCATTTAAACTTTTTGCTGCTTTTCATTTTAGTTGTAAAAGTGTACTTGTCATTTCAGGTAACTTTATAGAATATGTGTGAATTGTGTGCTAATGAGGAATAACACTATTTTTGGCTGTTATATAACTTGTTTACTCTCTGCAAGCGCTATCTCCAATTTTGTGTTCTCTCTGACTTAGTGTGTGGAGACTAGCTACTATAATGTTTTTCATGCATAGAAAACACAGAAATATGGGTTCCTGATCTTCTTTCTCTGTAACACATTTATAAGCAGCATGTGGACTGGTATACAGCAGTATTGATTGCTTTGGATTTCTGTCCAGTTCTGGGTAAGGTAAATTACTTGCTAGAAGCTGCAGAATGGATCCATTTTTCTGCCTGTGTTAGTGATTCTGTCTGCTCTTCCTTCCTCCACTATCCTTTCGCCTTAGAGTTTAAAGGGAACCTCCTGTCATGTCCTATCTACTATGTAAACTGCCCCCATTGCATTGTAACACTCTTTTTTCATTAAAATTGGGTTATGAGTCATCATGAGTATGTAGCATTTTATATACTTATATCATACCTGCTCGTTTAGTCATAGGGGTGGAATCCTCGCACTCTGGAAACCACAGGCAAGTAGGAAACGTTCCTGTTGACCACACGCAAGCAGACGGGATGCTGGAAACCACTGTCAGGCGGGGAACGTCAAGGAGATCACAGACAGGTAGCAGACAAAATTCCGGAGTAACAAGAAAGTCTAATACCATGGAATCTGCACATACCCAGGAGGATGCGCTGAAAACCACAGGCAGACAAATAGAAGAGGTCCTACAAGACCAGGAACAGGTAGCACACAGAAGTCCAGAGAAACTAGACAGTCTGAACAACTTGGTAGCCCCAGACAGCAAGGAAGATGTCCTGGGAACTGCAGTCCGGTTGCGATACTGGAAACTGCAGGCAAATAAGTAGCAATACTGGAAACTGCATGCAAGCAGGTGAGGTCCTCCACTGACGGGTAGCAAGGTTACAGGAAACCGCAGACAAGTAGGTGATGTCCTCCTCTGACAGGTAGAAAGTTTACTGGAAACCGCAGACAAGTAGCTCATGGATGGGAAACTACAGAAAGCCAGGAGACATCCTGATGACTGTGTACTTCAATTGTACACAGACAACTAAGAGAGTTACTAGCAAATCTTAGAGCAAAACCAAGACACAGGTGTGTGTCTTGGAAGGCCTTATATAGGCCTAGGATATATAACACATGGGAGCATGCCAGGCTACTTGCAAAGCTTAACGTGGAACGCAAGAAAATCAAACGGACCAGGGCATGTGCATATCCACTGCAAGACACGATAGAACAAGATGTAGCAGCTGCAGTAGATGTGGAGGCTGGATTAGTTGAGCATAAAGTTTTTTTTTCTGTGAGTTCTGGTGAGCTGTGGTGTCCATAATACTGTGGGGGTCATCATACAGTATTTTGGCTGTGTGGGGTAATATTATACTATATGGGGGCTGTAAAGGGGTTCATAATAATATATGGGGGCTGTAGAGGACCATCATGATCTATTGGGGCTTTAAGGGGGACCCTCATATTATATGGGAACTGTGGGGTACCATCGTACAGTATTGGGCATGTGAGAGGGACCCTCATATTATATGGTGGCTATGAGGGACAGTCATACTGTATTGGGGCTGTCTGTGGGACCCTCATACTGTATGGGTGCTGTGGGGACCATCATACTCTATTGGGGCTGCAAGGGGGACCCTCTTAATATATGGGGCTGTGTGGGACCATCATACTGTATTGGGGCTGTGAGGGGGACTTTTATACTATATGGGGACTGTGGGGGACCATCATACTGTATTGGGGCTTTGAGGCGGACTCTCATATTACATGGGAACTGTGGGGTACCATCGTACAGTATTGGGCATGTGAGAGGGACCCTCATATTATATGGTGGCTATGAGGGACAGTCATACTGTATTGGGGCTGTCTGTGGGACCCTCATACTGTATGGGTGCTGTGGGGACCATCATACTCTATTGGGGCTGCAAGGGGGACCCTCTTAATATATGGGGCTGTGTGGGACCATCATACTGTATTGGGGCTGTGAGGGGGACCATCATACTATATAGGGACTGTGGGGGACCATGATACTATATGCAGGGCTGTGGGGGGACAATCATACTGTATTGGGGCTGTGGGTGACCATTATAGTATATGGGCGACAGTGGGTTGTCCATCCCGCTGTATTGGAGCTGTAGTGGGACCATCATACTATGTTTGGGGACCATCAATCTGTGTGGAACAATGTGGGGGAACCGTAATACTGTGTGGGGGGGCTGTGGAAACAATCATATTGTGTAGTGGACTGTGGTGGAACCATCATACTTTGTGTCGGGCTGTGGAAAACATCATGCTGTGGGGGACCTTCATACTGTAGTGGAATCATATTACTGTGTGGTTGAATCATCATACTGTGTGAGGGAGCTGTGGAGACCATCATACTGTGTGAGGGACTGTGGTGGGACCATCACCTTCTGTGGAGGAATTATCAAATTGTGGATGGTTATGGAGACCACCATGCTGTGGGGGGACCATCATACCGTGTGTGGGGCACTAGTGACTATCAATGTATTGGGGCTGTTGGGATCATCTTACTATGTCTTTCCCATGTTGACCATGTCTGAGTGCTGTTCACAAGTTTGGGGAGGGTCTTAAATAGTCAGAAAAGGCTGGCAAAAGAGATCTTTAATCCACACATGTGAAGCTCATTATTCTTGGTGCCTGAACTACTTCTTAATACTTTAGGGGGACCAAACAGAATTCTTGTGGTTTGAGGGGTTGAATAATAAATGACACTCTGAATTAACTTTTAACGTTTTAAAAAACAAAACAAAAAAAAAACAAAAACAAAATTTGCTGCAGTGCATTTCCCACTTCCAGGCTGATCTACAGTACAAATGTCACAATGCCAAGTTAATTCCGCATGTGTCAACCAGCTAAATCTGCAGGGGGTTGAATACTACTTGTAGGCACTGTATGTAGCTTCCCACGGGCTTAGGTGGTCTGATATTGGGACCCGGTTCTATTTGTCTACCCTTTTATATGCATTACTTCAACTTTGATATACAGTAAGGTTTTTAATATAGACAGTGTAGGACCGTCCCAAATTAGGGTCACCTTGTCGCTGGTGGGACGGCTTGTATACTTTTTTTGATCAAAAATAGTTCACTAAGTACCCTATATTTCATATGCAACTTTGCTTTACATTTATATATAATGATGATAGGGTATGAGATATTTTTTGTCTTTTGTAGGTTTTGCATCTTTTTGCTAGTGTGAACATGCTCTTATTTCTTGCATGTGTACCATCTTAGACCTCAGTTCACATTGCTTGGTTTTTTGTCTTGTTTGCATTCTGTGCAAATTAGGGGTGTGGCATCCCCCTTGTTGAGCTGGTTAGTATATATGTAGCTTCCCACGGGCTTAGTTGGTCTGATATTGGACCCGGTTCTATTTGTCTACCCTTTTATATGCATTACTTCAACTTTGATATACAGTGAGGTTTTTAATATAGACAGTGTAGGACCATCCCAATTTAGGGTCACCTTGTCGCTGGTTGGACGGCTTGTATACTTTTTTTGATCAAAAATAGTTCACTAAGTACCCTATATTTCATATGCAACTTTGCTTTACATTTATATATAATGATGATAGGGTATGAGATATTTTTTGTCTTTTGTAGGTTTTGCATCTTTTTGCTAATGTGAACATGCTCTTATTTCTTGCATGTGTACCATCTTAGACCTCAGTTCACATTGCTTGGTTTTTTGTCTTGTTTGCATTCTGTGCAAATTAGGGGTGTGGCATCCCCCTTGTTGAGCTGGTTAGTATATATGTAGCTTCCCACGGGCTTAGTTGGTCTGATATTGGGACCCGGTTCTATTTGTCTACCCTTTTATATGCATTACTTCAACTTTGATATACAGTGAGGTTTTTAATATAGACAGTGTAGGACCGTCCCAATTTAGGGTCACCTTGTCGCTGGTGGGACGGCTTGTATACTTTTTTTGATCAAAAATAGTTCACTAAGTACCCTATATTTCATATGCAACTTTGCTTTACATTTATATATAATGATGATAGGGTATGAGATATTTTTTGTCTTTTGTAGGTTTTGCATCTTTTTGCTAGTGTGAACATGCTCTTATTTCTTGCATGTGTACCATCTTAGACCTCAGTTCACATTGCTTGGTTTTTTGTCTTGTTTGCATTCTGTGCAAATAAGGGGTGTGGCATCCCCCTTGTTGAGCTGGTTAGTATATATGTAGCTTCCCACGGGCTTAGGTGGTCTGATATTGGGACCCGGTTCTATTTGTCTACCCTTTTATATGCATTACTTCAACTTTGATATACAGTAAGGTTTTTAATATAGACAGTGTAGGACCGTCCCAATTTAGGGTCACCTTGTCACTGGTGGGACGGCTTGTATACTTTTTTTGATCAAAAATAGTTCACTAAATACCCTATATTTCATATGCAACTTGGCTTTACATATATATAATGATGATAGGGTATGAGTTATTTTTTGTAGGTTTTGCATCTTTTTGCTAGTGTGAACATGCTCTTATTTCTTTCATGTGTACCATCTTAGACCTCAGTTCACATTGCTTGGTTTTTTGTCTTGTTTGCATTCTGTTCAAATTAGGGGTGTGGCATCCCCCTTGTTGAGCTGGTTAGTATATATGTAGCTTTCCATGGGCTTAGGTGGTCTGATATTGGGACCAGGTTCTATTTGTCTACCCTTTTATATGCATTACTTCAACTTTGATATACAGTAAGGTTTTTAATATAGACAGTGTAGGACCATCCCAATTTAGGGTCACCTTGTCGCTGGTGGGACGGCTTGTATACTTTTTTTGATCAAAAATAGTTCACTAAGTACCCTATATTTCATATGCAACTTTGCTTTACATTTATATATAATGATGATAGGGTATGAGATATTTTTTGTCTTTTGTAGGTTTTGCATCTTTTTGCTAGTGTGAACATGCTCTTATTTCTTGCATGTGTACCATCTTAGACCTCAGTTCACATTGCTTGTTTTTTTGTCTTGTTTGCATTCTGTGCAAATTAGGGGTGTGGCATCCCCCTTGTTGAGCTGGTTAGTATATATGTAGCTTCCCACGGGCTTAGGTGGTCTGATATTGGGACCCGGTTCTATTTGTCTACCCTTTTATATGCATTACTTCAACTTTGATATACAGTAAGGTTTTTAATATAGACAGTGTAGGACCGTCCCAATTTAGGGTCACCTTGTCACTGGTGGGATGGCTTGTATACTTTTTTTGATCAAAAATAGTTCACTAAGTACCCTATATTTCATATGCAACTTTGCTTTACATTTATATATAATGATGATAGGGTATGAGATAATTTTTGTCGTTTGTAGGTTTTGCATTATGAGTGATATATTTTTGATTGTATTGGATAGTTTATTGTGGTATATCTTGATGTTATTCTTATTTTCTCGCCTGAACTAGATTCACGCTATAAACCTGTCCTTTTTGTTTTACAAAAACTTGGAGAAATGTACTTTTTTGTTCAAGAAATATCGTTCTTGGGGTTCATTGTATTGGCTGAAGGGTTTAAAATGTATCCTGGGAAGGTACAGGCCATAATTGATTGGGTTCAACCCCGTGACCATAAAGCGTTACAACGTTTTTTAGGATTTGCCAGTTACTATAGGACATCTATTAGGGTTTTTTCCCAGATCGTTAAACCTCTTCCTGATCTCACACATTAGGGGCTGGATCTTAAAGTTTGGTCACCAGATGCAATTGGGGCTATCGGGGCTTTTGATAAATTGAAAGAGTGTTTCATGTCTACTCCTGTTTTAATCGAACCTGATCTCCAGAGTCGGTTCATTGTGGAGGTGGATGTTTCAAAGGTCAAGGTAGGGGCTGTATTATCTAAAAGTTCCAAAACTCTGACCAACTTATGGCCATGTGCATTTTTCTCTAGGAAATTTTCATCTGCTGAGAGAAATTATGATGTTGGGAATTGCGAGCTTCTTGCTGTCAAATTAGCTTTTGAACAATGACGACATTTTTTGGAGGGAGCAGTACATCAAGTCACGGTGGTGACGGTTCATAAAAAATTAGCTTACATTAAATAAGCTAAACAGTTGACACCAATACAAGCTAGATGGTCCCTCTTTTTCTCAGGATTACATTTTTTTATTATGTTCAGGCCGGGGTCCAAGAATGTGAGGGTAGATGCATTACCACGCAGCCTTGACTCCGTTTCTCCTCCTGAACCTCCATCCTCCATTCTTCCCCAATGCATTGTGGTTTCCATGCTATCCTCGGAGTTGGAAGCAGAGATACATAGAGTCCAGTCATGGGCTCCTCCCACTACTCCTAGGACCAAATTATTTGTAATGGTGTACCTAAGATTGCGTCTGTTACAAGAGTTTCATGATTCTGTCTTGAGTGGTCACCCTGGAGTCACAGCTACGCAAAAGCCATTGCAAGGCTTTTTTTGGTGGCCATCAATATATATTGATATTGGAGATTTTGTTTCTGTTTGTGATGTTTGCGCATGCGCTAAAGTCTGTCATAACCGGCTGGCCGGGGAATTTGCTCCATTATCAATTCCAGAAAGACCATGGACTGTTATTTAGGTGGTGGTTGACCAATTCAGTAAACAAGCCCATTTTGTTTCTTTATTGGGGCTACCAATTGCTGAAATACTTTCCATGTTGTTTATCAATCATGTGGGGAGGCTGCATGGAATCCCTCTGAACATTGTATCTGATAGGGCGGTGCAATTTGTCCCCAAATTCTGGAGAGCATTTTATAGAAAATTGGGGATTGATTTGTAATTTTCCTCTGCCTACCACTCTGAAACCAATGGTCAGACAGAAAGGACTAATCAGTTGTTGGAACAAATTTTAAGGTGTTTTGCTGCATCTCAGCAGGAGGACTGGTCCTCAAATTTACCTCTTGCTGAGTTCGCCTATAACAGTCAGATCAATCAGTCTACTGGAACCTCACTTTTTTTGTAATTAAGGTTTTCATTCCCATTTTGGTGAATTTTCTAGGCTGAGCTCTGGCTGTCCTTGAGTACAGGTGGCCATATAGAAACTTTGTGATGTCTGGAGGGAGGTCCAAAAGAATATTGGGGTGGCTCAGCTTCTCCAAAAATGGAAGGCTGATAGGAAACGTTAGGCGGGTCCCATATTCAGGCTAGGTGATAAGGTTTAGTTATCATAAAAAAAAAATATTAAGCTGAAGGTACCTTCGTTGAAGTTGGGTCCTAAATTTATTGGCCCGTATGAGATTCTGGAGGTAAGCATCTCAGTTGTCTTTAGATTGAAACTTCCTCCCTCACTTCATATTCCGAATGTTTTTCACAAGTCCTCTGTTGTTATCTCTTCTGTTTGGATCCCTTATCTCCACTTCCTACAGTTTCCGTTGATAGAAGGTTAGAGTACGAGGTGCAAAGGATTGTGGATTCTCGAAGGGTCCGAAATTCCCTCCAATATCTTTTTCATTAGAGGTGATACGGACCCAAAAAGAGATCCTGGGTTACGGCTCATTCCGTGAAGGCCAATCATCTGGTCAGGGCCTTCCAACTTCGGTTTCCTGGAAAACCAGTTGGTCTGTTGGCCCCCTAGAAGACAGGGTAATGTCACGATCCCGCCATTCGCTGTGTCCTAGGGATGCTGTGAGTGACCGATCAGCCACCCTTTAAATAGCAAGGGCGTGTCAGGCTGTGAGTGACAGCTCAGCCGTCCGCCCTATGGATAGCAGAAACATGTAGGGCTGTTTTCCTTTCTGGATAATTGCCAGGCTGTTTAACTGGCTGGCAATGTTAGATCATTGTTAATTGTAGCCTCAGCTCAGTGATGTATTTACTCTGTGCTCTGATATTCTGATCTTTTGTTGCCGGACCTTGGATTTGCTTTTTGACTACCCATTTGTACAACCCCTTATCCCTTTGTCTTTGACGTACCTTCCTGGCTTTTGACCTTAGACCTCTTGACCACTCTGCCTCACGGCTAGTCCATGAGTAGTGGCTAGCGTCTCAAATGGCTGTAGCAAGAAGGGATTAATATAAAAAAAAATATTGACGGAAGTGTCCATTTAAACTTTTTGCTGCTTTTCATTTTAGTTGTAAAAGTGTACTTGTCATTTCAGGTAACTTTATAGAATATGTGTGAATTGTGTGCTAATGAGGAATAACACTATTTTTGGCTGTTATATAACTTGTTTACTCTCTGCAAGCGCTATCTCCAATTTTGTGTTCTCTCTGACTTAGTGTGTGGAGACTAGCTACTATAATGTTTTTCATGCATAGAAAACACAGAAATATGGGTTCCTGATCTTCTTTCTCTGTAACACATTTATAAGCAGCATGTGGACTGGTATACAGCAGTATTGATTGCTTTGGATTTCTGTCCAGTTCTGGGTAAGGTAAATTACTTGCTAGAAGCTGCAGCATGGATCCATTTTTCTGCCTGTGTTAGTGATTCTGTCTGCTCTTCCTTCCTCCACTATCCTTTCGCCTTAGAGTTTAAAGGGAACCTCCTGTCATGTCCTATCTACTATGTAAACTGCCCCCATTGCATTGTAACACTCTTTTTTCATTAAAATTGGGTTATGAGTCATCATGAGTATGTAGCATTTTATATACTTATATCATACCTGCTCGTTTAGTCATAGGGGTGGAATCCTCGCACTCTGGAAACCACAGGCAAGTAGGAAACGTTCCTGTTGACCACACGCAAGCAGACGGGATGCTGGAAACCACTGTCAGGCGGGGAACGTCAAGGAGATCACAGACAGGTAGCAGACAAAATTCCGGAGTAACAAGAAAGTCTAATACCATGGAATCTGCACATACCCAGGAGGATGCGCTGAAAACCACAGGCAGACAAATAGAAGAGGTCCTACAAGACCAGGAACAGGTAGCACACAGAAGTCCAGAGAAACTAGACAGTCTGAACAACTTGGTAGCCCCAGACAGCAAGGAAGATGTCCTGGGAACTGCAGTCCGGTTGCGATACTGGAAACTGCAGGCAAATAAGTAGCAATACTGGAAACTGCATGCAAGCAGGTGAGGTCCTCCACTGACGGGTAGCAAGGTTACTGGAAACCGCAGACAAGTAGGTGACGTCCTCCTCTGACAGGTAGAAAGTTTACTGGAAACCGCAGACAAGTAGCTCATGGATGGGAAACTACAGAAAGCCAGGAGACATCCTGATGACTGTGTACTTCAATTGTACACAGACAACTAAGAGAGTTACTAGCAAATCTTAGAGCAAAACCAAGACACAGGTGTGTGTCTTGGAAGGCCTTATATAGGCCTAGGATATATAACACATGGGAGCATGCCAGGCTACTTGCAAAGCTTAACGTGGAACGCAAGAAAATCAAACGGACCAGGGCATGTGCATATCCACTGCAAGACACGATAGAACAAGATGTAGCAGCTGCAGTAGATGTGGAGGCTGGATTAGTTGAGCATAAAGTTTTTTTTTCTGTGAGTTCTGGTGAGCTGTGGTGTCCATAATACTGTGGGGGTCATCATACAGTATTTTGGCTGTGTGGGGTAATATTATACTATATGGGGGCTGTAAAGGGGTTCATAATAATATATGGGGGCTGTAGAGGACCATCATGATCTATTGGGGCTTTAAGGGGGACCCTCATATTATATGGGAACTGTGGGGTACCATCGTACAGTATTGGGCATGTGAGAGGGACCCTCATATTATATGGTGGCTATGAGGGACAGTCATACTGTATTGGGGCTGTCTGTGGGACCCTCATACTGTATGGGTGCTGTGGGGACCATCATACTCTATTGGGGCTGCAAGGGGGACCCTCTTAATATATGGGGCTGTGTGGGACCATCATACTGTATTGGGGCTGTGAGGGGGACTTTTATACTATATGGGGACTGTGGGGGACCATCATACTGTATTGGGGCTTTGAGGCGGACTCTCATATTACATGGGAACTGTGGGGTACCATCGTACAGTATTGGGCATGTGAGAGGGACCCTCATATTATATGGTGGCTATGAGGGACAGTCATACTGTATTGGGGCTGTCTGTGGGACCCTCATACTGTATGGGTGCTGTGGGGACCATCATACTCTATTGGGGCTGCAAGGGGGACCCTCTTAATATATGGGGCTGTGTGGGACCATCATACTGTATTGGGGCTGTGAGGGGGACCATCATACTATATAGGGACTGTGGGGGACCATGATACTATATGCAGGGCTGTGGGGGGACAATCATACTGTATTGGGGCTGTGGGTGACCATTATAGTATATGGGCGACAGTGGGTTGTCCATCCCGCTGTATTGGAGCTGTAGTGGGACCATCATACTATGTTTGGGGACCATCAATCTGTGTGGAACAATGTGGGGGAACCGTAATACTGTGTGGGGGGGCTGTGGAAACAATCATATTGTGTAGTGGACTGTGGTGGAACCATCATACTTTGTGTCGGGCTGTGGAAAACATCATGCTGTGGGGGACCTTCATACTGTAGTGGAATCATATTACTGTGTGGTTGAATCATCATACTGTGTGAGGGAGCTGTGGAGACCATCATACTGTGTGAGGGACTGTGGTGGGACCATCACCTTCTGTGGAGGAATTATCAAATTGTGGATGGTTATGGAGACCACCATGCTGTGGGGGGACCATCATACCGTGTGTGGGGCACTAGTGACTATCAATGTATTGGGGCTGTTGGGATCATCTTACTATGTGGAGGGCTGTGGGGGGACCATCATACTGTGGGGGGGGCTGTGGTTGGGGTAAACATTATATTGTGTGGGGTACCATCATACTGTGTTGGGGGCTGAAGATAGCATCATGCTGTGGAGTGACCATTAAACTGTGTGGAAGCTGTGGTTAACATTAAACTGTGTGGGGGTCAGTGGTGGCAATCATAATGTGTGAGGGGCTGTTGTGACCATCATAATGTGTGGGGAGCTGGAGTGACCATCTTATTGTATGAGGTTTGTGGGGGCATCATGCTGGGTAGGTGGAAGAATGTGGGAACATCATTCTGTATGGATGATTTTTTTGGGGGGCATCATACTCTATGGGGGCATTGAAGGGGTACCATAGTGTGATAGAACACTAAGGGGCTTCAGTAGTGGCAAAATAACTAAGTCCGGCAACACATATTCCTTTCCATGTATTAAAAGTTTGGAGGTATGACCTGTGACTGCGCCTATATGCCATAATAGGGTAAACCATGGCACCACTGGAAAGGGGGCTCAAGTAGGGTCAAATTCCATTAATAATGTTAGCAAAAAACTTGGCACTCAGTTTGTGAATTAATTTAAATAATTTTTATTCACAGTTCAAAAATTGTACATACAGACGTATGATGAAGGTCTGATATAGACCGAAACGTCTGTACGTACAATTTACGGACTGTGGTTAAAAATTATAAAAATTATTTAAATTAATTCACAAACTGAGTGCCAAGTTATTTGCTAACATGCTCTTATGTGCCGTCACAGGACTGCTCAGGGGCATTATTATAAGGAATGCCAGCAAGAATGGGATCTAAAACTTAACCTTTAATATATAACAACTAAAATGGTCTCCTCACAGACCAACATCAAGAAGATACATACAGTATATAAACGCTTTAAAAATAAAACCAGTACTACACCGTTTGTGGGTGTAAGATCAATCAAAGATATAAATATCTCAAATATCAATCACAGTCTGTCATCGGTAAGCCAGACAGGGAAGTATGAAAGAACTGTGACAGAGTAATAAAACAGAATAAGTATGATCTTATCTGTGTCATCAGCAAAGTGAATGTAGTTAATCACAGTCTATCACTGAGTAATCAGATAGAGAAATATTGCTGTGGTTGTCGATTAAGAAATAATGCTGTAGCTTTGGTCAAGTCATCCACAGAGTAAATACAGTTATTTCTATGCCAGTCACGATCTTTCAAACATCAGTCATGGGATGCTATAACAATGACAATATTCATAGTTGGTTTCAACATACCATATAATAGTGTATAGTATTTAACTCCTTTACGACATAGGGCGTATTAATACGTATCTGTGCCCTGGGTCTTATGGACCAGATACGTATTTATACGCCCTATCTTTAATGCGGCACCGCGACCGAAGTCGCGGTGATAGCATTAAAATTCCAGTGCCATCTTACCTTAGGGTAGATGGCGCCGGCATCTCGGGGGGTGTTGCCGCCCCTTCACACCCACGATCACTGTGATTGGCTGTTCAATTCTGAACAGCCAATCACAGCATTTCTCACTGTTTCCGGCAATCAGATTGCCGGAAACAGTGATGTGCAGCCTAGGATCGGTGCTCCTAGGCTGTTGCCTAGTAACTCCAGCCCTCTCCCCAAACTGCTAGGATCGGTGCGATCGCCGATCAAATCGATCGCACCGATCACAGCGGGACCACGCAGTAGCAGGACGGTCACGGGGCGGTGACCGGCTTATGACCTGTCTGTCACCTCGCCATGACCCCCTGTGATGTCATAGATCCCCCAGCCAGCCCCCAGCCAGCTCTGATTGGAGCGATCGATGATGACATCGATCGCTCCAATCAGAGTACCTGAACACAGGTGACAGGGCGGTCACAGGGCGGTGACCGGCTTGTGACCTGCCTGTCACCTCCCTGTGACCCCCTGTGGTGCGTGCCCAGGCCCCAGCCATCTCTGATTGGTGCGATCAATGTCATCACCCCAAACTGGCTATTCAGCGGAGGAGGCATACGCTATTGTTGCCTCCAACACTGAGACTGACAGCGAGGGCGAGGATCCCACATTTCTTTAATTTTCCGACGCCTCATCGTCCTCCTCTTCCTCCTCCTCTTCCTCCTCAGGTGCTGCTGGACCGCCCCGCAGTCGTCGCAGGAGAGAAGATGTTCCAGCGCCCCCACTACTGATCCCTTATGGACCTTGCCCCCCGAAAATTTTGAGCCACTGATTCCTGATTTCGTGGCGGAATCAGGAATCAAGTTTGACACCACCGGCCTCACAGAAATAGACTTTTTCAAAGTCTTTTTCTATGAGGATTTTATAAACCTCATGGTGGGCCAAACTTTTTTGTATGCTCATCAATTTTTGGAACAAAACCACTCTTCATCATTTTCTAACTGGTCTCCTGTAGACGCAGAAGAAATGATGAAGTTTTGGGGCCTGATCCTTCATATGGGGATCCTGAAAAAAACAGAGGTTCGGCAATACTGGAGTGTTGACGTTTTATATAACACTCCAGTGTTCCGAATGGTCATGACCCGGACACGTTTTGAGGCCATCCACAAGTTCTTGCATTACCAAGATAATGCAAGGTGTCCTGCACGCGATGACCTGAACTTTGATCGTCTTTTCAAAGTTCGGCCGGTCATCGAGTACTTCAACAACAAGTTTGGTGAAGTGTACGTGCCTCAAAGGGACATCTGCGTGGATGAGTCCTTCATTTCATTTAAGGGGCGTAAAAATGAAAAAGTGGGAAAAAAAACACTTTTTTATTTTTACGGATTAATTTGTGAAGCACCTAGGGGTTCCAAGTGCTCACTATGCATCTAGATAGGTGCCTTTGGGGGTCTAGTTTCCAAAATGGGGTCACTTGTGGGGGAGCTCCAATGTTTAGGCACACAGGGGCTCTCCAAATGCAACATGGCGTCCGCTAATTATTCAAGCAAATTTTTCAATCAAAAAGTCAAATGGCGCTCCTTCCCTTCCGAGCCCTGCCGTGCGCCCAAACAGTAGTTTTTCCTCACATATGGGGTATCTGCGTGCCCAGGGGAAATTGCACAACAAATTTTGGGGTCCATTTTTTCTTGTTAACCCTGCGAAAATAAAAAAAATTGGGTCTAAAGTAACATTTTTGTGAAAAAAGTTAAATGTTCATTTTTTTCTTCCACATTCCAAAAATTCCTGTGAAGCACCTGAAGGGTTAATAATGTTCTTGAATGTGGTTTTGAGCACCTTGAGGGGGGCAGTTTTTAGAATGGTGTTACTTTTGGGTATTTTCTGACATAAAGACCTCTCAAAGTGACTTCAAATGTGATGTGGTCCCGAAAAAAATGGTTTTGTAAATTTTGTTGGAAAAATTAGAAATCGCTGGTCAACTTTTAAACCTTATAGCTCCCTAACAAAAAAAATTTTAGTTCCAAAATTGTGCTGATGTAAAGTAAACATGTGGGAAATGTTATTGATTAACTATTTTGTGTGACATATCTCTCTGATTTAAGGGCATAAAATTTCAAATTTTGAAAATTGCAAAATTTTCAACATTTTCGCCAAATTTCCGTTTTTTTCACAAATAAACGCCAGTGATATCGAAGAAATTTTACCACAATCATGAAGTACAATATGTCTTGAAAAAACAGTCTCAGAATCAGGGGGATCCATTGAAGCGTTCCAGAGTAATTACCTCATAAAGTGACAGTGGTCAGAATTGTAAAAATTGGCCTTGTCATTAACGTGCAAAACACCCTCAGGGGTAAAGGGTTCAAACCTTAAGACAACGGATTGACCTCACCCAGCTTGGTAGTTGATTACTCCAATCATTCAGTCAGGGTAGTAGAGCATAGAGAGATTAAAATGTTTAAAATGTTGGCTATGAGTATTCACCCGACGCGTTTCTACCTATCCTTGGGTTCAACAGGGGGACTGACAATACTCCATCCAATAAGTAGTCAGAGAAAGGGGGGTTTGTCCAGCCGCTTAACCGCGGTCAACAGGACATAGTAAATCTCTCAGGGTTCTCACTCCGATATGCTTTTTAAGTATGTGCGCGCTGGGCTCACTGGTACCTCATTTCCGGGCGCCGAGGTGCATCACATCCGGTCTATGGCCTGCATGGTGGAACGCAGATGAGAGGCCTGCGCATGTCATCATGCGACTCATGTGACTCATTTCCAGTTGTCGAGGCGCATCATATCCGGCCTATGGTCCGCATGGTGGAATGCAGACGGGATGGCAGCGTATCTCATCCTTTGTCTCCCCCTCCAGATCGCACCGCATGTAATTTACGGTCTGCAGCAGACAGGGTGGAACGCAGGAAAGGCAGTAACGTGTCATGGCCTGTATTCAGGTTACATAATAGGATGCAAACAAGCATCATTATTTATCCAAAGGAGTAATCAAATAAGCATCTATTTTAAAACCCAATATTTTAGAATTATATAGAATGGGTAACAGGGTGCCTTAAATGAAAGTCAATTACTAGGATGTACAATCACATAATGACACCCAAAAATGAGAAAGAAGCAACAACTGTGCTCATTTAGTCAATGATAATCAGGTTTAAAAACAGGGATCTGCATGTTAGACAACAGGAAAGACACCAATGCATCACAGGAATGGAAGCAAACAAATGCAAGAGTGAGAGAAACGGAAATAGAGCGAGTGCACTCACTGAATTTCAGGAATATGGAGGGTGGGGGGAATTAGCCAGGGGCACAGAAATCAAGGACACTGAGGCAAAGGAGTGAGGGGGAGACTGTTCTATGAATTATAAGTTCACAAAAATATATATGTAGCTAAATAAAGAGTAAGCCTGCAGCACCTTCTGAATGCATAATGACCACACCTGAATCTTAACGGCAAATACACATCGCATAAACTTGCGGTGCAGAAGTATTAGGCAATTGCGTATTTTGATCACTTTGATATAAAGTGTGCTTAATTATTAGGCAACTTCCTTTCCTTTGGCAAAATGGGTCAGAAGAGAGATTTGACGGGCTCTGAAAAGTCCAAAATTGTGAGATGTCTTGCAGAGGGATGCAGCAGTCTTGAAATTTCCAAACTTTTGAAGCGTGATCACCGAACAATCAAGCGTTTCATGGCAAATAGCCAACAGGGTCGCAAGAAGCGTGTTGGCCAAAAAAGGCGCAAAATAGCTGCCCATGAATTGAGGAAAATCAAGCATGAAGCTGCCAAGATGCCATTCCCCACCAGTTTTGCCATATTTCAGAGCTGTAACGTTACTGTAGTCTCAAAAAGCACAAGGTGTGCGATACATGGCCAAGGAAAGGAAGGCTGATAAAGGACCACCTTTGAACAAGAAACATAAGATAAAACGTCAAGAATGGGCCAAGAAATATCTTAAGACTGATTTTTCAAAGGTTTTATGGACTGATGAAATGAGATTGACTCTTGATGGGCCAGATGGATGGGCCAGAGGCTGGATCAGTAAAGGGCAGAGAGCTCCACTTCGACTCAGACACCAGCAAGGTGGAGGTGGGGTGCTGGTATCATTAAAGATGAACTTGTGGGACCTTTTTGGGTTGAAGATGGAGTGAAGCTCCACTCCCAGACCTACTGCCAGTTTCTGGAAGACAACTTCTTCAAGCAGTGGTACAGGAAGTAGTCAATATCGTTCAAGAAAAAAATTATTTTCATGCAGGACAATGCTCCATCACATGCATCCAACTACTCCACAGCGTGGCTGGCCAGTGAAGGTCTAAAAAAAGAAAAAATAATGACATGGCCCCCTTGTTCACCTGATCTGAACCTCATAGAGAACCTGTGGTCCATCATAAAATGTGAGATCTACAGGGAGGGAAAACAATACACCTCTCGGAACAGTGTCTGGGAGGCTGTGGTGGCAGCTGCATGCAATGTTGATCGAAAGCAGATCAAGCGACTGACAGAATCTATGGATGGAAGGCTGTTGAGTGTCATCATAAAGAAAGGTGGCTATATTGATCACTATTTTTTTGTTTTTGTTTTTGCATGTCAGAAATGTTTATTTCTAAATTTTCTACACTGATATTGGTTTACCTGGTGAAAATAAACAAGTGAGATGGGATTATATTTGTTTTTTATTAAGTTGCCTAATAATTCTGCACAGTAATAGTTACCTGCACAAACAGATATCCTCCTAAGATAGCCAAATCTAAAAAAAACCCACTCCAACTTCCAAAAATATTAAGCTTGGATATTTATGAGTCTTTTGGGCTGATTGAGAACAGAGTTGTTGATCAATAACAAAAATAATCCTCTAAAATACAACTTGCCTAATAATTCTGCACACAGTGTAAAATGCAGAAACAATAATTCAGTAGAAAGGAGATGATGAAAAGTTGCACTCACCGTTTATGAAAAATAAGTCCTTTATTTCATATTCGGATAAAATAAATGGAAAGCAGGGAGTGTGGGGAGGAGGTGGACGACAGCTGTTTCACGCTCTAACTAGCTCTTCTGCGGGTCCATGTGATCAAGAAACAACATCCCGCAGAAGCGCTAGTTAGAGCGTGATATCTATCCATATGGGGTGGATAGATGGTGTAGGGGCTGGCTGGATGAAGGGGTAAACAGACCCTATCAAAAAATCTATTCTTTCTATTCTCTCCCTCTTGCATTTGTTTGCTTCCATTCCTGTGATGCATTGGTGTCTTTCCTGTCACATGAATCCCTGTTTTTAAATCTGATTATCATTGAATAAATGAGCACAGTTGTTTCTCCTCTTCCTTATTTTTGAGATATGTGGGCGTCCCATCTGCTTTCCACCATGCGGATCATAGGCCGGATATGACGTGCCTTGACGACCGGAAATTAGTCAGATGAGTCACATGGTGACATGCACAGGCCTCTCATCTGCATTCCAGGATGCAGGCCATAGACTGGATATGATGCAAGGAGACAAGACACTGGAACCAGAACAGTGAGGACTAGTGCCAGAGGGGAGGCGTTTGATCAGGACCTGGTACAGTGTTGTCAGGGAAACCAACTCAGGAGAAAAACAGCGCATGTGCAAGTTCTAAGGTGATTTTGGCACCGAGGAGAATGACGGGAAGAGCGACAGCAGCGTCCAGAGTTCCTGTCAAGAAGAAAAGTGCCACACATGCGCCCAGACGTCAACGGTCAAGCCCCGAAGACCTGAACGATGCCAGTCAAGGTTCCTAGCCCAGACGACGACGATCAAGCCACGAAGACCTGAGTAATGCCAGTCAAGGATCCCAGCCCAGACGTCAACGGTCAAGCCTGAAAGATCCGAGCGACACCAGTCACGGTTCCTCACTCGAGTGACGTCGGTCGACAGTGACGCACCCCCTGGGCCGTGGGGTACTCGGTGCCGGGCCGGTCGTTGCTAGGGGAGATGTCACAGTGGCAGTGACCTGGTCCGTGACCCAGGGCGGTCAGTAAAAAGAGGATTTTATAGTTTTTATATACAAAGTTTGTGACGCCACCTGTGGGATGCGGCTATGTGGAGCCGCCGCTGCGGAGCAGGTCCTCTGGAGCGGGTGTTAGTGCAGCAGGGTTGGTTCAGCTCTCCACAGGTAGAGCTTAGCTCCAGGGCAGTGTAGATGGTATAGGTTGTTCTGGGCATTGTAGTGCAGGGTCTGATGGCGCAGCAATAATCACAGAGACAATGGGGTGCAGTCCTCAGGGTCTTTACTCACGGTTATTGCAGTCCAAGTTACAGGTACCAGCGTAACTTCCTTCGTCGTGCTGTGCTTACTCAGGGAGGGGTTCGGGCAACCCTCAGATAGCTCCGGAGTACCCCCTTGTGTGTCCTCTCTCTGGCCGTCTCCCTGCACCTCATACCAAGTGTCCCAATCCGTTACCTGCGAGCCTTGTCGGGCGACGTCTGTTCCGTCCCCTGGGTCCTCTATAGCTACCTTCTTGGTGAGACTGATATGGACTGTTGGCTGCAGGACTTGAAATACTGTAGCCTCCGGTTTCTAGCTGAGACATAAAGTGCTCAGCTAGTTGAGGGACCGGTCCTCTTTGTGTGGCCTGACCCCTCCACCTCCTGGTAGATTCGGGCATACGGGTGGCCTCCAGCACTGCCCGTACCCCTGGGGTCCCTTCCTCATTCCTGGAGCCCTTCCTGCTCCCTCTCCTTCTCCTTCAGTCCTGGGCCTCTCCTCAGGCCCTCTGCCTGAGCAGAGCTCCTGCAGAGCCCTGTTCCACTCCTCTCAATGTAGACTGTTCTCACTCACTGCTCACTGTTCTGATCTGGACTCAACTCAACAAGATGGCTTCTCTATACATACCTTCCTCTCATGTGCTCCCCTAACTACGTCCTCCACCCACACCCACTACATAGCACCTCCCCTCAGCTAGGGACCTGGGACTGTTCTCTCCCTTAGGAGGAATCTCTCCCTACCCCCACTGCGGGTATGTGTTGGATGCAGGTGTTAAGGTCCTGAGCTGTACTCCTTCCTTACCTGAGAGTGAGATACCACATCTCTGGGTGAGATGCAGTACCTCTGTGGCGACCGAACCCTCAGGGGCGCCACAATAGGATGGGAGTAGGTTGCGGTGGTAAGGTTCTCAGATGTGTTTGCCAATGACAGGACGTCGCAGAAGGTTCGGAGGTGTCAGATCAGAGATTCACGGTCAGGCCAGCGACCAGGAAGGACACACGAGACGAGCCGTTACCCCTGACAGGGACCTATGGTACCGGGAACGGATAGAGGGAAAGACAGTAGTCAGACAGAGACCAGCAGACGACAGAGCGGTATCGCAAATGTGCATAGAGAGTAACGGGGGAAACAGGCAGCGAGTTGTGATAGAAACAGAGTATTGCCAAGGCTTTAAAAGACTGCCCCTTGCCTGGTATAGTTAATGACAATCTAGTTCCCCTTCCCACCAGTAGATCATTTTAAACTACCAGCCCCTGAATTCTAGTGTATTCTGATAATTTATTCTGTTATGTGATTTTCTTACTTTACTGTCAAACATTGTAAAGAAATTGTTACCATATAATATGTTTTATAATTAACCCCTTAACAACATTTGACGTACTAATACGCGTCTGTGCCCTGGGACTTAAGAGCCAGACCCGTTTTAGTACGTCATGGCGATCGCGCGCACACAGGCTGTGCGGGCGCGATCGTCGTCGGGTGTCAGCTGATTGTCACAGCTGACACCCGATACTATGTGCAGGGAGCGGTCCTGCACCGCTCCCAGCACATTAACCCCCGCGATGCTGCGATCGAAGTCGATCGAAGTCGATCGCAGCATTGCGGGGGCAAGGGGAGGTGATCGCAGATACTCACCTCCTCTTCCGGCTTCCAGCGCTGTCTGCAAAGGCTTCCTGGGTGTTGCCATGATGACCCGATGTCGTCATGACAACATCCGGGTCACCAGACAGCAGGAAGATTGTTTGGACATGCGCAGTGCATCTCCAAACAATCTTCTCCCTGTCCAGCGCTGATAGCCTGCATAGCACAGGGATGGTGCTGCATTCCTGTGCCATGCAGGCGATCAGAGGAAAAAAAGTGAAAGTTCCAGAGTGGGACAAAGTAATAAAGTATATAAACTTTCAGAAAGTGAAAAAAAAAAAAAAAATTGCAAAAATATAAAAAAAATAAAAAAAATAATCCACCAAAAATAAAAATATAATGTACCCATCAATAAATATTATTATTATAAAAAAAAAAAAAAAAAAAAACAATAAAAGTACACATATTTGGTATCTCCGCGTCCGGAACAACCTGACCTATAAAACTGTCCCACTAGTTAACCCCTTCAGTGAACACGGTAAAAAAAAACAAAAAAAAACGAAGCAATAAACAATGCTTTATCACCATACCGCCAAACAAAAAATGGAATAACACGCGATCAAAAAGACAAATATAAATAAAAATGGTACCGCTGAAAATGTCATCTCGTCCTGCAAAAAACAAGCCGCCATACAGCTCCATCAGCCGAAAAATAAAAAAGTTATAGCTCGCAGAATAAAGCTATGCTAAAAAATAATTTTTTCTATAAAATTGCTTTTATTATGTAAAAGTGCAAAACATAGAAAAACGATATAAATGTGGAACCGCTTTAAACGTACTGACCCGAAGAATAAAGCTACCTTATCAATTTTACCACACGCGGAACAGAATAAAAAAAAAAAAAAAAACAATTCCTGAATTGTTGGTTTTTGTTTATTCTGCCTCCCAAAAATCGGAATAGAAAGCGATTAAAAAATGTCACGTGCCTGAAATTAGCACCAATAAAAACGTCAACTCATCCCGCAAAAAACAAGCCGTCACATGACTGTCTGCCAAAATCTGGAAAAATTATAGCTCTCAAAATATGGCGATGCAAAAACTAGATTTTACAAAAAATGCGTCTTTTAGTGTGTGACAGCTGTCAGTTATAAAAACCCCATATGATTCTGGTATTGCTGTAATCACACCGACCCGAAGAATAAAGTCGTCTAATCACTTATACCGCACGAGGAACGGCATCAAAAATAAACTCTTGGGTTAGGATTGGGCTAGGGTTAGGGCTGGGTTTGGGGTTAGGGTTGTGCTAGGGTTAGGGTTGTGCTAGGGTTAGGGTTGTGCTACGGTTAGGGTTGTGCTACGGTTAGGGTTGTGCTAGGGTTAGGGTTGGGGTTAGGGTTGTGATGGGGTTGGGATTTTTTTCAAAAGTAAGAAAAAAAGATGACGATATGGCGACTAGTGTTGAGCGCAAGTGCTCGCTACTTGAGTTTGCATCGGGTGCTCTGGTATGCATTGAGTATCGTGGGTATTTGAGTGACATGCTCGAGTCTCTGCCCCATATGCTTCGCGGCCAAAAAAACTTTACGGGGATTGCCTGCCATGCACGAGCGGGTGTCTAATTACCGTGAAACATGCGGAGCAGGGACTCGAGCATGTCACTCGAGCACACGCTGTACATGGTGCATACCTGAGTACCCGATGCAAACTCAAGTAGCGAGCACTTGCGCTCAAGACTAATGACAACTTATTCAATATGATGGCCTAATGTAAACAAATTCTGTGTCATACCTCTGGGTTCAAAATGTTCACTATACACCTTAATAAAATCCTTGAGGGGTATAGTTTCCAAAATGGGGTCACTTGTGGGGGAGCTCCACTGTTTAGGCACATCACGGGCTCTCCAAACGTGACATGGTGTCCGCTAACAATGTTACAACTCTCCTGTTAGTTTTTTTTTAGTTTGCTGGTCACATGACCATTTTGCCTATTTAATCCGGCTCCGCCCTCCTGGCTTTGCTGGACTTCATTTGTATTTACTACTGTTGAGCTAGCTTGTTGCTCTATTGCCGTTCTCTGTTAGTTTTGCTAGGTCTTCGGACCTCTATGCTTTTTGTTGTGTGTTTGTCTTTGACTGCTACTATTTCTGCTAGGAGGTGTCCAACTTGTCCCAGTCCCTAGATCTTGTAGGGATCCCTCCCCCACATCTATAGGTCTGCGTTCAGACTAGCCGAGGACTTTAGCGGGTCTGATCGCAGGATCAGGTTCCCCGTTATATCGTAGGGATCTAGTTTAGTTCTATTGTAGGGACAGATCTCCTGCCTTTCCTTAGTCTCTGTAGCAGATCATAACAGTAAGTCCAGCCATAAAAAAAAAAATAAAAAGGAAAGGATTTTCTCTGGGGAAAGACCTCCAGTTTTCCATCATGATCTCGGTGCAAGATTTGGCTCAACGCTTGCAGGGACTCTCTCTGGAGGTGACCAAGCTCCAACAACACGTGAGTAGCTGTTCTGGAGCGCATTTTGTGGAACCAAAGGTACGTCTGCCTGATCTATTTTTTGGCGAACAACAAGATTTTTTTTCTTTTAAAAATGCTTGTCTATTATATTTTCGTTTGAGACCCGGATCCTCTGGTGATGAATCACAGCGCATAGGGTTCATAATGTCACTTTTGCGCAAAGATCCTCAGGGATGGGCCTTCTCTCTCCAACCTAGTGATCCGTGCTTTAGTTCAGTGGATAGTTTTTTTTCTGCTTTGGGTTTGTTGTACGATGATCCTGATCGTGTCTCATCTGCTGAGTCTGAATTAAGACGTTTGAGGCAGGGATCAGGTAATGTGGAAAAATATTGTTCTCACTTCCGTCGGTGGTCTGCCCAGGTAGGGTGGAACGATTCAGCTTTGAAAAGCTTGTTTCTGGCAGGGCTAGGTGAAAGGGTTAAGGATTTACTGATTGCTTATCCCACACCTGGAAACTTGCAGGAGGCAATGCAATTAGCTATACGGGTGGACAGGAGACTGCGTGCAAGGGTTAATGAGAGCAAATCCTCTGCTATGTCAGATTCGACTCCTGAGAGGTTCTGTGCTGACAATGGAGAGCCGATGGAAATTGGGGCGATGGCATCCCGCTCTCAGGAAAAAGACCGCCGACTTTCTGAAGGCTTGTGTTTCTATTGCGGAAGCTCTGGTCATTTTATTAAGAACTGTGTGCTTCGTAAGAAGAAAGAAAAAAAAATGGTCAGTCATGCTCGTATTGCCTGTTTAAATTCTAAGGGGGTATTCCTATCTGCCACTACTGCTGCTCAGGATGAATTAATTGAATTTCGGGTATTTGTGGATTGTGGCTCTACTCTGAATGTGATTGATGGGGGATTCTTGGAAAAACTTAGATTAGAACCTAAAACTTTGTCATCCCCTATTGCTGTGGTTTCTGTTGATGGCTCTCCCTTGAAGAGTGTTACTCACAAGGTCTGTGAATTTCCCCTCACTATTAATGGTATTCATCAAGAGAATTTGGATTTGGTGGTATTGGATAATTTGCCTTCTCCAGTAATATTGGGGTTACCCTGGTTAAAATTGCACAATCCTGTACTGGATTGGTCTACCAATGAAATTAAGTCCTGGAGCCCTAAGTGTTATGACAAGTGTTGTAACAGACGCATTGCTGCTGTGGATAGAGGGGAATTGCCTGTACCTATTCAGGATTTTTGGAGAGTTTTTTCTGAGGAGGAGTCGCAGGTTTTGCCTCCCCATAGAGACTATGATTGTACCATTGAATTTGTCCCTGGAGCGACTCTTCCTAAGAGTCGTTTATTTAATCTTACTATTCCTGAGAGAAAGGCTTTGGAGGAGTACATACAGACAAGCTTGGCCGCTGGTCACATTAGGCCTTCCAAGTCTCCTGTAGCTGTTGGTTTTTTTTTTGTGAAAAAAAAAGATGGCGGTTTACGTCCTTGTCTGGACTTTCGTGAGATTAATAAAATTACTGTACGCAATCCTTACCCACTGCCATTGTTTCCCGATTTATTTAACCAGTTAGTGGGGGCCAAGTGGTTCTCTAAAATTGATCTCCGGGTGGCATACAATTTATTGCGCATGAAGGAGGGTGATGAATGGAAGACTGCTTTTAACACTCCTGTGGGTCATTTTGAGAATCTGGTTATGCCTTTTGGTCTCACCAATGCTCCAGCATTTTTTCAGAATCTTATTAATGATATCCTTAGACCTTTAATCGGCAAAGATGTGGTGGTGTATTTGGATGACATTTTGATTTATTCGCCGGATCTGGAGTCTCATTGGCGGAGCGTACGTGAGGTATTACAGTTATTAATGGACAATTCGCTTTTTGCTAAGCTGGAGAAATGTGAGTTCGCTGTACAGAGAATTAGTTTTTTGGGCTACATTATCTCCAGTGAAGGTTTTGAGATGGACCCGGTTAAAGTTCAAGCTGTGCAGGAATGGCCTAGGCCTATTGGTTTGAAATCGATACAGAGGTTTTTGGGTTTCGCCAATTATTACAGAAAATTCATAAAAAATTTTTCTATTATTGTCAAACCGCTGACCGATCTCACCAAGAAAGGTGCTAATGCGGTTCAGTGGACTTCTGAGGCCATTGAAGCTTTTGTGTTCTTAAAGGAGAGGTTCACCTCTTCTCCCATCCTTATGCAGCCTGATGTGACTAAGCCGTTTTTGGTTGAGGTTGATGCTTCTTCGGTGGGGGTTGGTGCGGTGTTGTCTCAGGAAAACAAGGATGGAGTACATCCCTGTGCCTTTTTTTCAAAAAAAATTTCCGAGACTGAACTTAATTACGATATTGGTAATCGGGAATTGCTGGCGATTAAACTCGCATTTGAACACTGGCGTCATCTCTTGGAAGGTGCTGAATTTCCCGTTCAGGTTTTCACTGATCATAAAAATCTGATCTATCTTGATGCTGCCAAGCGCTTGAATGCCCGTCAGGCTAGGTGGGCACTTTTTTTCTCGCGGTTTAATTTTTCCGTTACTTACATCCCGGGTACCAAGAATGTTAAAGCGGATGCTTTGTCTCGCAGCTTTTCTCCCATGGTCGGTGTTGAGGAGGAAGAGGAGACCATTTTACAAGAAGGTGTTGTGATTGCTGCTTTGGACTCCGTTTTGGAGGATGAGATTCTTAAAGCACAGGAGAATGCCCCATCTAACACTCCCCATGGGAGGTTGTTTGTGCCTAGGACCTTTAGGAGAGATTTGTTTGTTGAGTGTCATGAGTCTCGGTTGGCAGGTCATCCAGGAATTTCTGAGACCAAGAGACTTGTGGGTCGCAGTTTTTGGTGGCCTGGATGGCAGAAGGAAGTCATTAAGTGGGTGCGCCAATGTACTGTGTGTGCTAGATCCAAGTCTTCGCATGCTCCTGCTGCGGGGTTGCTTTGCCCTCTGGAGGTTCCTAGTGCACCTTGGACACAACTGGCTATGGACTTTATTACTGACCTTCCTCCCTCTGAAGGTTTCACGGTCATCTGGGTGGTCGTGGACCGTTTTAGCAAGATGTGTCACTTGGTTCCCTTCATCAAACTACCTTGCGCTAAGACACTCGCCAAGGCCTTTGTCAAGGAAATTGTCAGACTACATGGTGTTCCTACTGACATTGTTTCTGATAGGGGACCTCAGTTCGTGGCTCGTTTTTGGCGTGCCTTTTGTGACAGGTTGGGAGTTCATTTGTCGTTTTCATCCGGATATCATCCTGAGTCTAATGGCCAGACAGAAAGGAAGAACCAGGATGTTGAGCAGTTCTTGCGTTGTTTTGTGGCAGACAATCAAGAGGGGTGGTCTGAGTTTCTGCCACTTGCTGAATTTGCTCTTAACAACCATACATCCTCTTCTGCTGGGTGTTCGCCTTTTTTTTGTTGTTCTGGGAGACATCCGTCTTTTGGGTCATTCTCCAAATTGGTTTCGGCTGTGCCTGAGGAGGAGAGTTTTTCCGGTGATTTGGAGAGAGTTTGGACGTATGTGCGTGGTAATCTTCAGGAGGCTAACAAAAAATCTAAGAGGTACTTTGATAGGAAACGGCAAGAGGTTTTGTTTGCTGTTGGTGACATGGTTTGGTTGTCCTCTAAGAATCTGCGATTGAGGATTCCTTCTAAAAAATTGGGTCCCAAGTTCGTAGGGCCCTTTAAGGTACTTCAGATAGTTAACCAATCTGCTGTTAGGCTGGAGGTTCCTACGTCCTGGAGGATTAATCCGGTGTTTCATGTTTCTCTGTTGAAAAAAGCTGATGTGTCGGATGGTGACGCCTCTGCCACTGTTCCTCCGGTGGTGGAGGACGGGGAATATGAAATTTCCCGCATCCTAAATTCTAGACGGTATAGAGGGAGTTTGCAGTATCTCGTCGCTTGGAAGGGTTTCGGACCTGAGGATAACTCATGGGTGAGGGCGGATGATGTTTCTGCCCCCAGACTTGTCCGAGCGTTTCACAGGAGGTTTCCTGGTAAGCCTGGGCCTAGGGGATCCGGAGGATCCTCTTAGAAGAGGGGGTACTGTTACAACTCTCCTGTTAGGTTTTTTTTAGTTTGCTGGTCACATGACCATTTTGCCTATTTAATCCGGCTCCGCCCTCCTGGCTTTGCTGGACTTCATTTGTATTTACTACTGTTGAGCTAGCTTGTTGCTCTATTGCCGTTCTCTGTTAGTTTTGCTAGGTCTTCGGACCTCTATGCTTTTTGTTGTGTGTTTGTCTTTGACTGCTACTATTTCTGCTAGGAGGTGTCCAACTTGTCCCAGTCCCTAGATCTTGTAGGGATCCCTCCCCCACATCTATAGGTCTGCGTTCAGACTAGCCAAGGACTTTAGCGGGTCTGATCGCAGGATCAGGTTCCCCGTTACATCGTAGGGATCTAGTTTAGTTCTATTGTAGGGACAGATCTCCTGCCTTTCCTTAGTCTCTGTAGCAGATCATAACAAACAAATTGAATGGAAAATCGGCTCAAATTGTTAGCGGACGCCATGTTGCGTTTGGAGAGCCCCTGTGCGCCCAAACATTGGAGCTCCCCCACAAGTGACCCCATTTTGGAAACTAGACCCCCAAGGCACCTATCTAGATGCATAGTGAGCACTTGGAACCCCCAGGTGCTTCACAAATTGATTCATAAAAATGAAAAAGTGTTTTTTTTTCACTTTTTCATTTTTACGAATCAATTTGTTAGCGGATACCATGTTGCATTTGGAGAGTCCCTGTGTGCCCAAACATTGGAGCTCCCCCACAAGTGACTCCATTTTGGAAACTAGACCCCCCAAGGCACCTATATAGATGCATAGTGAGCACTTGGAACCCCTAGGTGCTTCACAAATTGATTCGTAAAAATGAAAAAGTGAAAAAAAAAAAACTTCACACAGGGGCTCTCCCAACACAACATGGCGTCCGCTAATTATTCAAGCAAATTTTACAATCAAAAAGTCAAATGGCGCTCCTTCCCTTCCGAGCCCTGCCGTGCGCCCAAACAGTGTTTTTTCCCCACATATTGGGTATCTGCGTGCCCAGGGGAAATTGCACAACAAATTTTGGGGTCCATTTTTTCTTGTTACTCTTGTGAAAATAAAAAAAATTGGGTCTAAAGTAACATTTTTGTGAAAAAAGTTAAATGTTCATTTTTTTCTTCCACATTCCAAAAATTCCTGTGAAGCACCTGAAGGGTTAATAAAGTTCTTGAATGTAGTTTTGAGCACCTTGAGGGGTGCAGTTTTTAGAATGGTGTCACTTTTGGGCATTTTCTGTCATAAAGACCTCTCAAAGTGACTTCAAATGTGATGTGGTCCCTAAAAAAATGGTTTTGTAAATTTTGTTGGAAAAATGAGAAATCGCTGGTCAACTTTTAACCCTTATAGCTCCCTAACAAAAAAAATTTTGGTTCCAAAATTGTGCTGATGTAAAGTAGACATGTGGGAAATGTTATTTATTAACTCTTTTGTGTGACATATCTCTCTGATTTAAGAGCATAAAAATTCAAATTTTGAAAATTGCAAAATTTTCAAAATTTTCGCCAAATTTCCATTTTTTTCACAAATAAACGCAAGTGATATCGAAGAAATTTTACCACAGTCATGAAGTACAATATGTCACGAAAAAACAGTCTCAGAATCAGGGGGATCCGTTGAAGCGTTCCAGAGTAATTACCTCATAAAGTGACAGTGGTCAGAATTGTAAAAATTGGCCTGGTCATTAACGTGCAAACCACCCTCGGGGCTTAAGGGGTTAATATTAGTTGTTAAATAAAAGAAATGTACTGTTGTTCTGCCTTTGTCTCCGCTGTTGCATTCTAGTACCTGCTTATACTCGGCGTAGTCGGCAGGATGCAACATTCCAGTGCAGAAATGGCAAAACATGGTGGGGGTGAGCTTGTCAGGGAAAGTATGCCCCTGGGGGCTATGCTCAGCAACCTCCTAAAAATTCACGGGGAATCATTTTCAATTGTGGGATTGGGTGGAGAGATTGCGGAGCATGGTCAGGATGTACCCTATGACCCCAGCCATGCAGGTGGAGGTAGCCTTTCTGACTATTGATGGGGAGGCACGACAGACTGTTATGTACTGACAACCTAAGGACCGGGACACAATAGAAAAAGTGATTGGGATTTTGGAAGATATTCACGTGACACTACTGACCTTGGTAACTTACGTATGAGCTTATTTAAACGACCTTAATGGGAAGGGGTATACCTGACTTTTCAATCTCCTTGGGTGGCGCCACCATAACCCCCAAGCAGCAAGCTTGCTGTCTTGGAGTCATATTTGACACACAACTTTCCTTTATTCTCCATATACAAACACTTACTCGCTCAAGTCATCTGAACCTTAAAAACATCTCCAGAATCCAACCTTTTCTCACCTTTGATACTGCAAAACTTACTGTTTCTCTTATTCACTATAGTCTGGAATACTGCAACTCTCTTCTAATCGGTCTCCCTCTAAACAAACTCTCTCCTTTCCAATCCATTCTGAATGCAGCAGCCAGGGTCATATTTCTATCAGGCCGCTTCACCGACACCTCTACCCTGTGCCAGTCATTGCACTGGTTACCCATTCACCACAGAATACAATACAGACTCATCTCTCTCACCCACAAATCTCTCCACAGTTCTGCACCGACCTATATCTCATCCCTCATTTCTGTCTATCACCCCTACCCATCCCCTCCGTTCTGCAACTGATCTAAGACTAATATCCTCCTTAATCCGAACCTCACACCTCCGTATCCAAGACTTCTCTCGTGCCGCCCAAGTTTTCTGGAATGCACTGCCCCAAATGATCCGACTAATATCTAGCCCCAATGTCTTCAAACGCGCTTTAAAAACATATCTGTTTAAACAAACCTATCACCTCAACTCACAAATCTAACTTTCCCCTGTCCCCTCCTAAATACCTAAATATTAATCTTAATCTGCCTCTGCCTATTCATCTGTCTCCACATCCTCCATGGACAAAATAGCACATGGTAACTGCTCTTAGACTGATACTGGCTGATGACCATGTTTTACCTATTGTGTCCCCCCATTTCCATATAGATTGTAAGTCTGGGAGCAGTGACCTCACTCCTCCTGTAACTGTTTAAATGTGATACATTGTATTGTTTATATTGTCTGTATATGTCCCTACTTAATTGTAAAGTGCTGTACAATATGTTGGCGTTATATAAATAAAAATTATTATTACTATTTTTATGAAGGAGTTCCATGGACTCTATCAGTGTCTCTTGCTACGAGAGTGAAAGAAGGGAGCACGGGTTAGTCGCTCCCTCCTGGAACAGATGAAGGCTGACCTTACAGAATTCTCCCCCAAGCAAGTAGGACAAATCGAGGGCTTACTGCAGCATTATCACGGGTGTTCACTCATCATGAAGGCGATTTTGGGTGCACTGAGGCTATCCAGAATGAGAACTCTAAGGGGGACACCGCTCCCATTAGAGAGAGATATCATCAGATTCCACCGCAAATGTGTCAAGAAGTGAAAGACCTATTGTCCCATATGTTATGAAATGGAGTGATTCGAGAAAGTCAGAGCCCTTGGGCCCCACGCATTGTACTGGTTTGCAAGAAGGATGGGACCTTGAGGTTTTGCGTAGATTACGCGTTGAACTCTTGCATGGTGCAGGATTCCCATCCCCTGCCGCGGATTAAAGAGTCCCTGTCTGCTTCAGGAAAGCTAAATATTTCTCCTCCCTCAATCTGGCTAGCGGGTACTGGCAAGCTCCTATGGCCGATAAGGATCAGTCGAAGACTGCCTTCATCCTCTCTATGGGTTTTTCAAGTTCGACCGGATGCCCTTTGGCCTAACTAACGCACCTGGAACATTTCAACGGTTGGTGGAGAGATGACTTGGGGATCTCAATTTGGAAGCAACATTAATTTATCTGGATGACATTGTAGTATTCTCCTCCACCTTCGAGGAACATCTCAGTTGGTTAGAACAAGTGCTAGAGAAGCTCCAAAAGCATGGGCTGAAGATTAAACCTCGGAAATGTCACTCGTTCCAGAGAGAGATTGAGTATCTGGGGCACACTATCTCCAGTGCTGGGGTCTACCCTACCCCCGAAAAAGTGTCAGCTGTACTGAAGTGGCCCACTCCAACTAATATAAAAGATCTAAGAGGCAGGTTACTATCAAAGTTTCTTCAAAGATTTCGCCAAAAGAGCGACCCCGCTTCACGAGCTCTGAGAGAATCAGCTTGGGGACATTAACAGGCCAATCAGTGGGGGCCCCAACAGGAAGAAGCCTTTTGTTCCCTGAAGATGGCATTAACTAACCCCCATATTAGCCTATGCCGACTTCTCCCAACCCTTCTTACTATACACCGATGGAAGTTTGTACGGCCTAGGAGCAGTGTTAGCGCAAATTCAAGAAGGCAAAGAACGGGTGATTGCATATGCTACTCGGTCACTGAGAGAAACCGAAAGGAACCCTGATGATTAGTGTTCATTCAAGTTAGAGCTGCTGGAGCTGGTCTGGGCCATGACTGAAAAGTTTGCTAAGTATCTTTCGGGGTCGGAGGTTCAGGTGCGAACCGATAGCA
Source organism: Phyllobates terribilis (assembly GCF_046119375.1). Taxonomy (NCBI): domain Eukaryota; kingdom Metazoa; phylum Chordata; class Amphibia; order Anura; family Dendrobatidae; genus Phyllobates; species Phyllobates terribilis. The sequence continues at coordinate 619,025,013 of NW_027362765.1, forward strand.
ATCCCCTTTCTCATCTCAAAAATGCAAAGTTGGGAGCTTTGGAACAAAGTTGGATTGCCAGAATGTCCAAGTAGCAGTACAGAATCGCGTATCTGTCAAAAGCTCAGAAAACCCATGCCGATGCCCTCGAGTAACTCCAATAAGTCCCAAGGGGGACACAGATGAAGATCTAGAAGGCGACGAGATCCCAGATTTCACCCATTTCGCAGCCATCTAAGTAGCCGCCCCAGAAAAATAGGGGGAGTGTAAACCCACCCAGGTCCTGAGACGCCAAAGGGATGAGTGGATTTATCTCCAGCAGTCAAATCCTGAAATGGTAGAGCTAAGGAAGTGGGTTACCTTGGGGCAGAAACCTGATCAGGAGTTAAGAGCATCTCTATCAGCTAGTACGTTGCAGATCTTGGGCCAATGGGAAAGATTTGTCATGAAGAATGGGCTGCTGTGCCGAAGCATTCAGCTGTCTAGGGAAATGGATGTCACCTGGCAAGTGATGATCTCTGAAGAAATGGCGGTGAGTCTGCAAAGGAAGCTCATGAACGGATGACCCATTTCAGCACTGAAAAGACTTTCTGATGGCTGCAACAAGTAGTGTACTGGCCTCAGCTATGCCAGACGGTGGAAGAAGCCTGTCGAAGGTGCCATCAGTGTGAGCTAACCAAGCCTCCAGAACAAAGGGCACCAATCCAAACTATAAAGATGTCTGCCCTTTGGAAGTATTGATGGTGGATTACTTGATGAATAAAAGATCCTACAACGGTTATGAACATTGTTTGGTAATGACTGACCACTTCACAAAGTTTGCTATGGTCATTCCGACCCTAGATTAGATGGCAGAAATGGCGGCCAAAGCAATTTGCCAAGATTTTATCAGTGTGTATGGGTGTCTGAAGAGAATTCATTCAGATCAAGGAGCCTGCTTGCAAGGGAAGATAATGGCTGAAGTGCACCATCTCTACGGTATAGACAAATCCTGGACCACGCCATACCACCCACAGGGAAATGGAGCTTGCAAATTCTTCAGTAGGACTCTGTTACAAATTCTATGGACACTGGAAGAAAATCACAAAATGAGGTTGCCTGAATTTGTCTCCGAGCTGGTGTGGGTGTATAACAATCAGGTTCATGCGACCACTGGATACACACCCTACACATTGCTGTTTGGGCGAGGTGGTCGAGAAATTACTTCAATTAGGACTAGAGTTGGAGGATGAACATCCGGGAAGTCACGCAACTACCTAGGTTCGGTGCCATCGCCATCGACTTCAAATGATGAGACACTTGGTGGAACAAAAACTTAAGGAGATAGAATACCCCGTCAAAAGTCTGACACAGGAAGAACCCCTTTGGGCAGGAGAGAGGGTGTTAATATGAGCCAAGTGACCCAGGAATAAGTTAGGTTACTGGCAGGAGGAAGTGCCCTATCGAATTGTTCGACCGGAAGATGGAGAGAGTGCCCTGACATGAGTGTTACACAGAAATATGTGTCGCCCATACCTTTCTGAGGCGGAAATACGGGAGAAGGTGCTCCCCCTGAAAATCCTACTAGAAACAGTTACTGAACTGGCGGCCGATCATGACGACGGCCAGTGAACTGACTGGAACCTCAGATCTCTTGGAAGAACCTCTATTGAGAGAACAGCGCAGGACAAAACGATCCAATGCAGGCATTCCTCCTAGGCAGTACGCACAAAATGAATTCATCTGGACACAAATCCAACAGAAGACTCAGGAATGTGTGCAGCTCTTGGCAGAAGTTGGACTACCTTTAAAGAAGCAACACATACTTGTAAACTTCCCTCACCCAGGGACTGGGGAGCTAAAAGAAGAGAGTAATATAAGAAGACAAGACACTGTGGAATCATAACAGCAAGGAGGCATGGCAGAGGGGAGGAGCTTGATCAGAACGCCGGGTACAGTGTTGTCAGAGAAAACCAACTCAGGAGAAAAACAGTGCGTGTGTAAGTTCTGAAGTGATTGTGGAACCGATGAGAGAGACCGGAGAAGCGACAGTAGTGTCCGGAGCTCCCGTCAGGAAGAAAAGTGCCAGGCATGCACCCAACACAGATGTCGACAGTCAAGCCCCGAAAACCCAAGCGACACCAGTCAAGGTACCAGCCCAGATGTCGACGCTCAAGCCTCGAAGATCCGAGCAACGTCAGGTGATGTCGGTCGACAGAACGGGAGCAGGTAACGGCGGCACAGTTCTCAGACATGTCCGCCAGCAACAGGACGTCGCAGAAGCTCTGGAGGTGTCAGATCGGAGATTCACGGTCGGGCCAGCAACCAGGAAAGAGATGCAAGACGGGCCGTTACCTCTGAGTGGCATTGCAAAAGTGGATAGAGAGTGACGGGGGAAACGGGCAGCAAGTTGTGATTGGAATGAGTATTGCCAAGGCTTTAAAAGACTGCCCATTGCCCGGTATAGTTAATGACAATTTACAATGTGGGAAATAAATATTTGATCCCTTGCTGTTTTTGTAAGTTTGCCCACTGACAAAGACATGAACAGTCTATAATCTTAAGGGTAGGTTAATTTTAACATTGAGAGATAGAATATCCCCAAAAAATCAAGAAAATCACATTGTATAAATTAGATAATTTTTTTGCATTTTGCAGTGAGAAATAAGTATTTGATCCCTCTGGCAAACAACACTTAATACTTGGTGGCAAAACCCTTGTTGGCAAGCACAGCAGTCAGACGTTTTTTTGTAGTTGATGATGAGGGTTGCGCACATGTCAGGATGAATTTTGGTCCACTCCTCTTTGCAGATCATCTCTAAATCATTAAGATTTTGAGGCTGTCGCTTGGAAACTCAGAGCTTAAACTCACTCCATAAGTTTTCTATGGGATTAAGCTCTGGAGACTGGCTAGGCCACTCCATGACCTTACTGTGCTTCTTTTTGAGCCACTCCTTTATTGCCTTGGCTGTATGTTTTGGGTCATTGTCTTGCTGGAAGACCCAGCCACAACCCATCTTCAATGCTCTTACTGAGAGAAGGAGGTTGTTGGCCAAAATCTCATGATACATGACCTCATCCATCTTCCCTTCAGTACGGTACAGTCATCATGTCCCCTTTGCAGAAAAGCACCCCCAAAGTATAATGTTTCCCTCACCATGCTTCACAGTTGGGATGATGTTCTTAGGGTTGTACTCATCTTTCTTCTTCCTCCAAACACGGCGAGTTGAGTTAATGCCAAAGAGCTGAATTTTTGTCTCATCTGACCACAGCGCCTTCTCCCAATAACTCACAGAATCATCCAGGTGTTCATTGGCAAACTTCAGATGGCCTGCACATGTGCCTTCTTGAGCCGGGGGACCTTGCGGGCACTGCAGGATTTTAAACCTTTAAGACGTAATGTGTTACCAATAGTTTTCTTGGTGACTGTGGTCGAAGCTGCCTTGAGATCATTAACAATTCCCCCCGTGTAGTTTTAGGCTGATCTCTCACCTTCCTCATGATCAAAGATACCCCACAAGGTGAGATTTTGCATATTGCCCCAGATCGATGTCGATTGACAGTCATTTTGTATTTCCTCCATTTTCTTGCTATTGCACCAACAGTTGTCTCCTTCTCACCCAGCGTCTTACTTATGGTTTTGTAGCCCATTCCAGCATTGTGCAGGTCTATGATCTTGTCCCTGACATCCTTAGAAAGCTCTTTGGTCTTGCCCATGTTGTAGAGGTTAGAGTCTGACTGATTAATTGAGTTTGTGGACAGGAGTCTTTAATACAGGTGACTATGTAAGACAGCTGTCTTTATTGCAGGTAATGAGTTGATTAGGAGCGTCTAACTGGTCTGTAGGAGCCAGGAGCCTGGTCAGTATCCGGCTATAGACCTGATATGACGGGCCTCCGCGCCCGGAAATGAGTCACCAATGAGCATGGCGCGCACATACTAAAAAAGCATATCGTAGTGAGTGCCCTGAGAGATTTACTAAAGAGAACCTGTCACGGAGCGCTCCATGCGTGGCCGATTTTTTATAAGAAAACTACAAAAAAGATAAGGATTATAGAATTATATGTGCAAAGAAGAAGAAACATCTATGTGAGTTATCTACAAGGCTGTGAAGAAGAAGACGTTGTGAGCCAGGTAGCAAAGAGGCTTTAAAAGATGGAGGGAGACACACCTCTTTTGGTTGACTCAAGCCGGCAAAGGGTCTTCCAGAGAGAGAGAGATGTGAGCACTTAACTTTTGCTTAAATTGCATTTGGTAATACTAGAATAGAGAAAACGCGTCCTTGTATGGAGTGGTTCCGAATAGAGATGAGCGGTGTTCGACTCGAACTGTTCGCCAATCTCAAATTCGAGCTGTTTTGGGCTGTGTTCGAGCCGTTCGGCGAACCCGAATGATTTGAAAAAAATTCGGCTGTTCGAGGTTATGTTCGATAACTGTTAGTGCACCAAAATCATAACTGGATTTTTTCTCAGTAATGCTGAAAATTAATGTTAATACGCAGTTTGAGTGTACAGCGGGGTGGGGGATGGATCTCTGCAGAAATAATGAAGATCTCCATTTTTTTTTCTCTTTCCCGCATTTACAGTGGGGAGGTGCAATCTATCAGCCTATCAGCAGCGCACACATGGAGCAAACTGCTTTTTTTCACACAAGCAAGGGCATGTGTCATTGGCAGTGTATGTCACATGTCCTTGCCCTATAAGACCCAGCCATTTTCCCCATCGCCACCATTTTCTCACTGCTGCAGCTGCATGTTAGACGGCACCGCTGTTGCTGTGTGCGCTATACTTTGTAAATTTGAAGCCAATTTTCGCACAAATCTACAGATAGCTTGGGAGTAGGGAATAGTTGTGATTGCAGTCCTTTTAAGGACTAGGTTACATCATTTCCTATGACTTTTATCAGGCAGGTCTGTGCTTTTAAATAGATAGGTTGGGAGTAAAGACTAATTGTAATTGCAGTCCTTTTCAGGGCTAGGTTACATCAGTTCCTATCACTTTTATCAGGCAGGTCTGTGCTCTTAAATAGATAGGTTGGGAGAAAAGACTAATTGTAATTGCAGTCCTTTCCAGGACTAGGTTACATCAGTTCCTATCACTTTTTGCCAGGCAGGTCTGTGCCAGTGCTGTGCAAGTTTTTTTCACAGCATTTGGCTAAATCTAGCAAAGCAAATCCTTTTTGTCCTCTTGCAGTGTGTGTTAGTCAGTGGAGAAGCCTATCTGTGTTGCAAGCTACACCACCTGTGTATAGAATACAAATTTTTTTACTGCACCTAGTGAAGTAAAACCTTTTGGGCATAGCATCATTCTATTAGTCCTCTACCAGGTTGCAAATTCAAAATAATTTTTATCTGCATATAGCGCTGAAAAAATATTTTGGCTTGTAGCAGTGTGTGGGACTTGTTCTATTAGTCCATCTATACTAACCTCCATCAGGTTGCAAATTCAATATAATTTTTTTCTGCATCTAGCTCTGAAAAAATATTTCGGCTTTAGCAGTGTGTGGGACTTGTTCTATTAGTCCATCTATACTAACCTCCAACAGGTTGCAAATTCAAAATAATTTTTATCTGCATCTAGCTCTGAAAAAAATATTTTGGCTTGTAGCAGTGTGTGGGACTTGTTCTATTAGTCCATCTATACTAACCTCCACCAGGTTACAAATTCAATCTAATTTTTTTCTGCATCTAGCTCTGAAAAAGTATTTCGGCTTGTAGCAGTGTGTGGGACTTGTTCTATTAGTCCATCTATACTAACCTCCACCAGGTTGCAAATTCAATGTAATTTTTTTCTGCATCTAGCTCTGAAAAAATGTTTCGGCTTGTAGCAGTATGTGGGACTGGTTCTATTAGTCCATCTATACTAACCTCCAGCAGGTTGCAAATTCAAAATAATTTTTATCTGCATCTAGCTCTGCAAAAATATTTCGGCTTGTAGCAGTGTGTGGGACTTGTTCTATTAGTCCATCTATACTAACCTCCAGCAGGTTGCAAATTCAAAATAATTTTTATCTGCATCTAGCTCTGAAAAAATATTTCGGCTTGTAGCAGTGTGTGGGACTTGCTCTATTAGTCCATCTATACTAACCTGCATCAGGTTGCAAATTCAATCAAATTTTTTTCTGCATCTAGCTCTGAAAAAATATTTTGGCTTGTAGCAGTGTGTGGGACTTGTTCTATTAGTCCATCTATACTAACCTCCAGCAGGTTGCAAATTCAAAATAATTTTTTATCTGCATCTAGCTCTGAAAAAATATTTTGGCTTGTAGCAGTGTGTGGGACTTGTTCTATTAGTCCATCAATACTAACCTCCACCAGGATGCAAATTCAATATAATTTTTTTCTGCATCTAGCTCTGAAAAAATATTTCGGCTTGTAGCAGTGTGTGGGACTTGTTCTATTAGTCCATCTATACTAACCTCCAGCAGGTTGCAAATTCAAAATAATTTTTATCTGCATCTAGCTCTGAAAAAATATCTCGGCTTGTAGCAGTGTGTGGGACTTGTTCTATTAGTCCATCTATACTAACCTCCACCAGGTTGCAAATTCAATCAAATTTTTTTCAGCATCTAGCTCTGAAAAAATATTTCGGCTTGTAGCTGTGTGTGGAACTTGTTCTATTAGTCCATCTATACTAACCTCCAGCAGGTTGCAAATTCAAAATAATTTTTATCTGCATCTAACTCAGCCAATACTTATGGGTAATACCACAGTTTGGCCACTCAGCTCTGCTCGGTTCCCATCCATTGTTTTTTGTACAAACAGCTCCAGAGCTGTGAATTAGTTAACCACCAAAATGAGTAGAAAAAGGCCTGCTGCTGGTGGAAAGGGGAATAGGCGTGTTGGGAAGGGAAAAAAAGGTTGTGTCCGTGGGGTACGTGTTAAAGCAACAGTAACATCTGCAGAAGAAAGACCATCTTCCAGCCAAACTAAGATGTCTACTTCTTTTTGCGGACAATGTGATAAGATCCCTTTCTTATGGCCACGCCAATCGCTACAAATTCCAGATGAGGCACAAAAACAGCAGGTGCTTCAACGGATATCAAGTGCTCCTTTAAGTGGGCTCTCCTCCACCTCAACTTCAACATCACAAATACTCCAGTCCCCAGAGGTGTCACCCCAATCGCACTTGCTTCCTCACAGCTCCCAAGTCTCCAGCTGCCCATCTGAGTATGGGGTAGAACTGATGGTTGAGTCTGCAGAGCTGTTAATGACGCGCCCCTGGGCCTGTGTCGCGCTGCGTTGCGCACGTGGGAGCTTACCCGGAGCCAGATCTGTTGAGGGTTGTAGTCTCGTGGCGGTGACCCGGTCCGTGCCCAGGGAGTCAAACTGAGCGGCGATGTATCAGCGGTAGATGTTGGACGACTACGCCACCCGTTGAGTACAGCTAAGGAGCTGCTGCTGCAGGGCAGACCGCTGAGGCCGGTGGTAGGATTGTGCAGCGTGATAGTATAACCCCCAACGGGAGGGGTATGGCCTCAGGGCAGCCGACGTGGATGATGGGGGTAGCAGGAACCACTCGGAGACGGTACGGTGTAGTTCAGGGTCTTTACTGGTGACAAAGATAGACCCTCCCGGAGTACTGGCTAGCGATTGGGGCCTGGTCAGTCCTTGAGCAGATGGGATCTCCCCTGGCCAGGCGGAGTTGTAGGCCTCCCAAACTAACTGTACTCTTCTGGCTACCTTGCTAGAGGCGGGTATAAGTAGCCCACGTCCCTGAGTGTACCGTGTGGTGCTCACCCGTATGGCCGGTGACTCGGGGCCTTCTAGTAGCTTCCGCTCCACGACGGCGGTGCTGGTCCCACGCGTGTGACCGTGCCTTCGAGTTTCTTGGCCAGAGGACCTGGAATCCCCTGCCTGACGGATTCTGCTGCTGGGTAGGAGTTAGTCCCCACAGCCTCGGACTCCGGGTCCGGTAAGAAATCTTCTCAGTCAGGGCGAGCTCTGCAGCTGCCAGCCCCTGATTCCTTGTAACACTGCTCCCACAGAGCTCCTGATGTTCTGTTCCTATATTTGCTTCTTTTCTCTGTCTCTACTTCTTCTCTACTCACTAACCCTGCCTCAGCCCTAGGTTTATATAGGGGAAGTTCTTCCCCTCCCAGGACTGGGCAGGAGGTGTGGCATGCATAGGATTCCTGACCAAGAGACCTCCCACCTGCTCTCAGACGTAATATCTCTATCACTGTGGCAACCAGACCCCTGGGGTGTCACATTCCCCCCTAGTGAAATTCAGTACTCCGGGACTAAACATATTTTAGAAAAACATAACAAGATATAACAATAACAATACAATAAAGAAACACATAAAGGTGGTCACGGCATGTCCGTAACCGGGTGCAGTCTTTGAAGAAAGCAAGGTGTCCATTTCACCAAAACAGGGAGACGTAACCAGGTAGGGGTCTGTCCTGCCCCGAGTCCTTAACAGTCTTTAGTCCGTCCTGGGTTACGCTCCATCTATGTACACAGGATTCCCGGTAAATCCACCAAAGACTCCTATAAACAACTAGAAACACATAATTATACACAAGCAACAAGAAAAACAGGTAACCACAAATAAAACAATTTATACACTTCAAATCCTCCAACGTGCGGGTAACTGGCCTCTAGTGGCCCTAGTGGACCTACGGAGCTGACTGTCTGGCCCTGAACTACAGGGTGTAGGAGCTGTCAAGGGTAAATTGGGCAGCTGTCTACGGGCCCTTTGGCTCACTAGGGATATGGCAGGCTCACTGCAAGCAGAGGGTTGATCCTCCTGATCTGCTGGTGTGGGGTCTTCTGCCTCCTGGACCGGCTGTTCTTCCAGCTCTACCTGTTGCTCCATAGGTGCTTGGGATGCTGGTTGGAGGAAGGTGAGTACGGGTACCACAACTGCACCATTGACTTGAGTCCAAGACCGAGGGAAGTCTCCGAGCACAGTACTAACCATATCTTCCCTTTCCTCTACGGGTCGATGGTCTTCTTGTTCCTCTTCAGGGTTCCGTAGCTGTTCAGGACACTTCTTCAGGTGATCCCGGGATACAATGGCTGTGGTCTCCCCTCCGTCTTTACTGATGGTACAGACCTTCGGGTTCTCGTGGCTTGAGGGCAGTACGGTGTACGGGTCCTTCTCCCACTGGTCGTCCAACTTGTGGAGCCGTCTTTTCCTCTTCAAGACCTGCTCTCCGGGCACCAGGGGAACAGCGGGAGCATACTGGTTGTAAGTTTTCTCTTGTCTCTCCCTAGCCTGACAGAGACTTCGCTCCACGCTCTCCTGTACTTTCCGGTACTGCTGCTGCCTCTCTGTGTCCCAGTCTGCTTCTGGTGAAGTGTTCTCGGGTGTCAGGACTCCCATTTCCAGGTCAACAGGTAACTTACCAGGTCTCGCCCTCATTAGGTAAGCCGGGGTACAGTTGGTGGAACCTACCGGGATGTGGTTGTATAGGTCCACCAGATCGGGCAGCTTCTCAGGCCACAGACTGCGTTCTTCCAGGGGCAACGTTTTCAGAAGATCCATTACCACCTGGTTCATTTTCTCACAAAGTCCATTAGTTTGCGGATGATAGGGTGTCGTCCTTATCTTCCGGCAGCCATACAGATTGCAGAATTCCTGGAAGACCTCCGCTTCAAAGGCAGGTCCCTGGTCCGTCAGCACTTGGTCCGGGTACCCGTGTGGATGGCAGAAGTGCTGCTGGAAGGCTCTAGCTGCTGTTTGAGCCGTTAAGTCCTTGACGGGGACGACAACCAAGAACCGGGAGTAATGATCCACGATGGTTAACGCGTAGACGTAGCCACTTCTGCTTGGGGTCAGTTTTACATGATCCAAGGCTACCAGTTCCAACGGCTGCCGGGTGACGATGGACTGCAGGGGAGTCTTCTGGCTGGCACGGTCCTTCCTCCTCAGGTTGCACGGGCCACAGTCTCTGCACCACCTCTCGATGGTTCCCCTCATGCCTACCCAATGGAACCGCCCGCGCAGCAGGAACTCCAGCTTCTTCCATCCGAAATGCCCAGCTCCATCGTGGTATGCCTCCATCACCATGGCTGCGTCTCGTCGTGGCACCACTACTTGCCAGATTAGTTCATGCGTCCGGGAGTTAACCATCCTGCGGCACAACTTCCCCTTGTAAAGGAACAGTCTACTCTTTTCTGCCCACAGTTGCTTGGCTTCCTCCGGAGCGTCTGGGTCAAGGCGAGCCTCTGGCCGAGTCAGCATCTCCTTCACCAGCCGGACGGCAGGGTCACTGTCTTGCGTTTCCGCCCAGTTGTAGTGAGGTAAGGGGTTAAGCGTAGCGCCTTGCTTACTCCTTACCCGATGGGAATACTGGATAGTCCCATGACGTGAAACGCGGGGAGTTCGACTTCTTCCAGTCCCTCTGGATCTTCTCCTACGTCCGGTAGGTTTGGCATCCTGGACAGGGCGTCCGCGTTGGTATTGGAGCGTCCTGCCCGGTATTTGATGGTGAACTCGTAGTTGGACAGGCGGGCCATCCATCTCTGCTCTAGGGCACCGAGTCTTGCCGTGTCCAGGTGTGTCAACGGGTTGTTATCCGTGTACACGACGAACCGGGAAGAAGCGAGGTAGTGCTTAAAGCGTTCGGTGACTGCCCACACCACTGCCAGGAACTCTAGCTTAAATGAGCTGTAATTCTCAGGGTTTCTTTCGGTGGGTCGCAGTTTTCGGCTGGCGTAAGCGATTACTCGCTCTTTCCCCTGCTGGATCTGGGACAGCACGGCTCCTAGCCCGATGTTACTTGCGTCGGTGTAGAGGATAAAGGGCTGGCTGTAATCCGGGTACGCCAGGATTTCATCCCCCGTGAGGGCCATCTTCAGCTGGCGGAAGGACTCTTCTTCCAACTTCTCCCATCTGAAGGACGGCTTCTGGTTCTTGGCCTTCCGGGACTGGCCTATCAGGAGGTCCTGCATAGGAGCTGCCTTTTTGGTGAAACCGGGGATGAACCTGCGGTAGTAGCCTACCAACCCGAGGAACTGCCGCACTTCCTTTACACTGGAGGGACTTGGCCATTCCTTAATTGCGGTGATCTTATCAGGGTCGGGAGCCACTCCGTCAGCGCTCACCACGTGTCCCAGGTACTGCACCTTTGGTTTCAGGAGGTGACACTTGGAGGGTTTCACCTTTAGGCCGTAGCTTGCCAGAGCTTCGAACACTTCCGCCAGGTGTTTCAGGTGGTCCTCATAAGTCTTAGAATATACGATGACATCGTCCAGGTACAACAGGACCGTCTCGAAGTTTCTGTGGCCCAGACAGCACTCCATTAATCGTTGGAAGGTTCCTGGTGCGTTGCAGAGTCCGAACGGCATACAGGTAAACTCGCTAAGTCCCATCGGGGTGGTGAATGCGGTCTTCTCCCGGTCCGCCTCTGCTACAGGAACCTGCCAGTACCCACTAGTGAGATCCAAGGTAGAGAAGAAGTTAGCAGATCTTAAAGCAGCCAAAGACTCCTCTATCCTTGGTAAGGGGTACGCATCCTTGTGTGTGATACGGTTGATTTTCCGGTAATCTACACACATCCTCATGGTGTTGTCTTTCTTTTTGACTAAGACTAGTGGAGCTGCCCAGGGGCTACAGCTATCCCTGATCACCCCAGCCTCCTTCATGTCTCTAAGCATCCCCTTGGCGTGTTGGTAGTGTGCAGGGGGTACGGGTCGATACCTCTCTTTTATGGGAGGATGGTCTCCCGTGGGGATGTGGTGTTCTACCCCCTTGACTCGCCCGAAGTCTAACGGGTGTTTACTAAACACTCTCTCGTACTCTTGAACCACCCGATAGACTCCCTGTTTCTGGTGTGAGGGAGTGGAGTCAGTACCCAAATGTAGTTGCTGACACCAGTCCTCCATTGTTTTCTTAGAGCCGTTACCTTCCTCCGGGTGAGATGGAGGCAAGGGTTCCACAGATTGTATAGCATTTTGGTTAATGGTATATAATTTGGCTAGCGTGGCATACCGGGGCAGGTACACTTCCCTCTTCCCGATATTGATTATGCGAATGGGCACCCTCCCATCGCGTACATTAACCACCCCCCGTGCTGTCAAGATGGTGGGCCTACTGTCTGAGTAAACTGGTTCTACCATTGCCTGGTAATCTCTACCTCTCAGACCAATAGCTGCCCGGCACCAAATCATCATTTCACTTTTTGGGGGCATGGCAATAGGGAAAGGGTCACACATTCTCACGCTACCAATCTCACCGCCGGAGAGTTCCACCTGTTGCCGTCGCATCAGTGCCCGGATCTCTTTTTGGAGCACTCGCTGCTCGCCGGAGTTGGCGTTCTTGGCAACCTGCTGTAAAAGGAAAATCACCTCTGCAAGACAATTTTCAATTACATTAGTTCCTAGAGTTATCTTTGGGTGACTCTCGTGTTTGTCAATGTCTACAATGATCAGTTCCTGTGCTGCCAGTTCAACTCTACCAATTTTAATGGTCACCTCTTTAAATCCGATCTGTGGCACGGGCTGACCATTGCTGGCGATGATACTCAAGTCGTCGTCAGGGTAGCGGGTAATATCCGAGTCATTCCAGTACTGCTTGAAGAGCACGTACGGGATGGTGGTGACCTGTGACCCGGTGTCCAGTAGGGCACTCATAGGAATGCCATCCAGTACCACAGGCAAGACTGGACGTCCTCCCACATATTTGTCGCGCCAGTTCGATGGGCCTGATGATCTTTTTCCTAGGGGTTGGCCCTCTACCCTAGGTTGTGCCAGTTTAAAGGACAGTACCTTGCCATATGTCCGGGTTGATTACAGCGGCGGCAGATGGGTCGTCCGTCCTCGTTGTATCGGTCGCTGGGTCTTCCTCTGGCCTGTGGGGTCCTTCTTGGTCGACGCCACGGGATGTCCTCCGGTCCGGATGCCAGCTGGATCTTCCCTGGAGTAGAAACCTGTAAAGACTGCACAGTTCGGGTTAGCGCAGCAACGCTTTTAGCTAGCTCTTGGACCTGATGGTGCAGGTCTGGAGCCGGGTCATTGTTCAAAGCCTGCGCATCAGCTCCCACAGGCCCTGCCGACAAGGGCGCCGCCTCCTGGTGGTAAGTGGTAGTGGGGCGTCTGGGGGTCACAACGCCACTTGGTGCCGGTTCTCGAAGCACCCGGATGGCTCTGTCCTTGAACTGTGCAAATCCCAGATGAGGGTCCTGTAAGGCCATTGCCCGCAACTGGGTTCGGTGGGCATTGCAATATAAACCCTCTATAAATTGTTCAGTCAACAGCCTGTCCTCGTCTCCCACGCCGTCAGGGTCGGTCTGCTTAATGGCTCTCAGGGCCTCTTGTAGGTTCAGGGCATAGTCCCTTATACTCTCATGTGCCCGCTGTTTGCACCCGTAGAATCTAAGCTTGATCTCGGCTGAGGTGCGGGTATCAAAGGTGTCCCTTAGCCGGGTTAGTATCCCTGCGACAGTCCTCCCCCCAGGTGGCCAGGACTTTACCTCCCTTCGGGCTGCCCCAGTTAATTGGGACACCAGGATGCTCACTTTTTGCTCTTCTGTGAGGGGGTACACCTGGAAGAGGCTATCCAGCTTTTCTCTAAAGTCATGCAGGGTATGTGACTCCCCTGAGTACTGGGGTAGCCAGGCCGCTCCCGGGATATAGGGCATGGTGAAAGGCATGACTGCAGCAGCGGTGGCGCTAGCGGGGGTTGAGGCAGTGAAGCTCTCCTCCGTATCCGACATCCTCCTCCCCCCTAGTGGACCGTGGCCTACCTTGCGATGATCCTCTTCCGTAGGCCGCGGCTCCGCAGTAGATCGTCAGGGTTGAGGACCTTCCGTCGCGCTCCTGTGACGTCGGCGTCTGCTGGGCTCCTTCCAGGACCTTACGCGACGTCCGGACGTGAGGCGGGGCTTCAGTTCTCGCGCGCTTTCGGAGTCCACGCCCCTCTTCTTCCCGCGCGACGTCTTCAAGATGGCGTCCAACGGCGGGAAAACTCCACGGAAGGCGGAAAGAAGGCTGGAAATGGCGCCGGATGGCGGGAATCTTCACCGATGGCGGGAAGAAGGCTGAAGATGGCGCCGGATGGCGGGAATCTTCACCACAGGTAAGTTTGAACAGTCTTTTTCAGGCACGCAGTACCCGGTGGTTGCGGGCACGAGATCCTGCCGACTACGCCAAAAGTTGACGCGCCCCTGGGCCTGTGTCGCGCTGCGTTGCGCACGCGGGAGCTTACCCGGAGCCAGATCTGTTGAGGGTTGTAGTCTCGTGGCGGTGACCCGGTCCGTGCCCAGGGAGTCAAACTGAGCGGCGATGTATCAGCGGTAGATGTTGGACGACTACGCCACCCGTTGAGTACAGCTAAGGAGCTGCTGCTGCAGGGCAGACCGCTGAGGCCGGTGGTAGGATTGTGCAGCGTGATAGTATAACCCCCAACGGGAGGGGTATGGCCTCAGGGCAGCCGACGTGGATGATGGGGGTAGCAGGAACCACTCGGAGACGGTACGGTGTAGTTCAGGGTCTTTACTGGTGACAAAGATAGACCCTCCCGGAGTACTGGCTAGCGATTGGGGCCTGGTCAGTCCTTGAGCAGATGGGATCTCCCCTGGCCAGGCGGAGTTGTAGGCCTCCCAAACTAACTGTACTCTTCTGGCTACCTTGCTAGAGGCGGGTATAAGTAGCCCACGTCCCTGAGTGTACCGTGTGGTGCTCACCCGTATGGCCGGTGACTCGGGGCCTTCTAGTAGCTTCCGCTCCACGACGGCGGTGCTGGTCCCACGCGTGTGACCGTGCCTTCGGGTTTCTTGGCCAGAGGACCTGGAATCCCCTGCCTGACGGATTCTGCTGCTGGGTAGGAGTTAGTCCCCACAGCCTCGGACTCCGGGTCCGGTAAGAAATCTTCTCAGTCAGGGCGAGCTCTGCAGCTGCCAGCCCCTGATTCCTTGTAACACTGCTCCCACAGAGCTCCTGATGTTCTGTTCCTATATTTGCTTCTTTTCTCTGTCTCTACTTCTTCTCTACTCACTAACCCTGCCTCAGCCCTAGGTTTATATAGGGGAAGTTCTTCCCCTCCCAGGACTGGGCAGGAGGTGTGGCATGCATAGGATTCCTGACCAAGAGACCTCCCACCTGCTCTCAGACGTAATATCTCTATCACTGTGGCAACCAGACCCCTGGGGTGTCACATTAACTCATACTATAGCCTGGGAATCAGAGATCGGCTCCAGAGCTTCTGTGAATCCAGACGAGGAAATGATCTGCACTGATGCCCAGAATCTTTATGAGTCGGATCCAGGACCAGACGCAGAAGGTTCGGACCATAATGTAGACCCTCGTTCCCAAACTGTAACTCCTGTTGGTGGAGACAATGAGGAAGATGATGATGAGACTCAAATACCTGATTGGAGTGACAACTTTAGTTTTTTGTCAGGGCAGGAAGAGGTTGGCTCTGAGGACGACGGGTGTGATAACACACAGGGTGATGATGACTAGGTTGGAGATCCCACTTACTGTCAACCCACAGTCAGCCAAGAGATGAGGTCAGCAGAGGAGGTGGAGGAGGATGCTAGTGACGACGAGGTCAGGTTGCGCCTTCCTGGACAGAGACGTAGTACTGGAAGCACGTCAACAACTGCATCCTCAAACACAACTCTGCCTCTGACCACAAGTCGTGGTGGCTCTTCAGGGCATTTTTTCAGATCGATAAAGATGACTCAACTCGTGTTATCTGTAACATTTGTCAGCAAAAGCTAAGTAGAGGCCAAAAAATACATAGTTTGAGTACTTCATGCATGAACCGGCACATGGATATGAAGCATAAGTTGCAGTGAGAAGCTCACTGTGCTACAATGCGGCCTAGCCGGCCGGGCCAACCACCGTCTGCCACATCTTGTGTATCCGCGGCCTCTTCATCCTCTGTGACTGGGGGGACAGCAGTCACACCTGTTTTGGACCGCAGACCTGCCACCTCTTTACCCGCAACAGCCAGCGTGATTGCCAGGTCATCATTTTCTTTGGAGGTGGAAACACCAGCTGGTGTTGAGCGCTGTCCGACGTCAATAGCACCACCTTTGGATCAAGGCAACCTAACATGTCCGCCTGCATCTTCCTCACAGACCGGCAGTTTGCCGGGGACACCCTTCTCAACCCCGTCTAAGCACAACAGCCAGCCCTCGGTCCCTCAGATGTGGACAAGTAAAAGACCATTTCTTCCTAGCCATGAGAAAGCTAAGAGGTTGAATTTCACCATCTGCAAGCTCTTGGCTACAGAAATGCTTCCTTTCCGCCTGGTGGACACAGAGGATTTTCGAGACCATATGTCCGTCGCAGTGCCCCAGTACCAGATGCCCAGTCGGCACTACTTCTCAAAGAAAGGTGTGCCTGCGCTCCACCAGCATGTCGCACACAACATCACCTCTTCTTTGAGAAACTCTGTGTGTGACAGGGTGCATTTCACCACAGACACTTGGACGAGTAGGCATGGACAGGGGCGTTACATGTCGCTGACTGGGCACTGGGTAACTATGGTGACAGCAGGACAAGGGGCTGCTGTCCAAGTCTTGCCATCCCCACGAGTTGTGTGTCAATCCTCTTTATCTCAAAGTTCCTCCACTGCTTCTGCCTCCTCAACCTCCTCTCGGTCCTCCACCTGCACCCAAAGCCTGTCTGGTCATGCCACAAGCTTTCTAACTGCGCAGAAGGGATCCTGCACACCTCCTTACTATGCTGGCAGCAGGGCTCAACGTCATCAGGCGGTTTTTACTTTGAAATGTCTGGGTAATGTGAGTCACACAGCTGAGGAGTTGTGGTCATGTCTGGAGAACCAGTTTCATGAATGGTTGTCTCCACTGGACCTGAAGCCAGGGAAGGCCGTGTGCAACAATGCTGCAAACCTCGGTGCAGTCCTTCACCGGGGCAATGTCACACACGTGCCTTGTTTGGCTCACGTGCTGAACCTGGTTGTCCAGCAATTTTTAGCCCACTATCCTGGACTAGATGGCCTTCTGCAGAGGGCACGGTCGCTGTGTGCTCAATTCCGCCGTTTGCATCCCGCAGCTCAGCGACTTACATCTCTACAGAAGTCGTTGGGCCTGCCACTTCACCGGCTAAAATGCGATGTGCCTACCCGGTGGAAGTCAACTCTGCACATGTTGCAGCGACTGTGGCAGCACCGACAAGCCCTGGTGCAATACGTTGTGACGTATAGCCTGGGCCAACGAGATCCAGAGGTGGGGCAAATCACGCTGGAGGAGTGATCTCAGATCAGGGACCTATGCACTCATCTGCACAGTTTTGAAATGGCGACGAAGATGTTTAATGCTGACGATGCCATTATCAGCATGACTATTCCGGTGATTTACATGCTGGAGCACATGTTAAACAGAATTCGGAGTCAGGTGGTGGCACAAGAGGAGGTAGAGGAAGTAGAGGACGAGGAGTTGTATGCAGAAGGGCTAACATCTGCAAGGTACAGACGGTCGGCAGCACCAAGGCGGCAGGCATGTGAGGGTGGGGGAGATGGTTTTACAAGGGCGCATGGTAGCAGCCAAACTAGTGAGGAAGGTGCAGGTGCCCAGGAAGAAGTGGAGGACGAACTGATGGAAGACTCATCAGATGAGGGAGACCTTGATCACATTTCTGTTGTGCGAGGTTGCGGGGAGAGGGCAGAGGAAGGAAGCATGATTGTTACCTCGCCACCAACACAACAAGGACTTGGCACTCCTGGATGCGCAAGACACATGAGTGCCTTCTTGCTGCTCTACCTGCAACATGACCCTCGAATTGTGAGAATTAGAAATAATCCTGACTACTGGGTTGCCACACTGTTAGATCCCCGGTACAAAAGTAAATTTGCAGAAATTATTCCTGCCATAGAAAGAGATGCACGCATGCAGGAGTATCAGCAGAGACTGTTGCAGAATCTTACATGTGCTTTTCCCCAAAACACTAGTGGTGCACGTAGTGAATCTCACAGTTCCAACTTGCCAACCGTGGGACCGTCGAGTGTTCAGCACTCAAAACGTAACAGAAACACAGTATTTGCTGGTAACATCAATTTTGCAGAATCATTTCACCACTTTTTTAGCCCATCCTTTGCAAGGCCACAGGAGACAAGAAGTCTGACACATAGTCAACGCCTAGAGACGATGGTACAGGAGTATCTCCAAGTAAACATTGAAGCCATGACTGTGTCACCGGACCCTTGCTCTTTTTGGGCTTCCAATCTGGATAAATGGCCAGTGGTCGCCACTTACGCCTTGGAGATCTTGTCATGTCCCGCAGCCAGCGTTCTGTCTGAACGTGTGTTCAGCGCTGCTGGTGATGTGCTGACAGATAAGCGCACGAGGCTCTCCACTGATAATGTAGACAGACTCACATTCATAAAGATGAACAAATCATGGATCCGATACGACTTTTCTACCCCTGTGTCATCCTGGGGAGAGTAAAAGCTTGATGATTTGTTAAAATCACCTCACCAACCATTTTAAGCTTTCAAATTACTAATCATGTTTATCTGTATCTTGGCTGGAAAATAATTTGGGCCTTGTAGCAGTGTGCAGTACTGATTTTATTAGGCCATCTCTACTAAACTCCACCAGATTTAAAATTACTAATCTTGTTTATCTGTATCTTGGCTGGAAAATAATTTGGGCCTTGTAGCAGTGTGCAGTACTGATTCTATTAGGCCATCTATACTAAACTCCACCAGATTTAAAATTACTAATCATGTTTATCTGTATCTTGGCTGGAAAATAATTTGGGCTTTGTAGCAGTTTGCAGTACTCATTCTATTAGGCCATCTATACTAAGCTCCACCAGATTTCAAATTAAAAATAATTTTTAGCTGCATCTAGCCCGGAAAATAATTTTGGGGCTCCTAGATGCGCAAGACACATGAGTGCCTTCTTGCTGCACTACCTGCAACATAACCCTCAGATTGTCAGAATTCGAAGTAATCCTGACTACTGGGTTGCCACACTCTTAGATCCCCCACACTCTTCTATCAACCTTTTCATTTTAATAAAGAGCAAAAAAATGGTCATTTTTGAAATTATAAGCATTAGCAGGTTATTAGAAACTGAAATCAAACAGTTTTCAACTCAAAACTTTATTCTAGGTGATGTTACATTTGCACATAGGACCCCTTGTTCGAAAGGAGCTTCTGAACTCTCTCATCCATTGAATTTGTCAGGTTTTGGATTTTTTCTTCTTCAATTCTATTGCATGAGGACAGAATACCCTCCCAGAGCTGTTGCTTAGATGTGAACTGCCTCCCGCCATCATAGACACTCCTTTTGATGATGCTCCAGAGGTTCTGAACGGGGTTGAGGTCAGGGGAGCATGGGGGTCACACCATAAGTTTGTCCCCTTTTATGCCCATATCAGCCAGAGATGCAGATGTGTTATGTGCAGCATGAGACGGTGCATTATCATGCATGAAAATGATCTTGCTGTGGAATACACGGTTCTTCTTCTTGAACCATTGCAGGAAGTGCTGTTTGAGAAACTCCACATACATTATGGAGTTCATCTTTACCCCTTCAGAGATCCTAAAGGGGCCAACAATCTCTCTCCCCATGATTCCAGCCCAAAACATTACTCCATCTCCTCCTTGTTGGCGCCGTAGCCGTGTTTGCATGGGGTGTCCATCAACCAGCCATCCTCCACTCCATCCATCTGGACCATCGAGCGTTGCACGGCACTCATCGGTGAACAAAACAGTTTTGAAGTCAGTCTTCATGTATTGTTTGGCCCACTGGAGCCATTTCTGCTTGTGTGCAGTGGATAGAGGAGGTCGACAGGATGGCTTACGCACAGCTGCAAACCTCTGAAGGACTCTGCATCTTGTTGTTCGGGGGACGTTGGAGGCACCAGCAGCTTCAAAAACTTGTCTGCTGCTATGACAAGGCTTTTTGTCGCTGCTCTTTTAACCTGACATAATTGCCTGTAGGAAAGAGTCCTCAATTTTCCCTTATCAGCACGCACACGTGTGTACTGTGAATCAGCTACATACTTCTTGATTGTGCGATGATCAGGATGAAGTGTCTTGGCAATGTTGATTGTAGTCATGCCTTGACCTAAACACTCCACAATTTGTTGCTTCTCAGCAGCCGACACATCCTTTTTCTTTCCTATTTTGGCAGAAAATGTAGGCTGCTTAATAATGCGGGACAGCCTTCTTAAGTAGTCTTGCCTTTCATTGGACACACCTGCCAAACTAATTAGCACAGGTGTCTGCAATTGCTTACAGTGATATAAAGAGCTCTGACACACATCACCATCAATGAGTTTAACTGACAAACAAAAAAATTCTTACCTTATCACTCCTAAACACTTTTTGCATAATAATTTGGAACACAGTGTACATGTGCTTTTCCACAAAACAACAGTGGTTCACGTAGTGAATCTTACAGTTCTCACTTGCCAACCGTGGTCTGTATGGAGTTGTTCAATAAAGGGCCCAAAATTAAGATAACATAGACAGGAGAGGTCTCCATGAATACGAATTCCTAGGTATTTGATACCCTGTGAGGGCCAGGCAAAGGGAAAGTTGGACTGGATGGAATCCTGTATGGATTTGGGGAGGGAGACATCGAGGGCCTCAGACTTCGCTGCATTGATTTTAAAATTTGACCATGTAACAAAGTGATCTATTTCAGCCATGACAGCAGGGATGGATATATCTGATTGAGTGAAATATACTAGGACATCATCAGCAAATGCAGAGCACTTGTACTCGGTGCCTCCCACCTCAATCCACCTAATATTGGGGTTATGGCGAATTGATGAGAGCAGGTGCTCCGTCACTAGGATGTATAAGAGAGGGGACAGAGGACATCCCTGCCTTGTCCCATTGGTGATTATGAAAGGTGATGAAAATGTTCCATTTATCTTCAGCCTAGGTGACGTATTGCGATACAGGGCCGTGATTTTGCCTATAAAAGGGTCCCCTAGACCCCTACCCCAAGCTTTTTAAGATAATAATATATGGCGTGCCAGGAGACTCTATGGAATGCTTTCTCAGCATCCAACGAGAGTATCTAATTACAAATTTTTAACTGCATCTAGCCCAGGAAATACTTTGTGCCTAGTAGCAGTGTCTGCTAGTCAGCGGATTATCCCAGCTGTTAAGCAAGCTACACCACCTGTAGTTTGGACACTTAATTTTTTCAAAGGAAATGGTTCGGGCCCCCAGGACACTCAGTGAAGAGCATCGGGGAGGCACCCCAAGGCATAGGGGCTGGGACTGGCGGTAGGACGCCTTGCGGTGGACCGCCGAGCTCGATCCTTATAAAAGCTTTTTAACTGCAGCAGCTTTAGTGGACTCTACTGGAGCTGGAATTACGCGGCTGCTGGCATGAGACTTGCCCTCCAATAGATCCTTGTAAAAGGATTTAAAGTGTATTCATTCAAATTAGAGAGACAATTTAAATTAAAAAGATTAGACCTGCCTACACGGCAGGGGGGCTCGCTCGACCCACCAGTGAACAGGCACCAGTATTGGGAGAGGAGGGCTGGCTGTCAGGGTCCACCGCGGCTCTGGCACAAAGCCGGCGACACGGAGGTCGCACGGGCAGGAACAGACTGGCCGTGTCGTCTTCGCACTTTTTTGGTTTTAGAAGGGCATGACATGCCTATATCTGTGTCTCCCCCTCCTTTTACTCCTCCACCTCTTTTCTTTTCGCATGACTATATGTACTTGTCACTTTTCCATGTGTTAGTTGTGTCTTCTGAGCAGTTTGTCAGCTTTTGGACACCTTTGAAGGTGTTTTCTATGTGTTTCTATGTGTTTTTGTTTGCCTGCCATTGGTTTCAACGGTGGTCGACGAACAGTTCGGCGAACATACGGGTGTTCGATGAACCGAACCGAAATCGAACACTACGGGGATGGCTCAACACTAGTTTCGAAAGCAGGCAGCTAAGCATGATAGCACACCCCAGCTGGAGGGGGTTAATGTTGAAACCACTTGGCTAAATTGTATGCAGTGGTTAATAAAGGAAAACAGGGAAATAGACAAGAAAAGGGCGTTAGGAAAAGATAATAGCCGAATAGTGGCTTTATGTAAAACAGTAGAAGTTTTTGATCAGTCCATTGATAGATGTCCTGCAAGTCAGCATGTTAATGTGATCACCCAGGGACAGGCTGTGTTCAGAGCAAGAGTAGAACAGCTGGATGAAACTCTAAAGCAAGCAGAGATAATACAGAAATATGGGTATGAATACTAGGCTTTGCAATTAGTCATTGATTAGATGGGAGATGTAGCAGAGGAGCAGTAGGTTAACGGGGATAAGATTGACGACTGGAGACTTAGGATAGCAGAATGTGATGACAAGACATCTTGAAAGCAGGGAGGAACAGTTTAGGAAAGCGTTTATGGGCCCCAGAAGTTCTCCAGACCCCCCATGGACTTAGACCGCCGTAGCCAGCGGTGAATGACCCTAGGCAGTATCAGCAGTATAATGGGTTAACCCTGTCTCTCAGTAGCCTTCCACTCCAGCAGTTCCTAGCCATTCAGCCCAGAGATCAATGCTATTCAGAGAGGAGATATTCCTCCTTGTACCTGTTCTTCATTAATGAAGGAGCTGCAGGAGCATGAGGATCTGGGCTCTTACTGATGGTCTCTTTGGGACAGAGGTGGAGGCTATAGGATGGAAAACTTTCTCAGATGAGGAAACTCCGACTGATGAGGTGCTCCCCCTGTTCTCCTTGCCCTCCTTGCCCCTCTTTCCCTTAGGAGGGAGGGAAGACCTTATGTCAGAGGGACAATAGAGGTTCTGCCGTGGGAAGACATTTTCATCGATACCGGAGCCTCAGTTTCAGTAACAGGATACAAATTGCAGTCACCCCCTGGACTGCCTGAGACTACCACTTTGGTAGGATTTGAGGGCTCCTGTATTCAAGCAGAAAAAAGTCTTCCAGTGAACCTGAGATTTCAGGACACAGGGGGATCGAAGAAAAGGGGTTTGTTTCAACTTTTGGGTAAATCCACAGTTACGGTCCACTATTCGGGGTACCAATGTTTTGGGAGCAATGTTGTTGATTTGTCTAACAAAGTTCTGTGACAAAACAAAGAAGTAATTATTTTTTCCATAATTGTATCTGTGGAGGGGGAGTTGGAGAGTCACAAATTACCCATTGCCAGTCTAGGTTTATGTACTGATGAAAATGTTGAGAATGATGTTCTAAAAAATGAATTGAAACAAAGGTTGCCTGAATTGTGGGTTTCAAAGAAAACTTATTGTGGATTAATACAAACTCAAGTTAAAGTTGATGGTGAAAAGCAATCACCTTTCCAACACCAGTATTGAATTCCTGAGGACGCAACACTTTACATAAGGGTTGTGATCAGTGAATTGGAAAAACAAGGCGTTGTTGTAAATGGTAATTCACCATGAAACCGTCCCATTTTACCTGTGAAAAATGAAGATGGTAGCTTTGAAAGAGTTGTAGACTTGAGACTTGAAAATAAGTAAACTCCCTCAGCTGCTCACCTTGTTGCACCTGTCCTTGAAGTTATGTCACAACTAAGGAGTGAGTGTAAAGTGTTTTCTTGTTTGGACATTGAAAATGGCTTTTTCTCAGTACCCCTAACACCCAAATCTATACTCCGCTTCGCATTCACCTTTGAGAATGTGCAGTACTTGTTCATGCGGTTGTCCATGGGATTCCACAGTTCCCCTGTCTATTTCCATCAGGCATTGGCTCAGGTTTTAGAACCCTTCAGTTATGGAGACAAAGTCTTACAATATGTGGATGATTTGTTAATTCAAACTGTTAAGGATGTGAATATATTTGTTGAAATAATATATATTAATGCATTTCGATATATTGAAGATATCCAAAATACAAAATGACTTTTACATGCTGTACCATGTCTAGGGACCGCTCCCAGTCCAAAGACAATATGCATTTGCCTGTGTGGACAGCTAATCTGATTGTTCCGTAACTTGCTAATAGATTTTAATAGCTCGGAACCAATAACAGGCTAATAAAGATAATTGCTTCAAACCCAATAAGGTTAACTTGACCACACTGATTAAACATTGAACTAAAAACATGTGACATTTGTATAATCATAATGACTTGGCATATTGGAAACCCAATCCTTTGCTATATACTGTAATCTTCTGTAATAGGCTCAATAAACAGAATTCACTTATGACTCCATCTGGTAGTCATTTGTCTTGATTTCCGGCCTGTGTAAAACTTATACCTTATTTGGCAGAAGACAATTAAGAGCTTCAAACACCTATTGAGTGTGCCCTAACATAACTGTTGATGAATATGAGCACAAAGAGACCCTTGAAACTATGTGTCAAGCCCTGCATGATGCAGGACTCAAAATGAGCCTAGATAAAGTACTATTGATCAAGTCAAAGATTACATTTTTGGGTGTGTCAATTTCAGCAGAAGGAAAAAAACAATGCATGACAGGGTTAATGCTATTCAAGCTGTTTCCATATTAGCTAATATTATTGACCTTAGAAAATTTTTGGGTCTTGTTAATTTTTACAGAGAATTAATGAAGACTTTTCTCATCTGGTTATACCACTCTATGATTTGTTAAAAGAAGTTGATAATGATTACGCCTCTGTGATAATAGAGGTAGAAGCCTTGGAGGCTCTTGAAGGATTGAAGCATACCTTTGCCTGCCACTGCATTGATTAATCCTGACCCTCCCCAGCCCTTTTACATCCCATCCCACACCGGTGATATATCTATTTCCTCAGTGCGTTTACAAAAATTGCCCAAAGATTGTCCTGAAGTGTCCAGTCAATTGTATGCCCTGGGTTACTACTCCAGGTTGCTTACCCCTTTGGAGAAAGGTTTTACTCCGTACATGAAGCACTTACTGGGTGTGCACTAGACTATGAATCAAACAAAACATATAGTTGGACTGGATCCCTTAATTTTACAGACCCTACTGAAAAATACAATGATTCTTAATTTATTAAAGGAGCTCAGGTTATGATTAAAAATTTCAGAAAGACGGGACCTTGGGAAGCTAATTGGGAAGGTTCCTTTGTTGTTAGTCAAATAACTCCCCACAGGTTTAGGAGTGCGCTGTGTTAACAAACCAAGGGACAAAGGAGTTAAAATTGTTCATACTGATCAGTGTAGACTTTTTAATTATCTTACTGAGATTTCTAATAAGGATTGATACGAAGATTTTCATATTCGACTCCCATGACCATGATCCTACTGATGATCTGGGGATTGTGTTTCACACTATACAGAGGGACTCTGATAGTGTGCAGAGGGAGAAGACCCAGAAAATCCAGAAACCTGAGAATGAGAAGAAGCAGTGAAGACAGGGATCAAAAGACTTAATTAGTATGGGACTTATTATTTTGGGACTAATACTTTAATGATTTTTTAATATGTTTTTTTGCTTCTTTTTATGGATTTTTGCCCCTCCAGACACAGGTTTATTAAATGATGAATTACCTCGATAATCCTGTCTATAACAGTTCACCTTCGCATATTACATAAATGTAATGTTGTACTTTGGACAGAGTACAAGAGGGGGACTTGTAAGAGAATGAGAAGTCCTAATATTCTGAACAGCCATGTTAAACCTAGCAGCCATCTTGGAAAAACTTTCACTAACTAACCTTTGCAGCTAATGAGATGCAGTTCTGGGTGCTCTAGCCACAATGAAGCCATAAAATCATATCAGATCCATTAGTAGAAATTAGTTGGCATAAACAAAGGTTAATTGGAGCAGCTGCAGGGCATTGTGAAAGTAAATATTACTATTAGTAGAGGGCCAGCAGTCGTCCCTCACTATTGTTAGAGGGCCATCAGCCGGCTATGCTTTGTTGTTCCCATTATTAAGGAGTGGGTCTTCTATACTGTTATTGTGTATGCAGTGACTACAAGGGCTGCCAAAAATTAGGTCGCACTCTAATACCCCTTTGAAGAGATGAATAAACGGTGGCCCACCTTATGAAGCTGACCGCTCCATGGTGTCTGGTCATGAGTACCAGACCCTTGGCCGGTTATTGCCTACTCATATAACAAATGTTTTTTAAGAAAGGAGAAGACATGAGTTGTACAGCATGAAGAACATAGTTTTATTAAATACAATATACACACAAGTGCATACAAAGTCATGTCATACAAATTACAATACAGGGGAAGTAAAGTGCATAGTGCCAGGAGTCAGGGGATCTCACGGGGGATGCACCAGCCGGGCTGAATATACATGAGTTATTATGTAAACAGGTTTGGGGTGGGTGTATGGACATACAACCGAAGTGCTAGACTGCTAATGCACATAGTACCAGATTGCAATAAAAAATGCAAGCAGTCTCATGCGTTGCCCAGCCCATCCCACATAAATCAGTGCAACCTCATGTATAAAACTCACCTAGGTTCAGTGCCCGCACAGTCAGCACATCAATGAGACCCCCACACCGCTGGTATAGATGAGAGTAGCACGCCTCGACACGCGTTAAGCAAAGCTCTTTCTCAAGAGGTGCGTATACTAGAGCACCTGCAGGACCTTCTATAAATACGCCCACAACCCCTTATGTGATCATGAGGGGCGGGGACGCCCATTGGAGCGCATCGGCACGTGCACCATGAGTCCCATCCCCCCCGCCGCTCGCGCCTAAGCCATCATGCCCAAGGGGACGCGTCCAGGGGCGTGCTAGTGAGCATGCCCCCGGAGGCGAGCCGCGGACATTCAGACAGCCAGGCGCAGGCACGGGAGAGCAGGAGACAATTGCGCAAGCGCACAGCTCCCAGGCAAACATACGGGAAAGTAATCATCTCTTGGAGGTATGTTAGATAGAGGGGAGAGGCAATCAAACGGAGTATGCAGAAAACTATGAAAACTGTGCAATAAAGAAAG
Organism: Phyllobates terribilis; assembly: GCF_046119375.1. Classification (NCBI taxonomy): domain Eukaryota; kingdom Metazoa; phylum Chordata; class Amphibia; order Anura; family Dendrobatidae; genus Phyllobates; species Phyllobates terribilis. Next base: position 619,051,749 of record NW_027362765.1, read on the forward strand.
AGGGGGAAACAAGACTCAAGCACCACATCTCATTATATTGACATTGTTCCTAGGGTGCACACTGTCCATATACCATACATCTATGAAGTCAGCATCATAAAGGGGCACAATTGTCGCATCCCAATACTCAATAGAGAACAGAGAAAACAAAGACAATGAGCACTCATCAAACACACAGGGTCTTCAAAAATGCCACCCCAAGAAAAAGGGGGGACATACAGGAGTATCCCTGTGAGATAGGCCAATCCAATACAGGTAATAAGAGATTTGTGAAGATTTCACATAAATGTCAAGTTAGTCCCGATACGGAATTGTGCTTCTTCTGGTCCTCCTTAAAATGAGATATAGCATATTCCAAGGTCTGAAGGTGGGCCAGACTAAGGTACTCAGAAGTTTGTTAGTGTGAAGGCACTATATAACGGAAAAAGTGAACGGGAATAAAGAAGAGAAAATTAAAAATCATGAAACAACAGAACAACAAACTAAAACAACATCATAACCAGGTAAAAGAACCTATCCGGACGAGGGGGGAGCGGGAGAGCATCACAGGTCCAATTGTTATAGGAACGATGAAAATCCCAGATTCTCATTTACGCCACGTGGAGCCAAAGTATTCAAGACAGCAGTCCATCGGGCCTCCTTTTGTGTCAGACACTGTTTAGCGTTGCCCCCACGGGAGCCTAAGTGCACCACGTCTATACCACGTTCACGAAGGGTGCGTGGATTGCAGTTGTGAACTGCTTTGAAGTGACGTGGTAACGTTTTGAGTCCCGTGGGTCCATCACTGATTTGGCCGCGCCAATGTCACGTACATGCTTCCGCACTCTAATTCTCATTTCTCTAGTTGTCAATCCTACATATATCTTATTACAGCCACATGTGGCATAGTACACCACATGGGTTGTACTGCATGAGATAAATTTCAAGATTTTAAAAGTATGGGAGCCGTCAGATGAAGTAAAAGACGTACAGCGAGAGATATTGGCGCAGGGGTCCCGTGGGGGCAACGCTAAACAGTGTCTGACATAAGGAGGCCCGATGGATTGCTGTCTTGGATACTTTGGCTCCACGTGGCCTAAATGAGAATCTGGGATTTTCATCGTTCCTATAACGATTGGACCTGTGATGCTCTCCTGCTCTCCCCTCGTCCGGATAGGTTCTTTAACCTGGTTATGATGTTGTTTTAGTTTGTTGTTCTGTTGTTTTATGATTTTTAATTTTCTCTTCTTTATTCCCCTTCATTTTTTCCGTTATATAGTGCCTTCACACTAACAAACTTCTGAGCACCTTACTCTGGCCCACCTTCAGACCTTGGAATATGCTACATCTCATTTTAAGGAGCACCAGGAGAAGCGCTATTCCGTATCGGGACTAAGTTGACATTTATGTGAAATCTTCACACATCTCTTATTACCTGTATTGGATTGGCCTATCTCACAGGGATACTCCTGTATGTCCCCCCTTTTTCTTGGGGTGGCATTTTGAAGACCCTGTGTGTTTGATGAGTGCTCATTGTCTTTGTTTTCTCTGTTCTATATTGAGTATTGGAATGCAACAATTGTGCCCCTTTATGATGCTGACTTCATAGATGTATGGTATATGGACAGTGTGCACCCTAGGAACAATGTCAATATAATGAGATGTGGTGTTTGAGTATTGTTTCCCCCTCTTTCTTTATTGCATAGTTTTCTGCATACTCTGTTTGATTGCCTCTCCCCCCTATCTAACATACCTCCAAGAGATGATTACTCTCCCGTATGTTTGCCTGGGAGCTGTGCGCTTGCGCAATGGTCTCCTGCTCTCCCGTGCCCGCGCCTGGCTGTCTCAATGTCCACGGCTCGCCTCCGGGGGCGTGCTCACTAGCACGCCCCTGGACGCGTCCCCTTGGGCATGACGGCTTAGGCGCGAGCAGCGGGGGGATGGGACTCCGGGCGCACGCGCCGATGCGCTCCAATGGGCGTCCCCGCCCCTCATGATCACATGAGGGGTTGTGGGCGTATTTATAGAAGGTCCTGCAGGTGCTCCAGTATATGCGCCTCTTGAGAAAGAGCTTTGTGAAATGCACGTCGGGGCGCCCTACTCTCATCTATACCAGCAGTGTGGGGGTCTCATTGATGTGCTGACTGTGCGGGCACTGAACCTAGGTGAGTTTTATACATGAGGTTGCACTGATTTATGTGGGATGGGCTGGGCAACGCATGAGACTGCTTGCATTTTTTATTGCAATCTGGTACTATGTGCATTATCAGTCTAGCACTTCGGTTGTATGTCCATTCACCCACCCCGAACCTGTTTACATAATAACTCATGTACATTCAGCCCGGCTGGTGCATCCCCCGTGAGATCCCCTGACTCCTGGCACTATGCACTTTACTTCCCCTGTATTGTAATTTATATGAAATGACTTTGTATGCACTTGTGTGTATATTGTATTTAATAAAACTATGTTCTTTATGCTGTACAACTCATGTCTTCTCCTTTCTTAAAAAAACATTTGTTATATGAGTAGGCAATAACCGGCCAAGGGTCTGTTACTCATGACCAGACACCATGGACTGGTCAGCTTCATAAGGTGGGCCACTGTTTATTCATTTATGTTCTTCTGTCTTTCCACAGTCTTTGGCCTAATATGGACTTCGTGCGCGAGACACTACTTGGCTCGCACAATTGAATGAATTATCTAATGATGGGGAAGCGGCGGTGCCGGATTTGGATCGGGAGGTGCGTGAGAGCATTACAAGGTTCAAGACTTTACTTAAATGCAGGACCTGTATCTGGTGTAATCATGCTTTCCTAAATAAATATATTGAGAAGGCATTGATCCCCAGGGGCCTGCGGATACAAATTTTCCCTTCCTTTAATATGGATGATGATTCCTTTAAGGATAGATGGGAGGCATTGGTTAATACCTGCTCCCTGGGATTCTTAAATCTCCTCAAAGAACACAATGAGAAATCCCTTTGTGAAATGGAAGCGGAAATTGATTTACTTCAGGGCCAGATCAAGAAAGATTTGACCAACGATGCGATTAAAAAATTGAACAAGGAAATTGATTCTGAATGCCAGAAATGGGTAAAAGAGATACAAATGACCAAGGGCAAAAATTTCCAGCGTGATGTTCAGGATAAACAGGCCCAGAAAATATATAGATGGAGATCTCCTATGGAAAGAGTGGGGCAAAGATCCAGAAACAACTCACACTCACGCTCCAGATCCACATCTATTGCCTCAGGCACCTCTAATGAGGATTCTGGAATAATTAATGGCTCGGAGCTCCACGCGGGACCATCTAAACAACCACCCGCGCAAACTCAAATCAGACCGAATGGTAGGAGAAAACTTACTACCCCATTTCAGGTGTGTGATTCCCGGGGGGGGGGGGGGCTCCTTGTTATTAATTTAACGACACATAGTCTTACCGAGACTCAGATGGAGGTCCTAAGTAGGGGCCTGTCGTTCGCACCTACCAATGAATTTGATTACTTCACGGCCCTTAAGGACCTCCATCTGTTTTCTTGAAAATTAATACTTAAAAAACTTCATTCCAGGTCGGGTGGTGACCCTGGACTCATGACGGCGACGGAGAGGGAGGCCCTACGGGATCTGGAGGATCTCCTTCAGGAGCAGACTATTTCCCATACAGGTGGGTCGCTCCAGACAAGGACTCCGAAATCGACGAGATTCCCTCCCTTGTCTATAAGTCCGGCGGTGGAAATTTTCGTGCAGCTTGTCGCGGCAGATTTCAAACAACTCCCTACGTGGAGGAAGTTTGATAATCTGACCTTCGCGCAGCGCACCATTATTATATCAACTTCAATCACTTAATGACACTGTCATTAAACCGGCCGACAAGAGAGGAAATATCGTTTTGTGGCCGTATCTGAAATATGAGAGGGAGGCCTTACGACAGCTGACAGATAGAGACACATACTCTAGGCCAGGGGTCTCAAACTCGGCTGGGTATATGGGCCGCACATGGAAAAAATTTGAATTTGGGGGGCCGCATTCTTTGTTCAATGTGACATTTTTAGTGATACCATTTTTTTTGTATACACCTTTTGAACATTTTTGCCGTGTTTATTTTTTTATGGCTTGGGTCGTTATGGATGTGGCGATAATAAACGTGCACTTTTTTGTGTTTACTTTAGTTTACATATAAAACAGCATTTTTAGTGCCCAATATTTTTTCATGCTTTATTTTATTTTTTATTTTTTTTACAATTTTATTTCCCCCAATTGGCCACATACAGTAATATTGTCTTACAATTAGCATCATATAGTAATAATGGAAAACATCTTGTAGTAATGTTCCCCATCCAAGTCCCCATCTTGTACTAATGTGCCCCATCCAGGTCCCCATCCTGTGGCTATGTGCCCCATCCAGGTCCCCATCCTGTGGCAACGTTCCCCATCCTGGCGCCCATCTTGTACTAATGTGCCTCATCCAGGTCCCCATCTTGTGGCTATGTGCCCCATCCAGGTCCCCATCCTGTGGCAACGTTCCCCATCCTGGCGCCCATCTTGTACTAATGTGCCTCATCCAGGTCCCCATCTTGGGGCTATGTGCCCCATCCAGGTCCCCATCCTGTGGCAATGTTCCCCATCCAGGTCCCCATCTTGTGGCTCTGGTCCCCATCTTGTGGCTCTGTGCCCCATCCAGGTCCCCATCTTGTGGCTCTGTGCCCCATCCAGGTCCCCATCTTGTGGCTATGTGCCCCATCCAGGTCCCCATCCTGTGGCAACGTTCCCCATCCTGGCGCCCATCTTGTACTAATGTGCCTCATCCAGGTCCCCATCCTGTGGCAATGTTCCCCATCCAGGTCCCCATCTTGTGGCTATGTGCCCCATCCAGGTCCCCATCTTGTGGCTATGTGCCCCATCCAGGTCCCCATGTTGTGGCTCTGGTCCCCATCTTGTGGCTCTGTGCCCCATCCAGGTCCCCATCTTGTGGCTATGTGCCCCATCCAGGTCCCCATCTTGTGGCTATGTGCCCCATCAAGGTCCCCATCTTGTGGCTATGTGCCCCATCCAGGTCCCCATCTTGTGGCTCTGGTCCCCATCTTGTGGCTCTGTGCCCCATCCAGGTCCCCATCTTGTGGCTATGTGCCCCATCCAGGTCCACATCTTGAGGCTATGTGCCCCATCCAGGTCCACATCTTGAGGCTCTGTGCCCCATCCAGGTCCCCGTCCTGTGGCTATGTGCCCCATCCAGGTCCCCATCTTGTGGATATGTACCCCATCCAGGTCCCCATCCTGTGGCTATGTGCCCCATCCAGGTCCCCTCTTGTGGCTATGTGCCCCATCCAGGTCCCCATCCTGTGGCTATGTGCCCCATCCAGGTCCCCATCCTGTGGCTATGTGCCCCATCCAGGTCCCCATCCTGTGGCTATGTGCCCCATCCAGGTCCCCATCCTGTGGCTATGTGCCCCATCCAGGTCCCCATCCTGTGGCTATGTGCCCCATCCAGGTCCCCATCCTGTGGCTATGTGCCCCATCCAGGTCCCCATCCTGTGGCTATGTGCCCCCTGTGCTGTTCTTCACACACATAAAATAGAAAAAAAAAGATGATTCTCACCTGTCCTCCGTTCCCTCGGCGGCCTTCCTGTAGATGTGGCCCGCAGGCACCACAGAGTCTGACCCCTTGACGATCCCGACCTGGTCCAGGAGGAGCCGCCGACAGCAGCGCTGCATTGCCGCACAGAGACTGTTTCCCAGCACAGCATTTTCAATGTCAGCCGCCGGCCAATCACAGGCCAGCAGCTGACATCTGCATATGGCAATGATGTCATACTCGCTGCGCCGACACGCAGATATCAGCTGCTGGCCTCTGATTGGCCAGCGGCTGGCATTGGAAATGCAGTGCTGGGAAACAGTCTCTGTGTGGCAATTCAGCGCTGCTGTCGGCGGCTCCTCCTGGACCAGGTCGGGATCGTCAAGGGGTCTGTGCCTGCGGGCCGCATAAAGCAGCCTCAGGGGCCGCATGCGGCCCGCGGGCCGCGTGTTTGAGACCCCTGCTCTAGGCTGTCTCATAACCCTACGGGTTCCTTCTCCGCCGCCCTCCAGGGTATCTTGGCCTGTGCCTGCGAGTGGGGTATTATAAATAAGAGGACTGTGGAGGCTTTAACTGTGCGCTTTCCCAAAACAGCTACTTTTTATTTACGTCCTAAAATCCATAAAGACACCGTCAACCCACCTGGACTCCAATCGTGTCTGGTTTGGGAGGTCTCTGTGGTCCTATCTGTGAATATATTGATAGCCATCTGAGACCACTAGTAGAGATTCTCCCATCATATATTAAAGACACGATGGACGTCCTAACCAGGGTTGACGGTGTCATGCTGGAACCTGGGACACTTATGGTCATGGCCGATGAGGTAAATCTGTACACTTGTATCAGTCATGATCTGGTCCTTGCAGCAGTCCGCCTCTTCCTGGGGACCTCCGACCTGGACAGCCCTTCACGCGAGTTTCTCCTTGAGCTTCTCCACTTCGTCCTCTGTCATAACTATTTCCTTTTCAAAGACACGGTGTATCTGCAGCGACGTGGCACGGCCATGGGGGCGGCCTGTGCGCCGTCGTACGCCAACCTCTTCCTGGGCGCCTGGGAGAGGGAGATTTTTGGCGACAAGGGTGCGCGGGGAGCAGCTCAGGTCGTGACATGGCTCAGATACATTGATGATGTACTGTTGTTTTTGGCGGGGGACGGTGGAGGAGCTCGATGAGTTCATGCGACAGCTTAACACGAATACGTGGGGCATCAAACTCACATATTCCTGTCATCACCAACGTATGGATTTTCTGGAAGTCACTCTGGAGGTGGACTCACACTCCTCCATCCAGACTGACGTATACAGAAAACCCACTGCGGTCAATTCGTTGGTACACGCTGCCTCTGCTCATAATTCAATGACGATTAGGGCCGTTCCGATCGGACAGTTCCTAAGGGCGAGACGGATATGCTCAACTGACTCTAATTTTGAGAAACAGGCCGCAGATCTGACTGACCGATTCAGACAGAGAGGATACAGTAATCGATCCATCGGCCGTGGCTATGGTAGAGCGCGCAGGACACCCCGCAATCACCTTTTACACCCCGCTCTACGGGCCCGGCCTCAGATCCCTGAGAGGACCCGCTTCATCTCCACATTCAATCATGAGGCGGATCCTCTCCCGACACATTCTTAACACTGAGCCCTCCCTAAGGGATCAGGTGGGGGAATACCCATTGATGACGGCCAGGTGAGCCAGTAATCTTAGGGACCTCCTAGTCTCCAGTCACTACGTCCCTCCTCCATCGAACCCTTTTGGGACACGTGGCCCCATGGGTGGATCTTTTCCTTGTGGTCACTGTGTGGCCTGTGCCAATGTCTCTCGCTGTACGTCTTTTACTTCATCTGACGGCTCCCTCACTTTTAAAATCTTGAAATTTAACTCATGCAATACAACCCATGTGGTGTACTATGCCACATGTGGCTGTAATAAGATATATGTAGGATTAACAACTAGAGAAATGAGAATTAGAGTGCAGGAGCATGTACGTGACATTGGCGTGGTCAAATCAGTGATGGACCCACGGGAGCTCAAAACGTTACCACGTCACTTCAAAGCAGTTCACAACTGCGATCCATGCACCCTTCGTGTATGTGGTATAGACGTGGTGCACTTAGGCTCCCGTGGGGGCAACGCTAAACAGTGTCTGACACAAAAGGAGGCCCGATGGATTGCTGCCTTGGATACTTTGGCTCCACGTGGCCTAAATGAGAATCTGGGATTTTCATCGTTCCTATAACGATTGGACCTGTGATGCTCTCCCGCTCCCCCCTCGTTCGGATAGGTTCTTTTACCTGGTTATGATGTTGTTTTAGTTTGTTGTTCTGTTGTTTTATGATTTTTAATTTTCTCTTCTTTATTCCCCTTCACTTTTTCCGTTATACTGTGTAGTGCCCTCACACTAACAAACTTCTGAGTACCTTACTCTGGCCCACCTTCAGACCTTGGAATATGCTATATCTCATTTTAAGGAGCACCAGGAGAAGCGCAATTCCGTATCGGGACTAAGTTGACATTTATGTGAAATCTTCACACATCTCTTATTACCTGTATTGGATTGGCCTATCTCACAGGGATACTCCTGTATGTCCCCCCTTTTTCTTGGGGTGGCATTTTGAAGACCCTGTGTGTTTGATGAGTGCTCATTGTCTTTGTTTTCTCTGTTCTATATTGAGTATTGGAATGCAACAATTGTGCCCCTTTATGATGCTGACTTCATAGATGTATGGTATATGGACAGTGTGCACCCTAGGAACAATGTCAATATAATGAGATGTGGTGTTTGAGTCTTGTTTCCCCCTCTTTCTTTATTGCATAGTTTTCTGCATACTCTGTTTGATTGCCTCTCCCCCCTATCTAACATACCTCCAAGAGATGATTACTCTCCCGTATGTTTGCCTGGGAGCTGTGCGCTTGCGCAATGGTCTCCTGCTCTCCCGTGCCCGCGCCTGGCTGTCTCAATGTCCGCGGCTCGCCTCCGGGGGCGTGCTCACTAGCACGCCCCTGGACGCGTCCCCTTGGGCATGACGGCTTAGGCGCGAGTGGTGGGGGGACGGGACTCAGGGCGCACGTGCCGATGCGCTCCAATGGGCGTCCCCGCCCCTCATGATCACATGAGGGGTTGTGGGCGTATTTATAGAAGGTCCTGCAGGTGCTCCAGTATACGCGCCTCTTGAGAAAGAGCTTTGTGAAATGCACGTCGGGGCGCGCTACTCTCATCTATACCAGCGGTGTGGGGGTCTCATTGATGTGCTGACTGTGCGGGCACTGAACCTAGGTGAGTTTTATATATGAGGGTGTACTGATTTATGTGGGATGGGCTGGGCAACGCATGAGACTGCTTGCATTTTTTATTGCAATCTGGTACTATGTGCATTAGCAGTCTAGCACTTCGGGCCTCATTAAAAAAATGTTTCCATTATAAAGGAGTGGGATTCCTATACTGTTATTGCGTATGCAGTGACTGCAAGGGCTCCTAAAAATTAGGATGCACTGCAATATCCCTTTGAAGAGACATAGAGGAGGTCCTCGTTAAAAAAATTGTTACCATTGTTAAGGAGTAGGTCTCCTATACTGGTAAGTGCTAAGTGCATGGGCTGAAAAACATTTACCCATGGGGGATATACATTAACATACTGTATAACATACAGAATGTTAGAGGTAGGCCTCTAAAAAATATTCCTGTGGGCATCATAAACACCCTTGCATCAGTCACCCTGTTGATATGGTGATGGAGGATGAGGAGAAGGAGGAGGACAACAGAAAATATACAAAATCAGGAAGAGTATACCCATATCTGGGTGTGAAGAGGTGATTGGGAATAGACCCCCGCCAAAAAACCACTGGATTTGACTTTATGTTCCGCTGCTATTATCCGGTGGTGTCGAGAAGTCTGGCCCAATCCAGCCCTTGTTCATTTTGATAAGAGTCAGCCTGTCAGCATTTTCAGCTCCACCCCTGGAAGAAGGAAAAAAACCGAAACCTGCTTAGGGACATTAGAGTGAGGCGCTCTGGGCTTTGGGTGAGTGTCATTTTTAAACTATTATAGTATCAACTGAGACACCATTACTTATATGCTAGCTGGGAGATGATCTGATATAGCCTTTTTATCCCCACTGGAGACTACAGCCCCATCAAAGGATATAGATCACTGTATCTGCATTCATATAATTTTTTCACATAGGTGAGGCTGTGTGCAACACTGGGGATACAGATCATCGTGTTCCACTTCTTTTATTATAGTCCACCCTCTCACAGTGATAGCATTGGTTCTGATTTAGCTTTGAGCTATTTATTTCTAAACCTCATTGTATACTATTGGGAAATTTCCCTGTCTGAACATGGCTATTCAGCGTGCTCAACATTTTTTAATCATGTTTTGTATATGGTATAAATTAATAAAATTTGTGATGTTTTTGATCCAACTTTGGAAGTGACAACGACTCCTTTTTTCAGGTTGTTTCTAATATGTATTCTGAGTCGTCTTCATTTATGATGCATAGTGTTGTTCTGGGATTTTGTTCTTTCAGGACCACCAAGGTGTAGAGTGACAGTTCATGCCACGTGTGTGTAGTAGAGAGCAACAAACCATCAGGCGGATTCTTGCAGGATGTGCCAGAGATGAGGAAAGATTGCCATCTGCTGGACAGGCGAAATAAAGTGGAACCAAGTTATGCTAGAAGAGTTGAAGAGGGAACAAATTCAGATGCCGGACCTAATCAGGTTACCTCCAGGAGGGATTTCCTGGATATAAGAGTCCAGCGCGCCAAGACACAGGGAGATTTGGTGCCAGGCTGCAGAGTGGAGCAGATGTGCTCCAGAGGGACCACAGAACCCAGCACGACAAAGCTTGGCACCGCTTGAAAGGCTTCGGACCCCTTACAAAGGTGCCCTGAGCCATGCACATGTTGGCCAGAGTCAGGACCTGCGCCCCACACTGAGTAAGTTCCCGGGACCCGACGCCACCTTTCAAAAGCCGAGGTCTGGATCCCCTTACCCCAAGCGTGAGAGACTACCGTCAACGGTCAAGCCGAGAAGAGCTGAATGAGAAGTCCGACAGGAGAGACACGCCGGAATCGTGCAAGTGAACAGGGCCGTCACATCCAACTCTCACCTACGGTATCATGGACAGTTGGGATTAGGATTTCAGGTGGGAAGGGGGCCGGGTGGTACGTGGGAGGCTAAACAGGATTTGATAAACTTAATCCAGAAGAGGCTTGCGGCCTAGCGGGAATAATTGGTGACCCCCGCTAGGGCCATATAAAGAGGACTCACGTGGTGACTCCCACGACTTGGTGCATCACACTTTTGCAAAGAACTTTACTGTTATTTACTAAAAGATATTGATTATTGTTATTCCAAGTTGCTGTTTATTACCCTTGATACTAACCCCCTGAATTAATAGTTGTTATACATATAAAGTGGTTATATCAACCCCTGACTCTTCCCGCCTTGTGTCTCTGTGCATTGCGTTCTGGCACCTGTGCTACATTTGGCGTAGTCGGCTGGATGCAACATTCAGACACAGAGATGGTGGCCCAGTCCTCTGCCGAGTTCGGCAGGAGGCATATACCCTTGGGGGCTATGCTCAGCAATCTTCCTAAGTTTACAGGGAGCAGCGTGTTACTGTGGGACTGGGTAGAAAGAATGAGAAGTATGCTTCGCATGTATCCCCTGATCCCTCTCGCCCAGGCTGATTTGGCCCTCCTAACCCTTTTGGGGAGGCCCGGCAGACCGTGATGTACCGCCTGCCTGGGAACCGTGATACCATGGATAAAGTGATAAAAAACTTGGAGGACACGCACGGTGATACCACGGATCTGCGGCACTTACGTCACACTTCTAACATGCGTCCCACGGTGGAACGTACTCTGACGTCATTTCCGCTCCTGTGCTGCGACCTTTGGGTCGCGCCGCGTGACACGGAAGTGGCGCCATGCGTCCCACGGTGGAACGCACCCTGACGTAATTTCCGCTCCTATGCCGTGACGTTTGGGTCACGTCACGTGACACGGAAATGGCGCCAGTGCTTGTGGACGGCCCCGCACGATCACCTGTTGCGGGGGACCGTAACCACTTGCCTCAATTCCATTGGCCAATGGATTCTATTTAATGACCCCACACCCATGCTCCTATCATCCCTCGTTAAAGCCAGCAAAGGCAAAACGCGCGTCGGGATACGCAGGGTTCAGTGCCAACACACTGGTGGTAAGCATGCTTATCTCATTTCATCCTTTATCTGCTCCCCTTCTTACCATATGAGGGGTTCACTGCTCTAATTGTGGGTATTTTACCTTAATCTATAAATTGTTTTTTCTTTATTTATTTCTGCATATTTGCACTTTACTTGCATTGTCACTTTATCTTTTTACCACTAGGGGAAATATTACAATTATTTATTCCACAATTTTGTGATTTATGTAAATTTTGAAGAGCTTTTCCTCTTTTCATTCATAGTTCCACTTTTTGAGCCTTTGAATATAATTATTTATTGGTATTTAGATCATGCATTTTGCGGTTTTGTCAGCATTTACCCACCATGTGGAAATTTTAAATACATTTTCTTGGGTTTTTCATGTCTCTAAGCATTAATTGCCATTTATAGCATATCGTACATGTCCCCATGATTTTGTGTATTTGTTTATTCATTCATCTATCTTGGCACTTTACCCTATATACAAACACCTGTTGGATCCTGTACCATTCCATATTTGTCTGTCTAATTTTATTCAATAAAGTTTTTTGATTTTCATTATTGTCTGTTGTGCATTCTAGTTGTAGGGGATTGTAGTCGGCAGGATGCAACATTCAGACACAGAGATGGTGGCCCAGTCCTCTGCCGAGTTCGGCAGGAGGCATATACCCTTGGGGGCTATGCTCAGTAATCTTCCTAAGTTTACAGGGAGCAGCGTGTTACTGTGGGACTTGGTAGAAAGAATGAGAAGTATGCTTCGCATGTATCCCCTGATCCCTCTCGCCCAGGCTGATTTGGCCCTCCTAACCCTTGTGGGGAGGCCCGGCAGACCGTGATGTACCGCCTGCCTGGGAACCATGATACCATGGACAAAGTGATAAAAATCTTGGAGAACAAACACGATGATACCACGGATCTGCGGCACTTACGTCTGCGGTTATTTCAGCCGGTCCAAGGGAAAAATGAGACCATAAACCAATATGTTAATGCATTGCTCGAAGTGTCGGCCCATATTGTAAAGAAGGTTCGAGATGAGAACCAGGCACTAGGACCATTAGATGAAGTGTTGCGCGACCAACTGATTGCTGGCTTGAAGGATCCCTCTCTGAAACAGATTCTAAAGGAGCGATTGTACTTGAGTCCTGATCTGGGCTTCCTGGATGTTGGTGCCGAAGCTAGAGTCCTGGAGAAAGAGGTTCCTGTTCTCAAAGCCGCAGTCCAGAGATATGAAGTGACTATTCCTAAATTCATCCACAAAGAACCCGACTGGGTGTGGGAGATACGGAAAGAGATTCAGGATATATGAGGTGAGCTGCACAATATTAAAGGAACCGCCACTGCCCTCTCCCTGGTGGGCCGCACAGCCCCATGTGGACGGTGGTCAGAGCGAGAGAAGCACTCCTACCGTACTCCACCACGTCGTATACCCAGCCCATCAGAGGAGCGAGGGGCAGAGTGTTGGACCTATGGAGGCCCATCATCTGGGCTGAGTTTAATGGGTGATGCATTCGTTGTTTAATGGACACAGGGTCTCAAGTGACTACTATGCCTGAGGCATTTCCGAAGTTTCTCGCTCCTGGAAAGAACCCACTGTCCGGCTGGTGGCATCTAATTAACTACCTATTCCAGTAGCAGGAGTAGTATGGATGACTGTCTGGGCGTGCGGAAAGGATCTTGATCGAAGAGGGATAGTGTTGACCACGGGGTCTGGAGGCGAAGGACCCATTGTAACCTTGGGCATGAACATGCTGAAAGAGGTCGGGCAGTTCTTAGCCGAGGGATCCAACAAAAATAATTGGACCCGCGCCACTTGTGATCCGGTCAGCAAGAGAGTATTCCAGCATCTCGTGCGAGTCAACCAAATTCAGAAGCTACCTGCTGCCTCCCAGTATCTCGGTAAAGTATCGATACCGTCCGAAGCCACGGTGACACTGTCAGTGGGACAGACTGTACTCGCTATACCTGTACATGCACATGTATCTTTAGAGGGTGTAGATGTCCAATGGAGGGAGAGGAGGCACCCTCCGGACTCTTAATTGCTCGCACTCTAGCCATGGTCTGACAGGGGCGGTTGCCCATATGTTGCATCAACCTAAGCGGGGCAAGTTTGCAGTTATTACCCCAACAAGAGGTGGCTCGAGTTTATATAATGCCAGGGGACCTCCCCAAAGCTGACACTATAGGACTGACACCCATGAAAGGAGAACCATGGACCCTAGAGGTGTCACTCAACAGTCAAGAGAATGGAAGAGAACCACTGGCTGGATGCCATCTCTTAGAGCAAATTGAGGCTAACCTTACTGAGTTTTCCGCAAGCCAAGTCAGACAGGTTGAACTGTTACTACAGCGATACCAGGGGGTGTTTGCCCAGCATGAAGACGACTTTGGGTGCACCCAGGACATTCAGTAGGAAATACCTATAAGGAATATCGCTCCCATTCGAGAGAGGTATCGGCAGATTCCACCTCAGATGTATCAGGAAGTGAAAGAACTGTTGGCTCACATGTTGCAGAATGGCGTGATACACGAAAGTCAGAGCCCCTGGGCAGCCCTATCATGTTGGTCCGGAAGAAGGACGATACTTTAAGGTTTTGTGTACACTACCAGAAGCTCAATGCATGCACTGTGCGGGAGTCCCATCACTCGGAGAATCTCTATCAGCATTGGGAAATGCCAAATTCTTCTCTTCCCTCGACCTAGCTAGTGGCTATTGGCAAGTCCCGGTAGCTGAGAAGGCCTGTCCGAAGATAGCTTTTGTTCTCCTGATGGGCTTGTTCGAGTTCAACTGAATGCCATTCGGGCTAACAAATACGACAGGGACCTTCCAAAGGCTGATGGAAAGATGCTTGGGGGATCTTAACTTTGAAGCTACTTTGATATACTTAGATGATATAATTATCTAATCTGCTACGTTTGAAGCTCACCTCCGCCGATTTGAACGACTTCAGAGACACAGATTGAAAATCAAGCCTTGCAAGAGTCATTTATTCAAGCGGGAGATTGAATATCTGGGACACTCCGTGCCCAGTGCAGGAGTGCACCCCACCGCAGAGAAAGTAGCTGCAGTACAGAAGTGGCCCACACCTACCAACCTGAGAGAACTGAGGGCATTTCTGGGGCTCGCAGGATACTACCGCCGATTCATGAAAGACTTTGCTAAGATTGTGGTACCACTCAATGAGCTGCTGAGAGGAATGGCGGGGAGAGCTAAGTGACAACCTATTCAGTGGGGCCCATGACAAGAAGAAGCCTTCCGAGCATTGAAGATGGCACTAACGGATGCCCCAATTCTGGCCTACGCTGATTTTTCACAGCCCTTCATGTTGTACACTGACGGAAGCATGCATGGTCTGGGAGCAGTATTGGCACAAGTACAAGAAGGAAGAGAGTGGGTGATCGCGTATGCCAGTCGGTCACTGTGGGATATGGAAAAGAAGGCAGACAATTACAGCTCGTCCAAACTGAAGTTACTGGCATTGGTATGGGCCATAACTGAGAAATTTGCAGAGTACTTGTCGGGGTCAGAAGTACAAGTGAGGACAGACAAAAACCCCTTGGCCCACTTAGAGAATGCAAAGTTGGGCGCGTTAGAACAGCGTTGGGTCGCAAGGATGTCTAAGTACCAGTACAAGATCACCAATCGGTCTACGGCCCTGAACACTCATGCAGACGTCTTGTCCCAAGTCATCCAAGCGGGGCTGAAAAGAGATATAGACGAAGAGCTTGAAGGTGACGAGATCCTGGATTTCAGTCAGTTTGCCGCTGCTGTAGTAGACGCCCTGGAGTCCGGAGGAGAGCCCAGACTCACTCAAATTCTAAGCTGATTAAAAGACGAGTGGATACATCTATAGCAGTCTGACCCAGAACTGGTGAAACTGAGAGAATGGGTCGCCCTGGGGGAAAAACCCGACCAGGAGGCAAGGGCTGCTTCGCTCCCAACAACTCTGCAAATCTTGGGCCAGTGGGATAGGCTCTTTCTGAAAGATGGTTTGCTATGCCGAAGAATCCAATTACCTCGGTAGTTCGACATTACCTGGCAAGTATTGGTTCCAGAAGCACCAGTGGTACAGTTGGCCAAGGAAGCTCATGAGAGGGGTGCTCAATTTGGTGTGGAGAAGACCTTCCAGTTGTTACAACGGCTGGTGTATTGGCTCCAACTGCATCAGGAAGTTGAAGGAGTTTGCAGGAAATGTGACCAATGTTAGCTAACGTGGGGCTGCAGAGCCCAGTGTGACAGGCCTCAGCCACAGGCCTGCGTCGCACCAGAGCTGGACACCGCCTGAGAGGCTCTGGACCCCTTATAGAGGCGCCTTGAGCCCTGTGCATGTTCGTCAGAGTCAGGACCTGCACCCCACACTGCGCAAGATCCCGGGACCCAATGCCGCCTGTCAAGAGCCTAGGTCTGGATCCCCTTACCCCAAGCGTGAGAGACTACAGTCGACGGTCAAGCCGAGAAGAGCTGAGAGAGAAGTCCGACAGGAGAGACACGCCAGCAACCGCGGAGGAATCAGGCAAGTGAACAGGGCCTTCACTTCCAACTCTCACCTACGGTATCGTGGACAGTGGGGATTAGGATTTCAGGTTGGGAGGGGGCCGGTTGGTGCGTGGGAGGCTAAACAGGATTTGTTAAACTTTATCCAGAAGAGACTTGAGGCCTACCGGGAATAACCAGTGACCCCCGCTAGGGCCATACACTGTGTGCGGAATTATTAGGCAAGTTGTATTTTAGAGGATTATTTTTATTATTGATCAACAACTATGTTCTCAATCAACCCAAAAGACTCATAAATATCCAAGCTTAATATTTTTGGAAGTTGGAGTGGGCTTTTTTTCGATTTGACTATCTTAGGAGCATATCTGTTTGTGCAGGTAACTATTACTGTGCAGAATTATTAGGCAACTTAATAAAAACCAAATATAATCCCATCTCACTTGTTTATTTTCACCAGGTAAGCCAATATCAGTGCACAAAATTTAGAAATAAACATTTCTGACATGCAAAAAAAAGACAAAAAAAATTAGTGATCAATATAGCCACCTTTCTTTATGATGACACTCAACAGCCTTCCATCCTTAGATTCTGTCAGTTGCTTGATCTGTTTTCGATCAACATTGTGTGCAGCAGCCACCACAGCCTCCCAGACACTGTTCCGAGAGGTGTACTGTTTTACCTCCCTGTAGATCTCACATTTTATGATGGACCACAGGTTCTCTATTTGGTTCAGATCAGGTGAACAAGGGGGCCATGTCATTATTTTTTCTTCTTTTAGGCCTTTACTGGCCAGCCACGCTGTGGAGTAGTTGTATGCATGTGATGGAGCATTGTCCTGTGTAATGCACACGCCCCGGCTGAGCGGCGTGTGCGTGTGATTTCACCCGATCCGACCAGGGTCGCACAACGGCATACGACGCCAGTGCACCAAGGAGGAACCGAGCAGAGGGACCAGGTGCTACTCCAGGACAGACCCCGGACATGGCTGTTGACCCACAGGGGAATACAGGAACAGACAGGTTAGGCTGGCACACAGACTGGTGGGTATAGGCAGGCACGACTGGTATGCAGGCAGGCGGGTATGCAGGCAGGGGGGTACAGGCAAGCACGGCTAGAGTGCAGACAGGGAGGCACTAGTAGGTTGGAACACAGGCGGGATAGCACCCAGTACACACTGGGACTCAGGAACAGAACCACAGATGTGGTGGACAAACACAGCGGAGTGAGACCGCCTAGAGCGGTGAGCGAGAGTAGAGCAGGACGAGGCCGCCTGGAGCGGTGAGCAAGAGTAGAGCAGGACGAGGCCATCTGGAGCGGTGAGCAGGACGAGGCCGCCTGGAGCGGAGAGCAAGAGTAGAGCAGGACGAGGCCGCCTGGAGCGGTGAGCAAGAGTAGAGCAGGACGAGGCCACCTGGAGCGGTGAGCAAGAGTAGAGCAGGACGAGGCCGTCTGGAGCGGTGAGCAAGAGTAGAGCAGGACAAGGCCGCCTGGAGCGGTGAGCAAGAGTAGAGCAGGACGAGGCCACCTGGAGCGGTGAGCAAGAGTAGAGCAGGACAAGGCCGCCTGGAGCGGTGAGCAAGAGTAGAGCAGGACAAGGCCGTCTGGAGCGGTGAGCAAAGGGTTAGAGCTGAGCGAGACTGCCGGAGCAGTGAGCAAAGGGTCAGAGCGGAGCGAGACTGCCGGAGCAGTGAGCAAAGGGTCAGAGCGGAGCGAGACTGCCGGAGCAGTGAGCAAAGGGTCAGAGCGGAGCGAGACTGCCGGAGCAAGGCAGAGCAGGCTAGAACCGCCGGAACGGTGAGCAAGGCAGAGCAGGCTAGAACCGCCGGAGCGGTGAGCAAGGCAGAACAGGGGGGACAGGGCTCTGTACACACGGAACAGGCACGAAGGGAAAGGCAGAACCAGATACCCACAGGGTACTTGCAGTGAAGTAGCGAGTGGACCACAAACTCACAAACGGAAGTACAGTGACAACGAGCAGGAGTTAGGTACGAGTTCAGACTCTGCAGAAAAAGGAAAGGTACGGACATAGAGAAACACAGAAAACAGGCTAGAAGAGTATACAGACAAGAACAGACACAGTAGCAAGATACAGGAGCGGGTCTAGGTATGCAGCCCCTAGAAGGCGGGAGGAACAGGCTAGGAGCGTGTTCAGACAGGACAGACAAGATACAGGAGCGGGTCTAGGTATGCGGCCCCTAGAAGGTGGAACGAACAGGCAAGGAGCGTGTTCAGACAGGACTGGAAATACAGCCTACAAGAAAGGCAAGCAAGCAAACACAGAAAGGGACCTGGCACATTCAGAGTGAGAGAGCACACTGAATGAAACACAATGCTCAGGCATGGGTTAATTGGAGCAGCTGGTTTAAATACCAGGTGACAGACAGCAATAGGCTGAGGACGCACAAGGGGTGTGCCTGCAGCAGGTACAAAAAGCAGGAAGTGATCGGGCGCCTCCCTTAAGCAGCAGAAACAGAATCAAATAGACAGCATGGAGGGAAGCCAGAGAGACATTCTGGATTGGAGATCAAGTGCGCGCTCTTGCACAGTGGGAGATGGACCACTATGCAAGGACGCCGCCAGGTATGTTACATCCTGCATGAAAATCATGTTTTTCTTGAACGATACCGACTTCTTCCTGTACCACTGCTTGAAGAAGTTGTCTTCCAGAAACTGACAGTAGATCTGGGAGTTGAGCTTCACTCCATCCTCAACCCGAAAAGGTCCCACAAGTTCATCTTTGATGATACAAGCCCAAAACAGTGCCCCACCTCCACCTTGCTGGCGTCTGAGTTGAAGTGGAGCTCTCTGCCCTTTACAGATCCAGCCTCTGGCCCATCCATCTGGCCCATCAAGAGTCACTCTCATTTCATCAGTCCATAAAACCTTTGAAAAATCAGTCTTAAGATATTTCTTGTCCCATTCTTGACGTTTGATCTTATGTTTCTTGTTCAAAGATGGTCGTTTTTCAGCCATCCTTACCTTGGCCATGTCACTGAATATCGCACACCTTGTGCTTTTTGATACTCCAGTAACATTGCAGCTCTGAAATATGGCAAAACTGGTGGCGAATGGCATCTTGGCAGCTTCATGCTTGATTTTCCTCAATTCATGGGCAGTTATTTTGCGCCTTTTTTGGCCAACACGCTTCTTGCGACCCTGTTGGCTATTTGCCATGAAACGCTTGATTGTTCGGTGATCACGCTTCAAAAGTTTGGAAATTTCAAGACTGCTGCATCCCTCTGCAAGACATCTCACAATTTTGGACTTTTCAGAGCCTGTCAAATCTCTCTTCTGACCCATTTTGCCAAAGGAAAGGAAGTTGCCTAATAATTAAGCACACCTTATATAGGGTCATTAGTCAACATCCCTCCTCATTACAGAGATGCACATCACCAGATTTACTTAATTGGTAGTTGGCTCTCAAGCCTATGCAGCTTGGAGTAGGACAATATGTATAAAAAGTATCAAAGTGATCAAAATACGCATTTGCCTAATAATTCTGCATGCGGTGTATAAAGAGGACTCATGTGGTGACTCACATTTTTGCAAAGAACGTTACTGTTATTCACTGAAGGATATTTATTATTATTCCAAGTTGCTGTTTATTACCCTTGTTACTAACCCCCTTGCATAATAGTTGTTATACATATAAAGTGGTTATATTGATCCCTGACTGTTCCTGCCTTGTCTCTCTGTGCGTTGCATTTCGGCACCTGTGTTACATGTCCAACTTGGATACCCAATAGTTATAAGGCACAGAGGAATTACGGAGGGCATTGGTACGGTCAGCAAGGTACTCTTTCAGCATCCTCCAAAACATTTTCCTCCTTGTCAGAGTACCCTGCGCATCAGGGCCTGGGCGCTGGGAGGGTCTGAGAAAACAGTCCCACACCTTTGACTGTGTTCCCCTACCTCTACTGCATCGTGTTTGTGTCTCCCTCACGTGTTTTCCTTAGTTGTCCAACGAACTGTGACCTCTGCCACCAGCGTTTTCAAATGGGAATTTTTTTAATAATTCCTCAACAAGGACCTTCTAGTACTGCAACATTTTATTAGCTCTCTCCACCATGGGAAGGAGAGATAGAAATTACTGTCGCCCAAAATGTGTACAATGCGAGGGTCACGGGAAAGGCAGTGGAGCATAAAGTCAGCCATGTGTGCCAGACTGCCAACAGCCAAGACTTGAAAAAAAGTTTAAGAAACCAGCTTCCAAAAGTGCAAATATTCATGGAAGCAAATCCACGCAGTTTAAAAATTTCCAAATTACATCGGGGAATCTCACATGGAAAAAACAGAGCTGTGTCACTCTCATGTGACCAAGTATATTGATCTGATTGGTTGTTATTGGATATAATACTATAGTGTGTCATATGCATGTCAGCTTTGACAAAGAACACAGCTCAGTGTTCGAAACGCGTTGTGTTTTTTCCATGTGAGATTCCCCGATGTAATTTGGAAATTTTTAAACTGCGTGGATTTGCTTCAATAAATATTTGCACTTTTGGAAACTGGTTTCTTCAACTTTTTTTCATGCAAACACGTGAGGCCACACGTACCTGTGCTTCCTTCCAAAGCCTACAGCAATCAGGTGAGCTGAATCTACTCTCCTCTTTTTTCAACAGCCAAGACTTCCCTGTCCTGACCAAGGGGACAACTGTCCATGCTCTCCTCCTCATACTCCTCCTGGCCCTCCTCCACGTTCTCCCTCTCCTCAAGCCATCTATGCTGAACAGACGGTATGACTGTTGTGTGGGTAGTACCGTCTGTAGAGCAGGAAACAGCTCCTGTTAATCCTCCTTCTCATTATCACCCAATACGCGTTGAGATGAGATGAGGCTTGGCTGTGTGGCATCACCCTATGTGGTTCCTTGTTCCATCTCATCGTGCTCCGCCTGCAATGCCTCCTCTTTAATTGTGAGCAGCAAGCGTTTCAGTAGACAGAGAAGCGGGATGGTGACGTTAATTATGGCGTCGTCGCTGCTCACCGTCTTGATGGAGTCCTCAAAGTTTTGGAGGGTGGCACAGGTGTCAGACATCCATGCCCACTCATCAGCTCTTATGTGCGGAGGCTGACCTGAATACCAACGGGCATGTTGAAGCTGGTACTCAACAATTGCCTTCTGCTGCTCACAAATCCTTCCTAACATATGCAACGATAAGTTCCAATGCGTGGTGACATCGCACACCAGTCGGTGAACTGGAACAAACGCTGCTGAAGCATGGAGAGTGCGGCGGAAGCTGTAGGTGACATTCGGAAATGGACACACACGTGGCGTACTTTCACAAGCAGATCAGGCAGAATCGGGTAGGTTTTGAGAAACAGCTGAACCACTAGGTTGAGCACATGGGCCAGGCATGGTACGTGTGCGAGCTTGCCTAGCTTCAAAGCCACCACCAAGTTCCGGCCATTGTCACACATGACAATGCCTGGCTGTAGGTTCAGCAGTGACAGCCACAAATCTGCCTGCTCTGTTACGTCTGTCAGCGGTGTGCGGTTTGTCTCCTAAACATATTAGCTTCAGCATAGCCTGTTGCCAATTGGCTGAGGCTGTGCTGCAGTGCTTCCTGCTTCAGACTGATGTGGTCATTTTGGAGATGGAGGCTGAAGAGAAGGAGGTGCAGGAGCTGTAGAATGCAGGGGCAACCATGATTGACCCAGGGTCTGCAATCCTCGGCGCCAGGAGGATGTGTTCCGTCCCAGGGTCCACTATATTAACCCAGTGTGCCATCAGCGAGATGTACCATCCCTGTCCACAAGCACCAGTCCATGTGTCCGTAGTTAGGTGGACCTTCCCAGTAACTGCTTTGTTGAGTGCACAGGTAATGTTCTGGGACACTTGCTTGTTTAAGGCGGGGATGGCTCACTAGGAGAAATAGTGGCGGCTGGGGACCGAGTACCGAGGAATTGCAGCCACCATGAAGTTGCGGAAAGATTCCATCTCCTTGAGCCTAAAAGGCAACATTTGAAGTGCAAGCAGTCGAGAAATGTGGCAGTTTAGCACTGTGGACTGTGGGGCATTGGCTGCGTATTTGCACTTGCGTTCAAAGGACGGGGGACAACTTCACCCTGCGCTGGGACAAGGACATGGACGTGGTTGCTGATGGTGGTGGTTGCAAATGTGCAGTGACAGGTGCAGGGCGGGAGGCATCTTTGCCTGCACCATGGACAGGGGATTGACGTGCACGCACAACAACAGAATAGGCAGTGGTGTCACCCACAGACACTGTTTCTGGACCCTGGCCTTCGGCCCAACTAGTCGGGTGCTTTGCTGTCATGTGCCTGAGCATGCTCGTGGTGGTCAGGCTGGTAGTTTTGCTGCCCCTGCTGATGCTGGTATGGCAGATGTTGCAAATGGCCTTTTTGAGTTATCTGGACAGTCTTTAAAAAAGAGCCAGACTCTGGAAGACCTAACAGTTGAACTGGCAACTTCCCTCATGTTGGTGTTCCAGGGAACAGTTGCCCGCCTTGTGTCTGGCCACCTCACTGCTTGCTCCTGCCTGTTGTGGTGCTATGCATCCCTTGCCCTTGGTGCTGCTGTCCTCGCTATGCATGTCACTTTGCCAGGTTGGGTCAGTGACTTCATCGTCCACCACCTCATCTTCCACGTACGCACCCTGGGCCTCCTCCTGACTTGCTGCCAATTGTGTCTCATCATCATCATCATCCATCTCTTGCACTTTCACACTGTCATCTTCGTGTGACCGTGGCTGCTCAAATATTTGGGCATCGCTACATGTGATCTCTGCTTGCTCTGCTTGAAGGCCGGGCGAGAGACCCGAATCTATATGTCGGAAAGTGAACAGCTCTTCGGAGTGTCCAAGTGTGGGATCACTTGTCTCAGGGCATTCGGCATGGTGGGAAGAAGGAGGATCAGGGTGAGGAATATGTGGTCCAGACTCACGGATACTGAGACTGGACCATGTGGAAGACAGGGTGGTGGTGGTGGCAAACTGACTGGAAGCCTTATCTGCTATCCAACCAACAACCTTTTCACACTGCTCTGGCTTCAAGAGTGGTGTTCTGCGGCCCCCTAGAATTTGGGAGAGGAAATTAGTTAGACATGATGTGGGTGTTTGTTGTGCTCCCTCAGCAGGCACAGTTTCATCTTGCCCATAGCCTCTGCCCCTGCGTGCACCATCAGCATCACGTCCACTTCCCCATCCCTTGCTATGTGCCTTGCCAATTTTAACTGGAGTGTAATATTTGGCACGCTACAAAAAATGTGACGATTATTACCGCAGTAATATCGGATCACGTCTGATGACCACAGTTTTAGGCAGTGGCCTTATAGATATGGTTTTGGTCAGCGACCAAGTGTAGAAAAGGTTGAACAACACACAACTGGCAGACTTTAACTGGAGTGTAATATTTGTCACGCTACAAAAAATGTGACGATTATTACTGCACTAATATGGGATTACGTCTGATGACCACGGTTTTAGGCAGTGGCCTTATAGATATGGTATTGGTCAGCGACCAAATGTGAATAGGTTGAACAGCACACAACTGGCAGACTTTAACTGGAGTATAATATTTGGCACGCTCCAAAAAATGTCACGATTATTACCGCAGTAATATCGGATCATGTCTGATGACCACGATTTTATTCAGTGGCATTAGAGATATGGTATTGGTCAGTGACGAAGAGTGAATAAGTTGAACAGCACACAACTGGCAGACTTTAATTGGAGTGTAATATTTTGCACGCTCCAAATAATGTCACGATTATTACGGCAGTATTATCGGATCACGCCTGATGATCATGGTTTTGGGCAGTGGTGTTATAGATATGGTATTTGTCAGCGACTAACTGTGAATAGGTTGAACAATACACAATTGGCAGACTTTAACTTAGAGTTTAATATTTGGCACGCTCCCAAAAATGTTACAGCAGTAATATCGGATCACGTCTGATGATGGACAAGTTTCTCTGCTTCCAAAATACAGCAATGCGAATAAAATCAAACAAACCTGGCTGTATTCTGTTAACAAGCAAATGGAGCAGTAAAATGGTGTACTATATTGCTTTTTAAACAAATAATCAGGATTAAGAGCAAAAAAAATTAACCCTGACATCTAGGAATATGGATATCTGTAACAGCAGCAGACAGAACGTGCAGCTGGATTAAACCTTAGAAGAACTGTTGGTTCAGATTTGTATATATTGCTGTGGTGGAATACCTAATACCTCACCAATAAACCGCCAATTCTCTCCCTAGCGCAACAGCACCTCCCCCTATTCTGCTTGTCTGAAGGGTAGACTGTGACGAGCATAGGGTCACCGGGTCTGATATAGACCCGATGATGCTATGCGGCCAACCAATCACTGTAATGCCAGAACCAACATGGCTGAGGCATTGCAGTGAGTGGCAGGTAATCCCCGCATGTTTATTCACTGTCTAAACAGCGCCAAACATGCGAGGCGGGGGACTGGAGCTCCCACCCGAGCATTCTGGGAGTACTCGCCGAGCATCTCGAACAGTGAGATTCTCGAGCGAGCACCGCGCAGTAGCGAGCACGCTCGCTCATCACTACAATACAGTTGTCAATATGTAGAGAATTATGGGGATAATGACATTAGTTAAAAGGGACATGGGGATTTATGGATTCTAATGGAGTTTGGTGAAAATACTCATAAATATTGACATGTTGTATGACCACTTTTTTTGTTGTTCTACAACCCCTGGCAAAAATTATGGAATCACCGGGCTCGGAGGATGTTCATTCAGTTGTTTAATGTCGTTGAAAAATACAGCAATGCGAATAAAATCAAACAAATCTGGCTGTATTCTGTTAAAAAGCAAATGGAGCAGTAAAATGGTGTACTATATTGCTTTTTAAACAAATAATCAGGATTAAGAGCAAAAAAAATTAACCCTGACATCTAGGAATATGGATATCTGTAACAGCAGCAGACAGAACGTGCAATTGACCATATTCTGCTCTATACACTCTCCACAAACTCTGCCTGCCTAACTCCTGTTATCACCAGGAATAATATATGCAGCTGGATTAAACTTTAGAAGAACTGTTGGTTCAGATTTGTATATATTGCTGTGGTGGAATACCTAATACCTCACCAATAAACCGCCAATTCTCTCCCTAGCGCAACAGCACCTCCCCCTATTCTGCTTGTCTGAAGGGTAGACTGTGACGAGCATAGGGTCACCGGGTCTGATATAGACCCGATGATGCTATGCGGCCAACCAATCACTGTAATGCCAGAACCAACATGGCTGAGGCATTGCAGTGAGTGGCAGGTAATCCCCGCATGTTTATTCACTGTCTAAACAGCGCCAAACATGCGAGGCGGGGGACTGGAGCTCCCACCCGAGCATTCTGGGAGTACTCGCCGAGCATCTGGAACAGTGAGATTCTCGAGCGAGC
Source organism: Phyllobates terribilis (assembly GCF_046119375.1). NCBI lineage: Eukaryota > Metazoa > Chordata > Amphibia > Anura > Dendrobatidae > Phyllobates > Phyllobates terribilis. The sequence continues at coordinate 619,077,372 of NW_027362765.1, forward strand.
ACCGCGCAGTAGCGAGCACGCTCGCTCATCACTACAATACAGTTGTCAATATGTAGAGAATTATGGGGATAATGACATTAGTTAAAAGGGACATGGGGATTTATGGATTCTAATGGAGTTTGGTTAAAATACTCATAAATATTGACATGTTGTATGACCACTTTTTTTGTTGTTCTACAACCCCTGGCAAAAATTATGGAATCACCGGGCTCGGAGGATGTTCATTCAGTTGTTTAATGTCGTTGAAAAATACAGCAATGCGAATAAAATCAAACAAATCTGGCTGTATTCTGTTAAAAAGCAAATGGAGCAGTAAAATGGTGTACTATATTGCTTTTTAAACAAATAATCAGGATTAAGAGCAAAAAAAATTAACCCTGACATCTAGGAATATGGATATCTGTAACAGCAGCAGACAGAACGTGCAATTGACCATATTCTGCTCTATACACTCTCCACAAACTCTGCCTGCCTAACTCCTGTTATCACCAGGAATAATATATGCAGCTGGATTAAACCTTAGAAGAACTGTTGGTTCAGATTTGTATATATTGCTGTGGTGGAATACCTAATACCTCACCAATAAACCGCCAATTCTCTCCCTAGCGCAACAGCACCTCCCCCTATTCTGCTTGTCTGAAGGGTAGACTGTGACGAGCATAGGGTCACCGGGTCTGATATAGACCCGATGATGCTATGCGGCCAACCAATCACTGTAATGCCAGAACCAACATGGCTGAGGCATTGCAGTGAGTGGCAGGTAATCCCTGCATGTTTATTCACTGTCTAAACAGCGCCAAACATGCGAGGCGGGGGACTGGAGCTCCCACCCGAGCATTCTGGGAGTACTCGCCGAGCATCTCGAACAGTGAGATTCTCGAGCGAGCACCGCGCAGTAGCGAGCACGCTCGCTCATCACTACAATACAGTTGTCAATATGTAGAGAATTATGGGGATAATGACATTAGTTAAAAGGGACATGGGGATTTATGGATTCTAATGGAGTTTGGTGAAAATACTCATAAATATTGACATGTTGTATGACCACTTTTTTTGTTGCTCTACAACCCCTGGCAAAAATTATGGAATCACCGGGCTCGGAGGATGTTCATTCAGTTGTTTAATGTCGTTGAAAAATACAGCAATGCGAATAAAATCAAACAAATCTGGCTGTATTCTGTTAACAAGCAAATGGAGCAGTAAAATGGTGTACTATATTGCTTTTTAAACAAATAATCAGGATTAAGAGCAAAAAAAATTAACCCTGACATCTAGGAATATGGATATCTGTAACAGCAGCAGACAGAACGTGCAATTGACCATATTCTGCTCTATACACTCTCCACAAACTCTGCCTGCCTAACTCCTGTTATCACCAGGAATAATATATGCAGCTGGATTAAACCTTAGAAGAACTGTTGGTTCAGATTTGTATATATTGCTGTGGTGGAATACCTAATACCTCACCAATAAACCGCCAATTCTCTCCCTAGCGCAACAGCACCTCCCCCTATTCTGCTTGTCTGAAGGGTAGACTGTGACGAGCATAGGGTCACCGGGTCTGATATAGACCCGATGATGCTATGCGGCCAACCAATCACTGTAATGCCAGAACCAACATGGCTGAGGCATTGCAGTGAGTGGCAGGTAATCCCCGCATGTTTATTCACTGTCTAAACAGCGCCAAACATGCGAGGCGGGGGACTGGAGCTCCCACCCGAGCATTCTGGGAGTACTCGCCGAGCATCTCGAACAGTGAGATTCTCGAGCGAGCACCGCGCAGTAGCGAGCACGCTCGCTCATCACTACAATACAGTTGTCAATATGTAGAGAATTATGGGGATAATGACATTAGTTAAAAGGGACATGGGGATTTATGGATTCTAATGGAGTTTGGTGAAAATACTCATAAATATTGACATGTTGTATGACCACTTTTTTTGTTGTTCTACAACCCCTGGCAAAAATTATGGAATCACCGGGCTCGGAGGATGTTCATTCAGTTGTTTAATGTCGTTGAAAAAAAGCAGATCACAGACATGGCACAAAGCTAAAGTCATTTCAAATGGCAACTTTAGGGCTTTAAGAAACAGTAAAAGAAATCAAGATAAAAATATGGTACTCAATAAGGGTAAGTTTTTTCAGACCAAGCAGAGGGAAAGAATTATGGAATCCCTCAATTCTGAGGAAAAAATTATGGAATCACCTGTTAAATTTTCATTTCCAAAACTAACACCTGCATCAAATTAGATCTGCTCGTTAGTCTGCATCTAAAAAGGAGTGATCACACCTTGGAGAGCTGTTGCACCAAGTGGACTGACATGAATCATGGCTCCAACACGAGAGATGTCAATTGAAACAAAGGAGAGGATTATCAAACTCTTAAAAGAAGGTAAATCATCACGCAATGTTGCAAAAGATGTTGGTTGTTCACAGTCAGCTGTGTCTAAAATCTACACCAAATACAAAAACATGGGAAGGTTGTTAAAGGCAAACATACTGGTAGACCAAGGATGACATCAAAGCGTCAAGACCAGAAACTTAAAACAATATGTCTCCAAAACAGGAAATGCACAACAAAACAAATGAGGAATGAATGGGAGGAAACTGGAGTCAATGTCTGTGACCGAACTGTAAGAAACCGCATAAAGGAAATGGGATTTACATGCAGAAAAGCTGAACATAAGCCATCATTAGCACCTAAACAGAAAGAAACAAAGTTACAATGGGCTAAGGAAAAGCAATCGTGGACTGTGGATGACTGGATGAAATTCATATTCAGTGATGAATTGCGAATCTGCATTGGGCAAGGTGATGATTAGAGATGAGCGGTGTTCGACTAGAACTGTTCGCCAATCTCAAATTCGAGCTGTTTTGGGCGGTGCTCGAGTTGTTCGACGAACCCGAACGATTTGCAAAAAATTCGGCTGTTCGAGGTTATGTTCGATAACTGTTCGTGCACCAAAAGCGTGTCCTGCATGTCTGGTGCTATTTAGAGCACCAATCATGCAGGGATTGTCTGCCACTCACTGTAATGCCACAGCCATGGTGGTTGTGGCATTACAGTGATTGCCCAAATCGATGGGAACAGTGCCAACAGTGAAACATGAAAAGCCGGCAATTCAGCAGCGGCATACACCGGTACCCGACAATTTAGAACCGAAAGAATAGAGCTTCACACATAGATTAGATAGATATAAACATGTCAGCCACATATATACGAAGTACAGTGAAAGTGCTGCTTACTGTACTTGTCATTTAGCGTAAAGGATTTATCAAAAAAAATAATAGTGTTTTCATGCACCGTCTCTTTAAAAAAGCCGGCCGGCAATTCAGCAGCGGTACCCGACAATTTAGAATAGAATGAATAGAGAATCACACATAGATTAGATAGATAGAAACATGTCAGTCACATATATATGAAGTACAGTGACAGTGTTGCTTACTGTACTTGTCATTTAGTGTAAAGGATTTATTAAAAAAAATAATAGTGTTTTCATGCACCGTCTCTTTAAAAAAGCCGGCCGGCAATTCAGCATCTGTACCCAACAATTTAGAATAGAAGGAATAGAGAATCACACATAGATTAGATAGATAGAAACATGTCAGTCACATATATATGAAGTACAGTGACAGTGTTGCTTACTGTACTTGTCATTTAGTGTAAAGGATTTATTAAAAAAAATAATAGTGTTTTCATGCACCGTCTCTTTAAGAAAGCCGGCCGGCAATTCAGCATCTGTACCCGACAATTTATAACAGACAGAATAGAGCTTCACACATAGATTAGATAGATAGAAACATGTCAGTCACATATATATGAAGTACAGTGATAGTGTTGGTTACTGTACTTGTCATTTAGTATTAAAATAAAGGATTTATTATTAAAAAAATTGGCGTGGGGTTCCCCTTAATTTTAGGCTCTAGCGGGGGTTAAGCAGACAGCTGGGGCAGATGTTTGAAGCCTGGGAAGGGGGTAATACCCACGGAGCTTCCCAGGCTACTAATATGAGCCCCCAGCTGAATACATAGCCTTTACTAGCTATTAAAATGGGGGACCCCCCCAAAAAAATGACGTGGGTCCCCCCTAATTTAATAGCTAGCAAAGGCTAGGCAGACAGCTGGGGGCTGATATTAATAGCCCAGGAAGGGAGCCATGAATATTGGCCCCCTCCCAGGCTAGAAACACCAGCCGTCAGCCGCCCCAGAAATGGCGCATTCATAGGATGCGCCAATTCTGGCACTTAGCCTCGCTCTTCCACGCTGCCCTGGTGCGGTGGCAGGGGGTAATAGGGTTGGGGTTGATGTCAGCTTATAATGCCAGCTGACATCAAGCCCAGGTTAGTAATGGAGAGGCGTCTATAAGACACCCCCATTACTAACCCCATAGTCAAAGTTAAAAAAAACACAAACACCCAGAATAAAGTCCTTTAACCGGTTCCCGACCGCCCACTGTAGATAAACGTCGGCGCTTGCTGGGCTCTGTGCAGCGCCGACGTTTAAAAACGGTGGGTGGTCTCGCAGCGCTCAGGACCCCCAGGGTCCTGCAAGCGCTGCGATTCCGGTGCAGAGCGTTAGCTCTGACAGGGAACATCATCGGGACCTGATTAGATCAGGTCCCAGTGATGTTAACCCTTAGCTGTCTTCTATATGCTGCAATCTATAGTGATTGCGGCATATAGGAGACAGCAGGAGGAGAGGGGGTCGTCAACTTACCTCTCCGAAGACCTCCGAGTCCTTCCAGGACCTGGGGTTGCTATGGCAGCTGGAGGTCACATGACCGCCTCCAGCTCTGCCATATATGGTGTCCTGTCTGGCTCAGCTGCAGCTGTAGCCAGACAGGAGACTCTGAAACAGTCAGGGAAGATCTCATGTAATGTAATGTAATACATGTCTATTACATTACATGAGATCAGAGATCAGAAAAATAAAAATTAATGTCCCATACAGGGACTAAGAAAAAATGTGAAAAAAAGTAAAAAAAAAGTTTTTAAACTATTAATAAAAAAATCACAAAATAAATAAAAATAAATAAATAAAATATTAAACCAATAAATCCGTATATTTTTACAAAACCAAAAAAAGTACACATATTTGGTATCGCCGCATCCGAAACAACCCGAGCTATAAAACTGTCACACTAATTAACTCCTTCTGTGCACACCGTAATAAAAATAAATAAAAAACGGAGCAAAAAAATATGCTTTTTCATCATATTGCCAAACAAAAAGTGGAAAAAAATGCGATCAAAAAACAAAATAGAAATAAAAATGGTGCCACTGAAAACGTCATCTTGTTACACAAAAAAAAAGCCGCCATACAGCTCCATCAGCCGAAAAATAAAAAAGTTATAGCGCTCAGAATAAAGCAATGCAAAAAAATATTTTTTTCTATAAAATAGTTTTATTGTGTAAAAGCGCCAAAACATAAAAAAATACAGTAAGTGTAGTATCGCTGTAAACGTACTGACCCGAAGAATAACGCTGCCTGATCACTTTTACCACACGCAGAACGGCATAAAAAAAAAACTCAAAAAACAATTCCTGAATTGTTTGTTTTTGTTAATTTTACCTCCCAAAAAACGGAATAGAAAGCGATCAAAAAATGTCATGTCCCCAAAAATGGTACCAATAAAAATGTCAACTCGTCCCGCAAAAAACAAGCCGTCACATGACTCTGTCGGCCGAAATATGGAAAAATTATAGCTCTCAAAATATGGTGATGCAAAAACTAGATTTTGCAAAAAAAGCGTCTTTTAGTGTGTGACAGCTGTCAGTCATAAAAACCCGATATAAATCTGGTATCTCTGTAATCGCACCGACCCGAAGAATAAAGTAATCTAATCAGTTATATCACACTAGGAACGGCGTAAAAAATAAATAAAACCAATTCTTCACCTGCTACTGATTTGTTTATTATGTCCCCAAAGATCCCAGTAAGGCTCTGCCCACATTTATCCTGTGCTCTGCGCTGAGCACTTACACCAGAGTTTCCGTGTAAATCTCTGAAATACATGATTCAGCCGGAACCCATGACGGAAGATTCCCTGTAATGAGACAGATATAGGCCACTGTGGACGCCGTCTAGCCTGGGATCCCACGGTGTCATTTGTTTTAGGCGTGCATAAAAGTGCGGTTGGCCACAGTTTTGTGCACTTCTGAAAAAAAGGACACCGCTACACAGAGGCCAGACGGTGTCCAGAGTAACTCTGCTGCCTCATTACAGTGAATGGATCCTGCAGGGGTTTCATCTGAATTACATCACTTGGAAATTTAGATGGAAACCCCGATGTAAGTGCTCAGCCTAGAGCGCCGGATAAATGTTACGTAAAATGTTCCCAATAAAAGCTTCAACTCAGTCCTCAAAAAAAGCTAGTCCCCACTCAGGTCCGTCATCTGTTAAAAATATAAGGGACTTCCAAGTTACTGGTAGCAGAAAGGCTCTGGAAAAGCAAAATGACCCTTGCCCCCCAAAAGAAATTCAGAAAATGTTGTGCTCCCAAATCCAAATGCCTATTCTACAATAATTTGTTCTCCAATTGTCAAATAGCACTCCGTCCCCCCCAGATCTCACCGTATGGCTAAGCGGTACGATACAGCCACATATGGGGTATTGACACTTTTAGAAGAAATTGTGTGACACATTTCGGCACCATTTTTACCCATTGCCCTGTGTGAAAATGTAGAATCTGAGGGTAAAACATTTTTTTGTGGTAAAAATATAATTAGGCTTTTTTCACTGCCCAACGGTATAAATTTAAAAATTAAAAAATACTCACTACTTCCCTAGATGAATTCCTTGAGAGGTGTAGTTTACAAAATGGGGTCATTTGTGGAGGTTTCTGCTGTTTTGGCATGTCAGCGACTCTTCAAATGTGACATGGTGTCTGCTGCCTATCCCAGCCAACATAGCGCTCCTTTCTCTTCCGAACCCTGCCGTACACCAAAGCAGTGGTTTTCCCCCACATATGGGGTATCGGCGTACTCAGGAGAAATTGTACAACAAATTTCATGGTGCAATTTCTCCGGTTATCCTTATGATAATGCAAAATTAGGGGATGAAAAACATTTTTTATGGGAAAAATGTGAAAATTTTATTTTCACGGCTCAATATTATAAACTTCTGTGAAGCAGCTGGGGGTGCAAGGTGCTCACCACACATCTAGATAAGTTCCCTAAGGGGTCTAGTTTCCAAAATGGTGGCACTTGTGGGGGGTTTCCGCTGTTTAGACACATTAGGGGCTCCACAAATGTGACATGGCGTCCGCTAATTATTCAAACAAATTTTACATTCAAAAAGTCAAATGGCGCTCCTTCCCTTTCAAACCCTGCCGTGCGCCCAAACAGTGGTTTTCCCTCACATATGGGGTATCGGCGTGTTCAGGAGAAATTGCACAACAAACTTCATGGTGCAATTTATCCTGTTACCCTTATGATAATACAAAATTAGAGAATGAAAAAGATTTTTTGTGGGAAAAATGTGAAAATTTTATTTTTACGGCTCAATATTTATTAACTTCTGTGAAGCAGCTGGGGGTGCGAGGTGCTCACCACACATCTAGATAAGTTCCCTAAGGGGTCTAGTTTCCAAAATGGTGGCACTTGTGGGGGGTTTCCACTGTTTAGGCACATTAGGGGCTCCCCAAATGCGACATGGCGTCTGCTAATTATTCAAACAAATTTTACATTCAAAAAGTCAAATGGCGCTCCTTCCCTTTCAAACCCTGCCATGCGCCCAAACAGTAATTTGCCTCCACATATGGGGTATCAGCGTGTTCAGGAGAAATTGCACAACAAATTTCATGGTGCAATTTATCCTATTACTCTTATGATAATGCAAAATTAAGGGATGAAAAACGGTTTTGTGGGAAAAATGTGAAAATTTTATTTTTACAGCTCAATATTATAAACTTCTGTGAAGCACCTTGGGGTTCAAGGTGCTCACCACACATCTAGATAAGTTCCCTAAGGGGTCTAGTTTCCAAAATGGTGTCACTTGTGGGGGGTTTCCACTGTTTAGGCACATCAGGAGCTCTCCAAACGCAACATAGAGTCTGCTAATTATTCAGACAAATTTTACATTCAAAAAGTCTAATGGCGCTCCTTCCCTTCCGAACCCTGCCGTGCGCCCAAACAGTGGTTTTCCCTCACATATGGGGTATCAGCACGCTCAAGAGAAATTGCACAAAAAAATTTGGGGTCCATTTTTTCATGTTAGCCCTGTGAAAATAAAAAAAATTGCGTCTAAAGTAACATTTTTGTGAAAAAAGTTAAATGTTCATTTTTTTCTTCCACATTCCAAAAATTCCTATGAAGCACCTGAAGGGTTAATAAAGTTCTTGAATGTGGTTTTGAGCACCTTGAGGGGTGCAGTTTTTAGAATGGTGTCACTTTTGGGTATTTTCTGTCATAAAGACCCCTCAAAGTGACTTCAAATATGATGTGGTCCCTAAAAAAATGTTTTTGTAAATTTTGTTGGAAAAATGAGAAATCGCTGGTCAAATTTTAACCCTTATAGCTCCCTAACAAAAAAAAATTTTGGTTCCAAAATTGTGCTGATGTAAAGTAGACATGTGGGAAATGTTATTTATTAACTATTTTGTGTGACATATATCTCTGATTTAAGGGCATGAAAATTCAAAGTTTGAAAATTGCAAAATTTTCAAAATTTTCGCCAAATTTCCGATTTTTTCACAAATAAACGCAAGTGATATCGAAGAAATTTTACCACTATCATGAAGTACAATATGTCACGAAAAAACAATCTCAGAATCAGGGGAATACGTTGAAGCGTTCCAGAGTAATTACTTCATAAACTGGCAGTGGTCAGAATTGAAAAAGTTGGCCCGGTCACGAAGGCAAAAACAGGCTCTGGCGCTGCCATCCAGTCTGTCATCCCGCAGACACTGAGAAGCGCAGGCATGCTTGCGCTTTGCAGTGTCTGGCTGTGACGGCATAAAGATGAGACGAGTTCATGTCCATAAATTGTCGGGTACAGATGCTGAATTGCCGGCCGGCTTTTTTAAAGAGACGGTGCATGAAAACACTATTATTTTTTTTAATAAATCCTTTACACTAAATGACAAGTACAGTAAGCAACACTGTCACTGTACTTCATATATATGTGACTGACATGTTTCTATCTATCTAATCTATGTGTGAAGCTCTATTCTGTCTGTTATAAATTGTCGGGTACAGATGCTGAATTGCCGGCCGGCTTTTTTAAAGAGACAGTGCATGAAAACACTATTATATTTTTTAATAAATCCTTTACACTAAATGACAAGTACAGTAAGCAACACTCACTGTACTTCATATATATGTGACTGACATGTTTCTATCTATCTAATCTATGTGTGAGGCTCTATTCCTTCTTGTCTAAATTGTCGGGTACCGGTGTATGCCGCTGCTGAATTGCCGGCCGGCTTTTTTAAAGAAAGCGTCTTCTGAGCAGTTTGTCAGCTTTTGGACACCTTTGAAGGTGTTTTCTATGTGTTTCTATGTGTTTTTGTTTGCCTGCCATTGGTTTTAACGGTGTTCGACGGTGTTCTAAGGTGTTCGACGAACAGTTCGACGAACAGTTCCTCGAACATCCCGGTGTTCGACGAACCGAACCGAACCCGAACACTACGGGGGTGGCTCAACACTAGTGATGATGCTGAAACTTTTGTTTGGTGCCGTTCCAATGAGATTTATAAAGATGGTGCAACAAAATACTAGTGATGTATTGTAATGTTCTTTTGTGTCTTACAGCAAGGAAAGTGAAAAACCTGCAGCACCTGCAAGCAGCTGCAATAGTCAAAGCAAAGCTGAATATGTACAATGCAGACACCTAAATAGGACTTGGTAACATTTCAGGTGCAAAAGCTCATAAAAAAGTTTAAACAGTCCAAAATAACCTTAAGAAAGAAAAATGAGCTGCACTCACCAGTCCTTAAAAGCAGTATCTTTATTCCATGAGGATAAAAAGTCCGGCAAGCAGGGAGAGCGAGGAAGAAAAAAGCAGACAACAGTTGTTTCGCGTGAAGACGCTTCTACAGGTCTGTGTTACACACAAAACATGACATCACATCCTTTATATGCAAATTAATCAAGAACACATGATCAGAAAAATAAAAAAACACAAATCAGAACAGAATCATAAAAACATAGAAAAATCCAGACGATCATTTAAGCCCAATGGACCATTAGCATTCAGGCGAATGATCCATTTAGTTTCGATTTGAAGCAGCAGCTTAAAAATCATACATTTCTTCCATTTCAATTCTGTTGCAGTATGTCTGTGCAGCTATTCACACTAGGTCTCCATGTAGAATAATATTAGTAAATTACAGGCTTACAATTTAAAGCCATTGTTCTTTGTCAGACATATCACTGAAAAGACTTCTACAATCATACATTTCTTCCATTTTCATTCCGTTGCAGTGTGTTGGTGAAGCTATTCACACTAAGTCTCAGTGTAGAATAATATTAGTAAATTACAGGCCTACAATTTAAAGCCGTGGTTCTCTATCAGACATATCACCGAAAAGACTTCTAAAATCATACATTTCTTCCATTTTCATTCTGTTGCAGTATGTCGGTGAAGCTATTCACACTCGGTCTCCGTGTAGAATAATATTAGTAAATTACAGGCCTACAATTTAAAGCCATGGTTCTCTGTCAGCCATATCACCGAAAAGACTTAAAAAATCATACATTTCTTGCATTTTCATTCTGCTGCAGTGTGTTGGTGACGCTATTCACACTAGGTCTCAGTGTAGAATAATATTAGTAAATTACAAGCCTACAATTTAAAGCCGTGATTCTCTGTCAGACATATCACTGAAAAGACTTCTAAAATCATACATTTCTTCCATTTTCATTCCTTTGCAGTGTGTCGGTGAAGCTATTCACACTAGGTCTCCGTGTAGAATAATATTAGTAAATTACAGGCCTACAATTTAAAGCCGTGGTTCTCTATCAGACATATCACCGAAAAGACTTCTAAAATCATACATTTCTTCCATTTTCATTCCTTTGCAGTGTGTCGGTGAAGCTATTCACACTAGGTCTCCGTGTAGAATAATATTAGTAAATTACAGGCCTACAATTTAAAGCCGTGGTTCTCTGTCAGACATATCACATATAACTGCGCTCCAAAATCAGCCATTTCTCATGAACGTGGAAAATATTGTCCCTCATTTAAAATGGGAAAGGTGCGTGGCAAGGGACGGGGAAGTGGACGTGATGGTGAGAGTGCATGCAGAGGCCAAGGACGTGGCCGTGGGCAAAATGAAATTGTGCCACAACAAACACGAAGATCTTCTCACTCGACCTTCCTGTCCCAATTACTAGGGGACCGCAGAGCACCACTATTGAACACAGAGCAGTGTGAAAAGGTTAATGGTTGGATAGCAGATAATGCTTCCAGTCACTTGGCCACCACCATCTCCACCCTGTCTTCCACACCGTCAAGTCTCAGTAGCCGTGAGTCTGGACCACATATTCCTCACCCTGATCATCCTTCCTACCACCATGCCAAGTGCCCAGAGACAACTGATCCTACACTTGGACACTCAGAAGAGCTGTTCACTTTTCTATTTGTAGATTCGGGCCTCCCTCCCAGCCAGCTTCAAGTGAGTCAAGAGGAGAATGCGTGTAGCGATGCCGAAATATTGGAGAAGCCACGATCCACAAAGACGATGGTGATAAAGTGCAATTACTGTCGTAAGAGGTGAATGATGATGATGAGACACAATTGCCAGAAAGTCAGGATGAGGACCAGGGTGCGGAAGTGGAAGACAAGGTGCTGGATGATAAAGTAACTGATCCAACCTGGCAGGGGGACACACAGAGCGAGGACATCAGCACACAGGAGGAGGGAGGCGTAGCCCCACAACAGGCAGGAAGAAAGGCGGGAAAGCGTTCCTCGTAACGCCAACACAATGGAAGTTGCCAGTACAACTGTTAGGTCTTCCCGAGCCTGGTTATTTTTTAAAGACTCTGCAGATAACCCCAAAAAGGCCATTTGCACCACCTGCCAGGCCAGCATCAGCAGGGGTAACAAAACTACCAGCCTGACCACCACCAGCATGATCAGGCACATGGCAGCAAAGCACCCGACTAAATGGGCCAAACCCCAGGGTCCAGCAACATTGTCTGCGGGTGACAACACTGTCTGTTCTGCTTTGCTCGGACCCAGTCGGACCTTGGGATGGAACACGTACTCCCGACGCCGAGGATTGCGGGCCCTGGGTCAATCAGGGTTGCCTCCACATTCTACAGTTCCTGCACCTCATTCTCCTCCTCCTCTTCAGCCTCCATCTCTGAAATGACCACATCAGTCACAAGCTGGAAGCACTGCAGCACTGCCTCGGCTAAGCGGCAACAGGCTGTGCAGAAGGTAATATGCTTAGGTGACAAACGACACAACACTGAAGAGTTGTGGACAGCTCTGAAATAGCAGGCAGATCTGTGACTGACACCGCTGACCCTACAGCCAGGCATGGTAGTGTGTGACAATGGCCGGAATCTGGTGGCGGCTCTGAGACGAGCTCACACACGTACCATGCCTGGCCCATGTGCTTAACCTCGTGGTTCACTGGTTTCTCAAAAGCTACCTGGATCTGCTGGATCTGCTTGTCAAAGTACGCCACCTGTGTGCCCATTTTAGAAAGTCAGCTACAGCTTCCGCCGCCCTTGCCTTGCTTCAGCAGCGTTTGCAGCTTCAAGCTCACCGACTGATCTGCGATGTCCCCACACGTTAGAACTCTACATTGCAGATGTTGGGAAGGATTTGTGAGCAGAAGAGGGCAGTTGTTGACTACCAGCATCAACAAGGCCATCGGTATTCAGGTCAGACTCCACACATAAAACCTCAGGAGTGGACATGGATATACCATCTGTACCATCCTTCATAACTTTGAGGACTCCACCAAGATGGTGAGCGGCGATGATTGTCTATCTTCTGAAATGCTCTCTGCTCTCAATTAAAGAAAATGCATTGCAGGCGGAGCACAGTGAGATGGAGCAAGGAACGTTACAGGGTGATTACACACTGCCCAACCTCATCTCATCCCAAACGTGGAATGGGTGACAATGAGGAAGAGGAGGAAGAACAGGAGCTAGTTTCCTGCGCTATAGACGGTACTACCTGCACAACTGTCATACCGTCTGTTCAGCGTGGATGGCCTGAGGACAGGGAGGAGGAGGAAGAGGAGGAGGATGAGGAGAAGAGAATAGTCAGTCGTCCTCATGGTGAGGACATGGAAGTCTTGCCTCTTTGCAGTCTGGCACACATGGCTGAGTTTATGTTACTCTGCATTTCCAGTAACCCTCGCGTTGTCCAAATTTTGGGTGACAGTCATTTCTGGTTGGTGACGCTTCTAGACCCACACTACAGGGAGAACTTTATGTCTCTTATTCCCTTGCAGGACAGGCCTAATAAAATAGTGCAGTACGAGAAGGCCCTTACTGTGTAATTATTAAAAAAATTCACATCTGAAAATGCTGGCGGCAGTGATCACAGTTCGTTGGACAACCAAGGAGTACAAGCGAGAGAGACACAAATTCAATCCAGCAGAGGCAGGGGAACACTGTCAAAGTTCTGGGACAGTTTTCTCAGACCCTCCCATCACACAGGCCCTGAGGCGCGGGGTACTCTCACGAGGAGTGCAAAGTTTCGGAAGATGGTAAGGGAGTACCTTGCCGACCATACCAATGTCCTCCGTGATTCCTCTGTGCCTTATAATTATTGGGTATCCAAGCTGGACACATGTCATGAACTGGCTCTCTACTCCTTGGAGGTCCTTGCCTGCCCTGCCTCTAACATTTTGTCAGAGTGGGTTTTTAGTGTTGCCGGTGGAATTATAACCAACAGGCGCATCCGCCTGTCAACTGAAAATGCTGGCAGGCTGACTCTTATAAAAATGAACAAGGGCTGGATTGGGCCAGACTTCTCAACACCACCGAATGATAATAGTGTAACATAAACTCAAATAAAGTGTCTTTTTTTGCTGAGGTCTAACTCTAGTCCCATGCACCTATGTCTTCACACCCAGACACGGGTATACGCTTCCTGATTTTGTCTATTTACTTTTGTCCTCCTCCTTCTCCGCATCCTTATCCTCCACCACCATATCACCACCATATGTATTATATCAACATATCTACGTCTCTTGCAAGGGGCATTGGAGTTCTTCCAAATTTTTGGCAGCTGTTTCTTCACTGCATAGGCAAACAGTATGGGAGACACACTTCCTAATAATGGGAACATTCTTTTCAGGAGGCCCTCCAACCTCTACATCTCTTGCAAAGGGGCATTGGAATTCCTCCAAATTTTTGGCAGCCGTTGCATTCACTGCATAGGCAAACAGTGTGGGAGACCCACTTCCTAATAATGGGAGTATTTTTTTCAGGAGGCCCTCCGACCTCTAAGTCTCTTGCAAGGGGCATTGGAGTGCCTTCAAATTTTTGACAGCCATTGCAGTCAGTGGATAGGCAAACAGTATGGGAGACCCCCTCCTTTCTAATGGTAATATGTCATTACTGAGGCCCACTGTTAGAACCCTCCTGTTTGTTTTTTCCATCTTGTGTTTTGAGGTCACGTGACCATCTGCCTTTATATTCCAGCTTTTGGTTGTGCTGGACTTCAGTGTTTGACTGTTTCTCTAGCCAGCTGCTTCTGTGCCTTTCTCTGTCAGTTCGCTTGGTCCTTCTGGGACCTCTAGTACCTTTTTGTCAGTTTGTCTTTTTGTGTTCTGCAACAACTTCTCTGTTTAGGAGGTGTCCCATTTTTTGTCCCAGTCCTTAGTTATTTTAGGGACTCCTCCCTTTATGCTATAGGTCTTCGTTCAGACAAGCCGAGGACTAAGGCGGGTCTGTTCGCTAGGAACAGGCAGCCCGCTACATCGTAGGGATTCAGCTTAGTCTTACTGTAGGGACGGCTTTCCCCTTTCTTTCCTTAGTTCATGTTGCAGATCATAACACCCACCTCTGTGTCTTTAAATTGTTATTGGGGTTTTTCCTAAATTTTGGCAGCTGTTGGACTCACTTCATACCCTATAACTGTATAGCAGACCCTCTCGTTTCTAATGGGAACATGTCGTTACTGTGGCCCAGCTCTATGTGTCTTTAAATTGTTAGTGGGGTTTCTCCTAAATTTAGGCAACCGTTGGACTCACTTCATACCCTATAACTGTATATCAGACCCGCTCCTTTCTAATGGGAACAAGTCGTTACTGTGGCCTAGCTCTATGTGTCTTTAAATTGTTAGTGTTTTTTTTTCCAAATTTTGGCAGCCCTTGCAGTCACAGCATGGGCATTACCACTATAGGAGACCCGTTCCTTTATAATGGGTACATTTTTTTACTGAGACCCTCCTCTTCATGGGTATTGGGATGCATCCAAATTTTTGGCAGGCCGTGCAGTCACTGCATGCGCAATAACAGTGTAGGAGACCCACTCGTTAATAATGAGAACAACAAAGCATAGCCGGCTGATGGCTCTCTAGCAATAGCGATGGTCGACTGCTGTCCCTTTAACCCCTTTACAACCCAAGCTGGTTTGCATGTTAATGACCAGGCCAATTTTTACAATTCTGACCCCTGTCACTTTATGAGGTAATTACTCTGGAACGCTTCAATGGATCCCCCTGATTCTGAGATTGTTTTTTCATTGCATATTGTAATTCATGATTATGGTAAAATTTCTTCGATATCACTTGTGTTTATTTGTGAAAAAAACAGAAATTTGGCGAAAATTTTACAATTTTCAAAATTTGAATTTTTATGCCCTTAAATCAGAGAGATATGACACACAAAATAGTTAATAAATAACATTTCCCACATTTCTACTTTACATCAGCACAATTTTGGAACCAACATTTTTTTTATTAGGGAGTTATAGGGGTTAAATGTTGACCAGCAATTTCTCATTTTTCCAACAAAATTTACATAACCATTTTTTTAGGGACCACATCACATTTGAAGTCACTTTGAGGGGTCTTTATGACAGAAAATACCCCAAACTGACACCATTCTAAAAACTGCACCCCTCAAGGTGCTCAAAACCACATTCAAGAACTTTATTAACCCTTCAGGTGCTTCACAGGAAGTTTTGGAATGTGGAAGAAAAAAATTAACATTAAACTTTTTTCACAAAAATTTTACTTTTAACCCAATTTTTTTAATTTTTGCAGGGGTAACAGGAAAAAATGGTCCCCAAAATTTGTTGTGCAATTTCCCCTGAGCACGCAGATACCCCATTTGTGGGAAGAACCCACTGTTTGGGAGCACGGCAGGGTTCGGAAGTGAAGGAGCGCCATTTGACTTTTTGAATGTAAAATTTGCTTGAATAATTAGCGGACGCCATATTTGGGGAGCCCCTGATGTGCCTAAACAGTGGAAACCCCCCACAAGTGACACCATTTTGGAAACTAGACCCCTCTGGGAACTTATCTAAATGTGTGGTGAGCACCCTGAACCCCAAAGTGCTTTACAGAAGTTTATAACATGGAGCCGTGAAAATGAAAAAAATCAAACTTTTTTCACAAAAATGATATTTTAGCCCAAAAATGTTATTTTCACAAGGGTAAGAGGAGAAAATGGACCCCAAAAACTTTTGTGCAATTTCTCCTGAGTACGCCAATACCCCATATGTGGGAAAATACAGTGTTTGGGCGCATGGCAGAGTTCAGAATGGAAAGAGCACTGTATGACTTTTTGAACGCAAAATTGTCTGGAATCGAGAGCGGACGCCATGTCGCATTTGGAGAGCCCCTGATGTGCCTAAATAGTGGAAACCCCCCACAAGTGACCCCATTTTGGAAACTACACCCCTCAAGGATTTTATCAAAGGGTATAAACATGCGGGGATCGCTCATGCATGGCAGGCAATCCTTGCGAGTTTTTTTTGGCCGCGATGCATATAGGTCGGAGACTCAAGCATGTCACTCGAGCACCCGCGATACTCAGTGCATACCCGAGCACTCGATGCAAACTCAAGTAGCGAGCACTTATGCTCAACACTAGTCGCCATATCGTCATCTTTTTTTCTTCTACTTTTGAAAAAAATCCCAACCCTAACCCTAGCCCAACCCTAACCCTAGCCCAACCCTAACCCTAGCCCAACCCTAACCCCAACCCTAGCCCAACCCTAACCCCAACCCTAACCCTAAACCCAACCCTAACCCTAGCCCAACCCTAGCCCAAACCTAACCCTAGCCCAACCCTAACCCCAACCCTAACCCCAACCCTAGCCCTAACCGTAGCACAACCTTAGCCCAACCCTAACCCTAGCACAACCCTAGCTCAACCCTAACCCTAACCCTAGCCCAACCCTAACCCTAACCCTAACCCCAACCCTAACCCCAACCCTAACCCTAGCACAACCCTAACCCGAGAGTTTATTTTTTACGCCGTTCCTCTTGCGGTATAAGTGATTAGACAACTTTATTCTTCGGGTCGGTGCGATTACAGTGATACCAGAATCATATTGGGTTTTTATGATTGACAGCTGTCACACACTAAAAGACGCATTTTTTTGTAAAATCTATTTTTTGCATCGCCATATTTTGAGAGCTATAATTTTTCCATATTTTGGCCGACAGAGTCATGTGACAGATTGATTTTTGCGGAATGAGTTGACGTTTTTATCGTTTCCATTTTCAGGCATGTGACATTTTTTGATCGCTCTCTATTCCGATTTTTGGGAGTCAGAATAAACAAAAAACAACAATTCAGGAATTGTTTTCTTTTTTCATTTTTTATGCTGTTCCGCGTGTGGTAAAATTGATAAGGTAGCTTTATTCTTCAGGTCAGTACGTTTACAGCGGTACCACATTTATATTGTTTTTCTATGTTTTGGCGCTTTTACACAATAAAAGCTATTTTATAGAAAAAATTATTTTTTTTGCATCGCTTTATTCTGAAAGGTATAACTTTTTTATTTTTCGGCTGATGGAGCTGTATGGTGGCTTGTTTTTTGAGGGACAAGATGACATTTTCAGCGGTACCATTTTTATTTATATTCGTCTTTTTGATCGCGTGTTATTCCATTTTTTGTTTGGAGGTATAATGATAAAGCATTGTTCTTTGCTTGTTTTTTTTCTTGTTTTTTTTTACCGTGTTCACTGAAGGGGCTAACTAGTGGGACAGTTTTATAGGTCAGGTCGTTCCGGACGCGGTGATACCAAATATGTGTACTTTTATTGTTTTTTTTTCTTTTTTTTCATAATAATATTTATTGATGGGTACATTATAATTTTAGTTTTGGTGGATTTTTTTTATATAGATTTATTTATATTTTTACAATTCTTTTTTTTTTTTTCACTTTCTGACACTTTTTTTACTTTTATTCTTTCTCTCACTATGGGACTTTCACTTTTTTATTCTGATTGCCTGTATAGCATCCCTGTGCTATACATGCTGTCAGCGCTGCAGATGCAGAATACTGCAGATGCAGAAGACCAAAATATCTTCCTGCTGTCTGGTGACCCGGATGTTGTCATGATGACATCGGGTCGTCATGGCAACATCCGAGAAGCCGCGGCAGACATCGCTGGACGCCGGCTCGAGAGATGAGTATCCCGATCACCTCCCCTCGCCCCCGCAATGCTATGATCGACTTTGATCGCAGCATTGCGGGGGTTAATGTGCCGGGAGCGGTGCGGGATCACTCCCAGCACATAGCACCGGGTGTCAGCTGTGACAATCAGCTGACACCCGGCGGCGATCATGCCCGCACAGCCTGTGTGCGGGCGCGATCGCAAAGACGTACTAATACGTATCAGGCTCTTAAAGCCCAGGGCGCAGATACGTATTAGTACGTCTTGGGCTTTAAAGGGGTTAAGAATAGTAGGGCCGCATGATGACCCTATAAAAATAGGCTTTGTGCTTTCAGAGTCCCTCCATCATAAATGAAACAGGATGTGTCTAATGATGTGTCACACACCACATGGCCAGATAAGGTTGTAAAATGTTAAAATTACATTTCCCGGTGAATGCATTTGTCTTAAAAAACAACGTAAAATAAATAAATAAATAAAAAAAACACAGTAGGATATTTGTTTAGTATAAAAACCAGAGTCGCCAATGTAACCTCAATCTAATCACATTGTTCAGCTCCTGCACCTGCTCGTCCAGTTCGGCCTCCATCTCCGAAATGACCACATCAGTCACAAGCTGAAAGCACTGCAGCACTGCCTTGGCCAAGCGGCAACAGGCTGTGCTGAAGATAACATGCTTAATGCTTAGATGACAAACCGTCCACCGCTGAAGAGTTGTTGGAAGCTGTAAGACAGCAGCCTGATCTGTGGCTCTCACCGCTGAACATACAGCCAGGCATGGTCGTGTGTGACAATGGGCAGAACCTGGCGACAGAGAAATGACTGCAGGAGTAGATACGGTTTCCCTCTATGCCAGTCCTTTCACCGAGCTAAAGAATATGTCTGTGGTGAAATACAACTCCCACTGAGAAGCAGTTTCAAACTGAAAAACATTGGGCCCACCAGAGGATTTGATTCTGTGGGCTCACCTTTCTCCCCCACTCAAGAGTCCCATAGCTGCTGCAAAATTTGCGCTATCATGAACTCTCCTGATGGAGAAGCCAGGGCCCACCCGAGGATTCTCTGGTGGGACAGTCCAACCCTGCCAAGAAGCAGTCCTGGCTAAGAAAAATGTGTGGGAAGATTCCCGGACACTCTATGGCTCCTTTTTTTACTGGGGTGGAAACCCACGCAAACACGGGGAGAACATACAAAATCCTTGCAGATGTTGTCCTTGCTGGGATTTGAACCCAGGATTCCAGTGCTGCAAGGCTTCAGTGCTAACCACTGAGCCAATGTGCTGCCACTAACCCTCTGATATCTAACAGGCTGGAGAAACTTGCATCTACTGCCACTCTATCTTCAGCTCCTTTGTGAGAAACTAATGTATTTGGGCAGCCACTCAGTCTACCAAATAAAATTCCTGAGAAGGAAATTGGGGATGGCTTTGCTACTGGTACTGGGGGCAGTGCTAATACCATGGCGTCATACCATAGTTCACTGGAAATATTACAGGCTGTTAGGAGGCAAGCAGATTCCCATGAAAGAGTACCAGCAGTAATGTTCAGGGACTCTTGCTTGTGGAAGGCGGAGACAATACTGGGAGAAGTGGCGGTGGCTGGAGACCAAGTATGGACACCCGGCCGCCGCCATGAGGTTGTGAAAAGCTTCTGCCTCCACGAGTCTAAAATAGCACATTTCAAGTGCAAGCAGCTGCCCAGAAATCTGACAGTTTACTATTGTGGCCTGTGGGTGGGTGGGTGGCTGGCTGCATACTTGTGCTTGCATTCCAAGTAACAGAAAACTAAGCAGATGGTGGCCTCTATCATCATCATGGCCTTACCTCGGCACTATGAACTCTCCTGAAGGAGAAGCCAGGGCCCACTGGAGGGAGTCTCCGGTTCTCTGGTGGGCCCGTCCAACTCTGCCGAGAAGCAGCCCTGGCTAAGAAAAGTGTGTGGGTGTGGGAAGGTTCCCGAACACTCTATTAATGCTTTTTTAATGTGGATTGGACGTGCTTATGCATGTTATTTCTCAAACCGCATTGCAGATCAGGCCATTGCCCAACTCTGTAGTCATGAAATTAAAGGTGCAAAGAAAGATATTTGTGTGTCGAAGTACCACCGACAAGTGCGAGCTGATGTTGGACGGGCTGCCATTGCTTATGCGACAAGCTGCATTTGAGGACTTCCTAGGAGAAATGACAGCTGGAGTAGATACGGCTTCCCAAGCCCTTTCACCAAGCTAAAGAATATGACTGTGGTGAAATACAACTCTCACCGACAAGCTGTGGACTGGCTCTGTACCGTCCCTGGCCACATTCACCTGTCCACGTGTTTGTGGTTAGGCGGTCCTTCCTAGTAAGTGCCCTGGGGAGGGCACGGGTAATGTTGTAGGACCCGTGCTTGTGGAAGACGGAGACGACACCGGGATAAATAGTGGCTGCTGGGAACCGACTATGGACACCCGGCCCCCACCATAAGGTTGTGGACAGCTTCCGCCTTCACGATCCTAAAAGGCCACATTTCAAGTGCAAGCAGCTGTCAAAAATTTAGCAGTATAGTATTGCAGCCTGTGGGTGGGTGGCTGGCGGCATACTTGCGCTTGCATTCCAAGTAACAGAAAACTAAGCAGATGGTGGCCTCTATCATCATCATGGCCTCATCTTGGCACTATAAACTCTCCCGATGGAGAATCTAGGGTCCACGGGAGAAGTCTCCAGTTCTCTGGAGGGTCCGTCCAACCCTGCCGAGAAGCAGTTCTGCCTAAGAAATGTGTGTGGGAAGGTTCCTGGACACTCTGTGGCTGCTTTTTTTAATGTGGATTGTACGTGCTTAATTGCATGTTATTTCTCAAACTGCACTGCAGATCAGCCCATTGCCCAACTCTGTAGTCATGAAATTAAAGGGCAAAGAAAGATGTTTGTGTGTCGAAGCACCACTGAGAAGTGCGAGCTGATGTTGGACGGGCTGCCATTGCTTATGCGACAAGCTGCATTAGAGGACTTCCTGGGAAAAATGACAGCTGGAGTAGATATGGTTTCCCAAGTCCTTTCACCGAGCTAAAAAATATGGCAGTGATGAAATACAACTCTCACCGACAAGCTGTGGACTGGCTCCGTGTAACATAGTAACATAGTAACATAGTTTTTAAGGTTGAAGGAAGACTAAGTCCATCTAGTTCAACCCATAGCCTAACTTGTTGATCCAGAGGAAGGCAAAAAAGCATCGGCATCTCTGCCTCTGGCCAGGCAGAGACACCGTCCCTCTCACCTCCTCTCTCCCCGCGCTCCCCGCTCTCCTTCTCTTCCTGCTGTCGTTGCGCGCAGTTCCCCGGGCACTGTTCTTTAGCCTCTCTTAAAGGGGCCGTGCGCGCCGTCCTAAGGAGTCCCCGGCCAATAGCCGAGGGTCCTCCCATATATAGGGCACCTCCTCCAAAATGGAGGTGCCCGAGCAAAGTTGTTGCACAGTGTTACTTATCTCTGCTTCAGCCCTCAGGTTCCGCTGCTAGCCTGACTTCTCGTCCTGCCTGCCAGCCTGTTACCTGCCGTGCCTGTCAGTCCGCTCACCTGGGAGCGCTCGCCTGTTACCTGACGGTTACCTTCCGTGCCTGTCAGCCCGCTCACCTGGGAGCGCTCGCCTGTTACCTGCCTGTTACCTTCCGTGCCTGTCAGCCCGCTCACCTGGGAGCGCTCGCCTGTTACCTGCCTGTTACCTTCCGTGCCTGTCAGCCCGCTCACCTGGGAGTGCTCGCCTGTTACCTGCCAGTTACCTGCCGTGTTTGTCAGCCCGCTCACCTGGGAGCACCCGCCTGTTACCTGCCTGTTACTTTCCGTGACTGTCAGCCCGCTCACCTGGGAGCGCTCGCCTGTTACCTGCCAGTAACCTTCCGTGTCTGTCAGCCCGCTCACCTGGGAGCGCTCACCTGTTACCTGCCTGTTACCAGACCGTCCATCTAGAGACTTCTGCCTGTCACTTGCCGTTACCACCTGACAGCCTACCCAGAGGCTCCTGCCTGTCATCTGCCGTGGCTACCAGTTCATCCTCCAGGACCACTCGTCAGCCTGCCTGCTGTGTCATCTGCTATACCGGTCAGTCCCAGTCTGACCCGTGGGAGTCACCTGCTCTCTTACAAGGTCGTCCCCAGAGTAGCACCTGGTCCCTCTGCTCGGTCCCTCTCTGGTCACGGAGGCGTTAGCCACCGTACGACCAGGGTCGGTCCGTCTTGATACTTAGTCACGCCCCTCTGGGTCCCTCCTTGCACCACAGCACAGAGGTTCCACCACCCAGGCCCGTAACACTCCGTACCGTCCCTGTCCAAATTCACCTGTCCAAATTCACTTGTCCACGTTTTTGTGGTTAGACGGTCCATCCCAGTAAGTGCCCTAGGGAGGGCACGTGTAATGTTATGGGACCCGTGCTTGTGGAAGATACTGGAAGAAATAGTGGCGGCTGGGGACCGTGTATGGACACCCGCCGACGTCGCCATGAGGTTTTGAAAAGCTTCTGCCTCCAAGAGCCTAAAAGGCCACATTTCAAGTGCAAGCAGCTGTCCAGAAATCTGGCAGTTTACTATTGCGGCCTGTGGGTGGGTGGCTGGCTGCATACTTGCGCTTGCATCCCAAAGAATGGGGTAGGGTCAACTGAACGCTGCGCTGGGACAAGGACGTGGACGGAGATTGTTGCAAGTCTGCATCGACAGAGGCATCTTCGCATGCGCCAAGGATCACTTGTGATGGGCACACTTTTAGGCAGTGTTCTGGGAGTCAGAGATGCTTCCAGGGGTCTTCCCCATGCTGTTCCCATGTCTTTTCAGCACTGTATGCATGTGTCTGATGATGTGTCACACACCACATGGCCAGATAAGGTTGTAAAATGTTAAAATGACATTTCCCAGTGAATGTATTTGTCTTGTTTGAAAGCAATGCAAAAGTGCAAAAACGCATCAAAAACGCAACGTGTGAACATAGCCCAAGGTGTGGAGGAGCATTTTTGTTTTTGTTTATTTATTTTGACTTATATACAAGTCATTACCCTGGAAAGGATGTTCCTTAACATTTTTCCCAGAAAAAAAAATCCATTTTGGTTTAGTTTTTGCATGTTTTATTGTGAGTCCGTAAAAGTGGCGTAATACCTCTGACAACATTGTTGACAGCAGTGACATGGGCATCCGAAATACTTCCAGGGGTCTTCCCCATGCTGATCCCATGTCATTTGATTCGATTTGTTCCCATCGATTTGGCCAATTTTTAGGCCCTCTGCAGATCGCCGGGGGGAGCAGCTGGAAAAATGCTCGAGTTTCCCATAGGCTTACATTGGGCTCGTTACTCGGTCCGAGCACTCGAGCATTCCAATTTGCTCGACCTGAACAACGAGTACATTTTAGTGCTCGCTCATCCCTAGTTATCATGCGTACACTCTTTGCCACAATATGTAGTTCCTTTTTCTAACTACAGTGGGGAAAAAAAGTATTAAGTCAGCCACCAGTTGTGCAAGTTCTCCCACTTAAAAAGATGAGAGAGGCCTGTAATTGACATCATAGGTAGACCTCAACTATGACAGACAAAATGAGAAAACAAATCCTGAAAATCACATTGTCTGATTTGGAAAGAATTTTATTTCAAATTTTGGTGGAAAAGAAGTATTTGGTCAATTACAAAAGTTCATCTCAATACTGTGTTATATATCCTTTGCTGGCAATGACAGAGGTCAAACGTTTTCTGTAAGTCTTCACAAGGCTGGCACACAATGTTGCTGGTATGTTGGCCCATTCCTACATGCAGATCTCCTCTAGAGCAGTGATGTTTTGGGGTTGTCGCTGGGCAACACGGACTTTCAACTCTATAGTTTTCTATAGGGTTTAGATCTGGAGACTGGCAAGGCCACTCCAGGACCTTGAAATCCTTCTTACGAAGTCACTCCTTCGTTGCCCTGGCGGTGTGCTTGGGATCATTGTCATGCTGAAAGACCTAGCCACGTTTTATCTTCAATGCTCTTGCTGATGGAAGGAGGTTTGCACTCAAAAACTCACGATACATGGCCCCATTCATTCTTTCATGTACATGGATCAGTCGTCCTGGTCCCTTGGCAGAGAAACAGCCCCAAAACATGATGTTGCCACTCCCATGCTTCACAGTAGGTATGGTGTTCTTTGGATGCAACTCAGCATTCTTTCTCCTCCAAACACGATGAGTTGTGTTTCTACCAAACAGTTGTACTTTGGTTTCATCTGACTATTGACATTCTCCCAATATTCTTCTGGGTCATCCAAATGCTCTCTAGCAAACTTCAGATGGGCCCAGACATGTAATGGCTTAAGCAGGTGGACACGTCTGGCACTGTAGGATCTGAGTCCCTGGCGGCGTAGTGTGTTACTGAAGGTAGGCTGTGTAAAGTTGGTCCCAGCTATCTGCAGGTCATTCACTAGGTCCCCCCGTGTGGTTCTGGGATTTTTGCTTACCGTTCTTGAGATGATTTTGACCCCACGGGGTGAGGTCTTGTGTGGAGCCCCAGATCGAGGGAGATTATCAGTGGTCTTGTATTGTATGTCTTTCATTTTCTAATTATTGATCCCATAGTTGATTTCTTCACACCAAGCTGCTTGCCAATTGCAGATTCAGTCTTCCCAGCCTAGTGCAGGGCTGCAATTTTGTTTCTGGTGTCCTCTTTGGTCTTCACCATAGTGGAGTTTGGAGTGTGACTGTTTGAGGTTGGGCACAGGTGTCTTTTATACTGATAACAAGTTCAAACA
Source organism: Phyllobates terribilis (assembly GCF_046119375.1). Lineage (NCBI taxonomy): Eukaryota > Metazoa > Chordata > Amphibia > Anura > Dendrobatidae > Phyllobates > Phyllobates terribilis. The sequence continues at coordinate 619,102,647 of NW_027362765.1, forward strand.
GGTGCCAGTACTACAGGTAATGAGTGGATCACAGAGGAGCCTCTTAAAGAAGTTGTTACAGGTCTGTGAGAGCCAGAAATATTGCTTGTTAGTAATTGACCAAATACTTATTTTCCATCAAAATTTGAAAAAAATTTCTTTCCAAATCAGACAATGTGATTTTCAGGATTTGTTTTGTCATTTTGTCTCTCATAGTTGAGGTCTACCTATGATGTCAATTACAGGCCTCTCTCATCTTTTTAAATGGGAGAACTTGCACAATTGGTGACTGAGTAAATACGTTTTTCCCCACTGTATATATATATAAAAAAACCTGGTACTGTTGTTTGGGTCAAGTCCATCGCCACAACATCGCCACACCATGGCCAAACCACTGCCAGATATCCCAGCGTTGTTTTGCTTATCTAGACACCTGCGCGTCAGTGTACTTTGCCTGCCTGCATTCTGAACTGTTCTGTCGCGTATCTCTGAATGAGGCCATGGAGCCAAAAGCAGGAGAATTGGTGCACTTGTTTCTATTACACCTTTTCTCTGATTGTTCCACAACTGGTTTTGGCTCACACTCCTGAGAAAAATACTGACTGAATACTGACTGAATACTGACCAAATAGTGATAGTGGGGCTGTGGCCTAAACTTCACTCTCTGCTTCAAAGATTTGTCTACAGTGTCTTCTTGGCTCTTCCATCTCTCATAGTGGTTTCCTCCTATTTCTAGCATGTTTATTCCCAAAGGGTATATATTGTGCACAGGTCCTATTCAGGATGTTAATAAATGTCTCCCATTTGCTTTGTGTAGCTTTATGTCTCAGGATATCGTCCCAGTTTATTGCACTAAGATCATCTCTCAACCATTGGAAATTTGCCTTCCTGAAGTTTAGTGTCCTTGTAACCCCTCTACTGCACATCTTATCAAAGGTTACATGAAAACGTATTATTTTGTCATCACTATTACCCAAGTGACCCCCAGCTCGTATATTTGATATGCGTTCTGGCCTATTGGTTAATATTAGGTCTAGCAGTGCCCCTCTTCTTGTTGGGTCCTGAACCAGTTGTGAAAGGTAATTGTCTCTCATAGTTGTCAAAAACCTATTACCTTTGCTTGAACTACATGTTTCTGTCCCCCAATGTATTTCAGGGTAGTTGAAGTCTCCCATAATAGTGACTTCTCCTTGAGTCGCTGCTTCATCTATTTGCTTTACGAGGATATCCTCCTCTACTTCCATTATTTTTGGAGACTTATAACAAACCCCTATCAGTAATTTATTATTTTTTCCCCCTCCCCTTATCTCCACCCACAGGATGATTTTACATATAAACACACTCCCCCCCCTCGCTTGTTTGTACGGTCTTTTCTGAACAGACTATAGCCCTGTAAATTAACTGCCCAGTCATGGCTCTCGTCCAGCCAAGTCTAAGATATCCCTACCATGTCATAATTATTTTCCAACAAAATGAATTCTAATTCCTCCATTTTGTTGGTGAGGCTTCTGACATTAGTGTACATGCATTTTATGTATCTCTCTGTACCTCTATTCCTTCTTACTTTATTGACTGTTCTAACCCCACCCCCAATTTCTTTATTTGTGCCCAGGTCACTATCTGCACTATCTTCCCCACCTATAAAATGAATACCCTCCCCCCCCAATCCCTAGTTTAAACACTCCTCCAACCTTCTAGCCATTTTCTCCCCCAGCACAGCTGCACCCTCCCCATTGAGGTGCAGCCGATCCCTAGCGTAGAGTCTGTAGCCAACTGAGAAGTCGGCCCAGTTCTCCAGGAACCCAAATCCCTCCTTCCTACACCAGTTCTTGAGCCACTTATTTATCTTTGTGATAAGGGCAATCTGGGCTAGCACCGGGGCCTGAAACTCCGGGGGGGGGGCATGGCCAGATTGCCCTCATTATAATGTTATGTGCACGCGCCACCCACATGACAATGTAGCAGACGCGAACACGCAGTGCGCTCTGAGTGCCCGCGTCTGCTGTACTCACATGCAGAGCCCCTGGGATTCCCGGCTGTCGATTACTGCACTGCAGCTCCGTGTGGTGCTCTGTACTGACTCTGACTCCCTGATCGTCTTGTGCTCAGTGCTGCCTTTCAATACTTCCAGTTCCCTCCTGCTGGCAGCTCCTGGTGATGGTAAGAAGCAAATAGCTTCATCCTGTTCTGTGAGAGTGACTTGGGCATGTCACCATGGGGGCCACAGGGTATGTGACCATGGGGGGTCACAAGGTATATGACCACGGGGGGAGGCGCGCAAGGTATGTGACCATGGGGGCTGCAGGGTATGTAACCTAGGGGGGGCTGCAGGGTATGTGACCAAGGGGTGGGGGGCTGCAGGGTATGTGACCAAGGGGGGGCCGCAGGGTATGTGACCATGAGGGGGGCCACAGCATGTGTGACCATGGGGGGGGCGCAGGGTATGTGACTGTGGGGGCTGCTAGTGACTGCATAGTATATTATCTTGGGGGCTACAGATTCATGTTATCCTGTAGGTTTGGGGGCTGCAATGAGCTATGTGGGGGCTCATACTATATATTGGGAGCTATGTGAGGACACATACTGTATGTATATGGCTGTGTGGGGGCTCATGTTGTATGTAGGGGGCTCATACTGTATGTAGGGGACTATGTTGGGGGCTCATACTGTATATTGAGGGACTGTGTGGTGTCATTGTATGTAGGGGACTTTGTGGATCCATACTGTATAAAGGGAGTTATGTGGGCGCTCATACTGTATCTATGGGGCTGTGTGAGGGTTCTTACCGTAACTATGCAGGTGGCTCATACTGTATGTATGGGGCTATGTTGGGGGCTCATACTGTATATTGGGGGACTGTGTGGTGTCATTGTATGTAGGGAACTTTGTGTGGATTCATACTGTATAAAGGGAGTTATGTGGGCGCTCATACTGTATCTATGGGGCTGTGTGAGGGTTCTTACCTTAGCTATGTAGGGGCTCATACTGTATATTGGGGGTTATGTGGGGGCTCATACTGTATATTGGGTGCTGTGTGTGGACTCATACTGTATGTGGGAGCTCATACTGTATATAGGAGGCTATGTGGAGGCTCATGCTGTATATTGGGGGGGCTGTGTGGTGTCATATTGTATGTTGGGGGCTATGTGTGGATTTATACTTTATAAATGGACTTATGTGGGAGCTCATACTGTATCTATGGGGCTGTGCAAGAGCTCTTACCGTATGTAGGTAGCTATGTAGGGGCTCATACTGTATGTAGGTGGGCTGTGTGTGGGCTTCTACTGTATGTACAGGGCTATAGGGGGCTCATACTGTACAGGGCTGTGTGTGGGTTCATACTGTATATAGGGGCTATGAGGGGGCTCATATTGTATGTAGGGGGCTGTGTGGGGGCTCATATTGTATATAGAGACTTTGTGGGGGCATATTGCCTGGACATGTAAGCTGTCATTCTCATTGCAGTACGGCTTATGGTCTCCTTTTCTTGTCCTGATTGAAGCAATTCCAATATGGAACCCTGAATGACTAAAGGAGGAGAAAAAGCGTTGGAAGAAGACGCCATTGAGCTAAGTACACAACTGTTCAGGCCATATAGGGTCTATATATACAGTGTTGCATCTGCTGTTAGACATATGCAACACATGCAGGATTGCCTGTTTGTTAAGTGCTGTGGTTGTCAAAACAAAACAAACAAAACATGCAGCCGCAGGGACTCGAATATATACAAGATACTCGGATAACACCCGAGCGTGCCGGGATAAAATGTTATCTGAGCACTTTCGCTCATCACTAATGTCTTTATGTATTGAGTTTTTTAAAAAAAGAGAATTTTTTTAGGGTGTTTTTTTAATTTTTTTTATGGTTAACATGTATGAAGACCCCATAGGTTGATTGCTTTGGTTGTTGATTGAGGGGGCTATGTGGGGGCTCGTCATGTATATAGGTTATGTCAACAGATTAATTTTGCTCAATATTAAATTATACAAATAATATTAAAAATACTTATAATTAATATGTTAATATTGAGCAGAATTAATTTCAGACTATTGTTCGGCCTCCACAACAGTCATGGTCTCTCATGTGGCTCCTCAGGAAAATGAATCTCCCACCCCTGCCCTATTATGTATGGCGCTATGTTATATATAGTTCTGTACATAAGGGAAAAATGTGCGCCCCGCGATACGCTCACTACTATTTCTGTCAGCGGGGGGGGTCCACGCCTTCTAAACTGCCCGGGGCCCGTCTATCCACCCCTGATAACAGCTGGCAGGTGCCAGATAGTGATGAGTGAGCATGCTCACTACTGCTCGGTACTCACCCGAGCATCTCACTGCTCGAGATGCTCAGCGCTCGCCGAGTATTTCCGGGGTTGCTCGACAGGAGTTCGGGTCCCCTCCCTGCATGTTTGGCGCTCTTTAGAGCGCCAATCAACATGCAGGGATTGTCTGCCACACATTTTAATGCCGTAGCCATGTTGGTTTTGGCATTACAATGATTGGCTGGCCGCACAGCGTCATCAGACATCTGTGTCATCAGTCTATATCAGACCTGGCGCCGCCATGCTCATCACAGTCACTCCGGAATCAGACAGTGTAGGGAAAGCTGCTGCTGAGCTAGGGAGAAATTTGCTTGTTTCTAGTTAGTGTAGGTATACCAGACTATATTAGAGACACATATCCATCTCAACTAACAGTCCTTATGATGACTAATCCAGCTGCACAGATATCAGGCAGGCAGTGTATATAGGAAGGCAAGCAGGGTACATAGCAGACTGCAGTGCACATAGCAAGAGGGTCTATTCCAGTTCTGTCCGCTGGTGCTTTTACAGATATTTGTAGAAATAGGTCCAGGTATCAGGGGCCAGGATTTTTTTTTTTATCTTAATCCTGATTATTTGCTTAAAAAGCAATCCAGAGAACACTGTTTATCTGTGCCATTTGCTTGTTGGCACTGCAGAATACAGCTAGGTCCTTTCCATATTACAGCGCTAAAAATCCAGCTATTTAAAACTGTGGTTTGTTCGTCACACTGATCATATATAATTGCGCTGAAAATTTTGCCATTTCTAGCCTCCATTTAAATTTTCTTGCAGTGTGTCAGTGAACTGATTGACACGAGGCCAGCGCTGTTAAAAATAGTTACCTACAGGCCAGCTATTTAAAACTGTGGTTTGTCCGTCACATGGATCACATATAATTGCGCTGAAAATATTGCCATTTCTAGCTTCCATTTAAATTTTGCTGCAGTGTGTCAGTGAACTTATTGACACGAGGTCGGCGCTGTTAAAAATAGTTATGTGGCGCCCCTGAGGGTTCAGTCGCCACAGAGGTACTGCACCTCACCCAGAGGTGTGGTGTCTCCTTCTCTCTGGTAAGGAGGGAGTGTTGCCCGGAACCCCGACACCTGCATCCAACACTACACTGCTCCAGGCCGGCTGGAAGGGCAACATGCATGTGCGCAGCTGCTGAGCCCTGTCCCTGGCTGGAGTCGGGGGAACCCAAAGGTAGGGGGAACCAGTAGTGGGTGTGGGTGGAGAAAGCAGTTTAGGGGAGCATTATAGGGTGAGATATATAAAGGGAAGCCATCTTGGGGTGGCAGTTCAGTAGATGAGTATGAGGGAGAAGTCAGTCAGGGAGTAGAGTCTCTTTAGGAGCTCTGCTCCACAAGTATGGCCCAGTCCTAGAGGCCCAGGTGGGGAGCAGAGGAGTAGGCTCCGATCTACAGAAGGGATCCTACGCCCCGCATCTGTCAGAAGACAGAGGGATCGTAGGCCGCAAGAAGGGGACCGGCCCCTGGTCCAGCCGTGTTACTCTAAGTCTCGGCTGGGAAAACCGGAGGCTTCTGGCATATATAGTCAGTTGCTGAAGCCTCATTCTAATGCCCGTGAGGGTCAAGCAGGTCTGGGAACTCCAACAAGACAGGAGGGACTTCAGAGCACCCGAGCGGGATTGAGAGTGGGAAGCGCAGGGCAGGAGGGAGAAAGACCCAGCGTGAAGACGGTCTAGCTAGGAACGCAAGAAAGTGGGGTTCTGTCAGGTACTCCTAATCTGCCTGAAGAAGTGCTGAACCCCTGCCTGGTGAACGCAGCGTGACGTGGGAGGCTGACACCTGTACAGTGCACCAGTGGAACTGTCATAAGAACTGTGAGTAAAAACTCGGATGACTGTACCGCACTGCCTCCGTCCCTTCTTTCATCTGTGCCATCTCTCCCTCCCGGCACTACAATGCCCAGTGCCACCTACACATCCTACTCTGCCCTGGAGCTAGCTCTACCTGTGGAGAGCCGCACCATCCCTGCTGCCGTAACACCAGCTCCAGAGGACTGCTCTGCAGCGGCGGCACCCATTACCTGCAATCCACAGGTGGCGTCACGAACACTTTCCAAATCCCCTATTAATTTACCTCTTTTTGATTGACCGCCCTGGGCCACGGACTGGGCCAGCCACCGTGATATTCCCCATCGGCATCCACAGAGGCCCGGCTGCCGAGTACCCCACGGCCCTGGGGGCACGTCAACTTTGGCGTCACGAACAGGATACGTGACCAGCCCGGTATCAGCGGGTATTGGGTGCCTAAAGAACTGTTTTTCTACATTGAATGTGGCGCCCGCCCCAGAAGAACGGGCGTCATTATGTGCGTGATCAAGGACAACAATATGGAGCCTCCCATCGTGGGCCGGGTCCCAGAATGGCGCCAAAAGCACACCCTGCCCCTTGCAACAGTGACTTTCCGCATAGATGTGTCCATCAAGGCAGGGAGGACGTCACAAGGAGTGACCGACAGCAACCAGCCATGGGACCGCCCCCGAAAGGGGAGGGGAGGAAGACAAAAGTAATGGAGACGTGTGTGGTCTTAATCAGTCTAGACAGACCGCTCCCGGCAGCCAGCATGGACGGACGCCAGGATCACGCCTCCGCCTCTGGCCTGCTGCAGTGGCAAGCGACTCCCCTCACCCTGGAGGGAGAAGCTGGAAAGCTGTCCCCGGAGGATGCAGCGTTCCTCCAGCGTGAGATTCTGGAGCTGAGCCAGCAAGTTGAAAGGGCTCAGCAGGAAGCGGTCACCAGGTGGAGGAGCGAACTACTGGAGAAGTTGGCAGCCCGGCGGAGAGCAGCATCGGATTGCAGCAGCGGCACCCCAGCCCCGGCGGAGCCCGCTGAATCCCAGGAGGCCGTGAGCAGCACAGGAGCAGGTAGGAAGGAATCCCCTGTCCCTGACACTGCAAGCGCCGACCTGCTCCTGGGCCTCCTTCACCAGCACTCCCTGTACCCCGCCATGCCTTCTCTGGAGCAGCTGCTCAGCCCGGAACCTCCACCCCGGGCGCTGAACTGGAGGACCTTCCACCTGGTGCCCTCCAGGAACCTCCATTTCCGGGTGCCGAAGCCAGGGGCCTTCTACTTGATGCCCTCCCAGAGCCTCCACCTCCGGCACCCAAGTGGGTGTACGGCGCGCCGACCTTCGACTGGTCCGCCCGGTTCGAGGACCAGCAGCCATGCCCGCTACTCCCGACACCAGCGCCCCCGGTTGCCTGCCCCAGCGGAGAGGAGTTTTGCTGGGACAACCGGGGGGGGGACCTGATGGGGTTCCCGCGGGAGACCCAGGCTGAAGCCCTATGGAGGAAGGAATTCTGCAGGCGGGAGCTCCAGCAGCTGGAGAAGGAGCGACGCGCACGGCGGGTGCGTTGCGAGCGTTTGGAGGCCTGGTACAAGGCCGCAAAGGCTCAAGTTCGTCAGGCGGAGTCAGCCTACCCCAGCCCCTGCGAGGAAGGACTCGTGGTAAAGTTTGACCTGAAGGCTGGGTGGGACTTTATACGGAATCCTGACTTCGAGAGGGACATTTTCGTAAACCGGTGGGATGTGGAGCCCGAGCTGGAACAGGACCATCCCGACCGGAATCTATACCCCGGTGACCGAGTCACCTATACACGTCACCACGGGGAGCGCAGGTGGTATGCCCTACAAGTGTACCGCGTCATCGAGGACACCCCCCGCAGGACATATCTTATGATCCGGCTGGGTCTGGAAAGAATCAAAAGTATCCCAGGCGGGGACCCCACTATTAGTTTAGCAAGTGGGACTGAACAACATGTAAATAGTCAACCGTACGGGTGCTGTAGTTGAAGTTTGCAATAATGTTTTCTTAGAGTATGTGTTTTCATAATTACCCGTCAGGGTATACAGACTCCAGGCTGGGGACTGTGAACAGCCGAAAACTGATTGTGTAAAAAGTTCTGCACTTCTTAAAGTGCTTCCTATTGGTTTTATAAGTGCAATTCAATGACTTCAGAAGAAAAACCCGTTTGGCTTGGCGGAAGACGTGGTCCAGCACCAGGATCACCTATGCCCTGCAGCCACGCCCAGGGCCTATGCTGAGGGTTTGCGGACGGTTCCCTCATGCTGCTGCATTTGCACTTGTTTACCAGGAAAATGTACACCTTGTTACAAGAACGTTATGAAAAGTGTTTTTTGATGTTTGATAAATATAACCTATAACGTTAAAGTGATGTGCCTCCCAAAAAGGGAAGTAAGTTTTATTATCCTATATGCGAATGCATTCTTAAAAATTTGCATGTCTGTAATATCCCTGTTTTACTCTGTTCCAGCCCGGGGACGTGCTGTGTTTTACCAGGGGGGAGTGTGGCGCCCCTGAGGGTTCAGTCGCCACAGAAGTACTGCATCTCACCCAGAGGTGTGGAGTCTCCTTCTCTCAGGTAAGGAGGGAGTGCTGCCCAGAACCCCAACACCTGCATTCAACACTACACTGCTCCAGGCCGGCTGGAAGGGCAACATGCATGTGCGCAGATGCTGAGCCCTGTCCCTGGCTGGAGTATGGGGAACCCAAAGGTAGGGGGAACCAGTAGTGGGTGTGGGTGGAGGCAGCAGTTTAGGGGAGCACTATAGGGTGAGATATATAAAGGGAAGCCATCTTGGCGTGGCAGTTCAGTAGATGAGTACGAGGGAGAAGTCAGTCAGGGAGCAGAGTCTATATAGGAGCTCTGCTCCACAAGTAGGGCCCAGTCCTAGAGGCCCAGGTGGGGAGCAGAGGAGAAGTCTCCGATCTACAGAAGGGATCCTCCTAGGGGGTACGGCGAGTGTGGGATAGCACCCGTACAGAGGGATCGTAGGCCGCAAGACGGGGACCGGCCCCTGGTCCAGCCGTGTTACTCTAAGTCTCGGCTGGGAAAACCGGAGGCTTCTGGCTTATATAGTCAGTTGCTGAAGCCTCATTCAGCGTGAAGACGGTCTAGCTAGGAACGCAAGAAAGTGGGGTTCTGTCAGGTACTCCTAATCTGCCTGAGGAAGTGCTGAACCCCTGCCTAGTGAACGCAGCGTGACTTGGGAGGCTGACACCTGTACAGTGCACCAGTGGAACTGTCATAAGAACTGTGAGTAAAAACTCGGATGACTGTACCGCACTGCCTCCGTCCCTTCTTTCATCTGTGCCATCTCTCCCTCCCGGCACTACAATGCCCAGCGCCACCTACACATCCTACTCTGCCCTGGAGCTATCTCTACCTGTGGAGAGCCGCACCATCCCTGCTGCCGTAACACCAGCTCCAGAGGACTGCTCCGCAGCGGCGGCACCCTTTAGCCGCAAGCCACGGGTGGCGTCACGAACACTTTCCAAATCCCCTATCATATTACCCCTTTTTGATTGACCGCCCTGGGCCACGGACCGTGCCAGCCACCGTGATATCCCCCATCGGCATCCACAGAGGCCCGGCTGCCGAGTGCCCCACGGCCCTGCAGGCCAGCTATTTAAAACTGTAGTTTGTCCATCACACGGATCATGTATAAGTTCGCTCCAAATTCAGCCATTTGTAGTGAGCATGGAAGATATTGTCCTCCATTTAAAATGGGCAATGCACATGGCAAGGGATGGGGAATTGGATGTGATGGTGATGGTGATGGTGCATGCAGAGGCCGAGGCCGTGGGCAAGCTGAAATTGTGCCACAACAAACACCCACATCTTCTCGCTCGACCTTCCTGTCCCAATTAATAGGGGACCGCAGAACACCACTATTGAACACAGAGCAATGTCAAAAGGTTATTGGTTGGATAGCAGATAATGCTTCCAGTCACTTAGCCAGCACCACCACCACCTCCATGTCTTCCACACGGTCAAGTCTCAGTAGCCGTGAGTCTGGACCGCATATTCTTCACCCCGATCCTCCTTCCTCCCACCATGCCGAGTGCCCAGAGACAACTGATCCCACACTTGAACTCTCCGAAGAGCTGTTGACTTTTCCATTTATAGATTCAGGGCTCTCGCCTGGTCCACTTGAAGCGGGGCAAAAAGAGATCGCATGTAGCCATGCCCGAATATTTGAGCAGCCACGGTCATACGAAGGCGGCGGTGGGAAATTGTCACAAGAGGTGGACGATGATGAGACACAATTGCCAGAAAGTCAGGAGGAGGACCAGGGTGCAGAAGTGGAAGACGAGGTGGTGGATGATATAGTAACTGACCCAACCTGGCAGGAGGACATGAAGAGCAAGGACAGCAGCACACAGAGGGAGGGAGGCAGAGCACCCCAACAGGCAGGAAGAAGCAGTGTGGTGGCCGCAGACAGAAGGCAGGCAACCATTCCCCATAACTAATGTTGAGTCACCCCCGTAGTGTTCGAGTTCGGTTCGTCGAACACCCGTATGTTCGCCGAACTGTTCGTCGAACTGTTTGTTGAACACTTTCGAACACCGTTAAAACACATAGAAACACATAGAAAACACCTTCAAAGGTGTCCAAAAGCTGACAAACTGCCCAGAAGACACAGCTAACACATGGAAAAGTGACAAGTACATATAGTCATGCGAAAAGAAAAGAGGTGGAGGAGTAAAAGGAGGGGGAGACACAGATATAGGCATGTCATGCCCTTTTAAAACCAAAAAAGTGCGAAGCCAACACGGCCTCCGTGTCGCCGGGTTTGTGCCAGAGCCACGGTGGACCCTGACAGCCAGCCCCCCTCTCCCAAAACTGGTGCCTGTCCGCTGGTGGGTCAAGCGAGCCCCCCTGCGGTGGAGGCAGGTCTAATCTTTTCAATTTAAATTGTCCCTCTAATTTGAATGAGTACACTTTAAATCCTTTTACAAGGATCTATTGGAGGGCAAGTCTCATGCCAGCAGCCATGGTAATTCAAGCTCCAGTAGCGTCCACTAAAGCTGCTGCAGTTAAAAAGCTTTTATAAGGATCGAGCTCGGCGGTCCACCGCAAGGCGTCCTACCGCCAGTCCCAGCCCCTGTGCCTTGGGGTGCCTCCCCGAAGCTCTTCACTCAGTGTCCAGAGGGCCCGAACCATTTCCTTTGAAAAAATTAAGTGTCCAAACCACAGGTGGTGTAGCTTGCTTAACAGCTGGGATAATCCGCTGACTAGCAGACACTGCTACTAGGCACAAAGTATTTCCTGGGCTAGATGCAGTTAAAAATTTGTAATTAGATACTCTCGTTGGATGCTGAGAAATCATTCCATAGAGTCTCCTGGCACGCCATATATTATTCTCTTAAAAAGCTTGGGGTAGGGGTCTAGGGGACCCTTTTATAGGCAAAATCACGGCCCTGTATCGCAATACATCACCTAGGCTGAAGATAAATGGAACATTTTCATCACCTTTCATAATCACCAATGGGACAAGGCAGGGATGTCTTCTGTCCCCTCTCTTATACATCCTAGTGATGGAGCACCTGCTCTCATCAATTCGCCATAACCCCAATATTATGTGGATTGAGGTGGGAGGCACCGAGTACAAGTGCTCTGCATTTGCTGATGATGTCCTAGTATATATCACTCAATCACATATATCCATCCCTGCTGTTATGGCTGAAATAGATCACTTTGTTACATGGTCAAATTTTAAAATCAATGCAGCGAAGTCTGAGGTCCTCGATGTCTCCCTCCCCAAATCCATTCAGGATTCCATCCAGTCCAACTTTCCCTTTGCCTGGCCCTCACAGGGTATCAAATATTTAGGAATTCGTATTCATAGAGACCTCTCCCGTCAATGTTATCTTAATTTTGGGCCCTTTATTGAACAACTCCATACAGACCACGGTTGGCAAGTTAGAACACCACTGGTGTTTTGTGGAAAAGCACATGTACACTGTGTTCCAAATTATTATGCAAAAAGTGTTTAGGAGTGATAAGGTAAGAATTTTTTTGTTTGTCAGTTAAACTCATTGATGGTGATGTGTGTCAGGGCTCTTTACAGTATATCACTGTAAGCAATTGCAGACACCTGTGCTAATTAGTTTGGCAGGTGTGTCCAATGAAAGGCAAGACTACTTAAGAAGGCTGTCCCACATTATTAAGCAGCCTACATTTTCTGCCAAAATGGGAAAGAAAAAGGATGTGTCGGCTGCTGAGAAGCAACAAATTGTGGAGTGTTTAGGTCAAGGCATGACTACAATCAACATTGCCAAGACACTTCAGCCTGATCATCGCACAATCAAGAAGTAGGTAGCTGATTCACAGTACACACGTGTGCGTGCTGTTAAGGGAAAATTGAGGACTCTTTCCAACAGGCAATTATGTCAGGTTAAAAGAGCAGCGGCAAAAAAGCCTTGTCATAGCAGCAGACAAGCTTTTTAAGCTGCTGGTGCCTCCAACGTCCCCCGAACAACAAGACGCAGGGTCCTTCAGTGGTTTGCAGCTGTGCGTAAGCCATCCTGTCGACCTCCTCTATCCACTGTACACTAGCAGAAAAGGCTCCAGTGGGCCAAACAATACATGAAGACTGACTTCAAAACTGTTTTGTTCACCGATGAGTGCCGTGCAACGCTCGATGGTCCAGATGGATGGAGTGGAGGATGGCTGGTTGATGGACACCCCATGCAAACACGGCTACGGCGCCAACAAGGAGGAGGTGGAGTAATGTTTTGGGCTGGAATCATGGGGAGAGAGATTGTCGGCCCCTTTAGGATCCCTGAAGGGGTAAAGATGACCTCCATAATGTATGTGGAGTTTCTCAAACAGCACTTCCTGCCATGGTTCAAGAAGATGAACCATGTATTCCGCAGCAAGATCATTTTCATGCATGATAATGCACCGTCTCATGCTGCACATAACACATCTGCATCTCTGGCTGATATGGGCATAAAAGGGGACAAACTTATGGTGTGACCCCCATGCTCCCCTGACCTCAACCCCATTGAGAACCTCTGGAGCATCATCAAAAGGAGTGTCTATGATGGCGGGAGGCAGTTCACATCTAAGCAACAGCTCTGGGAGGGTATTCTGTCTTCATGCAAAACAATTGAAGCAGAAACCATCCAAAACCTGACAAATTCAATGGACGAGAGAGTTCAGAAGCTCCTTTCGAACAAGGGGTTCTATGTGCAAATGTAACATCACCTAGAATAAAGTTTTGAGTTGAAAACTGCTTGATTTCAGTTTCTAATAACCTGCTAATGCTTATAATTTCAAAAATGACAATTTTTTTGTTCTTTATTAAAATGAAAAGGTTGAACGAAGAGTGTGGAGGATCAAAGAGTGTGGCAACCCAGTAGTCAGGATTATTTCGAATTCTGACAATCTGAGGGTCATGTTGCAGGTAGTGCAGCAAGAAGGCACTCATGTGTCTTGCGCATCTAGGAGCCCCAAAATTATTTTCCGGGCTAGATGCAGCTAAAAATTATTATTAATTTGAAAGCTGGTGGAGCTTAGTATAGATGGCCTAATAGAATCAGTACTGCAAACTGCTACAAGGCCCAAATTATTTTCCAGCCAAGATACAGATAAACATGATTAGTAATTTTAAATCTGGTGAAGTTTAGTATAAATGGCCTAATAGAATCAGTACTGCAAACTGCTACAAGGCCCAAATTATTTTCCAGCCAAGATACAGATAAACATGATTAGTAATTTTAAATCTGGTGGAGTTTAGTATAGATGGCCTAAAAGAATCAGTGCTGCACACTGCTACAAGGCCCAAATTATTTTCCAGCCAAGATACAGATAAACATGATTAGTAATTTGAAAGCTTAAAATGGTTGGTGAGGTGATTTTAACAAATCATCAAGCTTTTACTCTCCCCAGGATGACACAGGGGTAGAAAAGTCGTTTCGGATCTATGATTTGTTCATCTTTATGAACGTGAGTCTGTCTACATTATCAGTGGAGAGCCGCGTGCGCTTATCTGTCAGCACACCACCAGCAGCGCTGAACACACGTTCAGACAGAAAGCTGGCTGCAGGGCATAACAAGATCTCCAAGGCGTAAGTGGCGAGCTCCGGCCATTTATCCCGATTGGAAGCCCAAAAAGAGCAAGGGTCCAGTGACACAGTCATGGCTTCAATGTTTACTTGGAGATACTCCTGTACCATCGTCTCTAGGCGTTGACTATGTGTCAGACTACTTGTCTCCTGTGGCCTTGCAAAGGATGGGCTAAAAAAGTGGTGAAATGATTCCACAAAATTGATGTTACCAGCAGATACTGTGTTTCTGTTACGTTTTGAGTGCTGAACACTCGACGGTCCCACGGTTGGCAAGTTGGAACTGTGAGATTCACTATGTGCACCACTAGTGTTTTGGGGAAAAGCACATGTAAGATTCTGCAACAGTCTCTGCTGATACTCCTGCATGCGTGCATCTCTTTCTATGGCAGGAATAATTTCTGCAAATTTACTTTTGTACCGGGGATCTAACAGTGTGGCAACCCAGTAGTCAGGATTATTTCTAATTTTCCCAATTCGAGGGTCATGTTGCAGGTAGTGCAGCAAGAAGGCACTCATGTGTCTTGCGCATCCAGGAGCACCAAGTCCCTGTTGTGTTGGTGGCGAGGTAACAATCATGCTTCCTTCCTCTGCCCTCTCCCCCCAACCTCGCACAACAGAAATGTGATCAAGGTTTCTCTTATCTGATGAGTCTTCCATCAGTTCGCCCTCCACTTCTTCCTGGGCTCCTGCACCTTCCTTACTAGTTTGGCTGCTACCATGCGCCCTGGTAAAACCATCTCCCCCACCCTCACATGCCTGCCGCCTTGGTGCTGCCGACCGTCTGGACCTTGCAGATGTTAGCACTTCCGCATACAACTCCTCCTCCTCTACTTCCTCCACCTCCTCTTGTGCCACCACCTGACTCCGAATTCTGTTTAACATGTGCTCCAGCATGTAAATCACCAGAATAGTCATGCTGATAATGGCATCGTCAGCACTAAACATCTTCGTTGCCATTTCAAAACTGTGCACAAGGGTGCATAGGTCCCTGATCTGAGACCACACCTCCAGCATGATTTGCCCCACCTCTGGATCTCGTTGTCCCAGGCTATACGTCAGAACGTATTGCACCAGGGCTTGTCGGTGCTGCCACAGTCGCTGCAACATGTGCAGAGTTGAATTCCAACGTGTAGGCAGATCGCATTTTAGCCGGTGAAGTGGCAGGCCCAACGACTTCTGTAGAGATGTAAGTCACTGAGCGGCGGGATGAGAACGGCGGAAGTGAGCACACAGCGACTGTGCCCTCTGCAGAAGGCCATCTAGTCCGGGATAGTGGGCTAAAAATAGCTGGACAACCAGGTTCAACACATGAGCCATACAAGGCACGTGTGTGACATTTCCCCGGCGAAGGGCCACACCCAGGTTTGCAGCATTGTCGCACATGGCCTTCCCTGGTTTCAGGTCCAGTGGATACAACCATTCATGAAACTGGTTCTCCAGAGCTGACCACAACTCCTCAGCTGTGTGACTCACATTTCCCAGACATTTCAAAGTAAAAACCGCCTGATGATGTTGAGCCCTGCTGCCGGCATAGTAAGGAGGTGTGCAGGATCCCTTCTGCGCAGTTAGAAAACTTGTGGCATGACCAGACAGGCTTTGGGTGCAGGTGGAGGACCGAGAGGAGGTTGAGGAGGCAGAAGCAGTGGAGGAACTTTGAAATAAAGAGGATTGACGCACAACTCGTGGGGTCGGCAAGACTTGGACAGCAGCCCCTTGTCCTGCTGTCACCATAGTTACCCAGTGCCCAGTCAGCGACATGTAATGCCCCTGTCCATGCCTACTCGTCCAAGTGTCTGTGGTGAAATGCACCCTGTCACACACAGAGTTTCTCAAAGAAGCGGTGATATTGTGTGCGACATGCTGGTGGAGCGCAGGCACACCTTTCTTTGAGAAGTAGTGCCGACTGGGCATCTGGTACTGGGGCCACCAGGCTTAAAGGCAGCATTTCTGTAGCCAAGAGCTTGCAGATGATGAAATTCAACCTCTTAGCTTTCTCATGGCTAGGAGGAAATGGTCTTTTACTTGTCCACATCTGAGGGACCGAGGGCTGGCTGTTGTGCTTAGACGGGGTTGAGAAGGGTGTCCCCGGCAAACTGCCGGTCTGTGAGGAAGATGTAGGCGGACATGTTAGGTTGCCTTGATCCAAAGGTGGTGCTATTGATGTCGGACAGCGCTGAACACCAGCTGGTGTTTCTACCTCCAAAGAAAATGATAACCTGCCAATCACGCTGGCTGTTGCGGGTAAAGAGGTGGCAAGTCTGCGTCCCAAAACAGGTGTGACTGCTGTCCCCCCAGTCACAGAGGATGAAGAGGCCACGGATGCACAAGATGTTGCAGACGGTGGTTGGCCCGGTCGGCTAGGCCGCATTGTAGCACAGTGAGCTTCCCACTGCAACTTAAGCTTCATATCCATGTGCCGGTTCATGCATGAAGTACTCAAACTATGTATTTTTTGGCCTCTACTTAGCTTTTGCTGACAAATGTTACAGATAACACGAGTTGGGTCATCCCTATCGATCTGAAAAAATGCCCAGGCTATGCAAGGCTTAGCACCCATGCGACCTGAAGAGCCACCACGACTTGTGGTCAGAGGCAGAGTTGTGTTTGAGGATGCATTTGTCGACGTGCTTCCAGTACTACGTCTCTGTCCAGGAAGGCGCAACCTGACCTCGTCGTCACTAGCATCCTCCTCCACCTCCTCTGCTGACCTCATCGACTGGCTGACTGTGGGTTGACAGTAAGTGGGATCTCCAACCTCGTCATCATCACCCTGTGTGTTATCACACCCGTCGTCCTCAGAGCCAACCTCTTCCTGCCCTGACAAAAAACTCAAGTTGTCGCTCCAATCAGGTATTTGAGTCTCATCATCGTCTTCCTCATTGTCTCCACCAACAGGAGTTACAGTTTGGTAACGAGGGTCTACATTATGGTCAGAACCTTCTGCGTCTGGTCCTGGATCCGACTCATAAAGATTCTGGGCATCAGTGCAGATCATTTCCTCGTCTATATTCACAGAAGCTCTGGAGCCAACCTCTGATTCCCAGGCTATAGTATGAGTAAACAGCTCTGCAGACTCAACCATCTGTTCTACCCCATACTCAGACGGGCAGCTGGAGACTTGGGAGCTGTGAGGAAGCAAGTGCGATTGGGGTGACACCTCTGAGGACAGGAGTATTTGTGATGTTGAAGTTGAGGTGGAGGAGAGCCCACTTAAAGGAGCACTTGATATCCGTTGAAGCACCTGCTGTTTTTGTGCCTCATCTGGAATTTGTAGCGATTGGTGTGGCCGTAAGAAAGGGATCTTATCACATTGTCCGCTAAAAGAAGTAGACATCTTAGTTTGGCTGGAAGATGGTCTTTCTTCTGCAGATGTTACTGTTGCTTTAACACCTACCCCACGGACACAACCTTTTTTTCTCTTCCCAGCACGCCTATTCCCCTTTCCACCAGCAGCAGGCCTTTTTCCACTCATTTTGGTGGCTAACTAATTCATGACTCTGGAGTTGTTTGCACAAAAAACAATGGATGGGAACCGAGCAGAGCTGAGTGGCCAAACTGTGGTATTAGCCCAAAAGTATTGGCTGGGTTAGATACAGATAAAAATTATTTTGAATTTGCAACCTGGTGGAGGTTAGTATAGATGGACTAATAGAACAAGTCCCACACACTGCTACAAGCCCAAGCCCAAATATTTTTTCAGAGCTAGATGCAGATAAAAATTATTTTGAATTTGCAACCTGGTGGAGGTTAGTATAGATGAACTAATAGAACAAGCCCCACACACTGCTACAAGCCCAAATATTTTTTCAGAGCTAGATGCAGATAAAAATTATTTTGAATTTTCAACCTGGTGGAGGTTAGTATAGATGGACTAATAGAACAAGTCCCACACACTGCTACAAGCCCAAGCCCAAATATTTTTTCAGAGCTAGATGCAGATAAAAAATATTTAGAACTTGCAACCTGGTGGAGTTTAGTATAGATGGACTAATAGAACAATTCCCACACACTGCTACAAGCCCAAGCCCAAATATTTTTTCAGAGCTAGATGCAGATAAAAATTATTTTGAATTTGCAACCTGGTGGAGATTAGTATAGATGGACTAATAGAATGATGCTATGCCCAAAAGGTTTTACTTGGCTAGGTGCAGTAAAAAAAATTGTATTCTATACACAGGTGGTGTAGCTTGCAACACAGATAGGCTACTCCACTGACTAACACACACTGCAAGAGGCCAAAAAGGATTTGCTTAGCTAGATTTAGCCAAATGCTGTGAAAAAAACTTGCACAGCACTGGCACAGACCTTCCTGGCAAAAATGTAACCTAGCCCTGAAAAGGACTGCAATTACAATTAGTCTTTACTCTCAACCTATCTATTTAAGAGCACAGACCTGCCTGATAAAAGTCGTAGGAAATGATGTAACCTAGTCCTCAAAAGGACTGCAATCACAACTCTTCCCTACTCCCAAGCTATCTGTAGATTTGTGCGAAAATTGGCTTGAAATTAACACTGAAAGTATAGCGCACACAGCAACAGCGGTGCCGTCTAACACGCAGCTGCAGCAGTGAGAAAATGGTGGCGACGAGGAAAATGGCTGGGTCTTATAGGGCAAGGACATGTGACATACACTGCCAATGACACATGCCCTTGCTTGTGTGAAAAAAAGCAGTTCGCTTCGTGTGAGCGCTGCTGATAGGCTGACAGATTGCACCTCCCCACTGTAAATGCGGGAAAAAGAAAAAAAAATGGAGATTTCATTATTTATGCAGAGATCCATCCCTTGCCCCTCCCCCCGCCCCGCTGTACACTCAAACTGCGTATTAACATTAATTTTCAGCATTACTGAGAAAAAATCCAGTTATGATTTTGGTGCACGAACAGTTATCGAACATAACCTCGAATAGCCGAATTTTTTTCAAATTGTTCGTGTTCGTCGAACGGCTCAAACACCGCCCAAAACAGCTCGAATTTGAGATTGGCGAACAGTTTGAGTCGAACATCGCTCATCTCTACCCATAACACCAACACGACGGACGTTGCCAGTACAACTGTTAGGTCTTCCGAGTCTAGTTGTTTTCTAAAGACTCTGCCAATAACCCCAAAAAGGCCATTTGCACCACCTGCCAGGCCAGCATCAGCAAGGGTAGCAAAACTACAAGCCTGACCACCACCAGCATGATCAGGCACATGGCAGTAAAGCAGCCAAATTTGTGGGCCGAATCCCAGGGTCCAGGAACAGTGTCTTCGGGTGACACCACTGCTTCTTCCACTGTTGTGCGTGCAAGCCAGTCCCCTGTCCATAATGCATGCGAAGATGCCTCCTGCCCTGCACCTTTCGTTGCACACTCTGAACTAGCAACATCAGCAAGCACGTCCTTGTCTCAGCACAGCGTTCAGTTGTCCATACCCCAGTCCTTGGAATGTAAGCGCAAATACGCAGCCAACGCCCCACAGGCCAAACTACTAAATTCCCACATTTTGCGACTACTTGCACTCAAAATGTTGCCTTTTAGGCTCGTGGAGACGGAAGCTTTCCTCAACCTGATGGCGGTGGCCATCCCTCAGTACTCGCTCCCGAGCCGCCACTATTTCTCCTGGTGTGCCGTCCCACATTACACAAGCAAGTGTCCCACAACATTAGTCATGTGCTCAACAATGCAGTTACAGGGAAAGTCCACCTAACCACGGACTGTGGACAAGTGCTTATGGGCAGGGACGGTACATCTCGCTGACAGCACACTGGGTTAACATAGTGGAAGCCGGGACCCAGTCGGACCTTTTGACGGAACACATCCTCCCGACGCCGAGGATCAATCAGGGTTGCCCCTACAGTCTACAGTTTCTGCACCTCATCCTCCTCAGCCTCCATCTCCGAAATGAACACGTCAGTCACAAGCTGGAAGCACTGCAGCACTGCCTCGGCTAAGTGGCAACATGCTGTGCTGAAGCTAATATGCTTAGGTGACAAACCGCACAATGTTGAAGAGTTGTTAACAGATTTGAATAATCAGGCAGATCAGTGGCTCACACCGCTGAACCTACAGCCAGTCATGGTCGTGTGTGACAATAGCCGAAACCTGGTGGCGGCTCTGAGGCGAGGCAAGCTCACACATGTACCTTGCCTGGCCCATGTGCTTAAACTCGTGGTTCATCTGTTTCTCAAAAGCTACCCGGAGCTGCCAGATCTGCTTGTCAAAGTACGCTGCCTTTAGAAAGTCAGCTACAGCTTCCACCACCCTTGCCGAGCTTCAGCAGCGTTTGCAGCTTCCGGCCCACTGACTGATGTGTGATGTCCCCACACGTTGGAACTCTACACTGCAGATGTTGGGAAGGATTTCTGAGCAGAAGAGGGCAGTTGTTGACTACCAGCATCAACAAGGCCGTCGGTATTCACTTCAGACTCCACACATAAGACCTCAGGAGTGGACATGGATGTCAAACATCTGTGACGCGCCCCCTGGGCCTGCGTTGTGAGGGGGATACCCGGAGCCGGATCGCTGGGGGTTGTCTCCGTGGCGTTGATCCGGTCTGTGCCCAGGGCGGTCAATTCAGTGGCAGTCTTATTAGTGTGATAATAGTCCGACTACGCCACCCGTGGATTGCGGACAGTGGGGACCGCCGCTGCAAGGCAGACCGCTGAGGCCGGTTTTATATGTGCAGCTAAGAATGGGATGACTCAGTAGTATAGCCTCAGGGCAGTTAATGTGGATGATGGGAGTGATGGCGCACGAGTGCAGCAGGAATAACTCAGAGTCCGTGCAGTGCAGTTCAGGGTCTTTACTGGTGTTATAAAGCAGACCCTCCCGTGAGTACTGGTTAGCAGTAGAGGCCTGGTCAGTCTGAGGGCAAGCAGGATCTCCCCTGGCCAGGTGGAGTTGTAGGCCTCCCCGTCTAGCTGCACTCTTCCTGGCTACCTTGCTGTATGCGGGTAGAAGTAGCCCACGTCCCTGAGTATATCGTGTGGTGCTCACCCGTTTGGCCGGTGACTTGGGGCCTCCAGTTAGCCTCCGCTCCACAATGGCGGTGCTGGTCCCTTGCTTGTGACCGTGCCTCCGGGCTTCTTTGGCCAGAGGACCTGGAATCCCCTGCCGGTTGGATTCTGCTGCTGGACCTGGATGTCCCCACAGCCTCGGACTCCGTGTCCGGTCTAAGTGTCTTCAGCCAGAGTGAGCTATCTGGCTTCCAGCCCCTGGCACTCACTCCTGCTCCTACAGAGCTCCTAGTTCTCACTTTCCCTCTCCAGGCTCTGACTGACCTAATCCCACCCCAGACCCAGTTTATAAGGGCAGATTCCTCCCCTCCCAGGTCTGGGCGGGCGGTGTTGCATGCTTAGGGCTCCTAACCAGAGAAACCTCCCACTTGCTCTCAGACATAATATTTCTATTACTGTGGCAACCAGACCCCTGGGGTGCCACATCTGTAACATCCTCGAAAACTTTGAGGACTCCACCAAGATGGTGAGCGGCAATGATGCAATAATTAGAGTCACCATCCTGCTTCTCTGTCTTCTGAAACGCTCTCCGCTCACTATCAAAAAGGATGCATTGCAGGCGGAGCACGATGAGATGGAGCAAGCAACCATACAGGGTGATTACACACAGCCCATCCTCATCTCATCCCAACGTGGTTTGGGTGACAATGAGGAAGAGGAGGAAGAGGAAGAACAGGAGCTAGTTTCATGTGCTATAGACGGTACTACCTGCACAATTGTCATACCATCTGTTCAGAGTGGATGGCCAGGGAGGAGGAGGAGAGCATGGTCAGTCATCCTCTTGGTGAGGACACGGAAGTCTTGCCTGTTAGCAGTCTGGCACGCATGGCTGAGTTTATGTTACGCTTCCTTTCCCGTGACCCTTGCGTTCTCAAAATTTTGGGTTACAATCATTACTGGTTGGTAACACTTCTAGACCCACATTACAAGGAGTACTTTATATCTCTTATTCCTGAGGCGGACAGGTCTACAAAAATGGGGCCGTACCAGAAGGCCCTTGTTGCGAAACTATTAAAAAATTCCCATCTGAAAATGCTGGCGGCAGAGGTCACAGTTTGTTGGACAACCAAGGAGTACAGCCTAGAGAGACACAAATCCAATCCAGCAGAGGCAATGGAATACTGTCAAAGTTCTGGGAGAGTTTTCTCAACCTCTCCCATTGCACAGGCCCTGAAGCATGGGGTACTCTCACAAGGAGTGAAAAGTTTGGGAAGATGCTGAGGGAGTACCTTGCCGACCGTACCAACATGCTCCGTGATTCCTCTTTGCCTTATTATTATTTGGTATCCAAGCTGGACAATTGGAATGAACTGGTTCTCTATACCTTGGAGGTCCTGGCCTGCCCTTGCCGCTAGCGTTTTATCAGAGCGAGTTTTTAGCGCCGCTGGTGGAATTATAACTGATAAGTGCATCCGCCTGTTAACTGAAAATGCTGATAGGCTGACTCTTATAAAAATGAACAAGGGCTGGATTGGGCCAGACTTTTCAACACCACCGAATGATAGCAGCGAAACATAAACTCAAATCCAGTGTCTTTTTTTGGGAGGTGTATTCCCATGCACCTTTTCACACCCGCACATGTGTATACGCTTCCTGATTTGGGCTATTTGCTCTTGTCCTCCTCCTCCTCCTCATCCTCCACCACCATATCACCAGGGTGACTGTGGTCCGTGATGCAACACCCACATAATTTTTTTAAAGGGTGTTTATGATGCCCGTAAAATTTTTTTTGATACAATGTGTTCATGTATACCCCCCAGGAGTAAATGTTTGTCAGCCCATACAGTTAGTGCATGGGCATTACAAGTATAGGAGACCCGCTCCTTTCTAATGGAAACATTTTTATTATGAGGCCCTCCTCCACATCTTTTCCAAGGTGCATTAGAGTGTCTCCCAATTTTTGGCAGCCCTTGCATTCACTGCATAGGCAAACAGTATGGGAGACCCACTTCCTAATAATGGGAACATTTTTTCATGAGGCCCTCTACGTCTCTTCCAAGGGGCATTGGAGTGCCTCCAAATTTTTGGCAACCCTTGAATGCACTGCATAGGCAAACACAATGGGAGACCCACTTCCTAATAATGGGAACATTTTTTTCAGGAAGCCCTCCCCTTCGTCTCTTCCAAGGGGCATTGGAGTAGGTCCAAATTTTTGGCAGCCCTTGCATTCACTGCATAGGCAAACAGTATGGGAGACCCACTTCCTAATAATGGGAGCATTGTTTTTTAGGAGGCCCCCCTCTCTAAGTCTCTTTAAAGGAGTATAGGAGTGCTTCTAAATTTTAGGCTCACCTGCCACTCGCTGCATACACAATAACAGTATAGGAGACCCACTCTTTAGTAAAGGGAACAACAAAGCATAGCCGGCTGATAGCTCTCTAAGAATAGCGAGGGCCGACTGCTGGCCCTTTAAGAATAGTAAAGGCCACCTGATGGCCCTATAAAAATAGGCTTTGTGACTTTCAGAGTCCGTCCTTCATAAATGAAACAGGATGTGTCTGATCAAGTCTCACACACCACATGGCCAGATAAGGTTATAAAATGTTAAAATGACATTTCCCTGTGAATGCATTTGTCACGGTTCAAAGCAATGCAAAAGTGCAAAAACGCATCAAAAACGCTAAGTGTGAACATAGCCCAAGGTGTGGAGGAATATTTTTGTTTTTGGATATTTATTTTGCCTTATATATAAGTAGTTACCCTGGAAAGGATGTTATTTAGCATATTTCCCAGGAAAATCCATTTTGGTTTCATTTTTGTATGTTTTATTGTGAGTCTGTAAAAGTGACGTAATATCTCTGACAAAGTTGTTAACAGCAGTGACCTGGGAGTCAGAAATGCTTCCAGGGGCCTTCCCCATGCTGTTCACATGTCATTTGAGCACTGTTCCCATCGATTTGGGCAATTTTTAGGCCTCTGCAGACCGCCGGGGGGGTGAGCCGCCTGAAAAATGCTCGAGTTTCCCATAGACTTACATTGAGCTCGCTGCTCGGGTCAAGCACCCAAGCACCCCAATTTGCTCGACCCGAGCATCGAGCACCCGAGCATTTTAGTGCTCGCCCATCACTAGTGCCAGAGGTTGATTGACTCTGCAACATAGATGTGAAGCAGTTCCAAAAAACTGTGGGTATACAACTAAATATTAGGTTAGTGATTCACAGGAATGATAAATCCTCAAAGAAAGAGTACATATTGAGAGTTTGTAAAGACAAATGCAGACACTGCTATTTTTTAGAAAAGCCCAATGCTCATTTTTTGTTATTTTCTGTAAAGTAGTTAAAAATAATTTACACTTCTCTTCATGTTTTGAATTAGAAAACAGTGTGCATTGTCCCCAATGTATAGAAATAAAAACTAGTGTAAAGAATTTGTGCTTAACTCATGTTTTTGAATACACTGCTATTATTTTGAACATTGCTGTAAATTGTAAAAGCCACTTACAGGTCACGCATAGAGTTTACGGGTGAGTTGTAACTGCGGTAACATCTCTGGGAAGTGGAGACAACAGCGCTGGATCCCGAAGAAGACGGCAGTAGGTAGATGTATTAATACACTCACACTACATTACATGTATATATACA
This sequence comes from Phyllobates terribilis, assembly GCF_046119375.1. NCBI lineage: Eukaryota > Metazoa > Chordata > Amphibia > Anura > Dendrobatidae > Phyllobates > Phyllobates terribilis. Next base: position 619,127,409 of record NW_027362765.1, read on the forward strand.
GTACAGACCAAAAGTTTGGACACACCTTCTCATTTAAAGATTTTTCTGTATTTTCATGACTTTGAAAATTGTACATTCACACTGAAGGCATCAAAACTATGAATTAACACATGTGGAATTATATACTTAACAAAAAAGTGTGAAACAACTGAAAATATGTCTTATATTCTAGGTTCTTCAAAGTAGCCACCTTTTGCTTTGATGACTGCTTTGCACGCTCTTGGCATTCTCTTGATGAGCTTCAAGAGGTAGTCACCGCAAATGGTTTTCACTTCACAGGTGTGCCCTGTCAAGTTTAATAAGGTTTTCTTGCCTTATAAATGGGGTTGGGACCATCAGTTGTGTTGTGCAGAAGTCTGGTGGGTACACAGCTGAACATTCCTACTGAATAGACTGTTAGAATTTATATTATGGCAAGAAAAAAGCAGCTAAGTAAAGAAAAACGAGTGGCCATCATTACTTTAAGAAATGAAGGTCAGTCAGTCCGAAAAATTGGGCAAACTTTGAATGTGTCCCCAAGTGCAGTTGCAAAAGCCATCAAGCGCTACAAAGAAACTGGCTCACATGAGGACCGTCCCAGGAAAGGAAGACCAAGAGTCACCTCTGCTTCTGAGTATAAGTTTATCCGAGTCACCAGCCTCAGAAATCGCAGGTTAACAGCAGCTCAGATTAGAGACCAGGTCAATGCCACACAGAGTTCTAGCAGCAGACACATCTCTATAACAACTGTTAAGAGGAGACTTTGTGCAGCAGGTCTTCATGGTAAAATAGCTGCTAGGAAACCACTGCTAAGGACAGGCAACAAGCGGAAGAGACTTGTTTGGGCTAAAGAACACAAGGGATATGGCACCCTGCTGCGCATTGGTGCCACAGAACCCAGAAGGGTGCATGGATGGACTTCTCCTCAAGAGGCCCTCACTACATTAACACACCTCCACCCTACCACCTGAGACCAGCAGAGGGAGTCCATTAGGGATATATATAGGGAGGGTGGAGCTAGGCAGCTCAGTTCTGTGAGAAGTCAGAAGTTAGTTCAGTGAGAGAGTTGAGAGAGTTCCTACTCAGACACAGAGAGGGACAGAGCTGAGTTGTTGAGCAGAGAGCGTGCTGACGCTCAGAGAGCAGCGGAGAGGCAGCACGCTGGCTGCTGTGCTTAGGCGAGCCAAGGCCTACAGCACAAGTGAAGGCTTAGTGAGGGCCCTGAGTGTGGCCAAAGGCGAGAGGAGAAGGAAGAAGTAAAGAGGGGGCAGAGGAGCATACCAGGCTTACCCCGAGATATATACCGGACACCGGGTCCACGCCTACGGGGTCCCTTTATACCCAGTAGGGACCACCAGAACCCCTGGAGGTCCCTACTGCTGCTCTCTATACCATGCAGCCGATAAGGCTGCAAAAAGTGAAAGTCCCATAGTGGGATAATGTGAACAAGTAATAAAAAAGTCAGAAAGTGAAAAAAATAAATAAAAAAGAAAATTGTAAAAATATTAAAAAAAATGAAAAAAAAAATAATCAAAAAAAATATATATATATATTGTGCCCATAAATAAATAATCTTATGAAAAAAAAAATAAACCAATAAAAGGACACATATTTGGTATCGACGCATCCGGAATGACCTGACCTATAAAACTGTCCTGCTAGTTAACCCCTTTAGTGAACACGATAAAAAAAAACGAAACATATATTCTGCCTTCTAAAAATCAGAATAGAAGCGATCAAAAAATGTCACATGCCCGAAAATGTTACCAATAAAAACGTCAACTTGTCCTGCAAAAAACAAGCTGTCCCATGACTCTGTCGGCCGAAATATGGAAAAATTATAGCTCTCAAAATATGGCGATGTAAAAACTAGTCTGCAAAAAAATGCGTCTTTTAGTGTGTGACAGCTGTCAATCATAAAAATCCGATATGAATCTGGCATCGCTGTAATCACACCGACCCAAAGAATAAAGTCGTCTAATCACTTATACCGCACGAGGAACGGCGTAAAAAATAAACTTTAGGGTTAGGGTTGTGCTAAGGTTAGGGTTGTGCTAGGGTTAGGGTTGTGCTAGGGTTATGGTTGTGCTAGGGTTTGGGTTAGGGTTGTCCTAGGGTTAGGGTTGGGGTTGGGCTAGGGTTGGGCTAGGGTTAGGGTGGGGCTAGGGTTAGGGTTGGGCTAGGGTTAGGGTTGTGCTAGGGTTAGGGTTGTGCTAGGGTTAGGCTAGGGTTAGGCTAAGGTTAGGGTTAGACTAAGGTTAGGGTTAGGCTAGGGTTAGAGTTGGACAAGGGTTGGGCTAGGGTTAGGGTTGGGCTAAGGTTAGGGTTGGGATTTTTTCAGAAGTAAAGAAAAAAAATTACAACAATATGGCGACTGTAACATACCTGGCGGCGTTCTTGCTTAGGGCACCATCTCCCACTCTGCAAGATCGCAAACTTGATCATCAGTCCAGTCTGCTAGCCTGGCTTCTTTCCATGCTGTCTGCTTGCCTCTGTTCTGGCTGCTTAGGGCGGCGGCCCGGTCACTTCCTGTTTCTTGTAGCTGCTGTGGGCACACCCCTAATGCGTCCTCAGGTTATTGCTGTCAGTCATTGGATATTTAAACCAGCTCCTCATACAAGCTGGTGCCTGAGCAACAATATCATTCAGTGTGCTCCTTGACTCTGAATGTGCCAGGTCCTGTTCTGTTCTTTTCTGTTTCCGCCACTCTGGGGACTGTATTCCCAGACTGGCTCCTGTGTCTCTTTCAGTAGCAGTTCCTGTCTGAACTGTACCCTAGCCTGTCTGTCCGCCTTCCTGGAGGCTGTATTTCCAGGCCAGTCTGAACACGCTCCTAGCCTGTTCGTCCCGCCTTCTAGGGGCCGCATACCTAGATCTGTTATCTGTGTTTTCTTGCCTGTCTGTCCGCCTTCCTGGAGGCTGTATTTCCAGGCCAGTCTGAACATGCTCCTAGCCTGTTCTTTCCGCCTTCTAGGGGCCGCATACCTAGACCCGCTCCTGTATCTTGCCTGTTCCTGTCTGAACACGCTCCTAGCCTGTTCGTTCCGCCTTCTAGGGGCCGCATACCTAGGGCCGCATACCTAGACCCGCTCCTGTATCTTGCTGCTGTGTCTGTTCTTGTCTGTATACTCTCCTTGCCTGTTATCTGTTTTTCTCTATGTCCGTACCTTCCCTTTTTCTGCAGAGTCTGAACCCGTACCTAACTCCTACTCGTTGTCCCTGTACTCCCATTTGTGAGTTTAGAGTCCACTCGCTACTTCATTGCAAGTACCTTGTGTGTTTCTGGTTCTGCCTTTCCCTTCTAGTCTGTTCCGTGTGAACAGAGCCCTGTCTTCTCTGCCCTGCCTTTGCTCACCGCTCCAGGCGGTCTCGCTCTGCCCTGCCTTTGCTCACCGCTCCAGGCAGTCTCGCTCTGCTCTTGCTCACCGCTCCGGCGGTCTCGCTCTGCTCTGCCTTCGCTTACCGCTCCTGGCGGCCTCGCTCTGCCCTGCCTTTGCTCACCTCTCCAGGCGGTCTCGCTCTGCTCTGCCTTTGCTCACCGCTCCAAGCGGTCTCGCTCTGCCCTGCCTTTGCTCACCGCTCCAGGCGGTCTCGCTCTGCTCTGCCTTTGCTCACTGCTCCAAGCGGTCTCGCTCTGCCCAGCCTTTGCTCACCGCTCCAGGCGGTCTCGCTCTGCTCTGCCTTTGCTCACCGCTCCAAGCGGTCTCGCTCTGCCCTGCCTTTGCTCACTGCTCCAGGCAGTCTCGCTCTGCTCTTGCTCACCACTCTGGCGGTCTTGCTCTGCTCTTGCTCACCGCTCCGGCGGTCTCGCTCTGCTCTGCCTTCGCTCACCGCCCCAAGCGGTCTCGCTCTGCCTTGCCTTTGCTCACCGCTCCAGGCGGTCTCGCTCTGCTCTTGCTCACCACTCCGGCGGCCTCGCCATGCTCTGCTCTTGTTCACCGCTTCGGCGGTCTCGCTCTGCTCTGCTTGTCTACCGCATCTGCGGTTCTGTTCCTGAGTCCCAGTCTGTACTGGACCTTATCCAGTCTGTGCTCCAACCTGCTAGTACCTCCCCGTCTGCACGCCAGCCGTACTTGTCAGTACCCTCCTGTCTGCATACCAGCCGTGCCTGCCAGTATCCTCCTGTCTGCACTCCAGCCGTGCCTGCCAGTGCCCACCTGTCTGCATGCCAGCCGTGCCTGCCAATACCCACCTGTCTGTGTGCCAGCCTAACCTGCCTGTTCCTTTATTCCCCGGTGTGGGTCAACAGCCGTGTCCGGCGTCTGGCCTGGAGTAGCACCTGGTCCCTCTGCTCGGTTCCTCCCTGGTGCACAGGCGTCGTTAGCCGTCGTGCGACCTTGGTCGGATCGGGTAGATACTTAGTTACGCCCCTCCAGGCACTCTCCAGTTCATGGTCCAGTGGGATCACTAAACACGCACACGCCAGTCAGTCCGGTCGTGTGCATAACAGCGACTAATCTTGAGTGCAAATGCTCGATACTTGAGTTTGCATTGGGTGCTTGGGTATGCATCGAGTACAGTGGGTGCTCGAGTGACATGCTCGAGTCTCCACCCCAAATGTTTTGCAGCTGTTATACAGCCAAAAAAACCTTGCGTGGGATTGCCTGCCATGCGCGAGCGATCCCTGCTTGTTTTTTTGGGGTGTCTAATTGTAAGGTGCCCCAGCGAGGTAGTCGTGGGCGAGCTGTAGCCCCCTCTCGCTCTGGCACCCTACAGACAAGTCGTGTCCTCCCTCTGATGTGTGGCTATGTATGTGGTGCTCTCCACTTACTTCAAAACATCTGATCGCGGCTGTCTCCAGGCATTTCTCTTCTGGGACCAGGGCAGAAATAAATTCAGAGGACACGAGGTTCTTAACCAGAACTTGAACTTTACTTGGGGAAGAGGAATATGTACAATATTTACAGGCAGATATAATGGATAAGGCCCGACAGGTTATTATCTCTCTCACAGGCGCTGGCAACATCTTCAGCCCTGGTTCCCTCTTTAAGTGAAGCATCTCTGTGACTCTAATCTCTAGCCCAAGAGACTCTTCTGCAATACCAACAGTGATCTGGATCCGATATCTCTCCCCCACGTCTTAGCCTGGAGTCCTATTTATCTTCCTCTGCTTCCTGCAGACTAGAAGTGCCCCGGGTCCTCACTACCTTTGATGAGTTTCTCTGGCCGGCTAACAGGACTCTTGCTCTTGCGTAGGGAGACTTTCACACTGGTGATCCCACTGTCTGAGGGTATGGAGCTCCCGTCTACCCTAGCAGCCAATATATATTCAGGCTGCCCGTATGGTTCACTGTCCTATCCCTTACTGAACTTCTCTTCCTGCTTCTGGAAACTAAGCAGGGATTTTCCTAATGTGCCCACCCCCTGTGAGCTATCATCACACAGCAATAACCCATCACTGTCTGTAATACTGCTAGCAGACTCAACCTGACATCTGCACCCAGGACAGTGGCATATTGTGGCTGTTTACAGGTACTGCAGCCCACAAGGAATTATGTCAGGAACAAGCTCTATATCACTCAAGGCTTGATCAGGGCACTAAGTTCCCCCTTTACTCTGCTGACTGGACCACTGAAGCTAACCCCTTAGCTTGGCCTACCAACAGTTCAGAGAGGTCTAACTACAGGGACACTTCTTTTAATCACCTCAGTGCCAAGGGAAGGCTACGTCCTTCCCCACTATTACATTCCCCCACACTTTAATGTTGGTCGTCCCCGACCACAATCAATACTTAGCAGCTATAACATCATATCACATTTACTAAAACATTTTAATACACGACTGGTCCTGAAGTCTTCTTCTTGAGTAGGAGACCGGCCCTTCTCGGTTAAGGGCCCCGGAACAGCAATTCAGGACAGTTCATTATCAACTTTTCAAAACTTCTCAGAGGTACCGGTCCTTCTTGGTAAGGACCCTGGAAACACAATGTCCATGTCTATATTTTTAAGACAGGCCACACACCAATAGCTCTCAATCTCCTTTGAAGGCTACATTCTGAGGCACACGGGGAGCACCCCGTGAGTCACTTTCTTCTTGGCGCTAGCGGGGGTCACTGGTTCTTCCCGCTAGGCCGCAAGTCTCTTAGATTTAGAGGACAGTCATCCTCACGGTGTGCTTCAGTGTTTTAAATTCCAGCAGAAAAAGGCGCAACAAGCGCAACAAAAATAAAAGTATAAGTAAAAACAAAAAGAGCAGCTCCCTTGGGCACACAACTTTCAGTGCTGCTTAAGGCCTTCCTGGCCTGGGAGGTAGGGGAACAGTCCTCCATTTTTCTCTTTAATTAAATTCAACATGGGGCACTCCGCCCCCATTGGGAAACAGTCCCACATACAGGACCACAACTGGTGGGTCCTAGTAAGAGAAGAAGTGAAAGGTCAACAAACCTTTTAGCCAGCCAGCTCACTTCTTCCGGGCCTCCCCCCATTCTTTCATGAAGGCGGCCCATGCTGCAGATGAAGGTTTCTTCTTCCACCTCCAAGGTTGATCGGGGTACTTGGTAGGACCAGGGTCCTCGTCCGAGGATGTAGCACTGCCACAGCCAACCTGGGTAGGGCCGTAGCTGGTCACTCTAAAGCTGTGGACGACATTCCTGGTGCCAGCTTGGTTTCCCCCGACAGCTCTCTCAGCCCCTCTTGGGTATTTTGGTGCCGACTCCTCCTCTAGCACCTCACTAGGGGAATCAGCTTCCTCGCAACTTGCACGATCCTCCTCTTCGTCGCTTACAATTTCCCCCCATTGCCGCTGCTCTCGTGGCGTCATCGGGGGGTTGCGGGTAGTCCACTTCAGACTCCCGAGCTCGGCGTAACGCTTCGCCGAAGGGGCGTTGATGGCCTCCACTGCCAGTTGGGAAAAACTCTCCCGTGCGGCCATCCTTCTAGGGGGCCTTGCAGGGCCGGCGTCAGCACCCGGCGCACCCGGGCAAATGCCGGGGCCCTGAGCAGGCAGAGGGGCCCACTGGCGGTCGCGCACCCCGCTGGGCTATGGGCGGAGGAGAGCGGTGTCAGCGCCCGACCTTCTCCGCCGCTTGCTCAGGGCCCCGGCAGCTGGATACTTACCTCTCCCCATGCCTCCGCAGATCAGCTGTCTTCCTGCTCTGCGCTCCCTGTGACGTCTCAGTTCAGAGGGTGTGGTGACGTCTTTACACCGCGCCCTCCCCTGAGCCGTCACAGGGAGCGCTGAGCGGGACAACGCCGACAACACTGGAGCTCGGACCCGAGCAGCGGGCAGCAGGTAGCAGGTGAGGAGAAGGGAGGTGAGTATTTGATTTTTTTTTTTTAATGTATGGAGGCATGGGGCAGTATAAAGAGAAGGCGGGGGGTGGCATCCTCCATGGAGCATTATAAAGAGAGGGGGGGCATCCTGCATGGGGCATTATAAAGAGGGGGGGTGACATCCTGCATGGGGCATTATAAAGAGAGGGGGGGACATCCTGCATGGGGCATTATAAAGAGGGGGGGGGCATCCTGCATGGGGCATTATAAAGAGAGGGGGGGACATCCTGCATGGGGCATTATAAAGAGGGGGGGTGACATCCTGCATGGGGCATTATAAGGTGGGGAACAGCCTGCATGGGGCATTATAAAGGGGGGGGCAGCCTGCATAGTGCATTATGTGGGGGGGAACAGCCTGCATGGAGCATTAAAAGGAGGGGGCTGTATGGGGCATTATGTGGGGGGTAACAGCCTGCATGAAGCATTATAAGGGGGGGGACAGCCTGTATGGGGCATTATGTGGGGGGTAACAGCCTGCATGCAGCATTATATGGGGGCCAGTATCCTGTATGGAGCGTTATAAGGGGACCGGTATCCTGTATGGAGCGTTATAAGGGGACTGGTATCCTGTATGGAGCGTTATATGGGGGCCAGTATCCTGTATGGAGTTTTATAAGGGGACCAGTATCCTGTATGGAGCGTTATATGGGGGCCAGTATCCTGTATGGAGCTTTATAAGGGGACCAGTATCCTGTATGGAGCGTTATATGGGGGCCAGTATTCTGTATGGAGCCTTATATGGGGGCCAGTATTCCGTATGGAGCCTTATATGGAGGCCAGTATTCCGTATGGAGCCTTATATGGAGGCCAGTATTCCGTATGGAGCCTTATATGGGGGCCAGTATTCCGTATGGAGCCTTATATGGAGGCCAGTATTCCGTATGGAGCCTTATATGGGGGCCAGTATTCCGTATGGAGCCTTATATGGGGGCCAGTATTCTGTATGTGGCCTTATATGGGGGCCAGTATTCCGTATGGGGCCTTATATGGGGGCCAGTATTCCGTATGGAGCCTTATATGGGGGCCAGTATTCCATATGGAGCCTTATATGGGGGTCAGTATTCCGCATGGAGCCTTATATGGGGGCCAGTATTCCGTATGGGGCCTTTGTTATGTTCTGCTACCAAAGCTAAGGAAAGAGAGGGGATCTGTCCCTACTATAAGACTCAGCTGAATCCCTACGATGTAACAGGGAACCTGATCCTGCGATCAGACCTGCTAAAGTCCTAATCTAGTCTGTACGGAGACCTATAGATGTGAGGAGGGAATCCCTACAAGTACTAAGGACTGGGAGGAATATGGGACACCTCCTAACAGAAATAGTAGCAGACAGACGAACAAACAAAATAGATAGAACATAGAGGTCCGTAGACCAAGCAAACTAACAGAGTTAGATACAGAGCACAGGCTAGCTAGAAAGTAGATATACAATGAAGTCCAGCAAAGCCAGAAGGGCGGAGCAGGATTAAATAGGCCAACAAGGTCATGTGACCAGCAAAGGAAAAAAAAACTAACAGCAAGGTTCTAACAGTACCCCCCCTTCTAAGAGGATCCTCCGGATCCCCTAGGACCAGGCTTATCAGGAAATCTCCTGTGAAACGCTCTGATAAGTCTGGACGCGGAAACATCATCTGACCTCACCCAAGAGTTATCCTCGGGTCCGAAACCTTTCCAGGCCACAAGATACTGCAAACTACCTCTATACCGTCTAGAGTCAAGGATGCGAGAAATTTCATATTCCCCGTCCTCCACCACCGGAGGAACAGAGGCAGAGGCGTCACCATCCGACACAACAGCTTTTTTTAACAGAGAGACATGAAAGACCGGATTAATTCTCCAGGAGGTAGGAACCTCCAACCTAACAGCAGATTGGTTGACAACCTGAAGCACCTTAAAGGGCCCTACAAACTTGGGACCCAATTTCTTAGAAGGAATCCTCAACCGCAGATTCCTAGAGGACAACCAAACCATGTCACCAACAGCGAACAAAACCTCCTGTCGTTTCCTATCAAAGTAGTCTTTAGATTTTCTGTTGGCCTCCTGAAGATTACCACGCACATCCGTCCAAACTCTTTCCAAATCACCGGAAAAATTCTCCTCCTCAGGCACGGCAGATCCCAACTTGGAGAACGACCCAAACGACGGATGTCTCCCAGAACAACAAAAAAGGCGAACAACCAGCAGAAGAAGATGTATGATTGTTCAGAGCAAATTCGGCAAGTGGCAGAAACTCAGACCACCCCTCTTGATTGTCTGCCACAAAACAACGCAAGAACTGCTCAACATCCTGGTTTTTCCTTTCTGTCTGGCCATTAGATTCAGGATGATATCCGGACGAAAACGACAAATGAATTCCCAACCTGTCACAAAAGGCACGCCAAAAACGAGCCACGAACTGAGGACCCCTATCAGAAACAATGTCAGTAGGAACGCCATGAAGTCTGACAATTTCCTTGACAAAGGCCTTAGCGAGAGTTTTAGCGCAGGGCAGTTTGACGAAGGGAACCAAGTGACACATCTTGCTAAAACGGTCCACGACCACCCAGATGACAGTAAAACCCTCAGAGGAGGGAAGGTCAGTTATAAAGTCCATAGCCAAATGTGTCCAAGGAGCACTGGGGACCTCCAAAGGACAAAGCAACCCCGCAGCAGGAGTATGTGAGGACTTAGATCTAGCACATATAGTACATTGGCGCACCCACTTAATGACTTCCTTCTGCCATCCAGGCCACCAAAAACTGCGACCCACCAGTCTCTTGGTCTCAGAGATTCCGGGATGACCTGCCAACCGAGATTCGTGACACTCAACAAACAAATCTCTCCTAAAGGTCCCAGGCACAAACAACCTCCCATGAGGAGTGTTAGATGGGGCATTCTCCTGAGCTTTAAGAATCTCATCTTCCAAAACGGAGTCTAAAGCAGCTATCACAACACCTTCTTGTAAAATGTTTTCCTCTTTCTCAGCACCGACTATGGGAGAAAAACTGCGAGACAAGGCATCCGCCTTAACATTCTTAGTACCAGGGATGTAAGTAACGGAGAAATTAAACCGCGAGAAAAACAGTGCCCACCTAGCCTGACGGGCATTCAGGCGCTTGGCAGCATCAAGATATATCAGATTTTTATGATCCGTAAGAACCTGAACGGGAAATTCCGCACCTTCCAAGAAGTGGCGCCAGTGTTCAAATGCGAGTTTAATAGCCAATAATTCCCGATTACCAATATCGTAATTCAGTTCAGTCTCCGAAAATTTTTTTGAAAAAAAGGCACAGGGATGTAATCCATCCCCGTTATCCTGAGACAATACTGCGCCAACCCCCACAGAGGAAGCATCAACCTCAACCAAAAACGGCCTAGTAACATCAGGCTGCATAAGGATGGGAGCAGAGGTGAACCTCTCCTTGAGATACACAAAAGCTTCAATGGCCTCAGAAGACCACTGAACCGCATCAGCACCTTTCCTGGTGAGATCAGTCAGAGGTTTGACAATACTAGAAAATTTTTTTATGAATTTTCTGTAGTAATTGGCGAAACCCAAAAACCTCTGTATCGATTTCAAACCAATAGGCCTAGGCCATTCCTGCACAGCCTGAACCTTAACCGGATCCATCTCAAAACCTTTGCTGGAGATAATGTAGCCCAAAAAACTAATTCTCTGTACAGCGAACTCACATTTCTCCAGCTTAGCAAAAAGCGAATTGTCCATTAATAACTGTAATACCTCACGCACGCTCCGCCAATGAGACTCCAGATCCGGCGAATAAATCAAAATGTCATCCAAATACACAACCACATTTTTACCGATCAAAGGTCTAAGGATGTCATTAATCAGATTCTGAAAAAATGCAGGAGCATTAGTAAGACCAAAAGGCATAACCAGATTCTCAAAATGACCCACAGGAGTGTTAAAAGCAGTCTTCCATTCATCACCCTCCTTCATGCGCAACAGATTGTATGCCCCCTTAAGGTCAATTTTAGAGAACCACTTGGCCCCCAATAACTGGTTAAACAGATCAGGAATCAATGGCAGTGGGTAAGGATTGCGTACCGTAATTTTGTTAATCTCACGAAAATCCAGACAAGGACGTAAACCGCCGTCCTTTTTTTTTACAAAAAAAAATCCAACCGCCACAGGAGACTTAGAGGGCCTAATGTGACCGGCGGCCAAACTTGTCTGTATGTATTCCTCCAAAGCCTTCCTCTCAGGAATGGTAAGGTTAAATAAACGACTTTTAGGAAGAGTCGCTCCAGGGACAAATTCAATAGAACAATCATAGTCTCTATGGGGAGGCAAAATCTGCGATTCCTTCTCAGAAAAAACTCTCCAAAAATCCTGAATAGGAACAGGCAATTCTCCCCTATCCACAGCTGCAATACGCCCGTTACAACACTTGTCATAACATTTATGGCTCCAGGATTTAATTTCACTGGTAGACCAATCCAGTACAGGATTGTGAAATTTTAACCAGGGCAAACCCAATATTACTGGAGAAGGCAAGTTATTCAACACTACCAAATCCAATTTCTCATGGTGAACACCATTAATAGTGAGAGGAAATTCACTGACCTTGAGAGTAATATTCTTCAAAGGGGAGCCATCCACAGAAACCACAGCAATGGGGGATGATAAAGGTTCAGGTTTTAAATTGAGTTTTTCCACGAATCCCCCATCAATTACATTCAGTGTAGACCCGCAATCAACAAACACCCGAAATTCCATTAATTTTTCCTGAGCAATCGTGGAAGCAGCTAAAAATATACCCTTGGAATTTAAACAGGCAATACGGGCGTGACTGACCATTTTTTTTTCTTTCTTCATACGAAGCTCACAGCCTTTAATCAAATGACCAGATTTTCCGCAATAGAAACACAAGCCTTCTGAAAAACGACGGTCTTTTTCTTGAGAGCGACGTGCCACCGATCCAATCTCCATCGGTTCACCACTGTTAGTACACACATTATCATAACCAGAAACTGACATAGCAGAGGATTTGCTCTCATTAACCCTAGCACGCAGTCTTCTATCCACCCGTATAGCTAATTGCATAGCCTGTTGCAAATCCTCAGGTGTAGGATAAGCAATTAGCAGGTCTTTAACCCTTTCACTGAGCCCAGCAAGAAATAGACTTTTCAGAGCAGAATCGTTCCACCCTGTTTGAGTGGACCAACGACGAAAATGAGTACAATATTTTTCGACATTACCTGATCCTTGTTTTAAACGTCTCAACTCAGTCTCAGCTGATGCCACACGGTCAGGATCATCATATAATAGTCCTAAAGCAGAAAAAAAACTATCCACTGATCTGAAGCATGTATCACTAGGTTGCAAAGAAAAGGCCCACTCCTGAGGCTCTTTGCGCAAAAGTGACATTATGAACCCTACGCGCTGGGATTCATCCCCAGAGGACTTGGGTCTCAAACGAAAATACAATAAGCAAGCATTTTTAAATGAAAAAAATTTTCGATGTTCACCAAAAAATAAATCCGGCAAACATACCTTAGGCTCCAAGAAATATGCTCCAGGACAGTTACTCACGTGCTGACGGAGCTCGGCCACTTCCAGAGAGAGTCCCTGCAGGTGTTTAGCCAAATCCTGAACCGACACCATGATGGAACAAAAAAAAAAAAAAAAATCTTTCCTTAGAGAATTTGCAGGCTGGACTTACTGTTATGTTCTGCTACCAAAGCTAAGGAAAGAGAGGGGATCTGTCCCTACTATAAGACTCAGCTGAATCCCTACGATGTAACAGGGAACCTGATCCTGCGATCAGACCTGCTAAAGTCCTAATCTAGTCTGTACGGAGACCTATAGATGTGAGGAGGGAATCCCTACAAGTACTAAGGACTGGGAGGAATATGAGATACCTCCTAACAGAAATAGTAGCAGACAGACGAACAAACAAAATAGATAGAACATAGAGGTCTGTAGACCAAGCAAACTAACAGAGTTAGATACAGAGCACAGGCTAGCTAGAAAGTAGATATACAATGAAGTCCAGCAAAGCCAGAAGGGCGGAGCAGGATTAAATAGGCCAACAAGGTCATGTGACCAGCAAAGGAAAAAAAACCTAACAGCAAGGTTCTAACAGCCTTATATGGGGGCCAGTATTCCTTATGGGGCCTTATATGGGGGCCAGTATTCCGTATGGGGCCTTATATGGGGGCCAGTATTCCGTATGAAGCGTTATATGGGGGCCAGTATTCCGTATGAAGCCTTATATGGGGGCCAGTATTCTGTGTGGAGCGATTCACCGGTTTCTGAGCTATTGTGGAATTTACAATAGATATCACTCATGTAATGTAAGAAGTGAAATCTTTGCATTGTACTATATATATACATATATATATATATATATATATATATATATATACAGTATAGACCAAAAGTTTGGACACACCTTCTTATTTAAAGATTTTTCTGTATTTTCATGACTATGAAAATTGTACATTCACACTGAAGGCATCAAAACTATGAATTAACACATGTGGAATTATATACTTAACAAAAAAGTGTGAAACAACTGAAAATATGTCTTATATTCTAGGTTCTTCAAAGTAGCCACCTTTTGCTTTGATGACTGCTTTGCACACTCTTGGCATTCTCTTGATGAGCTTCAAGAGGTAGTCACTGGAAATGGTCTTCCAACAATCTTGAAGGAGTTCCCAGAGATGCTTAGCACTTGTTGGCCCTTTTGCCTTCACTCTGCGGTCCAGCTCACCCTAAACCATATCGATTGGGTTCAGGTCTGGTGACTGTGGAGGCCAGGTCATCTTGCGTAGCACCCCATCACTCTCCTTCTTGGTCAAATAGCCTGGAGGTGTGTTTGGGGTCATTGTCCTGTTGAAAAATAAGTGATGGTCCAACTAAACGCAAACCGGATGGAATAGCATGCCGCTGCAAGATGCTGTGGTAGCCATGCTGGTTCAGTATGCCTTCAATTTTGAATAAATCCCCAACAGTGTCACCAGCAAAGCACCCCCACACCATCACACCTCCTCCTCCATGCTTCATGGTGGGAACCAGGCAAGTAGAGTCCATCCGTTCACCTTTTCTGCGTCGCACAAAGACACGGTGGTTGGAACCAAAGATCTCAAATTTGGACTCATCAGACCAAAGCACAGATTTCCACTGGTCTAATGTCCATTCTTTGTGTTCTTTAGCCCAAACAAGTCTCTTCTGCTTGTTGCCTGTCCTTAGCAGTGGTTTCTTAGCAGCTATTTTACCATTAAGGTCTGCTGCACAAAGTCTCCTCTTAACAGTTGTTGAAGAGATGTGTCTGTTGCTAGAACTATGTGTGGCATTGACCTAGTCTCTCATCTGAGCTGCTGTTAACCTGCGATTTTTGAGGCTGGTGACTCGGATAAACTTATCCTCAGAAGCAGAGGTGACTCTTGGTCTTCCTTTCCTGGGGCGGTCCTCATATGAGCCAGTTTCTTTGTAGAGCTTGATGGTTTTTGCAACTGCACTTGGGGACACTTTCAAAGTTTTCCCAATTTTTCGCACTGACTGACCTTCATTTCTTAAAGTAATGATGACCACTCGTTTTTCTTTGCTTAGCTGCTTTTTTCTTGCCATAATACAAATTCTAACAGTCTATTCAGTAGGACTATCAGCTGTGTATCCACCAGACTTCTGCACAACACAACTGATGGCCCCAACCCCATTTATAAGGCAAGAAATCCCACTTATTAAACCTGACAGGGCACACCTGTGAAGTGAAAACCATTTCCGGTGACTACCTCTTGAAGCTTATCAAGAGAATGCCAAGAGTGTGCAAAGCAGTCATCAAAGCAAAAGTTGGCTACTTTGAAGAATCTAGAATATAAGACATATTTTCAGTTGTTTCACACTTATTTGTTAAATATATAATTTCACATGTGTTAATTCATAGTTTTGATGCCTTCAGTGTGAATGTACAATTTTCATAGTCATGAAAATACCGAAAAATCTTTAAATGAGAAGGTGTGTCCAAACTTTTGGTCTGTACTGTATATATATTTCTCCGCCGTATCTCTGCATCATGAATCGTGGTATGTGTTAAAGGGGCCCACTGAGACTCTTTCGCCCGGGGCCCAGAAAAACCTGGAGCCGGCCCTGGGGCCTTGCCTCCGCACCACCCTCTTCAGGCCTAGGGGCCCCTGTCGTCGCGGAAGCTACCGCGGCAGGCGCCGCAGGCGAAACCGGCCGCTGGGGTATAGACCGCTCACCTCCATCAAGCTCCGCTGCAGTAATTGCTCCGGCCCCACCGGGATGTTCTCCACCCTCGGCCGAGGGGGATGTGTTTTCCACCATCCGGCTCCAGCACCACATACGGAACTCGTGGACGAGCAGGCCCAGCTCTGGATCGGGCCTAGTGGACCACTGGACAGCCACTGGGGGCAAAGACTCATGGGCAGCATCCGCGGGTGAGCGACTTTCGATTGCAGCCCCTGGGGTAATCAGCTCTAAGATTCCTTCCTCGGCGCTCATTCCAGACAGGTAATCCGATCCTCCGGTCGCCATTCTCTGAGCGTCCACCGCAGCACCTCCTTCCTCTCGTGTGCTGGACAGAAAATGGCGCTGGTCGCTTACCAGTGACGCGCGTCCTGCACGTCCAACTCCTCCTCTTCCTGGGCCAGCCTTCTGACGCGACCGCCGCGTCACTCATCACTCTCGGCAGCTCCGCCTTCAGCCGCGCCCCTTCTCTGTGCGTGCTGATACTCACGGGGCCGGACTTCACTTTACGCCGCGCCCTCTTCCTCACTGGACGTCCCATCCTGGGACGCATCTTCACTGCTGGGCCCATCCTTCTTTGGGCCGGAACTCGTAGGGGATGGACATCTTTTCGCGCTCTCTGGCGCCATCCACTCCCACGATAGGCGGTTCTTCTCCCAGACTTTACCGCCATTGTCACCATCTTGAAACCCATGCTTCGGGCCGCCATCTTGGGCCGCATGCCTTCCAACACTTTCTCCTCAGTGTTCTGCATCGGCTCTTCCCCGCTTTCTTCATTCGAGGAGCTCGCATCCTGCTGACTACGCCAAATGTAAGGTGCCCCAGTGAGGTTGTCGTGGGCGAGCTGTAGCCCCCTCTCGCTCTGGCACCCTACAGACAATTTGTGTCCTCCCTCTGATGTGTGGCTATGTATGTGGTGCTCTTCACTTACTTCAAACTATCCGATCGCGGCTGTCTCCAGGCATTTCTCTTCTGGGACCAGGGCAGCAATAAATTCAGAGGACATGAGGTTCTTAACCAGAACTTGAACTTTACTTGGGGAAGAGGAATATGTACAATATTTACAGGCAGATATAATGGATAAGGCCCGACAGGTTATTATCTCTCTCACAGGCGCTGGCAACATCTTCCTGCTTCTGGAAACTAAGCAGGGATTTTCCTAATGTGCCCACCCCCTGTGAGCTATCATCACACAGCATTAACCCATCACTGTCTGTAATACTGCTAGCAGACTCAACCTGACATCTGCACCCATGACAGTGGCATCTTGTGGCTGTTTACAGGTACTGCAGCCCACAAGGAATTATGTCAGGAACAAGCTCTATATCACTCAAGGCTTGATCAGGGCACTAAGTTCCCCCTTTACTCTGCTGACTGGACCACTGAAGCTAACCCCTTAGCTTGGCCTACCAACAGTTCAGAGAGGTCTAACTACAGGGACACTTCTTTTAATTACCTCATTGCCAAGGGAAGACTACGTCCTTCCCCACTATTACATAATAACCGTGAAACATGCGGGGCGGGGACTCGAGCATGTCACTCGAGCACCCGTGATACTTGGTGCATACCTGAGCACCTGATGCAAACTCAAATAGCGAGCACTTGCACTCAAGACTAATGACAACTTATTCAATATGATGACCCAATGTTATCAAATTCTGTGTCGTACCTCTGGGTTCAAAATGTTCACTATACCCCTTGATAAAATCCTTGAGGGGTGTAGTTTCCAAAATGGGGTCACTTGTGGGGGGTTTCCACTATTTAGGCACATAACGGAGCCTCAAGCAGAAGACGGAGTCCTGGCCTGTGCGCGGCCGCCCTCGTGGACACGAGGAGACACATCACCGGAGCCTGTCTCCGCTCCTTCTGCACTCCCCTAACAGGAATCTCTACTAGCCAGGGGTAAGTGCTTCGGAGCAGCACCCCCTGATCACCTGTAAAAGAGACACTTACCTCGCCCTCGTCCTCCTTGGGGGTCCGGAGACGTCGGGGCGGCCTGCGTGGAGTGCGCCGCGTCCTCTGTGGAGTCCTGCGGAGTGTCGGGACTTTCCCTCGGACGGTGTATAGTGTGGGGCGGGGAGGCTGCTGGTCCCGGGCTCTGTGTCGGCCTGGCGGTGGTGGAGGTGCTATGGAGAGAGCCTGGGGACTGAAAAGCAATCTGGGGCCCTCCCATCTCCCATCTTTGTGGAGGTCAGCAACATCAGTGAAGTAGTGCAACGGAGACTTTTGAGGCTACTCTTGCGCTTTGAATTTGGCCCAAACAGAGCATCAATACCCTGATAATTCTCCTTTATACTCTGTTCACTACAGGGTCATTTTTTACATCAGTGGAGTAATATGGGAGTTTGTTAAACTCCAAATATCCGTCCTCCATTGCTAATTACATCAAAACTCCATCAGTGGACATTTGAATTATAACAATCATTTTTTTTTATCATTTACTTCAAACGCCATCTTGAGGCCCACAGGAATATTGCAGTCTCAATTTTTTACAACTATTGTCCACTCACTACTCCTATGATACCACCCAACTCTCCATGGTCATCTAATAACCAGACTTGACCCCACATATTGAGTTTATTACTGAACAATAGATAACCTGCTCTAGCGATCCCTCCAATTCTTATCATGAAGTAACTACTGTCTACAAATCATGATTCTGTGAGTCTTCCGGTTCAGGCGCCGACCATGTGATCTCTGATTATCTGCTCATGTTCTCCCCCCCTGTACATCGCCTCTAAGCTCCTGATTTTTGACCAAGCAGCTCAGAAATTTTTTGAAATTTTCACACAGCTGAAGGACGTCTTCGAACAATATCTTTGGCCTATATGGACCGCTACCTTCTCCATAGCGGGCAAAAACAATCTTCCTTTTCCAATCACTCTGACTTCTCCAATCTTCATAATATGGCTCCTACTCTAGACCAAGAGGAACAGCCCGCCCAATCAGAAGACGGAGGGGATCTACGTCAACCCCCTAAAACGCCCCGCAATTCTACTTCTAGGAAAGGGGAATCACAAATGGACCATCGGAACTAGAGGGTGAGGTCACTGCTAGGCTACTTCCTGAAATCAAAACCATAATTCAATCCACACTAAATACTGCCCTGATGGATTTTCAGGCCAGACAGGAAGAACAAGCCGAACAGCTCACCGAGTTAGAATCACGAGTATCCAACATTGAAGATGATTCAAATGAGGACCATTCCAAAATAATGGCTATTGTTCGTGAAAACACAATTCTGAGAGACCGTATAGATGACCTTGAGAACCGCTCTCGCAGAAGCAACCTGCATTTGGTGGGTCTTCCTGAATCGTATCTTCAGAACACTCTGAAACCCCTATGCAAGAACGAAATCCCAAAAGCCCTAAAACTATCTGAAGGTAAAAAGGTGGAAAGGGTCCACAGAATTGGTCCTCCACCCTCTGTCTCTGGAGCCCACAATAAAACCAGACCAAGTCAGGTCATTATGAAATTTTTGGATTTCAATGATAAAGCTGACATTATCCGAGCATACAAACAATTAAACCACCCACTGATCATTCAAGGCCATAAAATCTTGCTTTTCAAAGACTACTCCATTGAAGTAGCCAGGAAAAGGAAGTCCTTCAGCTCTATATGCACCAAACTGCACAAAGAAAAAATTCGCTTTCATCTCCGCTACCCGGCTATTCTACGCCTGAAAAACACAGATGGCTCTTTCCGGGAATTTATCTCACCTGATAAGGCAGAATCTTTTGTCAGCAGTCTCCTAGGACCAGGGACCAGCCTTGAACAGACCTACCAGGCAATAACTCCCTCTAGCTCACGGTCCCCCAAGAGACCCACGAAACGAGAAGACAAAGGAGACCAGAATTATAACAATCGTTGATTTAATGAGTTTCTCCTTTTATACACCTGGAGGCTCTGGAGTAAAAGTCTTTTATGGAGGCAATTGTTTAAGAAAAATTCTGATAAAATAACTTAATTAAGGGGGATTTAAATGTAATTTGTTATATTACATACATGGTCGGGCAGAAGTGAAGCCCAGGAGATTGTATTTTCCCTAGCGAACAGTTAAAAATGTTCACGCTCTTGCTAGGTCAGTTCTATAAAACTTTGGTTTATTGTTATTTGAAATTGTTTCACTTGTTCGAGCTTTGCTCTTTAGTACATAATCTAACTACATGTCATCATTATTTTGTAAGCTGTTCACCAAACATGTTTATCTCTACAGTCTTTGAATATGTATATCATATCTTGGAATGTTAAAGGTTTGCAATCTCTCCAAAAATGGATGAAAGTCCTTAGACACTTAAAACGTTTAAAGCCCGACATAGCCCTCCTACAGGAAACGCATTTACCTGAAACGGATTTCCCCTGGATGAAAAAATTGTGGGTTGGGGGTGTTTATGGGTCATCGTCCGTAGATAGAAAGGCTGGAGTCTTAATCCTTATCAATAAACAATTTATGCACCAGATCATAAGCCAGCAACAAGATGGAGAGGGGAAGTTGATACAATTAACATTATCTACATCTTGTGGAACCTTCTCTATCTATAATGTTTATGCCCCTAACATAGGTAACAAATCCTTTTTCAAACAATTGGAGACTAGACTCTTACTTGACTCCAACCCTAACAAAATGGTAGGTGGAGATTTTAACTCGGTGGTTTCAGTTCACGAGGATAGGAAAAACACTGCTGGTACTCCGCAATCAACAACCTCACATGACAAAGCACTAGCACCTCTTATGTCTACTTGCCATTTAATTGATTCATGGAGGTTCCTAAACCCTAGTAATAGAGAATTTACGCACTTCTCACACGCCAATGACTCTTGGTCTTGAATTGACTACTTTTTTGTCTCCCCTTCTCTGTTGGCTAAATTGGTAACGGTGCAAATTGATGATATTGTGATTTCTGATCATGCTCCAGTAAGGTTGGAACTATCAAGGAATTTCCCTCGGGGTCCTGACTTCTTATGGAGATTTCCAGATTACTTTTGCAAAGACGACTCATTTATTTCCTCACTCTGGTTATGGTGGCGCGAGTTCTTATCTGACAATTCGGCACACCAAGATAACCCCACATTATTATGTGAATCGGCCAAGGCGGTACTTAGGGGGAACATTTTGGCGTATACCTTTTCTCACAAAAAAAGAGTTATGAAAAAATATAGAGAACTATCCTCTGAACTGAAACAAGCCTACACTACATTTCTTCTTGACCCTTCCCCTCTAAATAAAACACATTGGTCTCAAAAACAATCTGAATTTAACCAATACGCAGATATGAGAGAAAAATTCCATTTATCTCAAACAGAAGCATACTTTTATAGGTTTGGCAACAAATCAGGGAGGATGATGGCCAATTTAGCGAAAGGTCTGAAAAAGCCACAGGGAATTTTCCAATTAAGAAATATCAACGGGGTAATTCACACGAATCCTAAATCAATTAATGAGATCTTAGGCTCATTCTATAAGGACCTATACAAAAATCCAAAACAAACCTTGCCCCTCTCTGATACACTCTTAGATAGGGTCAAACTACCTTTATTTTCGGAGGAACATAAATCTATATTAAATAAACCTATTTCATTAGAAGAGATTACTAATACAATTAGAAATTTGAAACCAAACAAAGCCCCTGGACCTGATGGATACATTTCTGACTTCTTTAAATCCTTAACGGAAGAGATTTCCCCGTTGTTAGTATCGATCTTCAACAAAATAATCAATGGCAATCCCATTTTCCCTTCCGCAAATATGGCCTATGTCAAATTATTACTAAAATCAGGCAAAGATCCATTATCCCCCAATTCATACAGACCGATTTCCCTTATAAACATCGACATTAAGCTTTTATCTAAAATAATGGCTGACAGACTGGCCTCTATTCTACCCCGCCTTATATCCCATGCACAAGCAGGCTTTGTTAAGGGTCGCTCAGCCATGCTAAATATTAGGAAAGTATTACTGGCGCTTGATAAAATCCACTCTACACCTGATTTAAAGGGGTCCACGGCAATTATCTCCCTTGATGCCGAAAATGCCTTTGATAATATAAGTTGGGACTGGTTATATATGGTTTTAACCAAGATGTCATTGTCAGGCCCTTATTTTAATTACATTCGTAATTTATATATGTCTCCAAAAGCCTAGGTGTATACCCCGGGTTTTCTATCCACTCCCTTCCCTCTTGAAAAGGGAATGAGACAAGGGTGTCCTTTGTCCTCCTTACTTTTTAACCAGGCACTAGAACCCTTAATCCATATTCTATCTGACCCTAAAAATTTTTCAGGCATCCAATTTAATAAAAAATCAATTCAGGCGGCATTTTTTGCAGACAATATCATTCTGTTTATGTCGGATCCCATCCTGCATTTACCTCTAGTGTTGGATCTACTTAAAAATTTTGGCGCTTACTCTGGGTTTAAAATAAATACAAAAAAATGTGAATTGCTACCATTAACTGAAAAAGGAATGAAACTCTACCCAAAAAATCTTTCTATGACGTTAATATAGCTACATCTCATATCACCTATTTGGGCATAAAAATAGGCCATTTGCCATCTTCTTTGTATACGCTAAATTATGCCCCCCTCATTAAAAAAATCACTGATCAATTGAAATTGTGGCAAGATTTGCCCTTGTCTTTTTTAGGCAAGGCGCATCTCGTTAAGATGATCAGTGCTTCTAAAATTATGTATCAACTCCAAACTCTACCATTATTACTGCAACACTCTGATGTAATCACACTTAATAGGGCCTTTAGTCGTTTTATATGGAGAGGAAAACGTCCTAGGATTAATCTAGACAAACTTATGTCATCCAAGGATGATGGAGGCATCAGTTTTCCAAGTATTAGAAATTACAACCTTGCTTGCCTTTTTCGCTACATAATTGACTGGCTCCACAAAAGACATACTCTGATTACTCTTTGGAATCACACTATGCTTACCCCTTCAATTTAACCGCACTTCTACACTCTCGCTATACTTCCCTACCCCCAGCAATCAAAAAATCAGTAACTTTTAAAGACACCGTTTCCACTTGGAAAGCGGTTAGAAAGAAATATGGCCTTTCTTTCAGAATTTCTAAGCACCTGCCGCTATGGCGGAACCCGGAATTTCCACAGGGCAGTGAAAATAAATTATTTTTTAAATGGCAGCAAGCAGATATAAATAACATATCTCACCTTATCCACCCAACCTATCAGAGATGGCTGACGTACCCAGAATGTATGGATAAATATGATCTACCTCTACAGCATGGCTTTCAATTTGAACAAATTAGACTATCCATTATGTCAAACTTAAGGGATGTTACCTTCGAGACCTTTCAAAATGAATTAGAAGTAATTTTATTATCCCCAACAGGCACTCCCTCAATATCTAGTCTTTACTCGGCTATGAAATCCAATTTATTAAAAATACACCCTGACATTTTCTTTAAATATTGGAAGCAACAACTTGATGACGTTGAAATTCCCACTAAGATCAGACTAGGCTGGAAGATATTTAGAAAATACATTATAAATGAAACATGGAGAGAAACTCAGTATAAAATAATACACGGGCCATTTACACTTTTAATATACCGAAAAAAGATCCATTATCAAATAGACTAATTGCATGCCCTAAATGTCATCATCCATACTCTGACCTTATGCACGGCTTGTGGTCCTGCTCTGATTCAACAGTATACTGGGGTCCAGGGTACACTCTCTTTCCATACTTAGCCCTACTACATCATTGGAGCAACCCAGAGAACCCCGACAAAAATTCAAAAGGCCCCCCACAACTGCTTCATACTCTACTCTTCCTGACAAAAAAACAGTTACTCAAACATTGGCTAGACCCTATCATTCCCCCTATAGCAGAGCTAATAATCCAAATTAAACATTTTATGGGAGTAGAACAACTAGATGCCTTTAGTAACAAAGAACAACAGGCTGGCAAGTTTCTATCAAAATGAAAGCAGTTTATTATAACATGTTGCTCTATGACTGAAAAGAATAAAATTGTCAAACCATTTACTTCTACGGAATGGTATATACTAAAGGATTTAAACAGCAACCTAGGACTTTTACGCGTTAACTAAAACATGGGAGATAATTAACACAAATCACCGGTATTTACTTAATTCTTTTGGTTGAAGATGACTGTATTTTGCAATACTTAATCTTTGTATCTTTGTTTAGTTGTTAATTTGTTAAGCCAGGTAACCTAAACTTATCGGTTATTCAGTGTGCCTGATCTATGTACAGGCTCCTTATTATTGTGCATTCTGGCTTTGTTTCATATGTCTTTATATGTTTTTTCTTTTCTGAAAAAAACAAATAAAAATGATGTTTGGAAAAAAAAGAAAATGCTAAATTGGGGGCTGAAAAACATTTTTTTCCCTTCCGAACCCTGCCATGCGCCAAAACAGTGGTTTTCCCCCACATATGGGGTATCAGCTTACTCAGCAGAAATTGCACAACAAACTGTATGGTGCAATTTCTTCTGTTACCCTTATGAAAATGCAAAATTGGGGCTGAAAAACATTTTTGTTGAAAAAATGTGAAAATTTTATTTTTACGGTTCAATGTTATAAACTTCTGTGAAGCACCTGGGGGTTCAGGGTGCTCACCACACATCTAGATAAGTTCCCTAAGGGGTCTAGTTTCCAAAATGGGGTCACTTAAGGGGGTTTTCCACTGTTTAGCCTCATCAGGGGCTCTCCAAACACAACATGGCATCCGCTAATTATTCAAGCAAATTTTACATTCAAAAAGTCAAATGGCGCTCCTTCCCTTCTGAGCTCTGCCGTGCGCCCAAATAGTGTTTTTTCCTCACATATGGGGTATCTGCGTGCTCGGGGGAAATTGCACAACAAAGTTTGGGGTCCATTTTTTCCTGTTACCCCTGCAAAAATAAAAAAATGTGGGTCTAAAGTAACATTTTTGTGAAAAAAGTTAAATGTTAATTTTTTTCTTACACATTCCAAAAATTCCTGTGAAGCACCTGAAGGGTTAATAAACTTCTTGAATGTGGTTTTGAGCACCTTGAGGGGTGCAGTTTTTAGAACGGTGTCATTTTTGGGTATTTTCTGTCATAAAGGCCCTTCAAAGTCACTTCAAATGTGATGTGGTCCCTAAAAAAATGGTTATGTAAATTTTGTTGTAAAAATGAGAAATCGCTGGTCAACTTTTAACCCTTAAATCTCCCTACTAAAAAAAAATTTTGGTTCCAAAATTGTGCTGATATAAAGTAGACATGTGGGAAATGTTATTTATTAACTATTTTGTGTAACATATCTCTCTGATTTAAGGGCATAAAAATTAAAATCTTGAAAATTGAGAAATTTTCAAAATTTTTGCCAAATTTCTGATTTTTTCACAAATAAATGCAAGTCATATCAAAGAAATTTTACCACTATCATGAAGTACAATATGTCACGAAAAAAACAGTCTCTGAATCAGGGTAATCCGATGAAGCGTTCCAGAGTAATTACCTCATAAAGTGATGGTGGTCAGAATTGTAAAAATTGGCCCGGTCATTAACGTGCAAACCACCCTCGGGGGTAAAGGGGTTAATATCCAGCATGGTGGTATTACACTACTGTAAATGCTGGTGTTATTTGTCTGTTATAGTGCAGTATTATTATTATTATTATTATTATTATTATTATTATATCTTATGTAGTGGTGTTATTGGAAATATAGGTAGTAGTATATAGGAAAAAGGTTCTTGACAAATATCAAGGATAATTATCTCTCCCAACTAGTGCAGGAACCAACGAGAGGGAAGGCCGTGCTGGACTTAATATTGACTAATAGGCCTGATAGAATAACTGAGGTACAGATAGGGGGGCACCTAGGTAATAGCGATCATAATATTATCGACTTCAAAATGCCCTTCAGTAGGGTTATCAATAAGGGAACAACTAAAACATTAAACTTTAGGAGGGCGAAGTTTGATCAGCTGAAAGAAAACCTTCAACTTATAGACTGGGACAAAGTTCTTAATCAAGGAAATACGAATAGTAAATGGGAAACCTTCAAAAGAATTCTGAATACTCAGTGCGAGAGGTATATACCGTATGGGAATAAAAGGGCCAGAAATAAGAGGAAACCAATATGGTTGAACAAGAACGTAAAAGGGGCGTTAAATAGCAAAAAAGAGGCATTCAAGAGATTAAAACAGGAAAACAGTAAGGAGGCACTAATGTGTTACAAGGAAAAAACGAGAACCTGCAAAAAAACAAATAAAAATAGCAAAGGAGGAAACAGAGAGACGTATTGCTAGGGAAAGTAGATCAAATCCCAAACTGTTCTTTACGTATATAAATAAAAGGATTAAATCGAATAATATTGGACCGATAAAAAGTGATGAAGGCAAAATCATAGAGAAAGATGAGGATAAAGCTAATCTATTAAATAAATTTTTTTCGGCAACTTTCACAAAGGAAAAAGAACTAACAGGCGAAATGAGAAGTGACAAGCTTAATCCTCCACTAAGTATGACAAATCTAACTCAAGCTGGGGTACAGAAACGCCTCAGTAACATTAAAATAAACAAATCACCAGGACCTGATGGCATACACCCACGGGTACTAAGGGAACTAAGTAATGTGATAGACAGACCGTTATATCTTATATTTAAGGACTCTGTTGAGACTGGGTCTGTGCCACTTGATTGGCGACAGGCGAATGTAGTGCCAATATTCAAAAAGGGAGCGAAAAGTGACGCCGGAAACTATCGGCCGGTGAGTCTGACGTCCGTTGTGGGCAAAATTTTTGAAGGCTTTATTAATGAGGCAATCATGGAGCATCTTGATGCCAATAATCTATTAACCCCGAACCAACATGGATTCATGAGGAATCGCTCCTGCCAAACAAACCTGATTGACTTCTACGAGGAGGTTAGCTCTCGAGTAGATCAGGGGGAACCAGTGGATGTCGTGTATCTCGACTTCTCAAAAGCGTTCGATAGCGTGCCACATAATAGGTTGCTATACAAAATGAGAATGATGGGGCTGGGGGAAAATGTCTGCAAGTGGGTAGCTAACTGGCTAAAGGATAGAAGGCAGAGGGTGGTTATAAATGGAATATACTCAGATTGGGTAAGCGTCACTAGTGGGGTACCACAGGGGTCTGTACTAGGCCCAATGTTATTTAATATCTTTATTAACGACATAGTCAACGGGATAAATAGTAAAATATCAATATTTGCAGATGACACAAAGTTATGTAAAACAATTAATACAAAAGAGGATAGTGAAGACCTACAGAGGGATTTGGATAAGCTGGGTAGGTGGAGCATTAAATGGCAAATGAGGTTTAACGAGGAGAAATGTAAGGTCATACATATGGGAAGGAAAAATGGAAGTCACCAGTACTCACTGAATGGGAAATCATTGGGGAATTCAGAGATGGAGAAGGACTTGGGCATCTTGATTGATAGCAAACTAAATTGGAGTGCCCAAAGTCAGGCCGCTGCTGTAAGGGCAAACAGGGTAATGGGATGTATCAGAAGAGGTATAGCTGCAAAGGATGAGAACATTGTTCTTCCACTGTACAAAGCACTGGTCAGACCACACTTGGAATACTGTGCTCAGTTATGGGCCCCAATATATAGAAAGGATATAAATGAGCTTGAAAAGGTACAAAGGAGGGCAACAAAATTAATAAAGGGAATGGAGGGACTGCAATACCCAGAGAGGTTGGCAAAACTAGGACTATTCAGCCTGGAAAAGAGAAGGTTGAGGGGGGACATAATAAATGTGTACAAATATGTTAGGGGACAGTATAGAGATCTTGCCCGGGATTTGTTCAAAAGGAGGGATATTACGGTAACAAGAGGGCACTCACTAAGACTGGAAGAGAAAAGGTTTCAGCACCAGCATAGTAAGGGGTTCTTTACGGTAAGAGCAGTGAGAATATGGAATTCACTGAGTGAGGAGACGGTAATGTCGGATTCACTACACCAGTTCAAGCGGGGACTGGATGCTTTTCTAGATACCAGGCAGATTTCTGCATATACTTAAAAATAAAATAAAATAGTAGGTTGATACAGAGATTTATTCTGACTGCTGGTTTCAGAGTCGGGAGGGAATTTTTCCTCAGGTGAAGATTGGCTAAATCATTTGGGGTTTTTGCCCTCCTCTGGATCAACTTTAGCAATTACAGAACTAACAGGTCGAACTTGATGGACGCAAGTCTTTATTCGGCTTTACTAACTATGTAACTATGTAACTATGTAGTAGTACATCTTGATTTCCTGCAGGCAGGGTCATTTAAGTAATAGAGACCCCAATCTGAGAAAGGGATCGGAGCCGGCATAAGCCTGTGTGCTTTGAAATGCCAGGGCTGAATTTTAGTCTCATTCTATTACTGCCTGTATACTATTTTATATCCTGCAGAATACCGAAAAGGTTTAATTAATAGTATATTAAATATATCTTACCTTGAAGCCCCCATAGATCAACAACCAATGCATTTTTTTTGTAGGTAGTTCAAAAGTCCATTCGAAACATTTAATGCAAGAAAATGCAGCTTATGATCAATCACAGGATTTATGTTTTTCCAGACTGGTTTTGTACGTACAGACTGAGGAACATCATAAAAGCAACACCTGTAAAAGTAAATGAACAAATGATTTATTGTTGTCACTGTAAAAATCCCTTCTTGTTGAATACATTAGGTGACAGAACAGCATGGGTATAGGTCCTTCCAGCAGAAGGCTGACACTAAAGTGTCGGCTCTGCCTTGTGGGCTACACCACCTCCTCAGACACTAGGCATCTCAGTTTTGTGTCAAACGAGAAAAAAACAACAACCTGTAACCACACGTAACCATGAGCGAACATGATCAGAAGCGAGCAAAGAGAACAACACACAAAAGCAACCAGAACTGATCTTGCTAATGTGGCGCCCCTGCGGGTTCAGTCGCCACAGAGGTACTGCATCTCACCCAGAAGTGTGGTATCTCACACGCAGGTAAGGAAGGAGTACTGCCCGGGACCCTAACACCTGCATCCAACACTACACTACTCCAGACCAGCAGGAGGGGCAAGATGCGTCGCTTCCCTGCTGAGCCCTGTCCCTGGCTGGAGTGGGGGGAACCAAAGTAGGGGGAGGAAGGGTGTGGGTGGAGGAAGTAAATCAGGGGAGCACTTGTTAGGAATGATATAAAAAGAGAAGCTGTGGCACCCCAGGGGTCTGGTTACCACACTAATAGAAATATTATGTCTGAGAGCAAGTGGGAGGTCTCCTGGTCAGGAGCCCTCAAGCATGCCACACCTCCTGCCCCAGTGCTGGGAGGGGAGGAATCTGCCCTATATAAACTGGGTCTGGGGCGGGGATAGTGAGACAGAGTGAGGTCCCAGACAGAGACGCAGTCCAGTCTGGAGGACAGCAGACACAGGGAAAGCAAGAACTAGGAGCTCTGTAGGAGCAGGAGCGAGTGCCAGGGGCTGGAAGCCAGATAGCTCGCCCTGGCTGAAGACACTTAGCCCGGACCCGGAGTCCGAGGCTGTGGGGACATCCAGGTCCAGCAGCAGAATCCAACCGGCAGGAGATTCCAGGTCCTCTGGCCATAGAAGCCCGGAGGCACGGTCACAAGCAAGGGACCAGCACCGCCATCGTGGAGCGGAGGCTAACAGAAGGCCCCAAGTCACCGGCCATATGGGTGAGCACCACACGGTACACTCTGGGACGTGGGCTACTTCTATCCGCATACAGCAAGGTAGCCAGGAAGAGTGCAGGTAGACGGGGAGGCCTACAACTCCACCTGGCCAGGGGAGATCCTGCTTGCTCACAGACTGACCAGGCCTCTACTGCTAACCAGTACTCCCGGAAGGGTCTGCTTTATAACACCAGTAAAGACCCTGAACTGCACTGCACAGACTCTGAGTAGTTTCTGCTGCGCTCGTGCACCATCACTCCCATCATCCACACCAACTGCCCTGAGGCTTTACTTCTCCCATGGGGAGTCATCCCATTCTTAGCTGCACACACAACACCGGCCTCAGTGGTCTGCCTTGCAGCGGCGGTCCCAACTGACCGCAATCCACGGGTGGCGTAGTCGGACCATTATCATACTAATAAGACTGCCACTGATTTGACCACCCTGGGCACAGACCGGGTCATCGCCACGGAGACTACAACCCCCAGCGATAAGGCTCCGGGTATTCCCGCACACACGTGCACGCACAACACAGGCCCAGGGGGCGAGTCAAAGCCATCTTGAAAGAACAGTTCAGTCAGAGGAGAACAGTGAGAGGAGCAGGAGCTCTGTAGGAGCTCTGCTCAGGAGGAGGGCCTAGCCAGAGAGGCCCAAGACTAAAGAGAGAGAGGAGCAGGAAAGGCTCCAGGAACGTGGAAGGGACGCCAGGGGTATGGGTAGTGCTGGAGGCCACCCGTACGCCCGAATCTACCAGGAGGTGGAGGGGTCAGGTCGCACAGAGGGGACCGGTCCCTAAACTAGCAGAGTTCTTCAAGTCTCAACTAGGAAACCGGAGACTGCAGTATTTCAGGTACTGCAGCCACAATCCACATCTGTCTCACCAAGAAGGTAGCCATAGAGGACCCAGGGGACAGAGATGATGTCGCCCGACAAGGTCCGCGGTCACTGGATTGGGACACTAGGTGTGAGGTGCAGGGAGACGGCCAGAAGGAACACACAGAAGGGGGTCCCGCTATGTACTCCGGAGGTACCTGAGGGTTGGCTGAACCCCTCCCTGAGTAAGCACAGAACGACGTGGGAAGTTACCCTGGTCCTGGTAACTTGGAGTCTGAAAATCGTGAGTAAAAACCCTGAAGACTGCACCCCACTGTCTTTGTCAGTTATTGCTGCTGCGCCATCACTCCCTGCACTACACTGCACCACGAGTGCTACTTCCATAACAGCAACATCTACAGTGCCCTGGAGCTAAGCTCTGCCTGTGGAGAGCTGAACCAACTCTGCTTCATTCACACCAGCTCCAGAGGACCTGCTCCGCAGCAATGGCTCCCTTTAGCCGCATACCACAGGTGGCGTCACGAACTGTATATAAGAACTTTAATTCCCCTGTAAATAACCCCTTTTTATTGACCGCCCTGGGTCACGGACCAGGTCACCGCCACTGTGACATCTTCCCTAGCAACGACCGGCCCGGCACCGAGTACCCCACGGCCCAGGGGGCGCGTCACTAACAAGCACATAAACTCTTCCCACAATGTATTCAATGTGAAAAGGATTTTATGGTGCATTCAAAAGTGCTGTTTTCCTCTTTTAACAACATTGGAGGACACAGCACTTTTGTAGAAAGGATGGCATAGCATAAGACCATCTTGTCCTGATGGAGAAGTAGGAAAGAAAGCCTTGCGCCTTGCAGCAGAGTGCAGAAAGCTCAAACACCCACATAGCAAATGTAGTGCTAATATTCAAAAAGTAGGCCTGGAAACCATAGGACTATAATGCAACCCCTTTCTGACGTGAGGCGTAATAATACATCCCTGTGCCTTCGCCTTATGGACCAAGTACATATTATTATGTCATGGCGATTGCACCAGAAACACAGGCTGTATGCGATCGCCACCGGGTGTCAGCTGATTGGGCAACTGGCACTCAGTGCCAGGAGCGGTGCACGCACCGCTCCCAGCACTTTCACCCCCTAAATGCTGCAATCGCAGCATTTAGCGAGCGAGCAGAGGGACAAAAGCCCCTCTGCTCTTGGATCGTTGCCATGATCGTTGTAATTAAGGAACATCATAACTCTGTGCTTGCTGGACATCCAGGTGGTGAGGCAACCGCGGACCTCCTTTCTCGTCGTTTTTGATGGCCGGGGTTGTATCGGGATGTAATTGAACCCATAACTGCTTGTTGTTATAATCTGCTACAAGCACTAAGGAAAGATAGGAGATCTGTCCCTACAATAGAATTAAGCTTGATCCCTACGATGTAACGGGGAACCTGATCCTGCGATCAGAGCCACTAAAGTCCTCAGCTAGTCTGTACGAAGACCTATAGATGTGAGGGAGGGATCCCTACAAGAACTAGGGACTGGGAGTAAGATGGACACCTCCTAGCAGAAATTGTAGCAGAAAAGGACAAACAAACAACATAGAAAATAGAGGTCAAGAGACCTAGCTAAACTGACGGAGTAAGGTAACAAAGCACCTGGCTAGTTAAGAGTTGAAATTACAATGAAGTCCAGCAAGGCGAGAAGGGCGGAGTAGGATTAAATAGGCAAAAAAGGTCATGTGACCAGCAAACTAGAAAAAACCTAACAGGAGAGTTCTAACAGTACCCCCTCTTCTATGAGGATCCTCCGGATCCCCTAGGCTCAGGCTTATCAGGAAACCTCCTGTGAAACGCTCTGACAAGTCTGGAAGCAGAAACATCATCCGCCCTCACCCATGAGTTATCCTCGGGACCGAAACCCTTCCAAGCGACGAGATACTGCAAACTCCCCATATACCGTCTAGAATTAAGGATGCGGTAAATTTCATATTCTCCGTCCTCCACCACCGGAGGAACAGTGGCAGTGGCATCTCTATCAGATACATCAGCTTTTTTCAATAGAGAAACAAGGAACACCGGATTAATCTTCCAGGAGGTGGGAATCTCCAACCTAACAGCAGATTGGTTAACTACCTGAAGCACCTTAAAGGGCCCTACAAACTTGGGACCCAATTTTTTAGAAGGAATCCTCAACCGCAGATTCTTAGAGGACAACCAAACCATGTCACCAGCCGTAAACAAAACCTCTTGACGTTTCCTGTCAAAGTACTTCTTAGATTTTTTGTTAGCCTCCTGCAGATTACCACGCACATCCGTCAAATTCTTTCCAAATCACCGGAAAAACTCTCCTCCTCAGGCACAGCCGATACCAATTTGGAGAATGACCCAAAAGACGGATGTCTCCCAGAACAACAAAAAAAAGGCGAACAACCAGCAGAAGAGGATGTATGGTTGTTAAGAGCAAATTCAGCAAGCGGCAGAAACTCAGACCACTCTTCTTGATTGTCTGCCACAAAACAACGCAAGAACTGCTCAACATCCTGGTTCTTCCTTTCTGTCTGGCCATTAGACTCAGGATGATATCCAGATGAAAATGACAAATGAACTCCCAACCTGTCACAAAAGGCACGTCAAAAACGAGCCATGAACTGAGGTCCCCTATCAGAAACAATGTCAGTAGGAAGACCATGGAGTCTGAAAATCTCCTTGACAAAGGCCTTAGCGAGTGTCTTAGCGCAGGGCAGTTTGATGAAGGGAACCAAGTGACACATCTTGCTAAAACGGTCCACGACCACCCAGATGACCGTGAAACCCTCAGAGGGTGGAAGGTCAGTAATAAAGTCCATAGCCAGATGTGTCCAAGGTGCACTAGGAACCTCCAGAGGGCAAAGCAACCCCGCAGCAGGAGCATGCGAAGACTTAGATCTAGCACACACAGTACATTGACGCACCCACTTAATGACTTACTTCTGCCATCCAGGCCACCAAAAACTGCGACCCACAAGTCTCTTGGTCTCAGAAATTCCTGGATGACCTGCCAACCGAGACTCATGACACTCAACAAACAAAGCTCTCCTAAAGGTCCTAGGCACAAATAACCTCCCATGGGGAGTGTTAGATGGGGCATTCTCCTGTGCTTTAAGAATCTCATCTTCCAAAACGGAGTCCAATGCAGCAATCACAACACCTTCTTGTAGAATGCTCTCCTCCTCCTCAGCACCGACCATGGGAGAAAAGCTGCGAGACAAAGCATCAGCTTTAACATTCTTGGTACCCGGGATGTAAGTAACGGAGAAATTAAACCGCGAAAAAAAAAGTGCCCACCTAGCCTGACGGGCATTCAAGCGCTTGGCAGCATCAAGATAGATCAGATTTTTATGATCAGTGAAAACCTGAATGGGAAATTCAGCACCTTCCAAGAGATGACGCCAGTGTTCAAATGCGAGTTTAATAGCCAGAAATTCCCGATTACCAATATTGTAATTAAGTTCCGTCTCAGAAAATTTTTTTGAAAAAAAGGCACAGGGATGTACTCCATCCTTGATTTCCTGAGACAACACTGCACCGACCCCCACAGAAGAAGCATCAACTTCAACCAAAAACGGCTTAGTCACATCAGGCTGCATAAGGATGGGGGCAGAGCTGAACCTCTCCTTTAGAAACACAAAAGCTTCAATGGCCTCAGTAGTCCACTGAACCGCATTAGCACCTTTCTTGGTGAGATCGGTCAGTGGTTTAACAATAATAGAAAATTTTTTAATGAATTTTCTGTAGTAATTGGCGAAACCCAAAAACCTCTGTATCGATTTCAAACCAATAGGCCTAGGCCATTCCTGCACAGTTTGAACTTTCACCGGGTCCATCTCAAAACCCTCACTGGAGATAATGTAGCCCAAAAAAATAATTCTCTGTACAGCGAACTCACATTTCTCCAGCTTAGCAAAAAGCGAATTGTCAATCAATAACTGCAATACCTCACGTACGCTCCGCCAATGAGACTCCAGATCAGGCGAATAAATCAAAATGTCATCCAAATACACAACCACATTTTTGCCGATCAAAGGTCTAAGGATGTCATTAATAAGATTCTGAAAACATGCTGGTGCATTGGTAAGACCAAAAGGCATCACCAGATTCTCAAAATGACCCACAGGAGTGTTAAAAGCAGTTTTCCATTCATCACCCTCCTTCATGCGCAACAAATTGTATGCCCTCCGGAGATCAATTTTAGAGAACCATTTGGCCCCCACTAACTGGTTAAACAAATCAGGAATCAATGGCAGTGGGTAAGGATTGCGTACAGTAATTTTATTAATCTCATGAAAGTCCAGACAAGGACGTAAACCGCCGTCCTTTTTTTTAACAAAAAAAAATCCAACAGCTACAGGTGACTTAGAGGGTCTGATATGACCGGCGGCCAAGCTCGTCTGTATGTATTCCTCCAAAGCCTTTCTCTCAGGAATAGTAAGATTAAATAAACGACTTTTAGGGAGAGTCGCTCCAGGGACAAATTCAATGGTACAATCATAGTCTCTATGAGGAGGAAAAATTTGCGACTCCTCCTCAGAAAAAACTTTCCAAAAATCCTGAATAGGTACAGGTAATTCCCCTATATCCACAGCAGCAATGCGCCCTTTACAACACTTGTTATAACACTTAGGGCTCCAGGACTTAATTTCATTGGTAGACTAATCCAGTACAGGATTGTGCAATTTTAGCCAGGGCAAACCCAAAACTACTGGAGAAGGCAAATTATTTAATACCACCAAATCCAAATTTTCTTGGTGAATACCATTAATAGTGAGGGGAAATTCATAAAGCTTGTGAGTAACACATTTCAAGGGAGAACCATCGACAGAAACTACGGCAATAGGGGATGACAAAGGTTTGGGTTTTAATTTAAGTTTTTCCAAGAATCCCCCATCAATCACATTCAGAGTAGAACCACAATCCACAAATACCCGAAATTCAATTAATTCTTCCTGAGCAGCGGTAGTAGTAGAAAGAAATACCCCCTTAGTATTTAAACAGGCTATACGGGTGTAACTGACCTTTTTTTTTTCTCTGTTCACACGAAGCACACAGTTCTTAATGAAATGGTCAGATTTTCCGCAATAAAAGCACAAACCTTCAGAAAACCTGCGGTCTTTTTCCTGAGAGCGGGGTGACATCACCCCAATCTCCATCGGCTCTCCAATGTCAGTACCGACCCTCTCAGAACTCGGAGCTGACATGGCAGAGGATTTACTCTCATTAACCCTTGCACGCAGTCTCCTGTCCACCCGTATAGCTAATTGCATTGCCTCCTGCAAGTTTCCAGGTGTAGGATAAGCAATCAGCAGATCCTTAACCCTTTCACCTAGCCCTGCAAGAAACAAACTTTTCAGATCAGAATCGTTCCACCCCACCAGAGCAGACCACCGACGGAAGTGAGTACAATAATTTTCCACATTACCTGATCCCTGCCTCAAATGTCTCAATTCCGTCTCAGCTGATGAGACATGATCAGGATCATCAAACAACAACCCCAAAGCAGAAAAAAAACTATCCACTGATCTAAAGCACGGATCACTAGGTTGGAGAGAAAAGGCCCATCCCTGAGGTTCCTTGTGCAAAAGTGACATTATGAACCCTATGCGCTGTGATTCATCACCAGAGGATCTGGGTCTTAAACGAAAATACAATAAACAAGCATTTTTAAAGGAAAAAAAAATCTTGTTGTTCACCAAAAAATAAATCAGGCAAATGTACCTTTGGCTCTACAAAATGCGCTCCAGAACAGCTACTCACGTGTTGTTGGAGCTCGGCCACCTCCAGAGAGAGTCCCTGCAAGCGTTGAGCCAAATCCTGAACCGACACCATGATGGAAACTGGAGGTCTTTCCTTAGAGAAATTTTTGGGCTGGACTTACTGTTATGCTCTGCTACAAGCACTAAGGAAAGACAGGAGATCTGTCCCTACAATAGAACTAAGCTTGATCCCTACCATGTAACGGGGAACCTGATCCTGCGATCAGACCCGCTAAAGTCCTCAGCTAGTCAATTCGAAGACCTATAGATGTGAGGGAGGGATCCCTACATGAACTAGAGACTGGGAGTAAGATGGACACCTCCTAGCAGAAATTGTAGCAGAAAAGGACAAACAAACAACATAGAAAATAGAGGTCAAGAGACCTAGCTAAACTGACGGAGTAAGGTAACAAAGCACCTGGCTAGTTAAGAGTTGAAATTACAATGAAGTCCAGAAAGGCCAGAAGGGCGGAGTAGGATTAAATAGGCAAAAAAGGTCATGTGACCAGCAAACTAGAAAAAACCTAACAGGAGAGTTCTAACACTTGTAGTATTTGCTCGCGTTCTAAGGTTTCGCATACCCGTTCGTCTGGTACTCTTCTTCCGCTACCTATTCCTAGTAGGCCAAGGACACACTTATCCATGGATTTTATTACTGACCTACCTGTTTCTGCAGGCAGTAGTGGATTGGTTCAGTAAAATGGTTAATTTTGTCGCATTGCCTGCTCTTCCAAATGCCAAGACATTTGCTTAGGTGTTCATAAATGAGATTGTGAAGTTTCACGGGGTTCCCTCCGATGTGGTGTCAGATCGGGGGACCTAGTTTGTTTCCAAGTTCTGGAAGGCATTCTGTTCTCGACCGGGGATGCAGCTGTCCTTTTCCTCTGCCTTCCACCCTCAGTCGAATGGACAGACTGAGCCTGTCAATCGGAATTTGGAGACCTACCTCAGGTGCTTTGTTTATGAAAATCAGGAGGATTGGGTATTCTACCTACCGCTGACAGAATTTGACATTAATAATCATCGTCAAGAATCCACTGGCAGGTCACTGTTCTTCAGTGCATACGAGTGATAACAGTTTGGTACCTTTAATGGGGGAGGAGCTTCAGGAATTCCTGAGGAGGAACGGTTTGCTTCGTCGCTCTCCTCTGTATGGCAGGGTGTGCTGAGTAATTTAAAGATCATGGGAGACAGGTATAAACGTATAGCTGACAGAAAACACTTGCCTGGTCTTGAATGTAAATTACTTTGTGTGGTTGTCTACCAAGACTATAAGATTGAAAGTTCCTTCTTGGAAGCTGGGACCTAGGTTTATTGGTCCCTATAAAAACACAGCCGTCATTAACCCAGTAGTGTTTCGTCTTGAACTTCCTCAGGCCCTTAAAGTCCACAACGTGTTCCATAGGTCCTTACTACCACCGCCCCCAGTAATGGTTGATGGTAATCTGGAGTCCCAGATTTTGAGGATTGTAGATTCTCATCTCCAACGTCATTCTCTACAATACTTGGTGCATTGGAAAGGCTATGGTCCAGAGGAGAGGATGTGGATTTCAGCGTCAGAGGTGAATGCTCCCAGATTGGTTCTCTCATTTCACATCTCTTTTCCAGAGAAACCCGGTCCTGAGTGTCCGGAGGCCACTTGTAGAGGGGCAGGGTACTGTGATGGGTGTGTCAGAGGTGACAGACAGTCGCCCTGCAGTTGGTTGCAGGAGATCTCTATGTTTGGCATTACAGACATCATCTTAGAGTCTGGCTGTCTCTAGGACCCAGCGGCTACCTCCCTCTGTATATTTAACTCCCTGGCCTGGGTGTATAAATACCTGGTGTGTCTGAGAGGGAGGCGCCGGCGTGATTCATTACTACTTGTGAGCCTTTAGCAAGAGCAGTACTTCGTCCTCTCTGGAGCTTGAGGCCGTGTGAGCATTTGTTTGGAGTCGTCTAAAGCTAAGCAATTCCCCCCTGTTTGTCTACCCTTGTTGTCTATTGAGTTTAGTGGAGATCGACTAGTGCTCATCTCCTTCCTTCCCTAGCCTTAACCATATGCCAGGGAAAGTCAGGGCGAGGCACGCGTGCGGTGATTGGTGAAGAGCCAATATAGGTACGGTAGTTGAGACAGGGTGACACTAGACCAGACTAGGAGGTCTCCACTCCCCCATTTCCCTAGTGTCTGGGCTCCCTTTCCCTCTTCCCTCTGTGTTGCACTAAGTCTTACCCACACCTTGCGTGACACCTACTACAGGTTTCAAATAGAAAAAAGATAGAGGCCTAGAATGGAATGAAAATTAAGGGACCAACAATTAAATTACCCCAACAAAGTAAAGAATAGATGAGGTACCAGACTAAGTAGGAGGGGTGCAAACTTTCCTGGAGAAATGCAAGGTGACACTCATTTGTCCAGTGCCTTCTGCTGTCCGTAAGGTTACCCTTTTGGTGTTCTCGTAGTGAAATTGGGGACAATGGCACTCCTCTCTAGAAGGAAGTTTGGTGGTGGATGACTGGCAATCAAGTTTACACCACCAAATAAGAACTAATAGTGTGGCATACATGCTGTAATCTATCTGGACAGGAAGACAAATTGTCGAGGTATGTCCACATCTCATAAGAAAAAAAAATTGCAGCAGAAGTGATCAGGGTCAGGATAAGGGATAGGCAGGGTAGACACCTGCCTAGGGTGCTACCTCCTATATCCCTGAGGAGGGCACACTTTAGGGTAAAAAAGTAACATTGCTGAATACCTGCAGCCTCCTGGCGCCTTTCCCCAGTCACAGGCATTTAGCACATTGACGGCCAGGGCGCAGGCACACAGGGTAACATTGTCAATCACTGACACTACTCGCTTCTCTCTCTGCCTGCGCCCTGGCCGTTGCTCCCTCCCTTCACTCAATTGTATTCACGTCTGTCAGACGCACATGCAATTGATGTCGGTGCCGCCCGGGACTGGAGCAGAGGAGCTATAATCAGCCACCTGCTCCTCTGGGAACTCCAGCAGAAAGCAGGCCACATCTGTCCTGCACACTGAAGGAGATGGCTCATGCAGGGAACGTTGTATAGTGTGACGCTGTTCAACAGGCACTGCTGCACGAGACAGAAGAGGAGATGGAGTCTGCGCTTGACAGGAGCCTGGATTAGGTGAGTATAAGCTTTTTTTTTTATTTTTCTTATTAGTTTGCCAATTAATGGGGGACATAACAAGAGAGGCTGGCTGGGGGGCTGACTGTGGGGACCTACATGGGGGTTGCTGTGGGGATCTATGTCGAGCTAGCTTTGGGGACCTACGTGGGGCTGGTTGTGGGGAAATATGTGAGGCTAGCTATGGGAAATATGTGGGGCTTGCTGTGGGGAAATACATGAGGCTGGCTGTGGGGACCTACATGGGGTTGGCTTTCACAACTTACATGGGGCTTGTTGTATGGACCTACGTCCGACTGGCTATGGGGAAACATGAGGAGCTGGTTGTGGAGACATATGAGAGGCTGGTTGTGGGGACAAATGTGGGGCTGGCTTTGGGGACATATGTGGGGCTGGCTGTGGGTACATACATGGAGCTGGCTGTGGGGATATAACAAGAGGAGATAGCTGTGTGGGACATAACAAAAGGGGCTGTGGGGGACATCATATTATATGGGAGACTGTGGGGAACATTATACTGGGAGCTATGGAGATATTATATCTGGGCTGTGGGAACATCATACTCTATAGGATATGTGGTGAAGCATCATACTGTATAGGGGGCTGAGGGGGACATTATTTTGGGGGCTGTGGAGACACAATACTGTATAGGTGGCTGTTGAAGACATTATACTGTATATGGGGATGTGGTGGACATCACACTGTATATTGGGCGGGACTGGTGGACATCATGGAGTATAATGGGGGGGAGTTGTGGATATAATACTGTATGGGTGGCTGTGATGACTATCATACTATGAAGTGGGATGGTGTTAGGAAGGAGTACAGTTTGGAGAAGACAATGTGGTCGGCGGTATGAGGGCATAGTAGGAAAAGGGGGCACAGAATGGATATGGAAATTGGGAAGTGTGAAATGGGGGCACAATATGGAGAGAGGTTAGCATGGAGAGAAGACACTGTGGAGATACAGAGAGTGTAAGGTGAAACAGTGGAGAGGGGACAGCCATGGTATAGGCCATAGTTCATACGGGCTGACAGTGTGGTGGCTATAGCTGATTATGGCAGACAGTGGGGTGGTTATACATCATTAAGTCGGACAGTGTGGGGGCCAAATACCATAGGAGGCTTATTTAGGGCATAGTATGGACAACACTTTTATTTTTTTTTACTTTTGCTGGTATATTTGGTGAAAAAGGTAACAATTGTAGTGGAAATGGTCATCAGAGTTTGTTACCTGACCCATCGGAGGCGGAGAGAATGTGTGTTAGGGGTCCTTTTACCTTAGTCTCTGACCCATTCCTTTACTTGGGAGCTGAGGGTTCATCAGGGTAGTGGGGGAAGAGGCGCCATTGGCGTCTTCTGCCTAGGGCACCAAAATACCTTGTCCCTGCCCTGGAAGTTATGTAATTGATATAAGTTTTCTAGTGTCTTCTTCCTACAGACACTAGACACTAAGCTAAAACTGAGGTGCTTAGTGTCTGAGGAGAGGGAATAACCCATCAGGCATAGCTAACACTTTTTTCTACCTAATGTTAGCCTCCTAAGTGGCAGAAATGTACTCATGACCGAGAATTAAAAGATATTTGAACAAATGTGACCAAAAAATTATACATATTGCATATCTCGGGCATGAATATTTCTTGGCAAACAATACATACATTTTGGTGAAGGGGGTAAATGAGGATATGAGGTTGAAGAATTGTGTGACCAGTAGAGATGTTGAAGGTAAAGTCACTTAAATCAAATGTAGCAAAACATGAAATTAAGAATTAAGAACCCAAATAACTTGGGGGTGAAGGGGAGGGGAGGGTGAGGGGGAGCAACATAGTAGTACAGTATGTTGGAGTAAAATGATCTGATTGATCAATGGTAGTCAACGTGCAAGTGCCGATGCGACCAAACACACATTGCTCCACATGGACTCAGTCAGACGTGACTGACCCGATTATTTTAACTCTTATTTAAACCTAAGAGCCAAGAAAGAGTTCGAAGACAAAATATTATGGGCCAGGATAACCATGCATTTCAAAGAGGCAATGATGGAAAATGGATGTCATCTGCATAAGAATATTTTTCAGGTTATGAGATATAAATAGACAAGATGTAAGGCTGTAAACACAAAGCATTTTCAAGAGGTGATATGAATATACACTGCTCAAAAAAATAAAGGGAACACTCAAATAACACATCCTAGATCTGAATGAATGAAATATTCTCATTGAATATTTGTTCTGTACAAAGTTGGATGCGCTGACAACAAAATCACACAAAAATCATCAATGTAAATCAAATTTATTAACCAATGGAGGGCTGGATTTGGAGTCACCCCCAAAATTAAAGTGGAAAAACACACTACAGGCTGATCCAACTTTGATGTAATGTCCTTAAAACAAGTCAAAATGAGGCTCAGTATTGTGTGTGGCCTCCACGTGCCTGTATGACCTCCCTACAACACCTGGGCGTGCTCCTGATGAGGTTGCGGCTGGTCTCCTGTGGGATCTCCTCCCAGACCTGGACTAAAGCATCCGCCAACTCCTGGACAGTCTGTGGTGCAACGTGACATTGGTGGATGGAGCGAGACATGATGTCCCAGATGTGCTCAATCGGATTCAGGTCTGGGGAACGGGCGGGCCAGTCCATAGCTTCAATGCCTTCATCGTGTCAAAAGCAATAAAAAAGGATTTTGGGGGTATGTCAAAAGTAAAAGAAAAGTCA
This sequence comes from Phyllobates terribilis, assembly GCF_046119375.1. NCBI lineage: Eukaryota > Metazoa > Chordata > Amphibia > Anura > Dendrobatidae > Phyllobates > Phyllobates terribilis. The sequence continues at coordinate 619,168,978 of NW_027362765.1, forward strand.
AAGATGCTATAGGATTTTTACAGGATGAAAATAGTGAAATGGTAGGAAAGGATGTTGAGAAGGCCGAACTTTTTAATTCCTATTTTGCATCTGTTTTCTCTCAGAAAGAAAATGTAACATCAACTGATCTTCACTGTCCTATTAAAGGAATAGAAGAATCCAGGTTATCTGTAAACAGAGAGATTGTGAGGGAATATTTAGCTAACATAAATGAGTTCAAGTCTCCAGGTCCAGATGAATTACACCCCAGAGTACTGAAGGAGATCGTAGAAGAAAGTTTAGAGCCACTCTCCATAATCTTTGAAAATTCTTGGAGAACAGGAGAAGTCCCAGAAGAATGGAGAAGGGCAAATGTTGTTCCTATCTTCAAAAAGGGGAAGAAGGTGGACCCAGGGAGCTATAGGCTGGTGAGTCTGACTTCTATACCAGGAAAGATCTTTGAACAAATTATTAAACAACATGTATGTAAGTACCTGGATAAGAATGAAGTGATTAACCAGAGTCAGCATGGGTTTGTAACTAACAAGTCATGTCAGACTAACTTAATTTCCTTCTATGACAGAATCACTGACTGGGTGGATCAGGGAAATGCTGTAGATATAGTATATCTTGACTTCAGCAAAGCATTTGACAAAGTATCTCACACCATCCTTATTGAAAAAATTGCCAAGTATGGAATGGACAAGGCAACTGTTAGGTGGATTCATAACTGGCTTAGTGATCGGACTCAAAGAGTGGTCGTAAATGGCTTCACATCCAGTTGGATGAATGTCTCAAGTGGGGTACCACAGGGCTCTGTCCTGGGACCTGTATTGTTCAACATCTTTATCAATGATTTAGATGAAGGAATTGAGGGTAAACTGATTAAATTTGCTGATGACTCAAAGCTAGGAGGGATAGCTAATACTAGAGAAGAGAGAGAGAGTATTAAAAAAGACCTAAATAAACTGGAGCAGTGGGCAGTAACTAATAGAATGGTTTTTAACAGGGAAAAATGCAAAGTACTACATCTGGGCAATAAAAATGAAAAAAGCATATACAAAATGGGAGGAATAGAGCTAAGCAACAGTACATGTGAAAAAGACTTAGGTATACTAATAGATCATAGACTGAACATGAGTCAACAGTGTGATGCAGCAGCAAAAAAGGCAAATACAATTCTGGGATGTATTAACAGAAGCATAGAGTCTAGATCACGTGAACTCATTATCGGACTTTACTCCTCTTTGGTCAGACATCATCTGGAATACTGCGTCCAGTTTTGGGCACCACATTTTAAAAAAGACATCGACAAACTGGAGCAAGTTCAGAGAAGAGCGACCAGAATGGTGACCGGTCTGCAAACCATGTCCTATGAGGAACGGTTACAGGATTTGGGAATGTTTAGCTTGCAAAAAAGAAGACTGAGAGGAGACTTAATCGCTGTCTACAAATATCTCAAGGGCTGTCACATTGTAGAAGGATCATCTTTATTCTCATTTGCACAAGGAAAGACTAGAAGCAATGGGATGAAACTGAATGGGAGGAGACACAGATTAGATATTAGAAAAAACTTTTTGACAGTTAGGGTGATCAATGAATGGAACAGGCTGCCATGAGAAGTGGTGAGTTCCCCTTCAATGGACGTCTTCAAACAGAGGCTGGACAGATATCTGTCTAAGATGATTTAGTGAATACTGTTTTGAGCAGGGGGTTGGACCAGATGACCCAGGAGGTACCTTCCAACTCTACCATTCTATGATTCTATGATTCTATGATCTTGCAGGAACTGCTGACACACTCCAGCCACATGAGGTCTGGCATTGTCCTGTATTAGGAGGAACCCAGAGCCAGCCGCACCAGCATATGGTCTCACAAGGGGTCTGAGGATCTCATCTCGGTACCTAATGGGAGTCAGGCTACCTCTGGCGAGCACATGGAGGACTGTGCGGCCCTCAAAAGAAATGCCACCCCACACCATTACTGACCCACTGCCAAACCAGTCATGCTGAAGGATGTTGCAGGTAGCAGATTGCTCTCCATGGCATCTCCAGACTCTGTCACAACTGTCACATGTGCTCAGTGTGAACCTGCTTTCATCTGTGAAGAGCACAGGGCGCCAGTTGCGACTTTGCCAATCCTAGTGTTCTGTGGCAAATGCCAAGCGTCCTGCATGGTGTTGGGCTGTGAACACAACCCCCATCTGTGGATGTTGGGCCCTCATACCACCCTCATGAAGTCGGTTTCTAACCGTTTGTGAAGACACATGCACATTTGTAGTCTGCTGGAGGTCATTTTGCAGGGCTCTGGCAGTGCTCCTCCTGTTCCTCCTTGCACAATAGTGGAGGTAGCGGTCCTGCTGCTAGGTTTTTGCCCTCTTACGGCCCCCTCCATGTCTCCTGGGGTACTGGCCTGTCTCCTGGTAGCGCCTCCAGCCTCTGGACACTACGCTGACAGACACAGCAAACCTTCTTGCCACAGCTCGCATTGATGTGCCATCCTGGATGAGCTGCACTACCTGAGCAACTTCTGTGGGTTGTAGAGTCCGTCTCATGCTACCACGAGTGTGAAAGCCCAACCAACATTCAAAAGTGACCAAAACATCAGCCAGAAAGCATTGGTACTGAGATGTGGTCTGTGGTCCCCACCTGCAGAACCACTCCTTTATTGAGTGTGTCTTGATAATTGGCAATAATTTTCATCTATTGTCTATTCCATTTGCACAACAGCATGTGAAATTGATTGTCAATCAGTGCTGCTTCCTAAGTGGACAGTTTGCTTTCACAGAAGTTTGATTTACTTGGAGTTATATTCTGTTGTATAAGTGTTCCCTTTATTTTTTGAGTAAGTAACCTTACTATGCTACTTCTCACTTACCCTATTTGAATTCCTCTTTCTGTGGCCTCCTTTAGCCATCGAACACCAAGACACTGTTGTATATGAATCTGGAAAACAATTTTTCTTCCTAATAACTCCAAAGGATCAACAACAACATCTTCTTCACTGAAGGGAAGGACCAAAAAAATTATGAGATTAAAGGGGATTTCCCATAGACAACATTTATCACTTATCCATAGGTTACATGATAAATGCTTGATTGTTGTGACGCGCCCCTGGGCCTGCTGTGTCGTGCGGCATCGCGCGCACGGGGGCTTACCCGGAGCCGGATCAGATGGGGGTAGTAGTCTCGTGGCGGTGACCCGGTCCGTGCCCAGGGAGTCAAACTGTGTGGCTGAGTATTAGCAGTAGATGTTGGACGACTACGCCACCCGTTGAATGCAGCTATGGAGCTGCCGCTGCAGGGCAGACCGCTGAGGCCGGTGGTACGATTGTGCAGCGTAGATGGTATAACCCCCAACGGGAGGGGTATGGCCTCAGGGCAGCCGACGTGGATGATGGGGGTAGCAGGAACCACTCAGAGACGATGCGGTGTAGTTCAGGGTTTTTACTGGTGATAAAGATAGACCCTCCCGGAGTACTGGCTAGCGATCGGGGCCTGGTCAGTCTTTGAGCAGATGGGATCTCCCCTGGCCAGGCGGAGTTGTAGGCCTCCCCAACTAAATGTACTCTTCTGGCTACCTTGCTAGAGGCGGGTAAAAGTAGCCCACGTCCCTGAGTGTACCGTGTGGTGCTCACCCGTATGGCCGGTGACTCGGGGCCTTCTAGTGGCTTCCGCTCCACGACGGCGGTGCTGGTCCCACGCGTGTGACCGTGCCTTCGGGTTTCTTGGCCAGAGGACCTGAAATCCCCTGCCGGGCGGTTTCTGCTGCTGGGTCTGGGTTAATCCCCACAGCCTCGGACTCCGGGTCCGGTGGTAACTCTTCAATCAGGGCGAGCTCTACAGCTGCCAGCCCCTGATTCCCTTTTAGCACGACTTCCCCAGAGCTCCTGATCTCTCTTTCCTATAGCTGCTTCTCTTCTTCTCAACTCTACTCACCCTGCCTCAGCCCCAGTTTTATATAGGGGAAGTCCTTCCCCTCCCAGGACTGGGCAGGAGGTGTGGCATGCATAGGATTCCTGACCAAGAGACCTCCCACCTGCTCTCAGACGTAATATCTCTATTACTGTGGCAACCAGACCCCTGGGGTGTCACATTCCCCCCTAGTAAAATTTAGTACTCCGGGACTAAACATATTTTTGTAACATAACAAATTACAAACAGAAACAACGCAATAAAGAAAAACATTAGGATGGTCACGGCGTGTCCGCAACCGGGTGCAGTTTTTCAAGAAAACAAGGGTGTCCATTTCACCAAAAACAGGGAGACGTAACCAGGTAGGGGTCTGTCCTGCCCCGAGTCCTTAACAGTCTTTAGTCCGTCCTGGGTTACGCTCCAACTATATGCACAAAGGATTCCCGGTAAATCCACCAAAGACTCCTACAATTAACTAGAAACACATAATTATACACAAGCAACAATAAACAGGTAAACATTAATAAAATAGCTTGAATATTTAGATCCTCCACCGTATGGGCAACTGGCCTCTAGTGACCCTAGTGGACCTACGGAGCTGGCTGACTGGTTCTGAGCTACAGGGTATAGGAGCTGTCAAGGGTAAACTGGGCAGCCGTCTACGGACTCTTTGGCTCACTAGGGGTATGGCAGGCTCACTATAAGCAGAGGGTTGATTCTCCTGGTCTGCTTGTGTGGGGTCTTCTACCTCCTGGACCGGCTGTTCTTCCAGCTCCACTTGTGTCTCCGTAGGCACTTGGGATGCTGGTTGGAGGAACGTGAGGACGGGTACCACAACAGCACCATTGACTTGAGTCCAAGACCGAGGGAAGTCTCCGAGCACAGTACTAACCATATCTTCCCCTTCCTCTACGGGTCGAGGGTCTTCTTGTTCCTCTTCAGGGTTCCGTAGCTGTTCAGGACACTTCTTCAGGTGATCCCGGGATACAATGGCTGTGGTTTCCCCTCCGTCTTTACTGATTGTACAGATCTTTGGGTTGTCGTGGCTTGAGGGCAGTACTGTGTACGGGTCCTTCTCCCACTGGTCGTCCAACTTGTGGAGCCGTCTTTTCCTCTTCAAGACCTGCTCTCCGGGCACCAGGGGAACAGCGGGAGCATACTGGTTGTAAGTTTTCTCTTGTCTTTCCCTAGCTTGACAGAGACTTCGCTCCACGCTCTCCTGTACTTTCCGGTACTGCTGCTGCCTCTCTGTGTCCCAGTCTGCTTCTGGTGAAGTGTCCTCGGGTGTCAGGACTCCCATCTCCAGATCAACAGGAAGCTTACCAGGTCTTGCCCTCATTAGGTAAGCCGGGGTACAGTTGGTGGATACTACAGGGATGTGGTTGTATAGGTCCACCAGGTCGGGCAGCTTTTCAGGCCACAGACTACGTTCTTCCAGGGGCAATGTTTTCAGAAGATCTATCACCACCTGGTTCATTTTCTCACAAAGTCCATTAGTTTGCGGGTGATAGGGTGTTGTTCTAATCTTCTGGCAGCCATAGAGGGTGCAGAACTCCTGGAAGACTTCCGCTTCAAAGGCAGGCCCCTGGTCCGTCAGCACCTGCTCCGGGTATCCGTGCGGACGGCAGAAGTGCTGCTGGAAGGCTCTAGCTGCTGTTTGAGCCGTTAAGTCCTTGACGGGGACGACAACCAAGAACCGGGAGTAGTGATCCACGATGGTTAACGCGTAGACGTAGCCACTTCTGCTTGGGGTCAGTTTTACATGATCCAAGGCTACCAGTTCCAACGGCTGTCTGGTGATGATGGACTGCAGGGGAGTCTTCCAGCTGGCACGGTCCCTCCTTCTTAGGTTGCATGGGCCACAGTCTCTGCACCACCTCTCGATGGTTCCTCTCATGCCTACCCAATGGAATCGCCCGCGCAGCAGGAACTCCAGCTTCTTCCATCCGAAGTGCCCAGCTCCGTCGTGGTATGCCTCCATCACCATAGCTGCGTCTCTTCTTGGCACCACTACTTGCCAGATTAGTTCATGCGTCCGGGAGTTAACCATTCTGCGGCACAACTTCCCCTTGTAAAGGAACAGTCGACTCTTCTCAGCCCACAGTTGCTTGGCTTCCTCCGGAGCGTCTGGGTCAAGGCGTGCATCTGGCCGAGTCAGCATCTCCTTTACCAGTCGGACGGCAGGGTCACTGTCTTGGGTCTCCGCCCAGTTGTAATGAGGTAATGGGTTGAACGTAGCGGATTGCTTACTCCTTACACGGTGGGAATACTGGATAGTCCCATGACGGTGGAACGCGGGGAGTTCAACTTCTTCCAGTTCCTCTGAATCTTCCCCTACGTCCGGTAGGTTCGGCATCCTGGACAGGGCGTCCGCGTTGGTATTGGAGCGTCCTGCCCGGTATTTGATTGTAAACTCATAGTTGGACAAGCGGGCCATCCATCTCTGCTCTAGGGCACCGAGTCTTTCAGTGTCCAGGTGTGTCAACGGGTTGTTATCCGTGTACACGGTGAACCGGGAAGCAGCAAGGTAGTGCTTAAAGCGTTCGGTGACTGCCCACACCACTGCCAGGAACTCTAGCTTAAATGAGCTGTAATTCTCAGGGTTTCTTTCGGTGGGTCGCAGTTTCCGGCTGGCGTAAGCAATTACCCGTTCCCTCCCCTGCTGGATCTGGAACAGTACGGCTCCTAGCCCGATGTTACTGGCGTCGGTGTAGAGGATAAAGGGCTGGCTATAATCAGGGTACGCCAGGATTTCATCCCCCGTGAGGGCCATCTTCAGCTGGCGGAAGGACTCTTCTTCCAGCTTCTCCCATCTGAAGGGTGGCTTCTGGTTCTTGGCCTTCCTGGACTGGCCTATCAGGAGGTCCTGCATAGGAGCTGCCTTTTTGGTGAAACCGGGAATGAACCTTCGGTAGTAGCCTACCAACCCGAGGAACTGCCTCACTTCCTTTACGCTGGAGGGGCTTGGCCATTCCTTAATTGCGGTGATCTTATCAGGGTCGGGAGCCACTCCGTCAGCACTCACCACGTGTCCCAGGTACTGCACCTTTGGCTTCAGGAGGTGACACTTGGAGGGTTTCACCTTTAGGCCGTAACTTGCCAGAGCTTCGAACACTTCCGCCAGGTGTTTCAGGTGGTCCTCGTAGGTCTTGGAATAGACGATGACATCGTCCAGGTATAACAGGACCGTCTCAAAGTTTCGGTGTCCCAGACAGCATTCCATCAATCGCTGGAAGGTTCCTGGTGCGTTGCAGAGTCCGAACGGCATGCAGGTAAACTCGCTAAGTCCCATCGGGGTGGTGAATGCGGTCTTCTCCCGGTCCGCCTCTGCTACAGGAACCTGCCAGTACCCGCTAGTGAGTTCCAAGGTGGAGAAGAAGTTAGCAGATTTTAAAGCAGCCAAAGACTCCTCTATTCTTGGTAAGGGGTACGCATCTTTGTGTGTGATACGGTTAATTTTCCGGTAATCTACACACATTCTCATGGTGTTGTCTTTCTTTTTGACCAAGACTAGTGGAGCTGCCCAGGGGCTACAGCTATTCCTGATTACCCCAGCCTCCTTCATGTCTCTAAGCATCCCCTTGGCGTGTTGGTAGTGTGCAGGGGGTACGGGTCGATTCCTCTCTTTTATGGGAGGATGGTCTCCCGTGGGGATGTGGTGTTCTACCCCCTTGACTCGCCCGAAGTCTAACGGGTGTTTACTAAACACTCTCTCGTACTCTCGAACCACCCGGTAGACTCCCTGTTTCTGGTGGGAGGGAGTGGAGTCAGTACCCAAATGTAGTTGCTGACACCAATCCTCCATTATTTTCGTAGAGCCGTTACCTTCCTCCGGGTGAGATGGAGGCAAGGGTTTCACAGACTGTATAGAATTTTGGTTGATAGTATATAATTTGGCTAGCGTAGCATACCGGGGCAGGTATACTTCCCTTTTCCCGATATTTATTATACGAACGGGCACCCTCCCATGGCGTACATCAACTACCCCCCGTGCTGTCAAAATGGTGGGCCTACTGTCTGAGTAGACTGGTTCTACCATGGCCTGGTAATCTCTACCTCTCAGACCAATAGCTGCCCGGCACCAAATCATCATTTCACTTTTCGGGGGCATGGCAATAGGGAAAGGGTCACACATTCTTACGCTACCAATCTCACCACCGGAGAGTTCCACCTGTTGCCGTCGCATCAGTGCCCGGATCTCTTTCTGGAGCACTCGCTGCTGGCCGGAGCTGGCGTTCTTGGCAACCTGCTGTAAAATGAAAATCACCTCTGCAAGACAATTTTCAATCACATTAGTTCCTAGAGTTATCTTTGGGTGACTCTCGCGCTTGTCAATGTCTACAATGATCAGTCCCTGTGCTGCCAGTTCGACTCTACCGATTTTAATGGTCATCTCTTTGAATCCGATCTGTGGCACGGGTTGACCATTGCTGGCGATGATACTCAAGTCGTCGTCAGGGTAGCGGGTTATATCCGAGTCATTCCAGTACTGCTTGAAGAGCACGTACGGGATGGTGGTGACCTGTGACCCGGTGTCCAGTAGGGCACTCATAGGAATGCCATCCAGTACCACAGGCAAGACTGGACGTCCTCCCACATATTTGTCGCGCCAGCTCGATGGGCCTGGTGATCTTTTTCCTGGGGGTTGGCCCTCTACCCCAGGTTGTGCCAGTTTAAAGGACAGTACCTTGCCATATGTCCGGGTTGATTGCAGCGGCGGTAGATGGGTTGTCCGTCCTCGTTGTATCGGTCGCTGGGTCTTCCTCTGGCCGGTGGGGTCCTCCTTGGTCGACGCCACGGGATGTCCTCCGGTCCGGATGCCAGCTGGATCTTCCCTGGAGTGGAAACCTGTAAAGACTGCACAGTTCGGGTTAGCGCAGCAACGCTTTTAGCTAGCTCTTGGACCTGATGGTGCAGGTCTGGAGCCGGGTCATTGTTCAAAGCCTGCGCATCAGCCCCCACAGGCCCTGCCGACAAGGGCGCCGCCTCCTCGTGGTAAGTGATAGCTGGGCGCCTGTGGGTCACAACGCCACCCGGTGCCGGTTCTCGGAGCACCCGGATGGCTCTGTCCTTGAACTGTGCAAAGTCCAGATGAGGATCCTGTAAGGCTATGGCCCGCAACTGGGTTCGGTGGACATTGCAATATAGTCCCTCTATAAATTGTTCGGTCAACAGCCTGTCCTCGTTTCCCATGCTGTCGGGGTCGGTCTGCTTAATGGCTCTCAGGGCCTCTTGTAGGTTTAGTGCATAGTCCCTTATACTCTCATGTGCTCGCTGCTTGCACCCATAGAATTTAAGCTTAATCTCGGCTGAGGTGCGGGTATCAAAGGTGTCCCTCAGCCGCGTTAGTATCCCCGCGACAGTCCTCCTCCCAGGTGGCCAGGACTTTACCTCCCTTTGGGCTGCCCCGGTTAGTTGGGGAACCAGGATGCTCACTTTTTGCTCTTCTGTGAGGGGGTACACCTGGAAGAGGCTATCCAGCTTTTCTCTAAAGTCATTCAGGGTATGTGACTCCCCTGAGTATTGGGGTAGCCAGGCTGCTCCCGGAATATAGGGCATGGTAAAAGGCATGACTGCAGCAGCGCTGGCGCTGGCGGGGGTTGAGGCAGTGAAGCTCTCCTCCGTATCCGACATCTTCCTCCCCCCTAGTGGACCGTGGCCTACCTTGCGATGATCCTCTTCCGTAGGCCGCGGCTCCGCAGTGGATCGTCAGGGTTGAGGACCTTCCGTCGCGCTCCTGTGACGTCAGCATCTGCTGGGCTCCTTCCAGGACCTTACGCGACGTCTGGACGTGAGGCGGGGCTTCAGTTCTCGCGCGCTTTTGGAGTCCACGCCCCTCTTCTTCCCGCGCGGCGTCTTCAAGATGGCGTCCAACGGCGGGAAAACTCCACGGAAGGTGGGAAGAAGGCTGAAAATGGCGCCGGATGGTGGGAATCTTCACCGATGGCGGGAAGAAGGCTGAAGATGGCGCCGGATGGCGGGAATCTTCGCGGATGGCGGGAAGAAGGCTGAAGATGGCGCCGGATGGCGGGAATCTTCACCACAGGTTAGTTTAAAAGTCTCTTTTTCAGGCACGCAGTACCCGGTGGTTGCGGGCACGAGATCCTGCCGACTACGCCAAAAGTTGACGCGCCCCTGGGCCTGCTGTGTCGTGCAGCATCGCGCTCACGGGGGCTTACCCGGAGCCGGATCAGATGGGGGTAGTAGTCTCGTGGCGGTGACCCGGTCCGTGCCCAGGGAGTCAAACTGTGTGGCTGAGTATTAGCAGTAGATGTTGGACGACTACGCCACCCGTTGAATGCAGCTATGGAGCTGCCGCTGCAGGGCAGACCGCTGAGGCCGGTGGTACGATTGTGCAGCGTAGATGGTATAACCCCCAACGGGAGGGGTATGGCCTCAGGGCAGCCGACGTGGATGATGGGGGTAGCAGGAACCACTCAGAGACGACGCGGTGTAGTTCAGGGTCTTTACTGGTGATAAAGATAGACCCTCCCGGAGTACTGGCTAGCGATCGGGGCCTGGTCAGTCTTTGAGCAGATGGGATCTCCCCTGGCCAGGCGGAGTTGTAGGCCTCCCCAACTAAATGTACTCTTCTGGCTACCTTGCTAGAGGCGGGTAAAAGTAGCCCACGTCCCTGAGTGTACCGTGTGGTGCTCACCCGTATGGCCGGTGACTCGGGGCCTTCTAGTGGCTTCCGCTCCACGACGGCGGTGCTGGTCCCACGCGTGTGACCGTGCCTTCGGGTTTCTTGGCCAGAGGACCTGAAATCCCCTGCCGGGCGGTTTCTGCTGCTGGGTCTGGGTTAATCCCCACAGCCTCGGACTCCGGGTCCAGTGGTAACTCTTCAATCAGGGCGAGCTCTACAGCTGCCAGCCCCTGATTCCCTTTTAGCACGACTTCCCCAGAGCTCCTGATCTCTCTTTCCTATAGCTGCTTCTCTTCTTCTCAACTCTACTCACCCTGCCTCAGCCCCAGTTTTATATAGGGGAAGTCCTTCCCCTCCCAGGACTGGGCAGGAGGTGTGGCATGCATAGGATTCCTGACCAAGAGACCTCCCACCTGCTCTCAGACGTAATATCTCTATTACTGTGGCAACCAGACCCCTGGGGTGTCACAGTTGCGACTCTGAATGTTGAGAGTCACAGTGGTGGGATCTCCAGTGATCATACATTTTTAAAGGATAACTGTGCTTTCAAGTAACTTTTCATAATAAAGTGTCCTGTATGTCTATATGAAGAATAACACAGTTTCTGGCCTTATGTGACTCTTTCCTGCATTCTCACCAGTTTCCCCCTATTCATGCTCTATCTGTAACTTGCAAACCACTGTGTGCTGGGGGAAGGAGATGAGTGCAGTAATTTCTCCCATAGACAGCACAGCACAAAGAGAATAATGCCTGCTTTTAATTCACTTTTTAACTCACAGAAAAAGGACTAGAACTCTAGTGCCACATATTGGAAGCAACAATCCTAAAAGTTAATATTGAAGCTTTAACGAACGTTGCAATATGACTTAGAATAAAAGCCAAACCAGAATTTCAATTAGCAAACACAGTGTTTTGGGTTGTTGCTCCTCATCAGTGCAAATTTGCAAGCACAGTGTTTCGGGTTGTTGCTCCTCATCAGCGCAAAGTATGAGATTTGATTTGGCTAGGTGAGAGGCTCTCATCTGTGGTCTAAGGGATAACTTTTCTCCTTGTGGAGAGTGACAAGCGAAGCCTGGCATATTAGAGTGAGGAGACTTATAAGCCATGCATGCTCCTCTGAATCGCTGCTTCCAATAGGTGGCACTAGAGTTCTAGTCCTCTTCCTCTCTGAAGAGACAATTTGAATATTTAATTTCCCAGAGGAGCATGCATGGCTAATAAAAAGTGTCTGATAAGTGGTGAAGGAGGCTGATTTATCTGATGAGATATATTACAAACTTCTTTTTTACAATGCCCTGTATTATTGGTTTATGTAAAGTTTGTTGATAGTATAATTCCGTATCAATATTAATCAATTATTATTTTTCTTTGTACATGTCAACAGACTACTGCTAATTACTTTGATAAGCCAATATATGACCTTGCTTTTTAAAATTAACCCCTCCCACCCCCCCAAGAAATATGTTGATTTCCTGCTGAATATTATTTGGAAGTCTAAAGTCCCCAATACACATAGAGTTAAAAGTCGTCCAAAACGGCCTATTTTGACCATAAAGATAGATCATCAGTAGTGATGAGCGAGCACTAAAATGCTCGGGTACTCGTTGCTCGGGTCGAGCAAATTGGAATACTCGGGTGCTCGACCCGAGCAACGAGCCCAATGTAAGTGTATGTGAAACTCGAGCATTTTTCAGGCAGCTCCCCCCGGCGGTCTGCAGAGGGCCTAAAAATTGCCCAAATTGATGGGAACAGTGCTCAAGTAACAATGGAACAGCATGGGGAAGACCCCTGAAAGCATCTCTGACTCCCAGATCACTGCTGTCAACAACGTTATCAGAGTATTACGCCACTTTTACGGACTCACAATAAAACATAGAAAAACTAAACCAAAATGGATTTTCCTGGGAAATATGTTAAGGAACATTATTTCCAGGGTAATGACTTGTATATAAGGCAAAATAAATAACCAAAACCAAAAATACTCCTCCACACCTTGGGCTATGTTCATACATAGCGTTTTTGATGCGTTTTTGCACTTTTGCATTGCTTTCAACCAAGACAAACGCATTCATCAGGAAATGTCATTTTAACATTTTTCAACCTTATCTGGCCATGTGGTGTGTGACACATCATCAGACACATGCATACAGTGCTGAAAAGACATGGGAACAGCATGGGGAAGACCTCTGGAAGCATCTCTGACTCCCAGGTCACTGCCTAAAAGTGTGCCCATCATAAGTGATCCTTGGAGCCTCCCGCAATGCACCTGTCATTGCAAATCACCGTCCACGTCCTTGTCCCAGTGCAACATTCAGTTGTCCCTACCCCATTCCTTGGAATGCAAGCGCAAGTATGCAGGCAGCCACCCACCCACCGGCTGCAATACTATACTGCCAAATTTTTGACAGCTGCTTGCACTTGAAATGTGGCCTTTTAGGCTCGTGGAGGCGGAAGCTTTTCGGAAGCTCATGCCGGCGGCGGCCGGGTGTCCATACTCGGTCCCCAGCCGCCACTATATTTCCCGGTATCGCCTCCGCCTTCCACAAACACGAGTCCCACAACATTACCCGTGCCCTCCCCAGTGCACTTACTGGGAAGGACCGCCTAACCACAAACACGTGGACAGGTGAATGTGGCCAGGGACGGTACGGAGCCAGTCCACAACTTTTTTTTGCTAAGAGTTGTATTTAGCTCGGTGAAAGGACTGGCATAGAGGGAAACCATATCTACCCTGCGTGTCATTTCTCCCAGGAAGTCCTGTAATTGAGCTTGTTGCAGAAGCAATGGCAGCCCGTCCAACATCAACTTGCAGTTGTCGGTGGTGCTTTGACACACACACATATTGGAGGAGTACATACAGACTAGTTTTTTTCACATTATTTGGCTAAATCTAGCAAAGCTAATCCTTTTTGGCCTATTGCAGAGTGTGTTAGTCAGTGGAGTAGCCTATCTGTGTTGCAAGCTACACCACCTGTGTATAGAATACCATTTTTTTTACTGCACCTAGTGAAGTAAAACCTTTTGGGCATAGCATCATTCTATTAGTCCATCTATACTGACCTCCATCAGGTTGCAAATTCAATATAATTTTTTTCTGCATCTAGCTCTGAAAAAATATTTGGGCTTCTAGCAGTGTGTGGGACTTGTTCTATTAGTCCATCTATACTGACCTCCACCAGGTTGCAAATTGAATATCATTTTTTTCTGCATCTAGCTCTGAAAAAAAAATTGGGCTTCTAGCAGTGTGTGGGACTTGGTCTATTAGTCCATCTATACTGACCTCCATCAGGTTGCAAATTAAAAATATTTTTTTTCTGCATCTAGCTCTGAAAAAAAATTTGGGCTTCTAGCAGTGTGTGGGACTTGGTCTATTAGTCCATCTATACTGAACTCCATCAGGTTGCAAATTGAATATATTTTTTTTCTGCATCTAGCTCTGAAAAAAAATTTGGGCTTCTAGCAGTGTGTGGGACTTGGTCTATTAGTCCATCTATACTGACCTCCATCAGGTTGCAAATTAAAAATATTTTTTTTCTGCATCTAGCTCTGAAAAAATATTTGGGCTTCTAGCAGTGTGTGGGACTTGTTCTATTAGTCCATCTACACTGACCTCCATCAGGTTGCAAATTGAATATAATTTTTTTCTGCATCTAGCTCTGAAAAAAAATTTGGGCTTCTAGCAGTGTGTGGGACTTGGTCTATAAGTCCATCTATACTGACCTCCATCAGGATGCAAATTAAAAATTATTTTTTTCTGCATCTAGCTCTGAAAAAATATTTGGGCTTCTAGCAGTGTGTGGGACTTTTTCTATTAGTCCATCTATACTGACCTCCATCAGGTTGCAAATTAAAAATATTTTTTTTCTGCATCTAGCTCTGAAAAAATATTTGTGCTTCTAGCAGTGTGTGGGACTTGTTCTATTAGTCCATCTATACTGACCTCCATCAGGTTGCAAATTTAATATAATTTATTTCTGCATCTAGCTCTGAAAAAAAATTTGGGCTTCTAGCAGTGTGTGGGACTTGGTCTATTAGTCCATCTATACTGACCTCCATCAGGTTGCAAATTAAAAGTATTTTTTTTTCTGCATCTAGCTCTGAAAAAATATTTGGGCTTCTAGCAGTGTGTGGGACTTGTTCTATTAGTCCATCTATATTGACCTCCATCAGGTTGCAAATTGAATATAATTTTTTTCTGCATCTAGCTCTGAAAAAAAATTTGGGCTTCTAGCAGTGTGTGGGACTTTGTCTATTAGTCCATCTATACTGACCTCCATCAGGTTGCAAATTAAAAATATTTTTTTTCTGCATCTAGCTCTGAAAAAAAATTTGAGCTTCTAGCAGTGTGTGGGACTAGGTCTCTTAGTCCATCTATACTGACCTCCATCAGGTTGCAAATTAAAATTAATCTATTTCTGCATCTAGCTCTGAAAAAATATTTGGGCTTCTAGTAGTGTGTGGGACTTGTTCTATTAGTCCATCTATACTGACCTCCATCAGGTTGCAAATTGAATATAATTTTTTTCTGCATCTAGCTCTGAAAAAAAATGTGGGCTTCTAGCAGTGTGTGGGACTTGGTCTATTAGTCCATCTATACTGACCTCCATCAGGTTGCAAATTAAAATTAATTTTTTTCTGCATCTAGCTCTGAAAAAATATTTGGGCTACTAGCAGTGTGTGGGACTTGTTCTATTAGTCCATCTATACTGACCTCCATCAGGTTGCAAATTGAATATAATTTTTTTCTGCATCTAGCTCTGAAAAAAAATGTGGGCTTCTAGCAGTGTGTGGGACTTGTTCTATTAGTCCATCTATACTGACCTCCATCAGGTTGCAAATTGAATATAATTTTTTTCTGCATCTAGCTCTGAAAAAAAATTTGGGCTTCTAGCAGTGTGTGGGACTTGGTCTATTAGTCCATCTATACTGACCTCCATCAGGTTGCAAATTAAAAATAATTTTTTTCTGCATCTAGCTCTGAAAAAATATTTGGGCTTCTAGCAGTGTGTGGGACTTGCTCTATTAGTCCATCTATACTGACCTCCATCAGGTTGCAAATTCAATATCATTTTTATCTGCATCTAACCCAGCCAATAGTTTTAACCTAATACCACAGTTTGGCCACTCAGCTCTGCTCGGTTCCCATCCATTGTTTTTTTGTGCAAATGACGCGCCCCTGGGCCTGCTGTGTCGTGCGGCATCGCGCGCACGGGGGCTTACCCGGAGCCGGATCAGATAGGGGTAGTAGTCTCGTGGCGGTGACCCGGTCCGTGCCCAGGGAGTCAAACTGAGGGGCAGTATTTAGCAGTAGATGTGAGAATGTTCGACTACGCCACCCGTTGAATGCGGCTATGGAGCCGCCGCTGCAGGGCAGACCGCTGAGGCCGGTGATGTGGTTGTGCAGCGTAGATGGTATAACCCCCAACGGGAGGGGTATGGCCCCAGGGCAGCAGATGTGAATTGGATGAGGGGAGTGATGGTGCGGGTGTCCCAGTACTGAAGGTGCAGGTGTGACCACGAAACACTGAGGCTTGAAGTGCAGTTTCAAAAGCTTTACTCACTGTTCTTTATCCGGTCGCTTGTGCACAATAAGGACCACCCGAGTCATGCTGCGTCCACCAGGTCAGGGACTCGGCCAACTCCCAGGTAGTTCCAGAGCGTGGTCCAGAGCTCCCCTCTCTTCCTTCCTACTGGCCGTTCTCACTAGGGACCCACCTATGTCCGGCTCCCTCGGGCCTCTTGGTGGTGAAACCTTTCCTGGCTTCCCTGGCCCTATGCGTGGTGTGCCTTCCTGGTGGATGTGGTGAGGGTCGTGCCAAAGCTTGACCACGACCTCCGGTTCCTGGCTGAGGATGATTAGCCTCCACCAGTTTGGGATCCGGTACCCTTCTCTGCCAACCCTTCACCCTTTTCGTTCTCCTGTGGGATCTCAGGGTTCCCTCTCTCCTTGCGTCTCTGGGCCTTTCTGCCTCCTTCTCAGTGCTTCAGGCCTGGCCCTGGAGCTGGGCCCAGCCGGAGCCACAGCTCCCTGTCAGCCCTTTCTGGCAGAACTCTCCCTCAGAACAGACCCTGTCTCAAGATGGTGCCCACCTCTTATACTCCCTCTGACACCCGAGCCCAGGTGACTAGCACCCAATGGGCTCCTTCCTATGCCCAGAGTCCCTCCCCTATCTGCTCCTACACTACAGGGATGTTCCTCCCCCCCTCCCACTCCAGCCAGGGACAGACGCTGTCGTACCTGCACATCTATCTGGTGGGAGTACCGTTGTTCTGTCCCCCGGAAATGGGATGAGTGTAGTGCATGCAGCTATCTGAGCTCTGTTCCACGCTCCATCCTTACCCGGGAGTGGAATACCACACCTCTGGTTCGAGGTGCAATACCCCTGTAGCAGCCGAGTCCTCGGGGTGCTACATTCCCCCCTGGTAAACCACAGCACGTCCTCGGGCTGGAAAAGAGCATAACATAATAAAACATACAAAATTTTTAAAGTGTACACTCACAAAAAAAAAACATATTAACTTTCAATATAAAACTCTTGCATATAAAACATTCTCATATAAAACACATTCTTGATCTTCTGGCCACGGGACACGGGGTGGTGACCAGGTAAAGTGCAACAGTCACTAGTTGAAAAAAAGTTCCTTATAAAACCAGTAGGGGGCGCTTTAGGAAGCGCAACTATTTACAGGGTATGGCCGCTCTCAGTCCTCGGCCAGTGGGGATTAGGAATGGCTGCTCACAGTCCTCAGCCTGGTTAGGGATAGGGACACACAGGTAACAGTTCACTAGTCCCAACGGGGACCACACTTCGCTTAGCAGCAATTCACATAACAGTTCTTGTAACAGTTCTGGTACCCCGACGGGTAACTATATACAGCTCTGTTCACCTCTTATTGGTGACGATGCCCTCCTGCTCCTTCCTGAGGGTAGTCTTCAAACCCATCCGGGTCCTCTTGATCTTCCTCATACCGCAGCTCTTCCTCCTTCAACCGGTGCACGTGAAGGGCATACGGTCCTCTGGCACACTGATGCCGGGTGAAGGTGACCTCGTCACCCGGGTAAAGGTCACGTCCTCGGTGTCCCTCCGGCAGATGGCTCTCGACATCCCTGCGGGTGACAAAGACGTCGCCGGGGGTTCTGTGATCCCGGATAAAGCCCCAACCGTGCTCCAGTTGAAACTTTATTACAGTCCCGGTGGCGCGGGGACCGTGGGCCGCACGGGGGTTTCGTCGGGTCTGGCGTTTCTGCTCCGCGCTTTGAACCTGCAGCCGCTCCTCGCGGACCCGCCTCTCTCGCCGTTCTCTGTTGAAGACCTCCAGTTGTTGTCGGCAGCACTCCACACGCTGGGCTGCGGCCGCCCGGGTCTCCTGGGTGAACCCCATGAGATTTTCACCGGTGGGATCCCATGCGAACTGAGCCTCCTCCAACGGGAGCGGGACGATTTTGGCGGGCGCTGGAGCCGGGATCAGGGGCTCACACAGGGGCCGTTCCCTCCGGAGTCGGGGGTTAATGTACTCCGGGGGCCACTCAAAGGGCTGCCCATCCGGGCAGGTATGCTGCGCAAACAGATCTTCACCCAGGGGCAGCACTGTGGAGGTCGAGGGCGCGGTGGGGGCATCGGCGCCCGTATTCACCAGGCCTTGCGACCAGGCCGGTGGCACTCTGAAGGTGAAGGGCACTTTAGAGACAGCAGCGCCCGGGGGTACTCGGTCCTGCGACCAGGCCGGTGGTATCTCCTGCTTTGCCGTACTCGGAGTCAAGGAGCGTAGCGTGGAAGGGGGCGTGGCTGCGGCTCCTGCCGCTTGAGGCCTAGCTGGGAGCAGTGGCGGTGCAGCAACGGGCGCGGTAAGTAGAACTTCAGGCTCTGCGACGGGGAGCTGGGACAGGCTTTCGGCCACGGGGCACGGGGTGGTGACGTCCCCTTTACCTGCTTCCATCTCTTTGGCTCCCTCCACGGCGTCGTCTCCGGCCTTCGTCCTTCCTGCACCATCTTCAGGGGCAGGCATGCTCCTCGTTGCGGGTGGCGTCATCTGCTGGCGGGTTCCAGCCTGTTGGGCCATCTCCCTGCTCCACTCGGCCAGTGTTTCTTGCTGCACCCGGGCCATTCTCCGGGCCAAGACCTCCAGCGCAGTCGGTGCATGCTCCCTTTCTCTGGGAAGCTGTGCCAGGATCTCCACCAGGCCTTCTGGGGTGGCAGTCTGCAACAGGCTCCTGACCACGGGGTCGGTGCTGCCTGACTCTCCCTCCATCTCCGGGTGCGATCTCTCCAGACTCCTCCAGGCTGCACCCATCCTCTCTCTTTTGTTCTGGATCCGCCCATACTGAGGGTGGTCCCGGGGCAACTTGGTGATTGTGAGTCCCAGGGGCAGTCCCCCCACGCTGATGGACATTTCTATCATTGCAGTCTCTGCTGGTGGGGGCGGTCTTTGTTTTTGGCGCTCTTCTGGGACCAGGCCCACGATGGGAGGTCGTCTCTTGCCACCCTCTGGCACGCCCATAATGGAGTCCGCTCTGCCAGGGCGGGAAATCGTTTCAGATGGCGGGAATCGTCTCCTTATGGCGGGAAACTCCGTGGATGGCGGGAAAAGGCTGCAGATGGCGGGCAAACGGCGGGAAACGATCCGAGATGGCGTCCAATGGCGGGGACCCTCCGGAATTGGCGGGAGACTCCTTTTTATGGTAAATGTGAACTTTTCTTCAGGCACGCAGTACCCGTCGGTTGCGGGCACGTAATCCTGCCGACTACGCCAAAAGCTGACGCGCCCCTGGGCCTGCTGTGTCGTGTGGCATCGCGCGCACGGGGGCTTACCCGGAGCCGGATCAGATAGGGGTAGTAGTCTCGTGGCGGTGACCCGGTCCGTGCCCAGGGAGTCAAACTGAGGGGCAGTATTTAGCAGTAGATGTGAGAATGTTCGACTACGCCACCCGTTGAAGGCGGCTATGGAGCCGCCGCTGCAGGGCAGACCGCTGAGGCCGGTGATGTGGTTGTGCAGCGTAGATGGTATAACCCCCAACGGGAGGGGTATGGCCCCAGGGCAGCAGATGTGAATTGGATGAGGGGAGTGATGGTGCGGGTGTCCCAGTACTGAAGGTGCAGGTGTGACCACGAAACACTGAGGCTTGAAGTGCAGTTTCAAAAGCTTTACTCACTGTTCTTTATCCGGTCGCTTGTGCACAATAAGGACCACCCGAGTCATGCTGCGTCCACCAGGTCAGGGACTCGGCCAACTCCCAGGTAGTTCCAGAGCGTGGTCCAGAGCTCCCCTCTCTTCCTTCCTACTGGCCGTTCTCACTAGGGACCCACCTATGTCCGGCTCCCTCGGGCCTCTTGGTGGTGAAACCTTTCCTGGCTTCCCTGGCCCTATGCGTGGTGTGCCTTCCTGGTGGATGTGGTGAGGGTCGTGCCAAAGCTTGACCACGACCTCCGGTTCCTGGCTGAGGATGATTAGCCTCCACCAGTTTGGGATCCGGTACCCTTCTCTGCCAACCCTTCACCCTTTTCGTTCTCCTGTGGGATCTCAGGGTTCCCTCTCTCCTTGCGTCTCTGGGCCTTTCTGCCTCCTTCTCAGTGCTTCAGGCCTGGCCCTGGAGCTGGGCCCAGCCGGAGCCACAGCTCCCTGTCAGCCCTCTCTGGCAGAACTCTCCCTCAGAACAGACCCTGTCTCAAGATGGTGCCCACCTCTTATACTCCCTCTGACACCCGAGCCCAGGTGACTAGCACCCAATGGGCTCCTTCCTATGCCCAGAGTCCCTCCCCTATCTGCTCCTACACTACAGGGATGTTCCTCCCCCCCTCCCACTCCAGCCAGGGACAGACGCTGTCGTACCTGCACATCTATCTGGTGGGAGTACCATTGTTCTGTCCCCCGGAAATGGGATGAGTGTAGTGTATGCAGCTATCTGAGCTCTGTTCCACGCTCCATCCTTACCCGGGAGTGGAATACCACACCTCTGGTTCGAGGTGCAATACCCCTGTAGCAGCCGAGTCCTCGGGGTGCTACACAAACAACTCCAGAGTTGTGAATTAGTTAACCACCAAAATGAGTGGAAAAAGACCTGCTGCTGGTGGAAAGGGGAATAGGCGTGTTGGGAAGGGGAAAAAAGGTTGTGTCCGTGGGGTAGGTGTTAAAGCAACAGTAACATCTGCAGAAGAAAGACCATCTTCCAGCCAAACTAAAATGTCTACTTCTTTTAGCGGACAATGCGATAAGATCCCTTTCTTACAGCCACGCCAATCGCTACAAATTCCAGATGAGGCACAAAAACAGCAGGTGCTTCAACGGATATCAAGTGCTCCTTTAAGTGGGCTCTCCTCCACCTCAACTTCAACATCACAAATTCTCCGGTCCTCAGAGGTGTCACCCCAATCGCACTTGCTTCCTCACAGCTCCCAAGTCTCCAGCTGCCCGTCTGAGTATGAGGTAGAACAGATGGTTGAGTCTGCAGAGCTGTTTACTCATACTATAGCCTGGGAATCAGAGGTCGGCTCCAAAGCTTCTGTGAATCCAGACGAGGAAATGATCTGCACTGATGCCCAGAATCTTTATGAGTCGGATCCAGGACCAGACGCAGAAGGTTCTGACCATAATGTAGACCCTCATTCCCAAACTGTAACTCCTGTTGGTAGAGACAATGAGGAAGACGATGATGAGACTCAAATACCTGATTGGAGCGACAACTTTAGTTTTTTGTCAGGGCAGGAACAGGTTGGCTCTGAGGACGACGGGTGTGATAACACACAGGGTGATGATGATGAGGTTGGAGATCCCACTTGCTGTCAACCCACAGTCAGCCAGTCGATGAGGTCAGCAGAGGAGGTGGAGGAGGATGCTAGTGACGACGAGGTCAGGTTGCGCCTTCCTGGACAGAGACGTAGTACTGGAAGCACGTCGACAACTGCATCCTCAAACACAACTCTGCCTCTGGCCACAAGTCGTGGTGGCTCTTCAGGTCGCATGGGTGCTAAGCCTTGTGACTCGCCCCCTGGGCCGTGGGGCACTCGGATCCGGGCAATAGGGGGAACGATGGGAGTAGTAGTGGCAACCCGGTTCCGTGGCTCAGGGTGGTCAGGCCAGTGGTAGTCCGTTACGTGTTGTTGATTATGTCCGACTACGCCACCCGTGGATTTGCGGTCATTAGGAACCGCCGCTGCAAGGCAGACCGCTGGGGCTGATGATATGTGCAGCTGGGATGGTGTGACTCCCCACGGGAAGAGTGCGGCCCCAGGGCAGTGTAGTGGATGGGGGGAGTGATGGTGGTGAGAGTCCCAGTACCGGTAGTGCTGGAGGCGCGAAGGAGCACACAGACAATAGGTTGCAGTCCAGGGTCTTTACTGAAACAGGTAAACTGACCCATAAACAGTCCCAGCTAGGAGGGGACCTGGATGTCTGAGAGCAATGGGGAAATTGGCCCTGGTCAGGGTGAGGGTGTAGGCCTACCGTGCTTTCTGCGCTCCTTCTGGCTATCTCCTCGTTATAGGGTAACAGCCCACGTTTCCGAGCTTTCCATGTATTCTCGCCTGTATGGCCTGCGACGTGGGTTCCTTTCTGCTCCCAGCCTGGTACGGCTTTACTGGTCCCTTCGGTTGTGGTAGGGCCTCCAGGCTTCTTAGGCCAAGGAATATATGTGACACCCCAGGGGTCTGGTTGCCACAGTGATAGAGATATTACGTCTGAGAGCAGGTGGGAGGTCTCTTGGTCAGGGATCCTATGCATGCCACACCTCCTGCCCAGTCCTGGGAGGGGAAGAACTTCCCCTATATAAACCTAGGGCTGAGGCAGGGTTAGTGAGTAGAGAAGAAGTAGAGAAGAGAAGCAGCATAGGAAGAAACAACAGGAGCTCTGTGGGAGCAGTGCTACAAGGAGTCAGGGGCTGGCAGCTGCAGAGCTCGCCCTGACTGAGAAGTTATCACCGGACCCGGAGTCCGAGGCTGTGGGGACTAACTCCTATCCAGCAGCAGAAACCGACCGGCAGGGGATTGCAGGTCCTCTGGCCCAGAAACCCGAAGGCACGGTCACACGCGTGGGACCAGCACCGCCGTCGTGGAGCGAAAGCTACTAGAAGGCCCCGAGTCACCGGCCATACGGGTGAGCACCACACGGTACACTCAGGGACGTGGGCTACTTATACCCGCCTCTAGCAAGGTAGCCAGAAGAGTATTGTTAGTTTGGGAGGCCTACAACTCCGCCTGGCCAGGGGAGATCCCATCTGCTCAAGGACTGACCAGGCCCCAATCGCTAGCCAGTACTCCGGGAGGGTCTATCTTTGTCACCAGTAAAGACCCTGAACTACACCATACCGTCTCCGAGTGGTTCCTGCTACCTCCATCATCCACGTCGGCTGCCCTGAGTCCATACCCCTCCCGTTGGGGGGTTATACTATCACGCTGCACAATCCTACCACCGGCCTCAGCGGTCTGCCCTGCAGCAGCAGCTCCTTAGCTGTACTCAACGGGTGGCGTAGTCGTCCAACATCTACCGCTGATACAGCGCCACTTAGTCTGACTCCCTGGGCA
Organism: Phyllobates terribilis; assembly: GCF_046119375.1. Lineage (NCBI taxonomy): Eukaryota > Metazoa > Chordata > Amphibia > Anura > Dendrobatidae > Phyllobates > Phyllobates terribilis. The sequence continues at coordinate 619,192,031 of NW_027362765.1, forward strand.
CGGACCGGATCACCGCCACGAGACTACAACCCTCAACAGATCCGGCTCCGGGTAAGCTCCCGCGTGCGCAACGCTGCGCGACACAGGCCCAGGGGCGCGTCAACTTTTGGCGTAGTCGGCAGGAACTCGTGCCCGCAACCACCGGGTACTGCGTGCCTGAAAAAGACTGTTCAAACTTACCTGTGGTGAAGATTCCCGCCATCCGGCGCCATCTTCCGCTTCCTTCCCGCCATCGGTGGAGTTTTCCTGCCATCCGGCGCCATCTTCAGCCTTCTTCCCGCCACACGTGGAGTTTTCCCGCCATTGGACGCCATCTTGAGGACGCCGCGCGGGAAGAAGAGGGGCGTGGACTCCGAAAGCGGGCGAGAACTGAAGCCCCGCCTCACGTCCAGACGTTGCGTAAGGTCCTGGAAGGAGCCCAGCAGACGCCGACGTCACAGGAGCGCGACGGAAGGTCCTCAACCCTGACGATCCACTGCGGAGCCGCGGCCTACGGAAGAGGATCATCGCAAGGTAGGCCACGGTCCACTAGGGGGGAGAAGGATGTCGGATACGGAGGAGAGCTTCACCGCTTCAACCCCCGCCAGCGCCACCGCTGTTGCGGTCATGCCTTTCACCATGCCCTATATCCCGGGGACAGCCTGGCTACCCCAGTACTCAGGGGAGTCACATACCCTGCATGACTTTAGAGAAAAGCTGGATAGCCTCTTCCAGGTGTACCCCCTCACAGAGGAGCAAAAAGTGAGCATCCTGGTGGCCCAATTAACCGGGGCAGCCCAAAGGGAGGTAAAGTCCTGGCCACCTGGGGGGAGGACTGTCGCAGGGATACTAACCCGGCTGAGGGACACCTTTGATACCCGCACCTCAGCCGAGATCAAGCTTAGATTCTACGGGTGCAAACAGCGGGCACATGAGAGTATAAGGGACTATGCCCTGAACCTACAAGAGGCCCTGAGAGCCATTAAGCAGACCGACCCTGACGGCGTGGGAGACGAGGACAGGCTGTGGACTGAACAATTTATAGAGGGTTTATATTGCAATGCCCACCGAACCCAGTTGCGGGCAATGGCCTTACAGGACCCTCATCTGGGATTTGCACAGTTCAAGGACAGAGCCATCCGGGTGCTTCGAGAACCGGCACCAGGTGGCGTTGTGACCCACAGACGCCCCACTACCACTTACCACCAGGAGGCGGCGCCCTTGTCGGCAGGGCCTGTGGGAGCTGATGCGCAGGCTTTGAACAATGACCCGGCTCCAGACCTGCACCATCAGGTCCAAGAGCTAGCTAAAAGCGTTGCTGCGCTAACCCGAACTGTGCAGTCTTTACAGGTTTCCACTCCAGGGAAGATCCAGCTGGCATCCGGACCGGAGGACATCCCGTGGCGTCGACCAAGGAGGACCCCACCGGCCAGAGGAAGACCCAGCGACCGATACAACGAGGACGGACGACCCATCTGCCGCCGCTGCAATCAACCCGGACATATGGCAAGGTACTGTCCTTTAAACTGGCACAACCTGGGGTAGAGGGCCAACCCCCAGGAAAAAGATCACCAGGCCCATCGAACTGGCGCGACAAATATGTGGGAGGACGTCCAGTCTTACCCGTGGTACTGGATGGCATTCCTATGAGTGCCCTACTGGACACCGGGTCACAGGTCACCACCATCCCGTACGTGCTCTTCAAGCAGTACTGGAATGACTCGGATATCACCCGCTACCCTGACGACGACTTGAGTATCATCGCCAGCAATGGTCAGCCCGTGCCACAGATTGGATTTAAAGAGGTGACCATTAAAATCGGTAGAGTCGAATTGGCAGCACAGGGACTGATCATTGTAGACATTGACAATCACGAGAGTCACCCAAAGATAACTCTAGGAACTAATGTAATTGAAAATTGTCTTGCAGAGGTAATTTTCCTTTTACAGCAGGTTGCCAAGAACGCCAGCTCCGGCCAGCAGCGAGTGCTCCAGAAAGAGATCCGGGCACTGATGCGACGGCAACAGCTAGAACTCTCCGGTGGTGAGATTGGTAGCGTGCGAATGTGTGACCCTTTCCCTATTGCCATGCCCCCGAAAAGTGAAATGATGATTTGGTGCCGGGCAGCTATTGGTCTGAGGGGTAGAGATTACCAGGCAATGGTAGAACCAGTTTACTCAGACAGTAGGCCCACCATTTTGACAGCACGGGGGGTGGTCAATGTACGCCATGGGAGGGTGCCCGTTCGCATAATAAATATCGGGAAGAGGGAAGTGTACCTGCCCCGGTATACCACGCTAGCCAAATTGTATACCATCAATCAAGATTCCATACAGTCCGTAGAACCCTTGCCTCCATCTTCCCCGGAGGAAGGTAACGGCTCTAAGAAAACAATGGAGGACTGGTGTCAGCAACTACATTTGGGTACTGACTCCACTCCCTCACACCAGAAACAGGGAGTCTATCGGGTGGTTCAAGAGTATGAGAGAGTGTTTAGTAAACACCCGTTAGACTTCGGGCGAGTCAAGGGGGTAGAACACCACATCCCCACGGGAGACCATCCTCCCATAAAAGAGAGGTATCGACCCGTACCCCCTGCACACTACCAACACGCCAAGGGGATGCTTAGAGACATGAAGGAGGCTGGGGTGATCAGGGATAGCTGTAGCCCCTGGGCAGCTCCACTAGTCTTAGTCAAAAAGAAAGACAACACCATGAGGATGTGTGTAGATTACCGGAAAATCAACCGTATCACACACAAGGATGCGTACCCCTTACCAAGGATAGAGGAGTCTTTGGCTGCTTTAAGATCTGCTAACTTCTTCTCTATCTTGGATCTCACTAGTGGGTACTGGCAGGTTCCTGTAGCAGAGGCGGACCGGGAGAAGACCGCATTCACCACCCCGATGGGACTTAGCGAGTTTACCTGCATGCCGTTCGGACTCTGCAACGCACCAGGAACCTTCCAACGATTAATGGAGTGCTGTCTGGGCCACAGAAACTTCGAGACGGTCTTGTTGTACCTGGACGATGTCATCGTATATTCCAAGACGTATGAGGACCACCTGAAACACCTGGCGGAAGTGTTCGAAGCTCTGGCAAGCTATGGCCTAAAGGTGAAACCCTCCATGTGTCACCCCCTGAAACCAAAGGTGCAGTACCTGGGACACGTGGTGAGCGCTGATGGAGTGGCTCCCGACCCTGATAAGATCACCGCAATTAAGGAATGGCCAAGTCCCTCCAGTGTAAAGGAAGTGCGGCAGTTCCTCGGGTTGGTAGGCTATTACCACAGATTCATCCCCGGTTTCACCAAAAAGGCAGCTCCTATGCAGGACCTCCTGATAGGCCAGTCCCGGAAGGCCAAGAACCAGAAGCCACCCTTCAGATGGGAGAAGTTAGAAGAAGAGTCCTTCCGCCAGCTGAAGATGGCCCTCACGGGGGATGAAATCCTGGCGTACCCTGATTACAGCCAGCCCTTTATCCTCTACACCGACGCAAGTAACATCGGGCTAGGAGCCGTGCTGTCCCAGATCCAGCAGGGGAAAGAACGAGTAATCGCTTACGCCAGCCGAAAACTGCGACCCACCGAGAGAAACCCTGAGAATTACAGCTCATTTAAGCTAGAGTTCCTGGCAGTGGTGTGGGCAGTCACCGAACGCTTTAAGCACTACCTCGCTTCTTCCCGGTTCACCGTGTACACGGATAACAACCCGTTGACACACCTGGACACGGCAAGACTCGGTGCCCTAGAGCAGAGATGGATGGCCCTTCTGTCCAACTACGAGTTCACAATCAAATACCGGGCAGGACGCTCCAATACCAACGCGGACGCCCTGTCCAGGATGCCAAACCTACCGGACGTAGGAGAAGATCCAGAGGGACTGGAAGAAGTTGAACTCCCCGCGTTCCACCGTCATGGGACTATCCAGTATTCCCATCGGGTAAGGAGTAAGCAAGCCGCTACGTTTAACCCCTTGCCTCACTACAACTGGGAGGAAACGCAAGACAGTGACCCTGCCGTTCGACTGGTGAAGGAGATGCTGACTCGGCCAGAGGCTCGCCTTGACCCAGACGCTCCGGAGGAAGCCAAGCAACTGTGGGCTGAGAAGAGTCGACTGTTCCTTTACAAGGGGAAGTTGTGCCGCAGATTGGTTAACTCCCGGACGCATGAACTAATCTGGCAAGTAGTGGTGCCACGGAGAGACGCAGCCATGGTGATGGAGGCATACCACGACGGGGCTGGACACTTCGGATGGAAGAAGCTGGAGTTCCTGCTGCGCGGGCGGTTCCACTGGGTAGGCATGAGGGGAACCATCGAGAGGTGGTGCAGAGACTGTGGCCCGTGCAACCTAAGAAGGAAGGACCGTGCCAGCCAGAAGACTCCCCTGCAGTCCATCGTCACCTGGCAGCCGTTGGAACTGGTAGCCTTGGATCATGTAAAACTGACCCCAAGCAGAAGTGGCTACGTTTACGCACTAACCATCGTGGATCACTACTCCCGGTTCTTGGTTGTCGTCCCCGTCAAGGACTTAACAGCTCGAACAGCAGCTAGAGCCTTCCAGCAGCACTTCTGCCGTCCACACGGGTACCCGGACCAAGTGTTGACGGACCAGGGACCTGCCTTTGAAGCGGAGGTCTTCCAGGAATTCTGCAATCTGTATGGCTGCCGGAAGATAAGGACGACACCCTATCATCCGCAAACTAATGGACTTTGTGAGAAAATGAACCAGGTGGTAATGGATCTTCTGAAAACGTTGCCCCTGGAAGAACGCAGTCTGTGGCCTGAGAAGCTGCCCGATCTGGTGGACCTATACAACCACATCCCGGTAGGTTCCACCAACTGTACCCCGGCTTACCTGATGAGGGCAAGGCCTGGTAAGCTACCTGTTGACCTGGAGATGGGAGTCCTGACACCCGAGGACACTTCACCAGAAGCAGACTGGGACACAGAGAGGCAGCAGCAGTACCGGAAAGTACAGGAGAGCGTGGAGCGAAGTCTCTGTCAAGCTAGGGAAAGACAAGAGAAAACTTACAACCAGTATGCTCCCGCTGTTCCCCTGGTACCCGGAGAGCAGGTCTTGAAGAGGAAAAGGCGGCTCCACAAGTTGGACGACCAGTGGGAGAAGGACCCGTACATCGTACTGCCCTCAAGCCACGACAACCCAAAGGTCTGTACCATCAGTAAAGACGGAGGGGAAACCACAACCATTGTATCCCGGGATCACCTGAAGACGTGTCCCGAACAGCTACGGAACCCTGAAGAGGAACAAGAAGACCCTCGACCCGTAGAGGAAAGGGAAGACATGGTTAGTACTGTGCTCAGAGACTTCCCTCGGTCTTGGACTCAAGTCAATGGCGCAGTTGTGGTACCTGTACTCATCTTCCTCCAACCAGCATCCCAAGCACCTACGGAGCAACAGGTAGAGCTGGAAGAACAGCCGGTCCAGGAGGCAGAAGACTCCACACAAGCAGAACAGGAGGGTCAACCCTCTGCTTATAGTGAGCCTGCCGTACCCCTAGTGAGCCAAAGAGCCGGTAGACAGCTGCCCAGTTTACCCTTGACAGCTCCTACACCCTGTAGTTCAGGGCTAGACAGTCAGCTCTGTAGGTCCACTAGGGCCACTAGAGGCCAGTTACCCGCACGTTGGAGGATTTGAAATGTATAAATTGTTTTATTTGTGGTTACCTGTTCTTCTTGTTGCTTGTAAATAATTATGTGTTTCTAGTTATTTTTAGGAGTCCTTGGTGGATTTACCGGGAATCCTTGTACAATTAGTTGGAGCGTAACCCAGGATGGACTAAAAGACTGATAAGGACTCGGGGCAGGACAGACCCCTACCTGGTTACGTCTCCCTGTTTTGGTGAAATGGACACCTTTGTTTTCTTCAAAACTGCACCCGGTTGCGGACACGCCGTAACCATCTTTATGTGTTTTTCTTATTGTATTATTATTGTTTATACCTTGTTATGTTTTTCTAAAAATATGTTTAGTCCCGGAGTACTAAATTTCACTAGGGGGGAATGTGACACCCCAGGGGTCTGGTTGCCAGAGTGATAGAGATATTAAGTCTGAGAGCAGGTGGGAGGTCTCTTGGTCAGGGATCCTATGCATGCCACACCTCCTGCCCAGTCCTGGGAGGGGAAGAACTTCCCCTATATAAACCTAGGGCTGAGGCAGGGTTAGTGAGTAGAGAAGAAGTAGAGAAGAGAAGCAGCATAGGAAGAAACAACAGGAGCTCTGTGGGAGCAGTGCTACAAGGAGTCAGGGGCTGGCAGCTGCAGAGCTCGCCCTGACTGAGAAGTTATCACCGGACCCGGAGTCCGAGGCTGTGGGGACTAACTCCTATCCAGCAGCAGAAACCGACCGGCAGGGGATTGCAGGTCCTCTGGCCCAGAAACCCGAAGGCACGGTCACACGCGTGGGACCAGCACCGCCGTCGTGGAGCGAAAGCTACTAGAAGGCCCCGAGTCACCGGCCATACGGGTGAGCACCACACGGTACACTCAGGGACGTGGGCTACTTATACCCGCCTCTAGCAAGGTAGCCAGAAGAGTATCGTTAGTTTGGGAGGCCTACAACTCCGCCTGGCCAGGGGAGATCCCATCTGCTCAAGGACTGACCAGGCCCCAATCGCTAGCCAGTACTCCGGGAGGGTCTATCTTTGTCACCAGTAAAGACCCTGAACTACACCGTACCGTCTCCGAGTGGTTCCTGCTACCTCCATCATCCACGTCGGCTGCCCTGAGGCCATACCCCTCCCGTTGGGGGGTTATACTATCACGCTGCACAATCCTACCACCGGCCTCAGCGGTCTGCCCTGCAGCAGCAGCTCCTTAGCTGTACTCAACGGGTGGCGTAGTCGTCCAACATCTACCGCTGATACAGCGCCACTTAGTCTGACTCCCTGGGCACGGACCGGATCACCGCCACGAGACTACAACCCTCAACAGATCCGGCTCCGGGTAAGCTCCCGCGTGCGCAACGCTGCGCGACACAGGCCCAGGGGCGCGTCATATACAGTCCCTTGCGGACTGGTTATCTGCTGGAGGATGTAGAATCCTCTCAGCCTCAGACACCAAAGTCTGGTAAATTAAGTCCTCTTTCTGCCAAGACAGGCTCTCTTCGCCTCTTGTCTCTGGCTTGTGGCTCTCCTCCTGCCACACTTCCTCTTAGGTGCAGTGCAACTGTCTGTCCCTGTTCTGCTCTGGGACAAGTCTCAATGCTGAGACAGGCCATCCAGTTCTCTCTAACCCTGCCCCCAGTACCAGCTTTTATAGGGGCAGCCAGCTCCCCCTACTGGCCTGAGACAGGAGGCATTGCATGCTAATGTTCCCCTGACTAGAGAACCTCCCCCTTGCTCTCAGACACAGCTTTAATTACACTTGTGGCATCCAGGCCAGGGTGACACATTCCCCCCTAGTGAAATTTAGTACTCCGGGACTAAACAATAAACAAAGACAATATGCATAACAATAAAACATTAATAGACAGACGACGCACAAATTGAGTTCTTAAGGTCACAGTGTGGCCTGTGACCGGGTGTCCATATCACCAACCCAACGGGGAGCCTTAACCAGGTGGGGGTCTGTCCTACCCCAAGTCCTTTACAGTCTTAGTTCATTCCTGGGTCAGGCTCCGAACGCAGTCCATACAAGGTCCCGGTTATAAAAAGTCCATAACCTTTGAGTCCTTACGGTAGCTGCAAGAAACTGAAACACACTATTAATAATCACGCAGGTAACTTGGCAAACATTTCAACATTTGGCAACAGGGTCATTTACACGTTTAGTACATTCTATATTTTCCAGCGAGCGGGTATCTGCCCCTTTGTGCTCCTGGTTGACCTACGTAGCCCACTGTCTGGTGGTGGACCAACCTGGCTTTCCCCACTAGCGTTATTGGTACAGCTAACAGCTGGGTGTACAGGTAGGGCAGGCAGCTGTCTGCGGGTCCTTTGGCTTACCGCAGGCATGGCAGGCTCACTGTCAGCAGAGGGTTGACTCTCCTGGGCTGCTGGTACAGGCTCTTCTGCCTCTGGAACTGCTTGCTCCTCTTCACCTTCCGGCTCTGGTGTTGGTTGTTGCTGTGCCGGTTGCAGGAAATGCAGGACGGGTACCACTATGGCATCATTTATACGAGTCCAGGACTGAGGGAACTCTCCGTGAACGGTGCTGATCATTTCTTCCTTGTCCTCTGCGGGTTCAAGGTCACTCTGATCCTCTTCTGCACTGCGGAGTTGCTCGGGGCACCTTTTGAGGTGGTCTCTGGAGACGGTGCTAGTGGTTTCTCCTCCGTCCTTGGTGATCACGCACACCTTCGAATTGTCGTGGTCAGACTGCAGTATGGTGTAGGGTTCCCGTTCCCACTGGTCGTCCAACTTATGTAGCCTTCTTTTTCGCTTTAGGACTTGCTCACCAGGTTCTAGGGGACCAGCAGGGGCGTGTTGATTGAAGAGTTTTTCTTGCCTCTCTCTCACCTGGGCCAGGCTCTTCTCCACACTCTCCTGTACCTTCTTGTACTGCAGTTGCCTTTCCGTATCCCAGTCCGCATCCGAGGAGGTGTCCTCAGGTATTAGGACTCCTATCTCCAGGTCTACGGGCAGCTTACCTGATCTAGCTCGCATTAGGTAAGCTGGGGTGCAGTTTGTAGCATTCACCGGGATATTGTTGTATAGGTCTATCAGATCCGGCAGTTTTTCTGGCCACAGGCTGCGTTCCTCCAGGGGCAACGTCTTCAGGAGATCAATGACTATATTGTTCATCTTCTCACACATCCCGTTGGTTTGGGGGTGGTAAGGCGTTGTTCGAATCTTCTTACAGCCATAGAGGTTGCAGAACTCCTGGAAGATTTCAGCCTCGAACGCTGGACCCTGGTCTGTCAGGACCTGTTCCGGATACCCGTGTGGACGGCAGAAGTATTGCTGGAAGGCTCAGGCCGCTGTTTGGGCTGTCAAGTCCTTTACCGGGACCACCACTAGAAAACGGGAATAGTGGTCCACGATTGTCAGGGCATAGATGTATCCAGACCGGCTTGGAGCCAATTTGACGTGGTCCGGAGCTACCAGCTCAAGAGGCTGCGTGGTGACGATGGGCCTCAAGGGTGTCTTCTGGCTGGTGCGGTCCTTCCTCCTCAGGTGACAAGGGCCACAGTCTCTGCACCATTTTTCTACAGCTCCTCTCATGCCGACCCAAAAGAACGTTCCTCTTAGTAGGAACTCCAGTTTCTTCCAACCGAAGTGTCCCGCTCTGTCATGGTAAGCCCCCAGGACCATAGCTGCATCTCGCCTTGGGACCACGACTTGCCAGGTCAGCTCGTGCGTCCGGTGGTTGACAATCCTTCTGCACAACTTGCCTTCGTAGAGTAACAGCTTGCTCTTCTCTTTCCATAGCTGCTTGGCTTCCTCTGGGGCATCTGGATCTAAGCGGGCATCTTCCAGGGTCAGCAGATCTTTCACCAGGCGGATTGCAGGGTCACTATCTTGGGTCTCGGTCCAGCTGTGGTGAGGTAGGGGATTGATCATCACGGTTGTTAGATCCTCCTCCTTCACGCGGTGAGAGTATTGAGCGGCTCCATACTGGTGAAACGCGGGGAGTTCTACCTCCTCCAGCTCTTCTGGGTCTTCGTCACCTTCAGGTAAGTGAGGCATCCTTGATAGGGCGTCCGCGTTGGCATTGGTTTTGCCTGCCCGGTACTTGATCACGAAGTCATAGTTGGAGAGACGGGCCATCCACCGCTGTTCCAGGGCATCCAGTCTTGCATTGTCCAGGTGTGTCAACGGGTTGTTATCCGTGTACACGGTGAACTTTGCAGAGGCCAGGTAATGCTTGAAGCGTTCCGTCACGGCCCACACCACCGCCAAGAATTCTAGCTTGAAGGAGCTGTAATTCTCCGGGTTCCTCTCGGTGGGTCTCAGCTTCCGGCTGGCGTACGCGATCACCCTTTCTCTGCCCTGTTGGTTTTGGGACAGTATGGCTCCCAGTCCCACATTACTGGCGTCCGTGTGGAGAATAAAAGGCTGGCCATAATAAGGGTAGGCCAGGATCTCATCTCCCGTGAGGGCCATCTTCAACTGGCGGAAGGACTCCTCTTCCGGTTTATCCCATTTGAAGGGTGGCTTTTGACTTCTGGACTTAGACTGTCCGATCAGGAGGTCCTGCATTGCAGCTGCCATCTTGGTAAACCCGGGGATGAATCTTCGGTAGTAGCCTACCAACCCGAGAAACTGTCTCACCTCTTTGATGTTCGAGGGGCTTGGCCAGCTCTTGATTGCCGTGACCTTGTCAGGGTCGGGGGCTACTCCTTCCGCGCTTACCACGTGCCCTAGGTACTGGACCTTTGGTTTCAGCAGGTGACACTTCGATGGTTTCACCTTCAGGCCATAGCCTGCCAGGGCTTCGAACATCTCAGCCAGGTGTTTGAGATGGTCCTCGTAGGTCTTCGAATAGACGATCACGTCGTCCAGGTAAAGGAGGACCGTCTCGAAGTTTCGGTGCCCTAGACAGCATTCCATCAGCCGCTGGAAGGTCCCTGTTGCGTTGCAGAGCCCGAAAGGCATACAGTTGAACTCACTCAGTCCCATCGGGGTGGTGAAGGCGGTCTTCTCCTTGTCAGCCTCTGCCACAGGAACCTGCCAGTACCCGCTAGTAAGGTCCAAAGTAGAAAAGAAGTTAGCTGATTTTAGTGCGGCTAAAGACTCCTCTATTCTAGGCAGCGGATATGTGTCTTTGTGGGTGATACGGTTGATTTGTCTATAGTCCACGCACATTCTCATGGTGCCGTCTTTCTTTTTGACCAGAACCAAGGGGGCTGCCCAGGGGCTACAGCTGTCTCTAATGACCCCAGCTTCTTTCATCTCTCTTAGCATGCCCTTTGCATTCTGATAATGTGCAGGGGGTACAGGTCTGTGTCTTTCTTTTATCGGTGGGTGGCTCCCTGTGGGGATGTGGTGTTCTATCCCTTTTACTCTGCCGAAGTCTAGCGGGTGCTTACTAAAGACTCTCTCGTACTCCTGTACCACCCGGTAGACTCCTTGTTTTTGGTGCAGGGGAGTGGAGTCAGCACCCACATGGAGTTTCTGGCACCAGTCCTCCTTTTGTTTCTGGGAGCCATTACCCTCCGCCTGAGGAGATGGAGGCAAGGGTACCACGGCCCTGATAGCTTTGTGTTCGACAACAAACAGTTTGGCGAGTGTAGCGTACCTGGGTAAGTGTACTTCCCTCTCCCCAATGTTGAGGATGCGGACGGGCACCCTCCCATGACGGACATCAACCACCCCCCGGGCTGTCAAAATGGTGGGCCTGCTGTCTGAGTACACGGGTTCTACCATGGCTTGGTAGTCTCTACCTCTCAACCCGATTGCAGTCCGACACCAGATCATCATTTCACTTTTGGGAGGCATGGAAATGGGGAATGGGTCACTCAGTCTTACGCTACCGATCTCACCACCAGACAGTTCTACCTGCTGCCGTCTCATCAGGGCTTTTATCTCCTTGTTGAGGACTCTCTGTTGGCTGGAACTAGCATTCACCGCCACCTGTTGTAGAATTACAATTACCTCTGAAAGACAATTTTCAATTACGTTAGTACTAGTGTTGAGCCACCCCCGTAGTGTTCGAGTTCGGTTCGGTTCTTCGAACACCCGTGTGTTCGCCGAACTGTTCGTCGAACTGTTCGTCGAACACCTTCGAACACCGTTAAAACCAATGGCAGGCAAACAAAAACACATAGAAACACATAGAAAACACCTTCAAAGGTGTCCAAAAGCTGACAAACTGCTCAGAAGACACAACTAACACATGGAAAAGTGACAAGTACATATAGTCATGCGAAAAGAAAAGAGGTGGAGGAGTAAAAGGAGGGGGAGACACAGATATAGGCATGTCATGCCCTTCTAAAATCCAAAAAGTGAGAAGCCGAGACGGCCAGTCCGCTCCTGCCCGTGCCACCTCCGTGTCGCCGGGTTTGTGCCAGAGCCGCGGTGAACCCTGACGGCCAGCCCCCCTCTCCCAATACTGGTGCCTGTCCGCTGGTGGGTCGAGAGAGCCCCCCTGTGGTGGAGGCAGCTCTAAGCTTTTTAATTTAAATTGTCCCTCTAATTTGAATGAATACACTTTAAATCCATTTACAAGGATCTATTGGAGGGCAAGTCTCATGCCAGCAGCCGCGTAATTCCAGCTCCAGTAGCGTCCACTAAAGCTGCTGCAGTTAAAAAGCTTTTATAAGGATCGAGCTCGGCTGTCCACCGCAAGGCATCCTAGTGCCAGTCCCAGCCCCTATGCCTTGGGGTGCCTCCTGATGCTCTTCACTGAGTATCCCGTGGTCCCGAAGCATTTCCTTTGAAAAAATTAAGTGTCCAAACTACAGGTGGTGTAGCTTGCTTAACAGCCGGGATAATCCGCTGACTAGCAGACACTGCTACTAGGCACAAAGTATTTCCTGGGCTAGATGCAGTTAAAAATTTGTAAGTAGATACTCTCGTTGGATGCTGAGAAAGCATTCCATAGAGTCTCCTGGCACGCCATATATGATTCTCTTAAAAAGCTTGGGGTAGGGGTCTAGGGGACCCTTTTATAGCCAAAATCACGGCCCTGTATCACAATACGTCACCTAGGCTGAAGATAAATGGAACTGTAGCACCGAGGGCTCGGTTGCTACAGACGTATTGCACCTCACCCAGAGGTGTGATATCTCACTCTCAGATAAGGATGGAGTGTGGATCAGGACCCGACACCTGCATGCATTACACCACATTGCCGTGGGGCAGGGCGACCAATATGCCCCTGAGATGGGCACGACAGTCCCTGTCCCTGGCTGGAGTGGGGGGAGGGAACACTGAGGAAGGGGAACCCTGCAGTGCAGGAGCAGGGAGGAAGCAGTTCCTGGGTGCATTGAGAAGGGAGTATAAAAGGTGGGCACCATCTTAGTTCAGTGCAGAGAAGTCTGAGCAGAAGTGGCAGGGAGCAGGGGCTCTGCATGAGCTCTGCTCCGGAGGCGGGCCTAGTAACAGAGGCCCAGGCCTGCAAGAGGGAGAAGGAAGGAAGAGGAGCGGAGAAGGCTCCAGGAACGAGGAATGAAGGGATCCCAGGGGTGCGGACGGGCGAGTCGCCACCGCACGCCCGAATCCACCTGCGTGGAGGGGTCAGGCCAAAGGGGGAGACCGGTCCCCGAACTAGTGGAGGCAGGAAACGACCCTCAGCTAGAAACCGGAGGCTCTGACATTTTATGTGGCGCAGCCCCTTGCTCCACCCGCTAGGAAGGCACCACATAGGGTCAGGGAAACTGGCGCCAAGTTTACCAAGAGGAGGCCCGAGGCAGCCGGACAGAAGTGTTGGTAAGAAAGGCCAGACAAAGGACACACAAAGGGGGTCATGTGAAGCGCTCCAAAGTTATCTGGGAGTTGTCTGAGCCCCTCACCTGGTGAGCACAGTACGACGTGGGCAGCCGTTACCTGCAGACGTGGTCTGGATAATAAGAACTGTGAGTAAAGGCCCTGAACTGCATCACTGACTCCGTGTCGTTACTGCTGCTGCCCTGCACCATCACCCCCATCCTCCGCATACACTGCCCTGAGGCTATACTCCTCCCGTGGGGAGTTATGCTACGCTCTGCTGCACCCACAACACCAGCCTTAGCGGTCTGCCCTGTAGCGGCGGTTCACTCTGACCGCAATCCACGGGTGGCGTAGTCGGACATTTAAACATCAAAACCACATAAATAGTTCCGCCACTGGTTTGACCGCCCTGAGCCACGGAACCGGATCGCCGCCACGAAGACTACAACCACCAGCATCCACCAAAAAGGGTCCGGCTCCGGGTGTCCCAAGGCCCAGGGGGTGCGTCAGAACATTTTCATCACCTTTCACAATCACCAATGGGACAAGGCAGGGATGTCCTCTGTCCCCTCTCTTATACATCCTAGTGACGGAGCACCTGCTCTCATCAATTCGCCATAACCCCAATATTAGGTGGATTGAGGTGGGAGGCACCGAGTACAAGTGCTCTCTATTTGCTGATGATGTCCTAGTATATATCACTCAATCACATATATCCATCCCTGCTGTTATGGCTGAAATAGATCACTTTGTTACATGGTAAAATTTTAAAATCAATGCAGCGAAGTCTGAGGCCCTCGATGTCTCCCTCCCTAAATCCATATAGGATTCCATCCAGTCCAACTTTCCCTTTGCCTGGCCCTCACAGGGTATCAAATACTTAGGAATTCCTATTCATAGAGACCTCTCCCATCTATGTTATCTTAATTTTGGGCCCTTTATTGAACAATTCCATACAGACCACGGTTGGCAAGTTAGAACTGTAAGATTCACTACGTGAACCACTGGTGTTTTGTGGAAAAGCACATGTACACCGCGTTCCAAATTATTATGCAAAAAGTGTTTAGGAGTGATAAGGGAAGAATTTGTTTGTTTGTCAGTTAAACTCATTGATGGTGATGTGTGTCAGGGCTCTTTATATCACTGTAAGCAATTGCAGACACCTGTGCTAATTAGTTTGGCAGGTGTGTCCAATGAAAGGCAAGACTACTTAAGAAGGCTCTCTCACATTATTAAGCAGCCTACATTTTCTGCCAAAATGGGAAAGAAAAAGGATGTGTCGGCTGCTGAGAAGCAACAAATTGTGGAGTGTTTAGGTCAAGGCATGACTACAATCAACATTGTGCGATGATCAGGATGAAGTGTCTTGGCAATCAAGAAGTATGTAGCTGATTCACAGTACACACGTGTGCGTGCTGATAAGGGCAAATTGAGGACTCTTTCCTACAGGCAATTACGTCAGGTTGAAAGAGCAGCGGCAAAAAAGCCTTGTCATAGCAGCAGACAAGTTTTTGAAGCTGCTTGTGCCTCCAATGTCCCCCGAACAACAAGATGGAGGGTCCTTCAGAGGTTTGCAGCTGTGCATACGCCATCCTGTCGACCTCCTCTATCCACTTCACACAAGCAGAAACGGCTCCAGTGGGCCAAACATTACATGAAGACTGATTTCAAAACTGTTTTGTTCACGGATGAGTGCCGTGCAGCGCTCGATGGTCCAGATGAATGGAGTGGAGGATGGCTGGTTGATGGACACCCCACGCAAACACGGCTACAGCGCCAACAAGGAGGAGGTGGAGTAATGTTTTGGGCTGGAATCATGGGGAGAGAGATTGTCGGCCCCTTTAGGATCCCTGAAGGCGCTAAAGATGAACTCCATAATGTATGTGGATTTTCTCAAACAGCACTTCCTGCCATGGTTCAAGAAGAAGAACCGTGTATTTCACAGCAAGATCATTTTTCTGCATGATAATGCACCATCTCATGCTGCACATAAAACATCTGCATCTCTGGCTGATATGGGCATAAAAGGGGACAAACTTATGGTGTGACCCCCATGCTCCCCTGACCTCTACCCCATTCAGAACCTTTGGAGCATCATTAAAAGGAGTGTCTATGATGGCAGGAGGCAGTTCACATCTAAGCAACAGCTCTGGGAGGGTATTCTGTCCTCATGCAAAACAATTGAAGCAGAAACCATCCAAAACCTGACAAATTCAATGGACGAGAGAGTTCAGAAGCTCCTTTCGAACAAGGGGTCCTATGTGAAAATGTAACATCACCTAGAATAAAGTTTTAAGTTGAAAACTGTTTGATTTCAGTTTCTAACAACCTGCTAATGCTTATAATTTCAAAAATGACCATTTTTTTGGTCTTTATTAAAATGAAAAGGTTGATCGAAAAGTTTGGGGGATCTAAGAGTGTGGCAACCCAGTAGTCATGATTACTTCGAATTCTGACAATATGAGGGTCATGCTGCAGGTAGTGCAGCAAGAAGGCACTTATGTGTCTTGCGCATCTCGGAGCCCCAAAATTATTTTCCGGGCTAGATGCAGCTAAAAATTATTTTTAATTTTAAATCTGGTGAAGCTTATTATAGATGGCCTAATAGGATCAGTGCTGCACACTGCTACAAAGCCCAAATTATTTTCCAGTCAAGATACAGATAAACATGATTAGTAATTTGAAAGCTTAAAACGGTTGGTAGGGTGATTTTAACCAATCATCAAGCTTTTACTCTCCCCAGGATGACACAGGGGTAGAAAAGTCGTTTCGGATCCATGATTTGTTCATCTTTATGAACGTGAGTCTGTCTACATTATCAGTGGAGAGCCGCGTGCGCTTATCTGTCAGCACACCACCAGCAGCGCTGAACACACGTTCAGACAGAACGCTGGCTGCGGGGCATGACAAGATCTCCAAGGCATAAGTGGCTAGCTCCGGCCATTTATCCAGATTGGAAGCCCAAAAAGAGCAAGGGTCCAGTGACACAGTCGTGGCTTCAATGTTTACTTGGAGATACTCCTGTACCATCGTCTCTAGGCGTTGACTATGTGTCAGACTTCTTGTCTCCTGTGGCCTTGCAAAGGATGGGCTAAAAAAAGTGGTGAAATGATTCCGCAAAATTGATGTTACCAGCAGATACTGTGGTTCTGTTACGGTTTGAGTGCTGAACACTTGACGGTCCCACGGTTGGCAAGTTGGAACTGTGAGATTCACTACGTGCACCACTGGTATTTTGTGGAAAAGCACATGTAAGATTCTGCAACAGTCTCTGCTGATACTCCTGCATGTGTGCATCCCTTTCTATGGCAGGAATAATTTCTGCAAATTTACTTTTGTACCGGGGATCTAACAGTGTGGCAACCCAGTAGTCAGGATTATTTCTAATTCTCACAATTCGAGGGTCATGTTGCAGGTAGTGCAGCAAGAAGGCACTCATGTGTGTTGCGCATCCAGGAGCACCGAGTCCCTGTTGTGTTGGTGGCGAGGTAACAATCATGCTTCCTTCCTCTGTCCTCTCCCCCCAACCTCGCACAACAGAAATGTGATCAAGGTCTCCCTCATCTGATGAGTCTTCCATCAGTTCGTCCTCCACTTCTTCCTGGGCTCCTGCACCTTCCTCACTAGTTTGGCTGCTACCATGAGCCCTGGTAAAATCATCTCCCCCACCCTCACATGCCTGCCGCCTTGGTGCTGCCGACCGTCTGGACCTTGCAGATGTTAGCCCTTCCGCATACAACTCCTCCTCCTCTACTTCCTCCACCTCCTCTTGTGCCACCACCTGACTCCGAATTCTGTTTAACATGTGCTCCAGCATGTAAATCACCGGAATAGTCATGCTGATAATGGCATCGTCAGCACTAAACATCTTCGTCGCCATTTCAAAACTGTGCAGAAGGGTGCATAGGTCCCTGATCTGAGACCACTCCTCCAGCGTGATTTGCCCCACCTCTGAATCTCGTTGGCCCAGGCTATACGTCAGAACGTATTGCACCAGGGCTTGTCGGTGCTGCCACAGTCGCTGCAACATGTGCAGAGTTGAATTCCACCGGGTAGGCACATCGCATTTTAGCCGGTGAAGTGGCAGGCCCAACGACTTCTGTAGAGATGTAAGTCGCTGAGCTGCGGGATGCGAACGGCGGAAGTGAGCACACAGCGACAGTGCCCTCTGCAGAAGGCCATCTAGTCTGGGATAGTGGGCTAAAAATTGCTGGACAACCAGGTTCAACACGTGAGCCATACAAGGCACGTGTGTGACATTGCCCCGGCGAAGGGCCGCACCCAGGTTTGCAGCATTGTCGCACACGGCCTTCCCTGGTTTCAGGTCCAGTGGAGACAACCATTCATGAAATTGGTTCTCCAGAGCTGACCACAACTCCTCAGCTGTGTGACTCACATTTCCCAGACATTTCAATGTAAAAACCGCCTGATGACGTTGAGCCCTACTGCCAGCATAGTAAGGAGGTGTGCAGGATCCCTTCTGCGCAGTTAGAAAGCTTGTGGCATGACCAGACAGGCTTTGGGTGCAGGTGGAAGACCGAGAGTAGGTTGAGGAGGCAGAAGCAGTGGAGGAATTTTGACATAAAGAGGATTGACGCACAACTCGTGGGGACGGCAAGACTTGGACAGCAGCCCCTTGTCCTGCTGTCACCATAGTTACCCAGTGCCCAGTCAGCGACATGTAACGCCCCTGTCCATGCCTACTCGTCCAAGTGTCTGTGGTGAAATGCACCCTGTCACACACAGAGTTTCTCAAAGAAGCGGTGATGTTGTGTGCGACATGCTGGTGGAGCGCAGGCACACCTTTCTTTGAGAAGTAGTGCCGACTTGGCATCTGGTACTGGGGCACTGCGACGGACATAAGGTCTCGAAAATCCTTTGTGTCCACCAGGCGGAAAGGCAGCATTTCTGTAGCCAAGAGCTTGCAGATGGTGAAATTCAACCTCTTAGCTTTCTCATGGCTAGGAGGAAATGGTCTTTTACTTGTCCACATCTGAGGGACCGAGGGCTGGCTATTGTGCTTAGACGGGGTTGATAAGGGTGTCCCCGGCAAACTGCCGGTCTGTGAGGAAGATGCAGGCGGACATGTTAGGTTGCCTTGATCCAAAGGTGGTGCTATCGATGTCGGACAGCGCTCAAGACCAGCTGGTGTTACCACCTCCAAAGAAAATGATGACCTGCCAATCACGCTGGCTGTTGCGGGTAAAGAGGTGGCAGGTCTGCGCCCCAAAACAGGTGTGACTGCTGTCCCCCCAGTCACAGAGGATGAAGAGGCCGCGGATGCACAAGATATGGCAGACGGTGGTTGGCCCGGCCGGCTAGGCCGCATTGTAGCACACTGAGCTTCCCACTGCAACTTATGCTTCATGTCCATGTGCCGGTTCATGCATGAAGTACTCAAACTATGTATTTTTTGGCCTCTACTTAGCTTTTGCTGACAAATGTTACAGATAACACGAGTTGGGTCATCTTTATCGATCTGAAAAAATGCCCAGGCTATGCAAGGCTTAGCACCCATGCGACCTGAAGAGCCACCACGACTTGTGGTGAGAGGCAGAGTTGTGTTTGAGGATGCAGTTGTTGACGTGCTTCCAGTACTACGTCTCTGTCCAGGAAGGCGCAACCTGACCTCGTCGTCACTAGCATCTTCCTCCACCTCCTCTGCTGACCTCATCTCTTGGCTGACTGTGGGTTGACAGTAAGTGGGATCTCCGACCTCATCATCATCACCCTGTGCGTTATCACACCCGTCGTCCTCAGAGCCAACCTGTTCCTGCCCTGACAAAAAACTAAAGTTGTCGCTCCAATCAGGTATTTGAGTCTTATCATCGTCTTCCTCATTGTCTCCACCAACAGGAGTTACAGTTTGGGAATGAGGGTCTACATTATGGTCAGAACCTTCTGCGTCTGGTCCTGGATCCGACTCATAAAGATTCTGGGCATCAGTGCAGATCATTTCCTCATCTGGATTCACAGAAGCGCTGGAGTCGACCTCTGATTCCCAGGCTATAGTATGAGTAAACAGCTCTGCAGACTCAACCATCTGTTCTACCTCATACTCAGACGGGCAGCTGGAGATTTGGGAGCTGTGAGGAAGCAAGTGCGATTTGGGTGACACCTTTGAGGACTGGAGTATTTGTGATGTTGAAGTTGATGTGGAGGAGAGCCCACTTAAAGGAGCACTTGATATCCGTTGAAGCACCTGCTGTTTTTGTGCCTCATCTGGAATTTGTAGCGATTGGCGTGGCCGTAAGAAAGGGATCTTATCACATTGTCCGCTAAAAGAAGTAGACATTTTAGTTTGGCTGGAAGATGGTCTTTCTTCTGCACCTACCCCACGGACACAACCTTTTTTCCTCTTCCCAACACGCCTATTCCCCTTTCCACCAGCAGCAGGCCTTTTTCCACTCATTTTGGTGGTTAACTAATTCACAACTCTGGAGTTGTTTGCACAAAAAAACAATGGATGGTAACTGAGCAGAGCTGAGTGGCCAAACTGTGGTATTAGGCCAAAACTATTGGCTGGGTTAGATGCAGAAAAAAATTATTTTTAATTTGCAACCTGATGGAGGTCAGTATAGATGGACTAATAGACCAAGTCCCACACACCGCTAGAAGCCCAAATATTTTTTCAGAGCTAGATGCAGAAATTTTTTTTATTCAATTTGCAACCTGATGGAGGTCAGTATAGATGGACTAATAGACCAAGTCCCACACACTGCTAGAAGCCCAAATATTTTTTCAGAGCTAGATGCAGAAAAAAATTATTTTTAATTTGCAACCTGATGGAGGTCAGTATAGATGGACTAATAGACCAAGTCCCACACACCGCTAGAAGCCCAAATATTTTTTCAGAGCTAGATGCAGAAAAAAATTATATTCAATTTGCAACCTGCTGGAGGTCAGTATAGAAGGACTAATAGAACAAGTCCCACACACTGCTAGAAGCCCAAATATTTTTTCAGAGCTAAATGAAGAAAAAAAATATTTTTAATTTGCAACCTGATGGAGGTCAGTATAGATGGACTAATAGACCAAGTCCCACACACTGCTAGAAGCCCAAATATTTTTTCAGAGCTAGATGCAGAAAAAAATTATTTTTAATTTGCAACCTGATGGAGGTCAGTATAGATGGACTAATAGAACAAGTCCCACACGCTGCTAGAAGCCCAAATATTTTTTCAGAGATAAATGAAGAAAAAAATTATTTTTAATTTGCAACCTGATGGAGGTCAGTATAGATGGACTAATAGACCAAGTCCCACACACTGCTAGAAGCCCAAATATTTTTTCAGAGCTAGATGCAGAAAAAAAATATTTTTAATTTGCAACCTGATGGAGGTCAGTATAGATGGACTAATAGAACAAGTCCCACACGCTGCTAGAAGCCCAAATATTTTTTCAGAGATAAATGAAGAAAAAAATTATTTTTAATTTGCAACCTGATGGAGGTCAGTATAGATGGACTAATAGACCAAGTCCCACACACTGCTAGAAGCCCAAATATTTTTTCAGAGCTAGATGCAGAAAAAAATTATTTTTAATTTGCAACCTGATGGAGGTCAGTATAGATGGACTAATAGACCAAGTCCCACACACCGCTAGAAGCCCAAATATTTTTTCAGAGCTAGATGCAGAAAAAAATTATATTCAATTTGCAACCTGCTGGAGGTCAGTATAGAAGGACTAATAGAACAAGTCCCACACACTGCTAGAAGCCCAAATATTTTTTCAGAGCTAAATGAAGAAAAAAATTATTTTTAATTTGCAACCTGATGGAGGTCAGTATAGATGGACTAATAGACCAAGTCCCACACACTGCTAGAAGCCCAAATATTTTTTCAGAGCTAGATGCAGAAAAAAATTATTTTTAATTTGCAACCTGATGGAGGTCAGTATAGATGGACTAATAGACCAAGTCCCACACACCGCTAGAAGCCCAAATATTTTTTCAGAGCTAGATGCAGAAATTTTTTTTATTCAATTTGCAACCTGATGGAGGTCAGTATAGATGGACTAATAGACCAAGTCCCACACACTGCTAGAAGCCCAAATATTTTTTCAGAGCTAGATGCAGAAAAAAATTATTTTTAATTTGCAACCTGATGGAGGTCAGTATAGATGGACTAATAGACCAAGTCCCACACACTGCTAGAAGCCCAAATATTTTTTCAGAGCTAGATGCAGAAAAAAATTATTTTTAATTTGCAACCTGATGGAGGTCAGTATAGATGGACTAATAGAATGATGCTATGCCCAAAAGATTTTACTTCACTAGGTGCAGTAAAAAAATTGGTATTCTATACACAGGTGGTATATCTTGCAACACAGATAGGCTACTCCACTGACTAACACACTCTGCAATAGGCCAAAAAGGATTAGCTTTGCTAGATTCAGCCAAATGCTGTGAAAAAAACTTGCACAGCACTGGCACAGACCTGCCTGGCAAAAACTGATATGAACTGATGTAACCTAGTCCTGAAAAGGACTCCAATTACAATTAGTCTTTACTCCCACAATCTATCTATTTAAGAGCACAGACCTGCTTGATAAAAGTCGTAGGAAATGCTGTAACCTAGTCCTTAAAAGGACTGCAATCACAACTATTCCCTACTCCCAAGCTATCTGTATATTTGTGCGAAAATTGGCTTGAAATTAACAAGGTATAGCGCACACAGCAACAGCGGTGCCGTCTAACACGCAGCTGCAGCAGTGAGAAAATGGTGGCGACGGGGAATATGGCTGGGTCTTATAGGGCAAGGACATGTGACATACACTGCCAATCACACATGCCCTTGCTTGTGTGAAAAAAAGCACTTCGCTCCGTATGTGCGCTGCTGATAGGCTGACAGATTGCACCTCCCCACTGCAAATGCGGGAAAGAGAAAAAAAAATGGAGATCTTCATTGTTCCTGCAGAGATCCATCCCCTGCCCCTCCCCCCGCCCCGCTGTACACTCAAACTGCGTATTAACATTAATTTTCATCATTACTGAGAAAAAATCCAGTTATGATTTTGGTGCACGAACAGTTATCGAACATAACCTCGAACAGCCGAATTTTTCTCAAATTGTTCGTGTTCGCCGACCGGCTCGAACACCGCCCAAAACAGCTCGAATTTGAGATTGGCGAACAGTTCGAGTAGAACAACGCTCATCTCTAGTTAGTACCCACAGTTATTTTAGGGTGACTTTCACGACGGTCAATGTCCACAATAATCAACCCCTGTGCCGGCAGTTCAACTTTACCAATTTTAATGGTCATCTCCTTGAACCCCATCTGCGGCACGGGTAAGCCATTACTGGCGATGATGCTCAAGTTATTGTCTGGATACCGTGTGATATCAGCATCAGTCCAATACTGCTTAAAAAGTACATAAGGGATAGTGGTTACTTGCGACCCAGTATCCAGCAAGGCGCTCATGGGGATACCGTCCAGCACCACGGGTAAAACCGGGCGCCCCCCAACGTACTTATTACGCCAATTGTAAGGGCCTGGTGATCTTATGCCTGGGGGTTGGCCCTCTGCCCCAGGTTGGACCCGTTTAAATTACAGTACCTGGAAATGTGTCCGGGCTGGTTGTATCGACGGCAAATGGGCTGTCCATCCTCTGCGTAGCGGTCTGTGGGCCTCCCTCGGAACGACGGGATCCTCCTCTGTCGACGCCACGGGACATCCTCCGGACTTGAAGCCAGCTCGATGGGTCTTGACGGGTCCACTTGCAACGCCTGGACGGTCCTGGTCAACGCCGCGACGCTCCTGGTCAGCTCATGGACTTGGTGGTGCAGGTCTTTCGACGGGGCTTGGTTCAGGGCCTGTGCATCAGCCCCCACGGGGTCCATAGAGGAGGGCGCTGCCTCCAGGTGGTAGGTGAGAGCAGGGCGCCGGGGGTTTATAGCGCCACTGGTTGCAAATTCACGGAGCACCCTTATGGCCCTGTCCTTAAATTGGGCAAAGGTCAGGTCGGGGTTCTGAAAGAACATGAGGCGCAGTTGGGCCCTGTGGGCGCTAGACAGCAGACCTTCTATGAATTGTTCTGTTAGCAGCTTATCCGTTTCCTGCACACTGCCAGGGTCAGTTTGTTGAATAGCCCTCAAGGCTTCCTGCAGATTTAGGGCATAGTCTCTGATGCTGTCCTGTGCCCGCTGCTTACATCCATAGAACCTCATTTTAATCTCAGCGGAGGTACGTGTGTCAAAGGTACCCCGCAGCCGGGCCAGAATAACCTTCACAGTCCTTTTCTCCTCAGTGGGCCATGATTTTACCTCCCTTTGGGCTGCGCCAGTTAACTGCCCTGTCAATATGCTGACCTTCTGTTCCTCTGTCAGGGGGTAAACGTGGAACAAACTGAAGTCAGTTAGGGCATGGGGCTCCCCTGAGTATTTGGGCAGCCAGGCCGCTCCAGGGATGTAGGGCAGGGAAAAGGGCATCACCGCTGCTGCAGCTGCGTTGGTGGTAGTGGGCGCCTCTGTGTCCGACATCTTCCTCCCCCCTAGTTAAGCGTGGCCTACCTTCCGACGATCCTCTTCTGTAGGCCGCGGCTCGGCTGCTGCTGCTATGGACGAGGACCTGGCGTCGCGTCCTGATGACGTCAGCGTCGCTGTCTCTCCCTTCCAGGACCTTGCGCAGCGTTGGTGCGTGGGGCGGAGCTTCGCATTTCGCGCGGTTTTGACGTCCACGCCCCTCTTCTTCCCGCGCGGCGTCCTGAAGATGGCGTCCGATGGCGGGAAGCAGCCGCGGATGGCGGGAAGATGGCAGAAGACGGCGGGAAACGGTCCAAGATGGCGTCCGATGGCGGGAAACGGCTCCGGACGGCGGGAAACTTCGCCACAGGTAAGTTACAAAAGTCTTTTTCAGGCACGCAGTACCCGGTGGTTGCGGGCACGAAATCCTGCCGACTACGCCAAAGCTGACTCGCCCCCTGGGCCGTGGGGCACTCCGATCCGGGCAATAGGGGGAACGATGGGAGTAGTAGTGGCAACCCGGTTCCATGGCTCAGAGTGGTCAGGCCAGTGGTAGTCCGTTACGTGTTGTTGATTATGTCCGACTACGCCACCCGTGGATTTGCGGTCATTAGGAACCGCCGCTGCAAGGCAGACCGCTGGGGCTGATGATATGTGCAGCTGGGATGGTGTGACTCCCCATGGGAAGAGTGCGGCCCCAGAGCAGTGTAGTGGATGGTGGGAGTGATGGTGGTGAGAGTCCCAGTACCGGTAGTGCTGGAGGCGCGAAGGAGCACACAGACAATAGGTTGCAGTCCAGGGTCTTTACTGAAACAGGTAAACTGACCCATAAACAGTCCCAGCTATGAGGGGACCTGGATGTCTGAGAGCAACGGGGAAATTGGCCCTGGTCAGGGTGAGGGTGTAGGCCTACCGTGCTTTCTGCGCTCCTTCTGGCTATCTCCTCGTTATAGGGTAACAGCCCACGTTTCCGAGCTTTCCATGTATTCTCGCCTGTATGGCCTGCGACGTGGGTTCCTTTCTGCTCCCAGCCTGGTACGGCTTTACTGGTCCCTTCGGTTGTGGCAGGGCCTCCAGGCTTCTTAGGCCAAGGAATATACAGTCCCTTGCGGACTGGTTATCTGCTGGAGGATGTAGAATCCTCTCAGCCTCAGACACCAAAGTCTGGTAAATTAAGTCCTCTTTCTGCCAAGACAGGCTCTCTTCGCCTCTTGTCTCTGGCTTGTGGCTCTCCTCCTGCCACACTTCCTCTTAGGTGCAGTGCAACTGTCTGTCCCTGTTCTGCTCTGGAACAAGTCTCAATGCTGAGACAGGCCATCCAGTTCTCTCTAACCCTGCCCCCAGTACCAGCTTTTATAGTGTCAGCCAGCTCCCCCTACTGGCCTGAGACAGGAGGCATTGCATGCTAATGTTCCCCTGACTAGAGAACCTCCCCCTTGCTCTCAGACACAGCTTTAATTACACTTGTGGCATCCAGGCCAGGGTGACACACTTGCATAGCCTGGGCATTTTTTCAGATCGATAAAGATGACCCAACTAGTGTTATCTGTAACATTTGTCAGCAAATGCTAAGTAGAGGCCAAAAAATACATAGTTTGAGTACTTCATGCATGAACCGGCACATGGACATGAAGCATAAGTTGCAGTGGGAAGCTCACTGTGCTACAATGCGGCCTAGCCGGCCGAGCCAACCACTGTCTGCCACATCTTGTGCATCCGCGGCCTCTTCATCCTCTGTGACTGGGGGGACAGCAGTCACACCTGTTTTGGGACGCAGACCTGCCACCTCTTTACTCGCAACAGCCAGCGTGATTGGCAGGTCATCATTTTCTTTGGAGGTGGTAACACAAGCTGGTGTTGAGCGCTGTCCGACATCGATAGCACAACCTTTGGATCAAGGCAACCTAACAGGTCCGCCTGCATCTTCCTCACAGACCGGCAGTTTGCCGGGGACACCCTTATCAACCCCGTCTAAGCACAATAGCCAGCCCTCAGTCCCTCAGATGAGGACAAGTAAAAGACCATTTCCTCCTAGCCATGAGAAAGCTAAGAGGTTGAATTTCACCATCTGCAAGCTCTTGGCTACAGAAATGCTGCCTTTCCGCCTGGTGGACACAGAGGATTTTCGAGACCTTATGTCTGTCGCAGTGCCCCAGTACCAGATGCCCAGTCGGCACTACTTCTCAAAGAAAGGTGTGCCTGCGCTCCACCAGCATGTCGCACACAACATCACCGCTTCTTTGAGAAACTCTGTGTGTGACAGGGTGCATTTCACCACAGACACTTGGACGAGAAGGCATGGACAGGGGCATTACATGTCGCTGACTGGACACTAGGTAACTATGGTGACAGCAGGACAAGGGGCTGCTGTCCAAGTCTTGCCGTCCCCACGAGTTGTGCGTCAATCCTCTTTATCTCAAAGTTCCTCCACTGCTTCTGCCTCCTCAACCTCCTCTCGGTCCTCCACCTGCACCCAAAGCCTGTCTGGTCATGCCACAAGCTTTCTAACTGCGCAGAAGGGATCCTGCACACCTCCTTACTATGCTGGCAGTAGGGCTCAACGTCATCAGGCTGCTTTTACTTTGAAATGTCTGGGAAATGTGAGTCACACAGCTGAGGAGTTGTGGTCAGCTCTGGAGAACCAATTTCATGAATGGTTGTCTCCACTGGACCTGAAACCAGGGAAGGCCGTGTGCGACAATGCTGCAAACCTGGGTGCGGCCCTTCGCCGGGGCAATGTCACACACGTGCCTTGTATGGCTCACGTGTTGAACCTGGTTGTCCCGCAATTTTTAGCCCACTATCTCGGACTAATTGGCCTTTTTCAGAGGGCACGGTCGCTGTGTGCTCACTTCCGCCGTTCGCATCCCGCAACTCAGCGACTTACATCTCTACAGAAGTCGTTGGGCCTGCCACTTCACCGGCTAAAATGCGATGTGCCTACCCGGTGGAATTCAACTCTGCACATGTTGCAGCGACTGTGGCAGCACCGACAAACCCTGGTGCAATATGTTCTGACATATAGCCTGGGCCAACGAGATCCAGAGGTGGGGAAAATTACGGTGGAGGAGTGGTCTCAGATCAGGGACCTATGCACCCTTCTGCACAGTTTTGAAATGGCGACGAAGATGTTTAGTGCTGACGATGCCATTATCAGCATGACTATTCCGGTGATTTACATGCTGGAGCACATGTTAAACAGAATTCGGAGTCAGGTGGTGGCACAAGAGGAGGTGGAGGAAGTAGAGGAGGAGGAGTTGTATGCGGAAGGGCTAACATCTGCAAGGTCCAGACGGTCGGCAGCACCAAGGCGGCAGGCATGTGAGGGTGGAGGAAATGGTTTTACCAGGGCGCATGGTAGCAGCCAAACTAGTGAGGAAGGTGCAGGAGCCCAGGAAGAAGTGGAGGACGAACTGATGGAAGACTCATCAGATGAGGGAGACCTTGATCACATTTCTGTTGTGCGAGGTTGGGGGGAGAGGGCAGAGGAAGGAAGCATGATTGTTACCTCGCCACCAACACAACAGGGACTTGGTGCTCCTGGATGCGCAAGACACATGAGTGCCTTCTTGCTGCACTACCTGCAACATGACCCTCGAATTGTGAGAATTAGAAATAATCCTGACTACTGGGTTGCCACACTGTTAGATCCCCGGTACAAAAGTAAATTTGCAGGAATTATTCCTGCCATAGAAAGGGATGCACGCATGCAGGAGTTTCAGCAGAGACTGTTGCAGAATCTTACATGTGCTTTTCCACAAAACACCAGTGGTGCACGTAGTGAATCTCACAGTTCCAACTTGCCAACCGTGGGATCGTCGAGTGTTCAGCACTCAAACCGTAACAGAAACACAGTATCTGCTGGTAACATCAATTTTGCAGAATCATTTCACCACTTTTTTAGCCCATCCTTTGCAAGGCCACAGGAGACAAGAAGTCTGACACATAGTCAACGCCTAGAGACGATGGTACAGGAGTATCTCCAAGTAAACATTGAAGCCATGACTGTGTCACTGGACCCTTGCTCTTTTTGGGCTTCCAATCGGGATAAATGGCCAGAGCTCGCCACTTACGCCTTGGAGATCTTGTCATGCCCCGCAGCCAGCGTTCTGTCTGAACGTGTGTTCAGCGCTGCTGGTGGTTTGCTGACAGATAAGCGCACGCGGTTCTCCACTGATAATGTAGACAGACTCACGTTCATAAAGATGAACAAATCATGGATCCGAAATGACTTTTCTACCCCTGTGTCATCCTGGGGAGAGTAAAAGCTTGATGATTGGTTAAAATCACCTCACCAACCGTTTTAAGCTTTCAAATTACTAATCATGTTTATCTGTATCTTGGCTGGAAAATTATTTGGGCTTTGTAGCAGTGTGCAGTACTGATTCTATTAGGCCATCAATACTAAGCTCCACTAGATTTAAAATTACTAATCATGTTTATCTGTATCTTGGCTGGAAAATAATTTGGGCTTTGTAGCAGTGTGCAGTAATGATTCTATTAGGCCATCTATACTAAGCTCCACCAGATTTAAAATTACTAATCATGTTTATCTGTATCTTGGCTGGAAAATAATTTGGGCTTTGTAGCAGTGTGCAGTAATGATTCTATTAGGCCATCTATACTAAGCTCCACCAGATTTAAAATTAATAATAATTTTTAGCTGCATCTAGCCCGGAAAATAATTTTGGGGCTCCTAGATGCGCAAGACACATGAGTGCCTTCTTGCTGCACTACCTGCAACATGACCCTCAGATTGTCAGAATTCGAAGTAATCCTGACTACTGGGTTGCCACACTCTTTGATCCCCCACACTCTTCGATCAACCTTTTCATTTTAATAAAGAACAAAAAATGGTCATTTTTGAAATTATAAGCATTAGCAGGTTATTAGAAACTGAAATCAAACAGTTTTCAACTCAAAACTTTAATCTAGGTGATGTTACATTTGCACATAGGACCCCTTGTTCGAAAGGAGCTTCTGAACTCTGTCGTCCATTGAATTTGTCAGGTTTTGGATGGTTTCTGCTTCAATTGTTATGCATGAGGACAGAATACCCTCCCAGAGCTGTTGCTTAGATGTGAACTGCCTCCCGCCATCATAGACACTCCTTTTGATGATGCTCCAGAGGTTCTGAATGGGGTTGAGGTCAGGGGAGCATGGGGGTGACACCATAAGTTTGTCCCCTTTTATGCCCATATCAGCCAGAGATGCAGATGTGTTATGTGCAGCATGAGACGGTGCATTATCATGCATGAAAATGATCTTGCTGTGGAATACACGGTTCTTCTTCTTGAACCATGGCAGGAAGTGCTGTTTGAGAAACTCCACATACATTATGGAGTTCATCTTTACCCCTTCAGGGATCCTAAAGGGGCCGACAATCTCTCTCCCCATGATTCCAGCCCAAAACATTACTCCACCTCCTCCTTGTTGGCGCTGTAGCCGTGTTTGCGTGGGGTGTCCATCAACCAGCCATCCTCCACTCCATCCATCTGGACCATCGAGTGTTGCACGGCACTCATCCGTGAACAAAACAGTTTTGAAGTCAGTCTTCATGTATTGTTTGGCCCACTGGAGCCGTTTCTGCTTGTGTGCAGTGGATAGAGGAGGTCGACAGGATGGCTTACGCACAGCTGCAAACCTCTGAAGGACCCTGCATCTTTTTGTTCGGGGGACGTTGGAGGCACCAGCAGCTTCAAAAGCTTGTCTGCTGCTATGACAAGGCTTTTTTGCCGCTGCTCTTTTAACCTGACGTAATTACCTGTAGGAAAGAGTCCTCAATTTCCCTTATCAGCACGCACACGTGTGTACTGTGAATCAGCTACATACTTTTTGATTGCCAAGACACTTCATCCTGATCATCGCACAATGTTGATTGTAGTCATGCCTTGACCTAAACACTCCACAATTTGTTGCTTCTCAGCAGCCGACACATCCTTTTTCTTTCCCATTTTGGCAGAAAATCTAGGCTGCTTAATAATGAGGGACAGCCTTCTTAAGTAGTCTTGTCTTTCATTGGACACACCTGCCAAACTAATTAGCACAGGTGTCTGCAATTGCTTACAGTGATATAAAGAGCCCTGACACACATCACCATCAATGAGTTTAACTGACAAACAAACAAATTCTCCCCTTATCACTCCGAAACACTTTTTGCATAATAATTTGGAACACAGTGTACATGTGCTTTTCCACAAAACACCAGTGGTTCACGTAGTGAATCTTACAGTTCTCACTTGCCAACCGTGGTCTGTATGGAGTTGTTTAATAAAGGGCCCAAAATTAAGAAAACATAGACGGGAGAGGTCTCTATGAATAGGAATTTCTAAGTATTTGATACCCTGTGAGGGCCAGGCAAAGGGAAAGTTGGACTGGATGGAATCCTGTATGGATTTGGGGAGGGAGACATCGAGGGCCTCAGACTTCGCTGCATTGATTTTAAAATTTGACCATGTAACAAAGCGATCTATTTCAGCCATAACAGCAGGGATGGATATATGTGATTGAGTGATATATACTAGGACATCACCAGCAAATGCAGAGCACTTGTACTCGGTGCCTCCCACCTCAATCCGCCTAATATTGGGGTGATGGCGAATTGATGAGAGCAGGTGCTCCGTCACTAGGATGTATAAGAGAGGGGACAGAGGACATCCCTGCCTTGTCCCATTGGTGATTATTAAAGGTGATGAAAATGTTCTGACGTGCCCCCTGGGCCTTGGGACACCCGGAGCCGGACCCTTTTTGGTGGATGCTGGTGGTTGTAGTCTCCGTGGCGGCGACCCGGTTCCGTGGCTCAGGGTGGTCAAACCAGTGGCGGAACTATTTATGTGGTTTTGATGTTTAAATGTCCGACTACGCCACCCGTAGATTGCGGTCAGAGTGAACCGCCGCTGCAGGGCAGACCGCTGAGGCTGGTGTTATGGGTGCAGCAGAGCGTAGTATAACTCCCCACGGGAGGAGTATAGTCTCAGGGCAGTGTATGTGGAGGATGGGGGTGATGGTGCA
This sequence comes from Phyllobates terribilis, assembly GCF_046119375.1. Classification (NCBI taxonomy): domain Eukaryota; kingdom Metazoa; phylum Chordata; class Amphibia; order Anura; family Dendrobatidae; genus Phyllobates; species Phyllobates terribilis. Next base: position 619,222,814 of record NW_027362765.1, read on the forward strand.
GGGCAACAGCAGTAACGACACGGAGTCAGTTATGCAGTCCAGGGCCTTTACTCACAGTTCTTATTATCCAGACCACTTCTGCAGGTAACGGCTGTCCACGTCGTACTGTGCTCACCAGGTGAGGGGCTCAGACAACTCCCAGATAACTTTGGAGCGCTTCACATGACCCCCTTTGTGTGTCCTTTTTCTGGCCTTTCTTACCAACCCTTCTGTCCGGCTGCCTCGGGCCTCCTCTTGGTAAACTTGGCGCCAGTTTCCCTCACCCTATGTGGTGCCTTCCTAGCGGGTGTAGCGAGGGGCTGCGCCACATAAAATGTCACAGCCTCCGGTTTCTAGCTGAGGGTCATTTCCCGCCTCCACTAGTTTCGGGGACCGGTCTCCCCCTTTGGCCTGACCCCTCCACGCAGGTGGATTCGGGCGTGCGGTGGTGACTCGCCCGTCTGCACCCCTGGGATCCCTTCGTTCCTCATTCCTGGAGCCTTCTCCGCTCCTCTTCCTTCCTTCTCCCTCTTCCAGGCCTGGGCCTCTGTTACTAAGCCCGCCTCCGGAGCAGAGCTCATGCAGAGCCCCTGCTCCCTGTCACTTCTGCTCAGACTTCTCTGCACTGAACTAAAATGGTGCCCACCTTTTATACTCCCGTCTCAATGCACCCAGGAACTGCTTCCTCCCTGCTCCTGCACTACAGGGTTCCCCTTCCTCGGTGTTCCCTCCCCCCACTCCAGCCAGGGACAGGGACTGTCGTGCCCATCTCAGGGGCATATTGGTCACCTTGCCCCACGGCAATGTGGTGTAATGCATGCAGGTGTCGGGGTCCTGATCCACACTCCATCCTTACCTGAGAGTGAGATATCACACCTCTGGGTGAGGTGCAATACCTCTGTAGCAACCGAGCCCTCGGGGTGCTACAGTTCCATTTATCTTCAGCCTAGGTGACGTATTGCGATACAGGGCCGTGATTTTGGCTATAAAAGGGTCCCCTAGACCCCTACCCCAAGCTTTTAAAGAGAATAATATATGGCGTGCCAGGAGACTCTATGGAATGCTTTCTCAGCATCCAACGAGAGTACCTAATTACAAATTTTTAATTGCATCTAGCCCAGGAAATACTTTGTGCCTAGTAGCAGTGTCTGCTTGTCAGCGGATTATCCCAGCTCGATCCTTATAAAAGCTTTTTAACTGCAGCAGCTTTAGTGGACGCTACTGGAGCTGGAATTACGCAGCTGCTGGCATGAGACTTGCCCTCCAATAGATCCTTGTGAAAGGATTTAAAGTGTATTCATTCAAATTAGAGAGACAATTTAAATTAAAAAGCTTAGAGCTGCCTCCAGCACAGGGGGGCTCGCTCGACCCACCAGCGGACAGGCACCAGTATTGGGAGAGGGGGGCTGGCCGTCAGGGTCCACCGCGGCTCTGGCACAAACCCGGCGACACGGAGGTGGCACGGGCAGGAGCGGACTGGCCGTGTCGGCTTCTCACTTTTTGGATTTTAGAAGGGCATGACATGCCTATATCTGTGTCTCCCCCTCCTTTTACTCCTCCACCTCTTTTCTTTTCGCATGACTATATGTACTTGTCACTTTTCCATGTGTTAGTTATGTCTTCTGAGCAGTTTGTCAGCTTTTGGACACCTTTGAAGGTGTTTTCTATGTGTTTCTATGTGTTTTTGTTTGCCTGCCATTGGTTTTAACGGTGTTCGAAGGTGTTCGACGAACAGTTCGGCGAACACAAGGGTGTTCGACGAACCGAACCGAACTCGAACACTACGGGGGTGGCTCAACACTAGTCCCAACCCCATTAATAAGGCAAGAAATCCCACTTATTAAACCTGACAGGGCACACCTGTGAAGTGAAAACCATTTCCGGTGACTACCTCTTGAAGCTCATCAAGAGAATGCCAAGAGTGTGCAAAGCAGTCATCAAAGCAAAAGGTGGCTACTTTGAAGAACCTAGAATATAACACATATTTTCAGTTGTTTCACACTTTTTTGTTAAGTATATAATTCCACATGTGTTAATTCATAGTTTTGATGCCTTCAGTGTGAATGTACAATTTTCAAAGTCGTGAAAATACAGAAAAATCTTTAAATGAGAAGGTGTGTCCAAACTTTTGCCCTGTACTGTATATATTTCTCTGCAGTATCTGTGCATCATGAATCGTGGTATGTGTTAAATGGGCCCACTGAGACTCTTTCGCCCAGGGCCCACAAAAACCTGGAGCCGGGCCTGATTAAGATCCTAAAGAAAATTATTCCTGGCCCCTGAGACCTGGGACTATTTCTAGAAATATCTAACAGCAGTAGCAGCAGACAAAACTAGAATGGATCCTCTTGTGCTATATGCACTGCAGTCTGCTATATACACTGCCTGCCTGCCTATATACACTGCCTGCCTGATATCTCTGCAGATGGATTAGTCCTGAGAAGGACTGTTTGTTGAGATGGATATGTGTCTCTAATATAGTTTGGTATACCTACACTAACTAGAAACAAGCAAATCTCTCCCTAGCTCAGCAGCACCTCTCCTTACACTGTCTGATTCCGGAGTGACTGTGACGAGCATGGCGGCGCCAGGTCTGATGTAGACCTGATGACGCTGTGCGGCCATCCAATCAATGTAATGCCACAACCAACATGGCTGCGGCATTACAGTGAGTGGCAGACAATCCCTGCATGTTCATTGGCTCTGTAAAGAGCGCCAAACATGCAGGGAGGGGACACGAGCTCTCGTCGAGCAACCCCGGAAATACTTGGCGAGCGCCGAGCATCTTGAGCAGTGAGATACTCGGGCGAGCACCTAGAGGTAGCGAACATGCTCGATCATCACTACTAGACATCAGAAATACAAATAGCAGCAAATCAAAGCCAGCAAAAATCATTCTATGAAACAGTAGCTTACCACTAATGGTGGCAATCCACAAGGCCACTATGGGCCCTTGCATTTAGCCTGTGTTATTAAGACGCTTCAATAGGGGCAAAATTACTTTGTAAGTGCCACAAGACATGGGAGGTATGCCCTTCTACGTTGAAGCTTATGCACTGTGTCCAAACCTGCTTCAACAAATATTTTTTTTCTGGTGGGGGGCCTCATTAGGAATTTTGCTATGGGGCCCCATAATTTCTATGTATGCCCATGGCTGTGGGGGACATAATATCATCAATAGAGAGCTGTCGGGACCATCATAGTATATAAAGGGGATTGTTGAGATGACATACTATTTGTGCGGAGCTGTGGGCACCATCAGAGTATAAATAGGAACATGTAGAGCCTCATACTATATATAAGGGGCAGTGGGGACATCATATTGTATATAGGGGGCTATGTAGCCATTTTACTATAAATAGGGAGCTCTGGGGTCCTCAATGTATAATAAAGGGCTATGGGAACTTTCACATTGTGTATTAGGGGCTGTAGTACGACCATACTGTATATACAGAGCTGTGTGGGCACTCAGAGGACATTATTTGTTATAAATGGGACATTATTAGTTTTGATAGGGGCACTCAGGTTCCATTTCTATTTTTTTGGGGGGGAGAATTGTTAACTTTAAGTGGACACTCAAGGTTATTTGTTGTTCGAAGGGCCACTTGGGATAATATACTCTTCAAAGGAGCATACAGGACCTTTCTATGTAGCACAGTGTAATGCACACGCCCGGGCTGAGCGGCGTGTGCGTGTGATTGTAGTGATTCCACTGGACCGTGCCGGAGAGTGAATGCCTGGAGGGGCGTAACTAGGTATTCACCCGATCCGACCAGGGTCGCACGACGGCATACGACGCCAGTGCACCAAGGAGGAACCGAGCAGAGGGACCAGGTGCTACTCCAGGACAGACCCCGGACACGGCTGTTGACCCACACAGGGGAATACAGGAACAGACTGGTAGGCTGGCACACAGACTGGTGGGTATAGGCAGGCACAACTGGTATGCAGGCAGGCGGGTATGCAGGCAGGGGGGTACAGGCAAGCACAGCTAGAGTGCAGACAGGGAGGCACTAGCAGGTAGGAACACAGGCAGGATAGGACCCAGTACACACTGGGACTCAGGAACAATACAGGCAGAGGGGTACAGGCAAGCACAGCTAGAGTGCAGACAGGGAGGCACTAGCAGGTAGGGACACTGGCGGGATAGGACCCAGTACACACTGGGACCCAGGAACAGAACCACAGATGTGGCGGACAAACACAGCAGAGTGAGTCCGCCCAGAGAGGTGAGCGAGAACAGGGCAGGACAAGGCCGCCTGGAGCGGTGAGCAAGAGTAGAGCAGGACAAGGCCGCCAGGAGCGGTGAGCAAAGGGTCAGAGCTGAGCGAGACTGCCGGAGCAGTGAGCAAGAGTAAAGCAGGACGAGACCGCCTGGAGCGGTGAGCAAGAGTGGAGCAAGACTTCCGGAGCAGTGAGCAAAAGGATAAGAGCGGAGCGAGACTGCCGGAGCAGTGAGCAAAAGGGTCAGAGCGGAGCAAGGCTGCCGGAGCAGCAAGCAAAGGAGTCAGAGCAGGCTAGAACCGCCGGAGCGGTAAGCAAAGGAGTCAGAGCAGGCTAGAACCGCCGGAGCGGTGAGCAAAGGAGTCAGAGCAGGCTAGACTGAGCAGGGGGAACAGGGCTCTGTTCACACGGAACAGACAGGAAGGGAAAGGCAGAGCCAGATACCCACAGGGTACTTGCAGTGAAGTAGCGAGTGGACCAGAAACTCACAAACGGGAGTACAGAGACATCAAGCAGGAGTTAGGTACGAGTTCAGACTCTGCAGAAAAAGGAAGGGAACGGACATAGAGGCAAAACAGGTAAAGGATAGGAGAGAGTTCAGACTGGAACTGAGTGTACGGAGGAGACCGACACTGCAGCGGAATACAGGAGCGGGTCTGGGAATACGGCCCCCAGAGAGGCAGGATGAACAGGCAAGGAGCGTGTTCAGACAGGACAGACAAGATACAGGAGCGGGTCTAGGTAATCGGCCCCTAGAAGGCGGGAGGAACAGGCTAGGAGCGTGTTCAGACAGGACAGACAAGATACCGGAGCGGGTCTAGATAATCAGCCCCTAGAAGGCGGGAGGAACAGGCTAGGAGCGTGTTCAGACAGGACAGACAAGATACAGGAACGGATCTAGGTAATCGGCCCCTAGAAGGCGGAAGGAACAGGCTAGGAGCGTGTTCAGACAGGCCTGGAAATACAGCCTCCAGGATAGGCAGACAAGAGAACACAGACAGGACTCAGTTCAGATACGGGAACTGATACCGCAAGGCAGGAGACATAGACAGGACTCAGTTCAGACACGGGAACTGATACCGCAAGGCAGGAGACATAGACAGGACTCAGTTCAGACACGGGAACTGATACCGCAAAGCAGGAGACAAAGAACGGGACCTGGCACCTTCAGAGTGCAAGCACACACTGAATGAAACACTATGCTCAGGCAGGGATAGATGGGAGCAGCTGAGCTATATACCAGGTGACAGACAGCAATAGGCTGAGGACGCACAAGGGGTGTGACCCACAGCAGGTACAAAAAGCAGGAAGTGATCGGGCGCCTCCCTTAAGCAGCAGAAACAGACACAAACAGACAGCATGGAGGGAAGCCAGAGAGACATTCTGGACTGGAGATCAAGTGCGCGCTCTTGCACAGTGGGAGATGGACCACCATGCAAGGACGCCGCCAGGTATGTTACACACAGTAGGGGCATTAATACTTTCTATGGGACACTATTTAATTTTTTGGGGGTGTAATCATAGTTTAACACAATTTTTTAAATTTTGGGGTCACGATTCCATGCCACAGGTGCACACAGATTGAGATGTTTGTGCAGGTTGGGAATAGATGAGGATGGGGCTGGAAATGTGAGATGTCAGATGTGTTTTCGTTGTAATATCTGCAGACGAGTCGTGGCTGGCAGAAGTTGTCATGGAGGTCTGAACCAGTTAGAAAAGACGGGAAAAGTGAACGACTCCAATGAGAGACAACGTCAGCAGTGATTCACTATCCGTAACTATACTGTAATCTCTTACATGTTCTGAAGGACTGGTATCTACCACTATATGGTTACTGTAAGGTGGTGATATTGCTCATTTTAGTAATTTTTTTTTTTTTTTTTAATCTAGTAACAACTTAATGTATTTCAGTCATTATGTAGTAGAAGGTGTATGATGGTATCATTGGTGTTTGTATAGATTGTTTTGTTATGTAGTGGTTATGGTGATATTATAATATTATGTATTCGCTGTGTAGTGTTAGTGGGCATTGTGTAGCCATATTGTTTTGGCCTTTTAAATGTATATATCCTCTTTTAAATGGCTGTAGGAGGGTTATATGAGGAGACATGCACTTTGGGGTTAGGACCCCTGATCTTTTAGGACCCTAGCAAAGCTCCTGATGAAGATAAATAGCTAGCTAGATAGATAGATAGATATGTAGCTAGTAGTGATGAGCGAGTATGTTCTGTTAACCCTTTCGGCGAGTATGCTCAGGCCGAGCACCGAGTAGTTAGAGCTGCTCGGTGTTATGTTTGAATCACTCCCATGTGCATGATTTGCGACTGTTTGACAGCTTTAGTACATGTAAGGAATGTCTATTTCTTACACATTCCTCACATGTATTAAAGTTGTAGCCCTTACACAGCCTGGAGGTGTGTTTGCGGTCATTGTCCTGTTGAAAAATAAATGATGGTCCAACTAAACGCAAACCGGATGGAATAGCATGCCGCTGCAAGATGCTGTGGTAGCCATGCTGGTTCAGTATACCTTCAATTTTGAATAAATCCCCAACAGTGTCACCAGCAAAGCACCCCCACACGATCACACCTCCTCCTCCATGCTTCACAGTGGGAACCAGGCATGTAAAGTCCATCTGTTCACCTTTTCTGCGTCGCACAAAGACACGGTGGTTTGAACCAAAGATGTCAAATTTGGACTCATCAGACCAAAACACAGATTTTAACTGGTCTAATGTCCATTCATTGTGTTCTTTAGCCCAAACAAGTCTCTTCTGCTTGTTGCCTGTCCTTAGCAGTGGTTTCCTAGCAGCTATTTTACCATGAAGGCCTGCTGCACAAAGTCTCCTCTTAACAGTTGTTGAAGAGATGTATCTGCTGCTAGAACTCTGTGTGGCATTGACCTGGTCTCTAATCTGAGCTGCTGTTAACCTGTGATTTCTGAGGCTGGTGACTCGGATAAACTTATCCTCAGAAGCACAGGTGACTCTTGGTCTTCCTTTCCTGGGACGGTCCTCATGTGAGCCAGTTTGTTTGTAGCGCTTGATGGTTTTTGCAACTGCACTTGGGGACACTTTCAAAGTTTTCCCAATTTTTCGCACTGACTGACCTTCATTTCTTAAAGTAATGATGGCCACTCATTTTTCTTTACTTAGCTGCTTTTTTCTTGCCATAATACAAATTCTAACAGTCTATTCAGTAGGACTATCAGCTGTGTATCTACCAGACTTCTGCACAGAACAACTGATGGTCCTATCCCCATTTATAAGGCAAGAAATCCCACTTATTAAACCTGACAGGGCACACCTGTGAAGTGAAAACCCTTTCCGGTGACTACCTCTTGAAACTCGCCAAGAGTGTGCAAAGCAGTCATCAAAGCAAAAGGTGGCTACTTTGAAGAACCTAGAATATAAGACATATTTTCAGTTGTTTCATACTTTTTTTGTTAAGTATATAATTCCACATGTGTTAATTCATAGTTTTGATGCCTTCAGTGTGAATGTACAATTTTCATAGTCATGAAAATACAGAAAAATCTTTAAATGAGAAGGTGTGTCCAAACTTTTAGTCTGTACTGTATATAACACACAACAGATCAGGTTTTCAGGATCTCTTTAGTATTGCACAGGTGAAGGAATTATTATCAAGGCATCAAAAATGCCACAGCTTCTCTCACCTGTTCAATACTAAGGAGATCTTGAAAACATGATCTGTTGGGGGTTCCTGAGGACTGGAGTTGAGAAACACTGGTTTAAGAAGACAGCAGAAAGCTCTCCACTCAACATGGCTTACGGTGAAAACTGGCCACTCAACATGTAGTTGGTTAATTTTTTTTGGGCAACAAACTTTAAGTGTCGGGGCAGGTGTGATCTCCTGCCCAATTTGACAGCAGGCACAACCACGTGCTTTATGTTGGTGTTATGCTCAGTGAGTATCATGCACTTGTCCTATATTGTACTCGCTGAGCACTTTGAGCTGTTCTAAGTCTAGCATTAAGTCTTGTGTTGTTGAGTATAACATAAACTATTCCAAGCAGACATACTATAGATATAATTATAGTTACCTGTTCGTTATAAATTTCCAGCGTACTGAATGTTACCTGCAAAGAGTCAATGATTATATTAATATATCTATATTGCATCATTCCACTATTAAATTTAGAAAATAGTAGCTTTGTCCAGAACACTAAGGCCCCCATTCATCAAAGCTTTAATGCCAGAACACTGGGGTAAAAAGGCTTGAAAAATCTTTTGCTGTTTTCACGCCAGTTTCTCTCTGCCCTTCTGGTGAGGGAAGGGAAAGGGGACACGATAGGGTTTACTTTACACCAGAAATCTTTCTCCAGTGATTGGAGTAAAATTTATGGCAAGCCGCCAGGAGGCGCATGCTATTTGTCAGATGTGCCTGATTGACAAGCGCATGAATAACGCCAGTCTTGAGGAATCGTGGCCATAATTATTTAGTGACAGTGTTACATTGTAACCTGTATAAGCTTGAGAAACAATTGCATACACTTTGCATTACAAACCTAACAAAGCAAAAATATGATGCTGTCCACACAATGTATACAAAAGACATTTGCCTCTCTATAATGATGAACCCAAAGAAAACATAGAAAAATATGTCAGATAGAGAGGTTCCTAGTTGTAGCCAATCAAACATCTTAGGTGTTGTCCAAGAGTATTACAAAATAAAGTAACTGCTTGTAACGGGCTGGGTGGTGGAACCACTATGCTGTGATCCGAGGAGAGCCTGGAGGGGCGTGACAAGGGACCTCGGATGTACAGCAGCTTGAAGATACCATGATCCTAGGAGAGACTAGGGAGGCGGGACCAGGTGCTACTGGAATGACCTCAGCAGATGACAGCTGACCCCCAGGGGACAGGAGGCAGGTACGGCCAGGGATGGTAGATAGTCCGACACCACTGGTATGATGACTGGCATGCCTGACAAATGGCCAGGCAGGTACATACGGTACATACGGTCAAAATTGGAGTATAAGTCGGCTGCTTCAGGTGGAAACGGCTGATAGACAGACAGGCAGGCGGGCACATTTGGTATACAATCAGGCAGGTGCGGCTGATAGACAGGCAGGCAGGGGTATACCGTCCATAGTGGCAGCCCACGCAGCTGCTATAGGGCCCGTGAGACAGAGTGGCCCAGTGTGTAACGGCACCGGACCTCTCTATCCCCTCATCAGAATTTCAACAGTATCTGCATCATTAGGATGAAGATACAGTTTAAAACACTCAGGCTTGGTCAGAATCAGCAGAGGATTCGATGGGCCCAGAGTTGGGAGAAAGAGGCTCCCAGAGGACGCCTCACTGCTCTGTTAGAGCAGGAGAGGAGGCTCAGCCCGCCAGCTCTGGCTCCAGCAGAACAGAGAGAGGCTGCTTACAGTATGACCACTGCTCTCCCTGCCCCTCCCAGCTCTGTATAATAATACTCCGCTCTCCCCCTCCTGCCTTCTGCCCCGCAATTACAGCAGGAGAGCTCTGCGGTCGGGACCCAGAAGGAGAGGAAGCTGCACCACAGAGAAGACAGAAGTACAGGATACAGGAAGTCAGGAAGAAGAAGCTGGCAAGTGAGTGTCCCATTGCTTTCCAGGGCAGCATGCATCATCTGCAGAGAGGGTAAGTGCATGTGTAATTTGTGTTCATATATGTGTGTGTCTTTCTAATATGTTTCTATGTGTGTCATTGTAGTAGTGGGGAAGGACGTAGCCTTCCTTTGGCACTAAAGAGTTAAAAGAGAATGTTTCCATAGTTAGATCTCTCTGAGCTGCTGTTAGGTCCAGTTAAGGAGTTAGCTGTGATGATCCAGCCAGTAGAGTAGAGGGGGAACTTAGTGCCATGATCAAGCATAAATTGTGTATAAAGCTTGTTCCTGATATAATTCCTTGTGGGCTGTAGTATTGGTAACCAGCCAAAAGATGCCACTGTCCCAGGCACAGTTGATAGTGCAAGTCTGCTAGCAGGATTACAGACATGTATGACAGTGAAGAGTTAAATGTGTGTGAGGACAGGCCATAGAGGGTGTGCACTTTAGGAAACCTATGGTGAGTTTCCAGAAAGAACTCAGAGAGAGTTTGGACAGAGAACTGTACGGGCGGCATGAGTATAGTGGCTGCTAGGGCAGTGGGATCCCCATACTCCAGACAGTAGAATCACCAGAGCGAAGACTCCCTATGCAAGAGTCCCCTTAGTCAGCTGGAGAAACTCAACAGGTATTGAGGACCTGAGGGCACATTCTGTCTACAGGCTGCAGAAGAAGCTAGGACTCAAGGCTAGGACGTGGGGAGCAATAGGATCCGGATATACTGCCAATGGTGAGAAAGATTATCTAGGGTTAGAGAATAGAGCCAACGAGATGCTTCACTTAAAGAGGGAACCAAGGCTGAAGTTATTTCCAGTACCTGCCAGAGAGATGACAACCCGTTGGGCCTTATCCATTATATCTGCCTGTAAATATTGTACATATTCCTCTTCCCCAAGTAAAGTCCCAGTTATGGTTAACAACCTTGTGTCCTCTAAATTTATTGCTGCCCTGGTTCCAGAAGAGAAATGCCTGGAGACAGCCGCGACCCGATGGTCCGACGTAAGTGGAGAGCACCACATACACTGCAGCAAATCAGAGGGAGGACACGCATTGTCTGTAGGGTGCTAGAGTGAGCGGGGGCCACAGCTTGCCCATGACTACCTCGCTGGGGCACCTTACATCATGTCTCTGTATCTGTGTACATATGTGTATGTAATGCACATGTACTTAGTACATCCATGTATTCACATATGGTCATATGCGGCATTTCAGCTCCATTACAAGTTTTAAGAAAGGCCCTTGTGGTGGGGCTGAAGTGCCACATGTGTACATACAGGTGAATAAATATATTTAAGGCTCGTTTCACACATCCTGATTTTTCCAGTACCGCAAAAGCCAGTACCAGAGATATCCGTTTCCGACTCCACCTGTGTGGCAACCGTGTGCCGCCCATCTGCCACATCAGGAGCACATGTACCGGTGCCGGGAATCAGTTAGCGATGTTCCCAAGTGTTGGGTGCTGAGCGCTGCCTTCATCTTTGTCCAGTGTCGGCGCAGTGATCAGCGCGGCAAGAGACAATGATGAGAGTAGTATTCTGCACCCACTGTGTCCTGGGGTAAAAATAAGAATAAGAATAAAATAAAAAAAATCTTTATACTCACCTGTCCGAAGGTGTCCCCTACTGTAATCTGACCGCTCACGCCGGGGAGAATGAATCGCTCCAGTGCGCCGGCCCCTGACCTGCCCCTGAGGGCTGAGCTCAGTGAGTGTCAGGTCACCACTCAGTGAGCTCAGCGTAGCTCCGGGGCCCGTTTGCTGGAGCCAGTCATTCTCTCCAACTCTTCGGACAGGTGAGTATAAGTCACTGTGGGACGTTTTGTGGCCTGTGCAGCGTGAAAAAAAAATGAACATGTCAGCGTGTTTTGCCCACGGACACACTGTCCGTGCGCAGAACTATAGATTTGAATGGGTCTGCGTGTGTCAGTGTCTCCAGTACGTGTGGAAACTATCACCACACGTACTGGAAACACGGACATGTAAAAGAGGCCTAAAGTGAACCTGACACATGCTGCCCAAACTGTGGGCTCCATTTATCAAGCACCGGCTGTATGATCCCAGCCAGGAATTTCTGACTCCAAAACTGCGGCATTTCAGAGAAAAACATGCTTTATTAGCAGCCGGAGACCAAGCTGTGCTGTAGACTAGTCAGACAGGTGGGTCCCTGGCGGCTTCCCTCCCACCCGCTGTCATTGATTGACAGGTCTCTGCCTATGGCCATGTTCACATGTTCAATATTTGGTAATACAGCTGGTGCCTGATACATGCAGCCCGTGGATCGTAGGTATCAGTTGTTAACCCCTTTACAACCTTGGATGTATAAGTACACCCGCAGCTGTTAACATGTAAAATGCCGCTGTCAAACTCTGACAGCAGCATTTAACACGATTGCGCTCGGAGCACGTCAAAAGACCCGCCCGTGTCACATGACCGCTGGTTGCTGATGGGTTGGTGAGGGTCTACAGGAGATCCCTGCGGCTGTCATTGCCAGGAGGAAGCCCTGCTATGTGTAACACTGGCGATCAGATGATCGCAGCTTCTAGTCTCCAATATATATATAAAAAGTTTAAATCACCCCCTTTCAACCCATTCAAAATAAAGCCATTAAAAAATATATAGTGTGTATATATATATATATATATATATATATATACATATATATATATATATATATATATATATATATATATACAGTACAGACCAAAAGTTTGGACACACCTTCTCATTTAAAGATTTTTCTGTATTTTCATGACTATGAAAATTGTACATTCACACTGAAGGCATCAAAACTATGAATTAACACATCTGGAATTATATACTTAACAAAAAAGTGTGAAACAACTGAAAATATGTCTTATATTCTAGGTTCTTCATAGTAGCCACCTTTTGCTTTGATGACTGCTTTGCACACTCTTGGCATTCTCTTGATGATCTTCAAGAGGTAGTCACCGGAAATGGTTTTCACTTCACAGGTGTGCCCTGTCAGGTTTAATAAGTGGGATTTCTTGCCTTATAAATGGGGTTGGGACCATCAGTTGTGTTGTGCAGAAGTCTGGTGGATACACAGCTGATAGTCCTACTGAATAGACTGTTAGAATTTGTATTATGGCAAGAAAAAAGCAGCTAAGTAAAGAAAAATGAGTGGCCATCATTACTTTAAGAAATGAAAGTCAGTCAGTCCGAAAAATTGGGAAAACTTTGAAAGTGTCCCCAAGTGCAGTTGCAAAAACCATCAAGCGCTACAAAGAAACTGGCTCACATGAGGACCGCCCCAGGAAAGAAGACCAAGAGTCACCTCTGCTTCTGAGGATAAGTTTATCCAAGTCACCAGCCTCAGAAATCGCAGGTTAACAGCAGCTCAGATTAGAGACCAGGTCAATGCCACACAGAGTTCTAGCATCAGACACATCTCTTCAACAACTGTTAAGAGGAGACTTTGTGCAACAGGCCTTTATGCTAAAATAGCTGCTAGGAAACCACTGCTAAGGACAGGCAACAAGCAGAAGAGACTTGTTTGGGCTAAAGAACACAAGGAATGGACATTAGACCAGTGGAAATCTGTGCCTTGGTCTGATGAGTCCAAATTTGTGATCTTTGTTTCCAACCACCGTGTCTTTGTGCGACGCAGAAAAGGTGAACGGATGGACTCTACATGCCTGGTTCCCACCGTGAAGCATGGAGGAGGAGGTGTGATGGTGTGGGGGTGCTTTACTGGTGACACTGTTGGGGATTTATTCAAAATTGAAGGCATACTGAAACAGCATGGCTACCACAGCATCTTGCAGCGGCATGCTATTCTATCCGATTTGGGTTTAGTTGGACCATCATTTATTTTTCAACAGGACAATGACCCCAAACACACCTCCAGGCTGTGTAAGGGCTATTTGACCAAGTAGGAGAGTGATGGGGTGCAACGCCAGATGACCTGGCCTCCACAGTCACCAGACCTGCACCCAATCGAGATGGTTTGGAGTGAGCTGGACCGCAGAGTGAAGGCAAAAGGGCCAACAAATGCTAAGCATTTCTGGGAACGCCTTCAAGATTGTTGGAAGACCATTTCCGGTGACTACCTCTTGAAGCTCATCAAGAGAATGCCAAGAGTGTGCAAAGCAGTCATCAAAGCAAAAGGTGGCTACTTTGAAGAACCTAGAATATAAAACATACTTTCAGTTGTTTCACACTTTTTTGTTAAGCATATAATTTCACATGTGTTAAATCATAGTTTTGATGCCTTCAGTGTGAATGTACAATTTTCATAGTCATGAAAATACAGAAAAATCTTTAAATGAGAAGGTGTGTCCAAACTTTTGGTCTGTACTGTATATACGTTTGGTATCGCCGCTTTCAAAATCACCTGATCTATCAATATAAAAAAATAATTAATCCGATTGGTAAACTGCATAACGAGTAAAAGAAATCAAAATGCCAGAATTACAGTTTTTTGGTTGCCGCAACATTGCAATAATATGCAATAACGGGCTATCAAAACATGATATCCACCCCAAAATGGTACCAATAAAAACGTCCGCCCAGAATGCAAAAAATAAGCCCTCACAAGACCCCAGATCCCGAAAAATGGAGACGCTACGGATCTTGGAAAATGGCCCCCTTTTTTTTTTATTACAAACTTTGTTGTTTTTTTCACCACTTCAATAAAAAAGAACCTATATATGTTTAGTATCTATGAACTTGTAATGACCTGGGGAATCATAATGCCTGGTCAGTTTTAGCATTTAGTGAACATGGTAAAAGAAAACCCAAAAAAACAATTGTGGAAATTAACTTTTTTTGCAATTTCACCGCACTTGGAATTTTTTTCCTTTTTCCAGTACACGATATGGAAAAACCAATGGTGTCGTTCAGAAGTACAACTCTGGGAAGAATTGGAGCAAAGAACGAAAACTCAAAAACGGAAAAACCCAAGGTGGTAAAGGGGTTTCAAAATAATGAAAGCGCTGCACACCAGAAGTAATACATGTATGTTAGATTGTCTGAGCAAAAGGTTCTAATGCGTTTAGATTCTGTACAAATAACAAAATAAATCATACTCGCCTGCTGTCACTCTTCTGGATCCAGCGCAGATTGATCTGTGGTCTTCGCCAGCATCAATGATGCCACCATTCTACCAGACACAGGAGCACTGCATTGTGTGATAGGCGGCAGCGGTCAGGTGACTTGAACTGTATGCATCACAAGCTGCACCAGTCCTGTGTGTGGTAGAATGGTGGTGTGTCACCCTAGGCCTGGATGCCACAAATATTAAAGGCTGTGTCTGAGAGCAGGAGGGAGGTTCCCTGGTTACGGACAATTAGCATACAGCACCTCCTATCTCAGGCCAGTAGGGGGAGCTGACTGCCCCTATAAAAGCTGGAACTGGGGGCAGTGTTAGAGAGAACTGGACGACCTAGCTCAGGACTGAGACTAGTCCCAGAGAAGGAGGGACAGTTCAGCTGTAGCTGAGGAGTCCGTGAGGCAGAGGAGAAACTGCAAGCCAGGGACAGAGGCGACGAGAGCCGGTCCTGGCTGAGAGAATCACTCAACCGGACATTGGGGTCCGAGGCTGTCAGGGTTGTAAGCCCAGCAGCAGAGAACCAACCCGCAAGGGATTGCAGGTCCCTTGGCCTAAGAAGCCTGGAGGCTCCGCCACACAGAGGGACCAGTACAGCGAGGAGAAAGCAAAAGGTACCCAAGGCCCGAGTCGCAAGCCATACAGGCAAGAAGTACACGGCCAGCTCAGGGACGTGGGCTATTACACCACGAAGAGGGGGATAGTCAGAAAGAGCATAGAGAGAACGGTAGGCCTACACACTCACCCTGACCAGTGGGGCTTGCCCGAATGCTCTCAGACACCCAGGCCCATTCCTAACCAGTACTACTGTTGGGTCATTAATAATCCCTACAATAAAGACCCTGGACTGTTTGAAGCGGACTCTGAACTCTTACTATTGCGGCCTGCACTATCACCCCCAGCATTCACCTACCCTGCCCTGAGGCTACACTCTTCCCATTGGGGAGTTATCCTACCCCTGTGCTGCACACCAACACCAGCCTCAGTGGTCTGCCTTGCAGCGGCGGTTATCCCTGACCGCAATCCACGGGTGGCATAGTCGGACATTCAAAACACTGATAAATAGACTGCCACAATTTGGTCTGACCACCCTGAGCCACGGGATTGGGTTGCCACTACTACCCCCATCAGCACCGTACACCAGATGGCCCGGTTCCGGGTACCCCACGGCCCAGGGGGCGAGTCATCTTTTTGGCGTAGTAGGCAGGATTGTGACCAACCCGCCACAAATGGGTATTGCGTGCCTGAAAAAGACTTTATACTTACCTGAGTGAAGTTTCCCGCCATTCGGGGCCATTTCCCGCCAATCGGAGCCGTTTCCTGCTATCGGGCGCCATCTTCGGGACGCCGCGCGGGAAGAAGAGGGGCGTGGACATCAAAACCGCGCAAGACCTGAAGCCCCGCCCTGCGTTGAGACGCTGCGCAAGGTCCCGGAAGGAGATCCTGCGGACGCCGACGTCATCACCCCGTGATGCAAGGTCCTCGCCCAGAGCATCGCGAGGGGAGCCGCGGCCTACAGAAGAGGATCGCCGGAAGGTAGGCCACGGTTAACTAGAGGGGAGGAAGATGTCGGAAACGGAGGTACCCTCTACCACCAGCGTAGCCGCTGCAGCTGTGATGCCGTTTTCCATGCCCTATATCCCCGGAGCGGCCTGGCTGCCACAGTATGCCGGCGAGTCACATACCTTGGGCAACTTTAAAGAAAGGCTGTATAGCCTGTTCAAAGTTTATCCCCTGACAGAAGAACAGAAAGTAAGCATACTGATAGGGCAGTTAACTGGTGCGGCCCAGCGGGAGGTAAAGTCTTGGACAGCTGAGGAGAAAAGGACTGTAAGAGGGGTTCTGATCCGTCTACGGGACACCTTTGATACCCGTACCTCAGCAGAAATCAAAATGCGGTTCTATGGATGTAAGCAGCGAGCTCAAGATAGCATCAGAGATTATGCCCTAAATTTACAGGAAGCCTTAGGAGCAATCAATGCAAGACTTGGTGCCCTGGAACAGGGGTGGATGGCGCGGCTATCGAACTATGACTTCACAGTCAAATACCGGACAGGCAGAACCAACGCCAATGCAGATGCCCTATAGAGAATGCCCCACCTACCCGAAGGGGATGAAGACTCGGAAGAGCTGGAGGAAGTAGAGCTCCCTGTGTTCCACCGGTATGGGGCCACTCAGTATTCTCACCGGGTAAGAGACAGAGACCTAACCACCGTCATGTTCAACCCCTTACCCCACCACGGCTGGGCTGAAACGCAAAATAGTGATCTTTCAATTCGCCTGGTGAAAGACCTGTTAACCCAGGCAGACACTAGCCCTGGCCCGGACGCTCCAGAGGAAGCCAAGCAGTTATGGAAGGAGAAAAGCAGGCTATTCCTTTAGGAAGGTAAGCTGTGCAGAAGGCTTGTCAACCACCGGACGCATGAGCTGACCTGGCAGGTAGTGGTCCCAAGACGAGATGCAGCAATGGTCCTGGAGGCCTACCATGACAGAGCGGGACACTTCGGGTGGAAGAAACTGGAGTTCCTACTGAGAGAGCGGTTCTACTGGGTCGGTATGAGAGGGGCCATAGAGAAGTGGTGCAGGGACTGCGGCCCATGTAACCTCAGAAAGAAGGACTGTACCTGTTAGAACTCTCCTGTTAGGTTTTTTTCTATCTTGCTGGTCACATGACCTTTTTTGCCTATTTAGTCCTGCTCCGCCCTCCTGGCCTTGCTGGACTTCATTGTAATTTCTACTCTTAAGCTAGCTTGGTGCTAAGTACCTTTCTCAGTCAGTTTAGCTAGGTCTTCGGACCGTTATGTTCTATGTTGTGTGTTTGTCTTTTACTGCTACAATTTCTGCTAGGAGGTGTCCAACTTTATGCCAGTCCCTAGTTCTTGTAGGGATCCCTCCCTTGCATCTATAGGTCTTCGTACAGACTAGCCGAGGACTTTAGCGGGTCTGATCGCAGGATCAGGTTCCCCGTTACACCGTAGGGATCTAGCTTAGTTCTACTGTAGGGACAGATCTCCTTTCTTTCCTTAGTGTTTGTAGCAGATCATAACAGTAAGTCCAGCCCAAAAATATCTCTAAGGAAAGACTTCCTGTTTCCATCATGGTGTCAGTTCAGGATTTGGCTCAAAGCCTGCAGGGACTCTCTCTGGAGGTAGCCGAGCTCCAACAACACGTGAGTAGCTGTTCTGGAGCACATTTTGTGGAGCCAAAGATACGTTTGCCTGATTTATTTTTTGGTGATCAACAAAAATGCTTGTTTGTTGTATTTTCGTTTGATACCCAGATCCTCTGGTGATGAATCACAGCGCATAGGGTTCATAATGTCACTTTTGCGCAAAGAACCTCAGGGATGGGCCTTTTCTCTCCAACCTAGTGATCCATGCTTTAGATCAGTGGATAGTTTTTTTTCTGCTTTGGGTTTGTTGTATGATGATCCTGACCGTGTCTCATCAGCTGAGACTGAATTGAGACGTTTGAGGCAGGGATCAGGTAATGTGGAAAAATATTGTTCTCACTTCCGTCGGTGGTCTGCCCAGGTGGGGTGGAACGATTCAGCTTTGAAAAGTTTGTTTCTTGCGGGGCTAGGGGAAAGGGTTAAGGATTTGCTGATTGCTTATCCCACACCTGGAAACTTGCAGGAGGCAATGCAATTAGCTATACGGGTGGACAGGAGACTGCGTGCAAGGGTTAATGAGAGTAAATCCTCTGCCATGTCAGCTACGAGTCTTGAGAGGGTCTGTACTGACATTGGAGAGCCGATGGAGATTGGGGCGATGGCACCCCGCTCTCAGGAAAAAGACCGCAGATTTTCTGAAGGTTTGTGCTTTTATTGCGGAAAATCTGATCATATCATTAAGAACTGTGTGCTTCGTATGAACAAAGAAAAAAAAAAAGGTCAGTTACGCCCGTATAGCCTGTTTAAATACTAAGGGGGTATTCCTATCTGCTACTACCGCTGCTCAAGAAGAATTAATTGAATTTTGGGTATTTGTGGATTGTAGTTCTACTCTGAATGTGATTGATGGGGGATTCTTGGAAAAACTTAAATTAAAACCCAAACCTTTGTCATCCCCTATTGCTGTGGTTTCTCCCCCTTGAAGAGTGTTACTCACAAGGTCTGTGAATTTCCCCTCACTATTAATGGTGTTCACCAAGAGAATTTGGATTTGGTAGTATTAAATAATTTGCCTTCTCCAGTAGTTTTGGGGTTGCCATGGTTAAAATTGCACAATCCTGTACTGGATTGGTCTACCAATGAAATTATGTCCTGGAGCCCTAAGTGTTATGACAAGTGTTGTAACGGACATATTGCTGCGGTGGAAAAAGGGGAATTACCTGTACCTATTCAGGATTTTTGGAGAGTTTTTTCTGGGGAGGAGTCACAAATTTTGCCTCCCCATAGAGACTATGATTGTACCATTGAATTTGTCCCTGGAGCGACTCTTCCTAAAAGTCGTTTATTTAATCTTACTATTCCTGAGAGAAAGGCTTTGGAGGAATACATACAGACAAGCTTGGCCTCCGGTCACATTAGGCCTTCCAAGTCTCCTGTGGCTGTTGGATTTTTTTTTGTTAAAAAAAGGACGGCGGTTTACGTCCTTGTCTGGATTTTCATGAGATTAACAAAATTACTGTACGCAATCCTTATCCACTGCCATTGATTCCTGATTTGTTTAACCAGTTACTGGGGGCCAAGTGGTTCTCTAAAATTGATCTCCGGGGGGCATACAATTTGTTGCGCATGAAGGAGGGTGATGAATGGAAGACAGCTTTTAACACTCCTGTGGGTCATTTTGAGAATCTGGTTATGCCTTTTGGTCTTACCAATGCTCCAGCATTTTTTCAGAATCTTATTAATGACATCCTTAGACCTTTGATCGGCAAAAATCTGGTTGTGTATTTGGATGACATTTTGATTTATTCGCCTGATCTGGAGTCTCATTGGCGGAGCGTACGTGAGGTATTACAGTTATTAATTGACAATTCGCTTTTTGCTAAGCTGGAGAAATGTGAGTTCGCTGTACAGAGAATTTGTTTTTTGGGCTACATTATCTCCAGCGAGGGCTTTGAGATGGACCCGGTGAAAGTTCAAGCTGTGCAGGAATGGCCTAGGCCTATTGGTTTGAAATCGATACAGAGGTTTTTGGGTTTCGCCAATTATTACAGAAAATTCATTAAAAAATTTTCTATTATTGTCAAACCACTGACCGATCTCACCAGGAAAGGTGCTAATGCGGTTCAGTGGACTACTGAGGCCATTGAAGCTTTTGTGTTTCTAAAGGAGAGGTTCAGCTCTGCTCCTATCCTTATGCAGCCTGATGTGACTAAGCCGTTTTTGGTTGAGGTTGATGCTTCTTCGGTGGGGGTCAGTGCGGTGTTGTCTCAGAAAAACAAGGATGGAGTACATCCCTGTGCTTTTTTTTCAAAAAATTTTTCTGAGACTGAACTTAATTACGATATTGGTAATCGGGAATTGCTGGCTATTAAACTCGCATTAGAACACTGGCGTCATCTCTTGGAAGGTGCTGAATTTCCCATTCAGGTTTTCACTGATCATAAAAATCTGATCTATCTTGATGCTGCCAAGCGCTTGAATGCCCGTCAGGCTAGGTGGGCACTTTTTTTCTCGCGGTTTAATTTTTCCGTTACTTACATCCCGGGTACCAAGAATGTTAAAGCTGATGCTTTGTCTCGCAGCTTTTCTCCCATGGTCGGTGCTGAGGAGGAGGAGAGCATTTTACAAGAAGGTGTTGTGATTGCTGCTTTGGACTCCGTTTTGGAAGATGAGATTCTTAAAGCACAGGAGAATGCCCCATCTTACACTCCCCATGGGAGGTTGTTTGAACCTAGGACCTTTAGGAGAGATTTGTTTGTTGAGTGTCATGAGTCTCGGTTGGCAGGTCATCCAGGAATTTCTGAGACCAAGAGACTTGTGGGTCGCAGTTTTTGGTGGCCTGGATGGCAGAAGGAAGTCATTAAGTGGGTGCGTCAATGTACGGTGTGTGCTAGATCTAAGTCTTCACATACTCCTGCAGCGGGCTTGCTTTGCCCTCTGGAGGTTCCTAGTGCACCTTGGACACATCTGGCTATGGACTTTATTACTGACCTTCCCCCCTCTGAGGGTTTCACGGTCATCTGGGTGGTCGTGGACCGTTTTAGCAAGATGTGTCACTTGGATCCTTTCATCAAACTGCCCTGCGCTAAGACACTCGCTAAGGCCTTTGTCAAGGAAATTGTCAGACTACATGGCGTTCCTACTGACATTGTTTCGGATAGGGGACCTCAGTTCGTGGCTCGTTTTTGGCGTGCTTTTTGTGACATGTTGGGAGTTCATTTGTCGTTTTCATCCGGATATCATCCTGAGTCTAATGGCCAGAAAGAAAGGAAGAACCAGGATGTTGAGCAGTTCTTGCGTTGTTTTGTGGCAGACAATCAGGAGGGGTGGTCTGAGTTTCTGCCACTTGCTGAGTTTGCTCTTAACAACCATACATCCTCTTCTGCTGGTTGTTCGCCTTTTTTTTGTTGTTCTGGGAGACATCCGTCTTTTGGGTCATTCTCCAAATTGGTATCGGCTGTGCCTGAGGAGGAGAGTTTTTCTGGTGATTTGGAGAGAGTTTGGACGGATGTGCGTGGTAATCTTCAGGAGGCTAACAAAAAATCTAAGAGGTACTTTGATAGGAAACGGCAAGAGGTTTTGTTTGCTATTGGTGACATGGTTTGGTTGTCCTCTAAGAATCTGCGGTTGAGGATTCCTTCTAAAAAATTGGGTCCCAAGTTTGTAGGGCCCTTTAAGGTGCTTCAGGTAGTTAACCAATCTGCTGTTAGGTTGGAGGTTCCTACTTCCTGGAAGATTAATCCGGTGTTTCATGTTTCTCTGTTGAAAAGAGCTTATGTGTCGGATGGAGACGCCTCTGCCACTGTTCCTCCGGTGGTGGAGGACGGGGAATACGAAATTTCCCGCATCCTAAATTCTAGATGGTATAGAGGGAGTTTGCAGCATCTCGTCGCTTGGAAGGGTTTCGGACCCGAGGATAACTCATGGGTGAGAGCGGATGATGTTTCTGCTTCCAGACTTATCAGAGCGTTTCACAAGAGGTTTCCTGATAAGCCTGGGCCTAGGGGATCCAGAGGATCCTCTTAGTAGAGGGGGTACTGTTAGAACTCTCCTGTTAGGTTTTTTCTATCTTGCTGGTCACATGACCTTTTTTGCCTATTTAGTCCTCCTCCGCCCTCCTGGCCTTGCTGGACTTCATTGTAATTTCTACTCTTTAGCTAGCTTGGTGCTAAGTACCTTTCTCAGTCAGTTTAGTTAGGTCTTCGGACCTTTATGTTCTATGTTGTGTGTTTGTCTTTTACTGCTACAATTTCTGCTAGGAGGTGTCCAACTTTATCCCAGTCCCTAGTTCTTGTAGGGATCCCTCCCTTGCATCTATAGGTCTTCGTACAGACTAGCCGAGGACTTTAGAGGGTCTGATCGCAGGATCAGGTTCCCCGTTACACCGTAGGGATCTAGCTTAGTTCTATTGTAGGGACAGATCTCCTTTCTTTCCTTAGTTTTTGTAGCAGATCATAACAGTACCAGCCAGAAGACATCCTTGAGGCCCATTTTCACCAGGCAGCCTCTTGAGCTGGTAGCTCTGGACCATGTGAAATTGGCTCCAAGCCAGTCGGGCTACGTCTGTGCCCTGACAATAGTGGACCACTACTCCCGGTTCCTGGTGGTGGTTCCCGTTAAAGACCTGACAGCCCAAACAGCGGCCAGAGCCTTCCAACAACACTTCTGCCGTCCACATGGGTATCCGGAACAGGTCTTGACAGATCAAGGTCCAGCGTTCGAGGCAGAAATCTTCCAGGAGTTCTGCAACATCTACGGCTGTAAGAAGATTCGGACAACGCCTTACCACCAGCAAACCAACGGGCTGTGTGAGAAAATGAATAATATCGTCATTGATCTCCTCAAGACGTTGCCCCTGGAAGAACGCAACCTGTGGCCGGAGAAGCTGCCAGACCTGATAGACTTGTACAACCATATCCCGGTGAATGCTACCAATTGCACCCCGGCTTACCTGATGCGAGCAAGACCAGGTAAGCTGCCGATAGACCTGGAGGTGGGAGTCCTGACACCCGAGGACACCTCCCCAGACGCGGACTGGGATACGGAACGGCGGCTACTGTACAAGAAGGTACAGGAGAGTGTGGGGAGGAGTCTGGCTCAAGCGAGAGAAAAGCAAGAGAGGCTCTTCAACCAACACGACCCTGCTGGTCCCCTGGAACCTGGCAAGCAGGTCCTGAAGCGGAAGAGAAAGCTTCACAAGCTGGATGACCAGTGGGAGAGAGACCCGTACACAGTACTGCCGTCCAACCTCGACAACTCGAAGGTATGTGTAATTACCAAGTATGGAGGAGAAACCACTAGCACTGTCTCCAGAGACCACCTAAAACGGTGCCCCGAGCAACTACAGAGTGCAGGAGAAGATCAAGTTGACCTTGAGCCCGCAGTGGACAAGGAAGAAATGGTCAGCACCGTTCTCGGAGAGTTCCCCCGGTCCTGGAATCGGATAAACGACGCCATAGTGGTACCCGTCCTACACTTCCTTCAGCCAACCCAGCAGGAACCTACAGGAGAGCAGGAAGAACAAGAGGAACAAGCAGCCCTGGAGACAGAAGAACCCATGCCAGCAGCCCAGGAGAGTCAACCCTCCGCTGACAATGAGCATGCCATGCCTGCGGTAAGCCAAAGGACCCGCAGACAGCTGCCTGCCCTGCCTGTAAACCCAGCTAGTAGCTGTACCCTAAATGCTAGTGCGGAAAGCCAGGTTAGACCACCACCAGACAGTGGGTTACGCAGGTCAACCTCGAGCACTAGGGGTTAAATACCAGCTCGCTGGAAGATCTAAATGCAAAGTATATATTAACCAGTATATAGTTAATGTTTTATATTTGTTACCTGGTTATTAACACTGTTTTTCCAGTTTTTCCTAGTACAATGGACTGACAGGTCATGGACACTGAATGGCCGGAACTGTCTTGTAGATAGTTGCACTTGGCGCCCTCTTGCGAAGATGGCCACAGAAGAAAAACCTGTCCGGCGTGGCTCCCTTGTGGCCCAAAGTAGGTAGCTCAGCCTTGTCGCCACGCCCAAGGCCAGGAACTTGGGGTTTATGGAGACAGGTCCCCGCACCGTTCGAAACTGCACCTTATTGGGTGATACGGACACCCGGTCACGGAAGCGCCGTGACCTTAAGGACAAAATGTACTTGTAAATATGTTATGTTGTCATTTATACCCTGTATTTGTGTTTCCTATTTAGTCCGGAGTACTAAATTTTACTAGGGGGGAATGTGTCACCCCAGGCCTGGATGCCACAAATATTAAAGGCTGTGTCTGAGAGCAGGAGGGAGGTTCCCTGGTTAGGGACAATTAGCATACAGCACCTCCTGTCCCAGGCCAGTAGTGGGAGCTGGCTGCCCCTATAAAAGCTGGAACTGGGGGCAGGGTTAGAGAGAACTGGACGACCTAGCTCAGGACTGAGACTAGTCCCAGAGAAGGAGGGACAGTTCAGCTGTAGCTGAGGAGTCCGTGAGGCAGAGGAGAAACTGCAAGCCAGGGACAGAGGTGACGAGAGCCGGTCCTGGCTGAGAGAATCACACAACCGGACATTGGGGTCCGAGGCTGTCAGGGTTGTAAGCCCAGCAGCAGAGAACCAACCCGCAAGGGATTGCAGGCCCCTTGGCCTAAGAAGCCTGGAGGCTCCGCCACACAGAGGGACCAGTACAGCGAGGAGAAAGCAAAAGGTACCCAAGGCCCGAGTCGCAAGCCATACAGGCGAGAAGTACACGGCCAGCTCAGGGACATGGTCTATTACACCACGAAGAGGGGGATAGTCAGAAAGAGCATAGAGAGAACGGTAGGCCTACACACTCACCCTGACCAGTGGGGCTCACCCGAATGCTCTCAGACACCCAGGCCCATTCCTAACCGGTACTACTGTTGGGTCATTAATAATCCCTACAATAAAGACCCTGGACTGTTTGAAGCGGACTCTGAACTCTTACTATTGCGGCCTGCACTATCACCCCCAGCATTCACCTACCCTGTCCTGAGGCTACACTCTTCCCGTGGGGAGTTATCCTACCCCTGTGCTGCACACCAACACCAGCCTCAGCGGCCTGCCTTGCAGCGGCGGTTATCCCTGACCGCAATCCACGGGTGGCGTAGTCGGACATTCAAAACACTGATAAATAGACTGCCACAATTTGGTCTGACCACCCTGAGCCACGGGATCGGATTGCCACTACTACCCCCATCAGCACCGTACACCAGAAGGCCCGGTTCCGGGTACCCCACGGCCCAGGGGGCGAGTCAGTGGCATCATTGATGCTAATGCAAACCACGAGGCAGACTGCGATGGATCCGGGAAGGGGATAACAGGGGAATATGATTTATTTTGTTATTTTTACAGAATCTGGCCTCCAGGTAATTAGCACCTTTTGTCCGGACAACCATGTAAATAAACTTATAAATGCTCATCTTTCTAGCTTCTGGCATCTCTAGTGTGGCATTCCCTGATACTTCTGTTTACAATGACTGCAGATCACTGGTCTCATGGTCTCGAGCTGAATGCCACTGACAAGCTGCAAAAAATGCATAGTCATCTGCAGCCCATGTGAATAGAAGCATCGGAGACATGGCACTGGAGCTGCCTCCAGCTACAAGGGTGAATATATATTGCTACCTGTGTGCATCATTTAATGTATTTAGGACAACTCCATTAAAGTTTTTTTCCATATAATAAACTTTTAGAACTATAGGACACACTTTTTAGCAAGAAAAAATATCTTGTTTAAAAGTCTGGTGTGACGATACAGCTTGAAATCTTAATAAGCCAGACGTTTAGATTTGTTAATCCAAGAGAAATACCCTATTATATTTGTGTCTGGTCAATAAGAACACACCAGTATTTGTATAACCCTGAAAGCTTTTGCCTAAAGCCCCCACAGCCCCTCCCCACACCTACTCAACCCTCTTCCTCCAAAACCACCTTCTCCACCATTTCTGAAGATCAACTTTCCTCCTTTCTCTCCAAATCACACCTCACCACCTGTAAACTTGACCCAATCCGGTCCCACCTCATCCCAAACCTTACCACTATCTTCATCCCAGCCCTAGCCCACCTCTTCAACCTGTCACTAACAACTGGTGTCTTCCCCTCATGCTTCAAACATGCCTCAATCACACCCATCCTCAAAAAGCCCTCCCTTGACCCATCCTCTGTGTCTAGCTATCGCCCCATATCACTTCTCCCCTATGCCTCAAAACTACTGGAACAACATGTCCATTCTGAACTGTCCTCCCACCTCTCCTCCTGCTCCCTCTTTGACCGCCTACAATCTGGTTTCCAACCGCACCATTCTACTGAAACTGCACTGACTAAAGTCACCAACGACCTACTAACCGCCAAATCTAAGCGACACTACTCTGTCCTCCTCCTCCAAGACCTGTCATCTGCCTTTGACACAGTGGACCATTCCCTCTTACTACAGACTCTCTCATCTATCGGCATCACAGACTTGGCCCTATCCTGGATCTCCTCATACCTAACAGACAGGACATTCAGTGTCTCCCACTCACACACTACTTCCTCATCTCGCCCCCTATCTGTCGGTGTCCCCCAAGGTTCAGTTCTAGGACAGCTGCTCTTCTCCATCTACACCCTTGGCCTGGGACAGCTAATAGAGTCTCACGGCTTTCATTATCACCTCTATGCTGATGACACACAGATCTACCTCTCTGGACCCAATATCACCTCCTTACTAGCCAAAATCTCACAATGTCTGTCTGCTATTTCATCCTTCTTCTCTGCCAGATTTCTAAAACTTAACATGAACAAAACAGAATTCATCATCTTTCCGCCATCTCACTCAACCCCCCCAACTGAACTATCTATCAACGTCAATGGCTGCCCACTCTCCCCAGTCCCTCAAGCTCGCTGCCTTGGGGTAACCCTGGACTCTGAACTCTCCTTCAAACCACATATCCAAGCCCTTTCCACTTCCTGCCGACTCCAACTCAAAAATATCTCCCGGATCCGCACATTCCTCAACCATGAATCTGCAAAAACACTACTGCACGCCCTCATCATCTCCAGCCTTGACTACTGCAACCTCCTGCTCTGTGGCCTCCCCTCTAACACTCTCGCACCCCTCCAATCTATCCTAAACTCTGCTGCTCGACTAATCAACCTGTCCCCCCGCTATTCCCCGGCCTCTCCACTCTGTCAATCTCTTCACTGGCTCCCCATCGCTCAGAGACTCCAGTTAAAAACCCTAACCATGACATACAAAGCCATTCACAACCTGTCTCCTCCATATATCTCTGACCTAGTCTCCCGTTACATACCCGCACGCAACCTCCGATCCTCACAAGATCTCCTTCTCTACTCCCCTCTTATCTCCTCCTCCCACAATCGCATACAAGATTTCTCCCGTGCTTCCCCCTTACTCTGGAACTCTCTACCCCAACGTATCAGACTCTCACCTACCGTGGAAACCTTCAAAAGGAACCTGAAGACCCACCTCTTCCGACAAGCCTACAACCTTCAGTAACCACCGCTCCACCATACTGCTGCACGATCAACTCTACCCTCGCCTACTGTATCCTCACCCATCACTTGTAGATTGTGAGTCCTCGCGGGCAGGGTCCTCGCTCCTCCTGTACCATTCGCTGTCAAATTGTGTTCAAGATTATTGTAATTGTTCTTGTATTATACCCCTTTTTAACATGTAAAGCGCCATGTAATAAATGGCGCTATAATAATAAATCATAATAATAATGTTTAATTATATTCCTTTGGAAACAATCATGTTTACTATGCTAATGGAAAATTGTACTAAATGTCAGCTAGATGTTTATTTACAATAGCCCCTGTGATACCAACTATGTAAATAGATTAGCTCAAACAATGATAGCTGAACCCTGCACCTTTACCTCTTACATGTGACTGATGACCTTACACAGATGTAAATATAAAGAGGGATGTCTGTAGTGCTGAAGATAGAATCAAACGAGAATCAAGGAGAGTCAGAAAGCCTTTACAAGGAGAATGAAAGACATCCTTCAGGACAGCAGATGGATTGCATGGCATTACCCAAAGAGACACTGATTTGAATTATATATGATTCTAGCCTTAGGGTACGGCCCTGACTGGAACAATTCGGATCTGCTCCATTGACCATCAGAGAGACATGGATACATTTTGGGGAGACCAGGTTGGGACGAAGAAGTCACCTGGCCATGGATATGTTGTTTGGAGTTGCCAGGAGGGACCCACCGGTCGCCTGGAACTCATAGAGACATTCGAAGAAGCCATATTGGGACCCACTGGTCATCTGGCTCCATGCAAACTCTCAGAGAGGCTAGTGTGAGACACTTGAGTCTCCTGGTCTTGTACCTCGCAGGGCGGTGGAGTTGGTAAACCAAACCTCCGACTCCTCAATTTCCATGACACCGACTCCGACTCCCTCATACATGGCTCATGTTTAAGTGATAAATTTACTGTAGCACAGATTCATCTCAGCTAAAAGTCTAGACCCTTAGATCAGGAATAGGACAGACTTTTATAGGACATTTCATAACTTTCCCAAATTCTTATGAAAAAAATATTCCAAACAAGCTGCATTGAACTGCTGTACCAAATTTATTATATATTTTAGGAGTTGGAGTCTGTCCATTTTATACCGACTCCGATTCTGACTCCGACTCCACCAAAATGGACACAGACTCCAATTCCGACTCCACAGCCCTGGTACCTCGATGGACTGCTAGCTTCCTAAGCTTGCCGCTAGCTTCCTAAGCTTGCGCTACCTTCTCCCAGTGAGGGTCCGCCAGAAGCAGGGGGGCCACTGGTTGAGGTAGTTGGCCCTAGAAGTCTCCAAAGTCGCAGCTGTTCTTTCCCAGGCGGGCGGAGAAAGAAGGGTGAGACTGTGTAATGTTGTACCATCTTGGGTATTATGCTGCGACTCTTCTATGTGTTTATTATCCGCTTTGTGATTCAAGTAATTATTGCCATGCTGTTTTACCCTCACCCTGTATTGTCTGAGTAGCGTTACGCCCACGGAAGACCCCAGGTCTTCACATCTGGATCTTATGGTTTCTGATCAGGGGGGCACAGCATTGCCAACCTCCTTGTTCATTTCTTGGGCAGAGCTCATGAAGCGTTCTGCCTGATCATTTAGCGTACTTTCCAAATGTTCATATTTGCACAATTCTCTTCTGCCTGACACTGATCTGCATGATGAGTGTAGGGCTGCAAGAGAAGCTAAAGTCCATATGTAAAATGTATTTATCTTCCCAACATGGAGGGAGCTCTTGGCCACAAATGGCTCTTCTA
This sequence comes from Phyllobates terribilis, assembly GCF_046119375.1. Taxonomy (NCBI): domain Eukaryota; kingdom Metazoa; phylum Chordata; class Amphibia; order Anura; family Dendrobatidae; genus Phyllobates; species Phyllobates terribilis. The sequence continues at coordinate 619,252,066 of NW_027362765.1, forward strand.
TTTCCTGCCCCGCAACAATATGTATGAACAGAAGTGGAAGTTTAAAGCAATATGTACTTTGCGTTCCACTTCTAGGGCATTGTTATCATGTACGGCTAAGGTGGGCCCCAGGAATCAATGTCAATGGTGGATGTAAGTGATAGATCATTGGATTCAGCTTCTCTTTGCCTACATCAAGCTGCTCTCAGATGAGGTAGCAAAAATCCTTTTAAGTGGTGTCTACTCCATTAGGAAGTCACAGCACTGCTGCAGCCTGTAATTGGCTGCAGTGGTCAGGTGACTGGAAGGGTACATTGAATGTTTCCCTGATGACACATTCTTCTAGTGTTAAGTCTTCTAAAGGGGCAGACACCTCTTCTGAATCTGGTGGAGACCTCCAGAGCAGTCAGTGCTGAGTCCGCAGGAGTACTGGAAGATGAGTATGCATTTGTTTATAAAAATTGCTGTGGGCAACTGAGAGGAGGACAGTGCATGTGACTAGCCCAGGGGGATGGGGATGACTCGGTACCCGGGCCTTTAGCCTGGCCTTTAGGGATGTCGCGGTGGTCGGCTTCCGGGCCCGTACCCTGGGCCGCTCCTTTAAAAAGGGTTGGCGATTTGTAAAGTTTATAAAAGAAAGAGTTTGTGATGCCACCTGTGGCTTCTGTTGAGAATCACCAGCGCTGCGCAGTCCACTGAGGCTGGTGATAAGGCAGCTGGATGGTATAGCTCCCCACAGGTGGAGCTGTGCCTCAGGGCAGTATAGGAACGGGGATGCCAGACAAAGAGACTCCGCTGGGCCAGAGCAAGAACAGGGACGGACACGATAGTTACTTCAATACCTTTTACTGGTGGAATTTCAGGCACTCCCCGGAGCACTGTAGGGTGAAGGGTGTATGTCCGGATCCTCCCCAATGAGCAGGTTTTGGGCCTCCTGGTTCTGGCTTCTGCGTAGTAAGTTTCTGACCTGCCTGGAGCTAGGCCTAACTTTGTCTCTCTCCTGCGCTGGCTGACCTTGTGGTAGGGCCTCCTCTTGGATTACACGCTCCCGGACTACGGGGCCTATGTGTCTCCTGGCTCTGGTACGTAATAGCACTTTAGCGATCCTGGGACCTATAGTTCTCCAGGGATTCCGGTTTATCTTACTGGGTCGTGGAGATCCCGGCAAGCTTCGGACCCGGTGTCCGGTGACTACTTCTTCTTCGGGGTGAGCTAATTAAGCTCCTCTGCCCCTATGAGCTACCTCTCTACTCTTTTGCCTTCGGCCTACTCGGACCCTCAATAGGCTACTCACACTAACGGCAGCGTGCCGCACTTCACCGATCTTATGGCGCCGGCACACCTAAGCTCACTTCTCTGAGCTACAACTGAGTCTAGAACGTGCTCCACTGCAGACTGACCTCTCTCGGGCTTTTACGCTGCAGGAACTCTCTCAACAGGTTTGCTTTCTGTCAACTCCCGTCTAGACTAACTGCTGCCTGGCTCCACCTTCCCTTATATATCTCCCTAACGGGCTCCATCTGGTGGATTGAGGTGGAAGGTGAAGATCTGTGAATGGTTATGGGGGCCTCTTGTGGAGGAATCCTTCAATACACCCTTCTAGGATCTGTGATACCAAGCACAGCTGGGCGTCACATTCCCCCCTAGTTAAGCTCAGCACTCCCGGGCTGAAGTACATTTTCATAAAACAATAGCAATATGAACAATGCATAAACAATAAGAACAATCTTCCCTTTATGGGAGGCACGAATCTTAAACGTTGCATAACAATAACAAAGCAGAGTGTCCTCAGAATTCGAGTCTCCTATGGTGAGGTTCCCAAGAAGGATGTCCATCTCACAAGGTAGAGTACTTTGGTGGTTTTGAGGGACCTGTCCTAAACCCTCTACGTAAGCACTGGGGTGGCTGCAGGGCATGAAGATCCCGAGTTGGACCTCCAAGAGAGCCACTCCAGACAGGTTTTTCTTCTGAGGTCACTTGAAAGGGGCACTCCAGGGAGAACAATTATATACATCAAGAGTTTTTGGGCTGCACAAAGTTCTCAGCCACGCAGTTCTTTATGTAAAGAATTAATAGGAAAAATCACAAATTAATAAACATATGCATGAAGACACACAGTAATTCAACATTACCAATTAATACTCAATACCCCAGGGGTAACTATATATATATTTTCAGAAACTTTGACTATTTACTGAGCGTACCTAACAGGAGGTTTACCTCTTGTGCTGCGTACTGATCTGCGTAGTGCAATAGGTGGTGAGGTGTCAGTGTCTATATCCTCAGTTACTCTATCAGTTCTACGTGTAACCATGTTGTAAAACTGCCTTAACCTCTCTCTTGGACTGGCAAGTCTACCATTGGCTGGGCCCTCTTGCTCCGCTCCTGCCGGGGATCCTTCATCCGGGGATACTTCTTGAGCTGGCTCTTCTACAGTCCTTACAGGTTCAACTTGCTGTGGAGGGTTTTCTGGCTGTTCATAGAATTGGAGTACTGGAATGATTACTGCACCTCTTATTTGAGGCCAGTCCGCTGGGAAGTCTCCTAGGTCAGTGTGGATCACTGTTTCTTTAGGTTCTTCCTGGGTTGTGAGAGGCACTTCTTCCTGAGTCTTTAGTAGATGTGGACACAATTTTAGATGGTCCCTGGACACTGTAGCAGATGTTCTTCCTCCATCACGACTAATTACCCAGGTCTTTTTGTTGTCAAACCTTGATGGTAACACAGTGTAGGGGTCTTTTTCCCACTGGTCGTCGAGTTTGTGATTGCGTCTTTTCCTTTTTAGTACTGTTTCACCAGGTGTGAAAGGTTCTGCGGGTGCGTTTTTGTTGTATTGAATTTCCTGTTTTTCTCTCACCCGAGTAAGACTGTCCTTGACACAAGCTTGTACCCTTCTGTACTGCTCTTGTCTGGTCTTGTCCCAGTCCTCAGTGGTCATATCAGCTTCAGGTTCAACAACACCAAGCTCCAGGTCCATGGGCAGCTTTCCTGGCCTTGCCCGCATGAGATATGCCGGAGTGTCATTGGTGGAACTTACTGGTATGTGATTATACAGATCCACTAGGTCAGGTAGTAGGTCTGGCCACTGGTTTCTCTCTTCAAGTGGTATGGTCTTCAGTAGGTCGATGATGATGTTGTTCATCTTTTCACAGAGACCGTTAGTTTGTGGGTGGTAAGGTGTAGTCCTGATCTTTTTACACCCGTACAGATGGCAGAACTCTTTGAACAATTCAGCCTCAAAGGCCGGGCACTGGTCCGTCAGCACCTGCTCAGGGTAGCCATGGGGTCTCATGTCATGCAGCATTTCTTTTGCCTTCTGGTAGTGAGCTGGGGGTATAGGCCTATAACGTTCTTTGATTGGGGAATGGTTGCCTGTGGGGATATGATGTTGAACCCCCTTAACCCTCCCGAAGTCAAGTGGATGTTTACTGAACACCTGCAAGTATTCTTGAACCACCCGGTGTACACCCTGTTTTTGATGGGCAGGAGTGGTGTCTGTCCCAACATGGAGCTGTTGACACCAATCCTCCACCTGGGTTGCAGGGTCATTATCCTCTACTTCATCTGGTGAGGTTAAGGACTCCGCCTCATGGATACAGTTGTTGTTGACAGCATGTAACTTGGCAACAGTGGCATAACGTGGCAGTTTAACCTCATCTTCCCCTAAATTGATAAGACGGACGGGCACCCTCTCATTACGTACGTCTACCACTCCTCTGGCGGTTAAGAGCGTGGGTCTGTGCTCGGAACAAAGGGGTTCTACTACCACCTGGTAGCTCTGTCCTCTAAGACCTATGGCAGCTCTACACCAGATGAGCATTTCACTCATTGGGGGAACGACAATGGGTATTGGGTCTGTTACCCTCACGTTACCGATTTCACCATCTGTTAACTTTACTTGCTGTTGATACATCAGGACGCGGATCTCTCTCTGCAGCACCCTCCTCTGTCTCGGTCTGGCAGTGTCAGCGATCTGTTGGAGCAAGAACACAACCTCTCCCAAACAGTTACCAACAACATTAGTGCCTAGTACCATATATGGGTTGCTGTCATAAGGGTTAGTCTCCACTACAATTAGTCCCTGGTCCTTCAGCTCGTCCATGGACCAGAACCTCTTGTAGAGGACTTCAGGCATAATGGTTACCTGAGATCCTGTGTCCAGCAGGGCATGCGTCGGGATCCCGTCCAGTACAATAGACAGGAAAGGTCTTCCTCCGACGAACCTGTTGTACCAGTCTGATGGGCCTGGTGAGTCTACTCCTGGGTGTCGGCCCTCGGACCCAGGGTTTTCTCGTTTAAAGGACACTTCTGGGCGAGGTGTCCGGTCTTGCAGCAGCGGTAGCAGGTAGGTTCCCTCAGTGGACGGCGCTGGTCACTGGTCCTCGGCGAGGGCGGTGTTGGCCTCCTCCTCCTTCGCATCCTGGGGACATCCTCAGCGCTATCGGCTAACAGGATCTTCCCTCCTTCCTCGGGCTCCGTCCGCAGCTGCAGGGCACTCAGCATGGTGGTCAGGGTTTTGCTCAACTGACGTACCTCAGAGCGCAGACTGTCCAGTTCTTTAGGAGACGTTGCTGGGACTTTAGCTTCAGCAGTCACTGGGGAAAAGGTGGGTGTAGCAGGCACTGGAGTAGCCCCACCCTGGTAACGTTGGATGGCATTTGTTTCCAGGGGCTGCAGTCCTTTTATAGCCATGTCCTTGAGATTGTCAAAGGTGGCATCTGGATGATCCAGGGACCACCAACGCACAGTCCTGCTCTCCTCTGGAGACTTCAGTCCCCGGACAAACTGTTCCTTCAGCATTTTGTTCTCATTCTCAAAGCTGGTTGGACTAACCTGGTTCAGAGCCCGCAGGGCCCCCTGCAGACGCCAGGCATAGTCCCAAACATTGTCCTCTGGTTGTTGGGAGCAGCTGTAGAACCTCATCCAGAGGTCCGCCTCAGTAAGGTCCTCAAATACAGTTTGTAGTTTTTGGAATATTGCGGACACTGTCTCCCGGTCTGCGGCCGACCATGTTTCCACTTCCCGTTCCGCAGCACCGGTCAGTTGTCCTAATACAATGGCGGCTCTTTGTTTGCCGGTCATAGAGTACATGTCTAAGATACCACATATCTTCCGTTTGAATCCAGACAGGGTATCTGGTTTGCCGTTGTACTGAGGGAGCCACTTTGCTCCAGGGATGTACGGTAAAGTCATAGGAATGACAGGTGTTACAGGCGCTGCTGGTGGAGCGGCGGCTTCGGCCTGCCCATTATCGGGCGCGGGCTGAACTTCAGGGACGCGGACCGGTAGGTTGGCGTTCTGCTGCTCGACGGACATCTTAGCGCCCCCCTAGTTAACCGTGGCCTACCTTCTGGTTTTTCTTCCGGTAGGCCGCAGCCCCGCAGGTGACGGTTGTCTTCAGGACCTTGCATCGCTTGCGTCCTACGTCAGAGCATTCAGCGATGCTCCTTTCAGGACCTGGCGCTTCCTGATTTGACGTCGAGGCGTGGGGCGTGTCCGGGACTTCGTGCTCTTTTGCAGGTACGCCTCTTATTTTCCCGCGGTTACGCCCTTCTTCTCACTCAACAGCCCAACAATGGCGGCTATCTTCACCACAACTTTACGTACACAGTTCAAAATAAAGGCACACAGTACCCGGTGGAAACGGGCATAACACTTCGTCGTTGCAGCGGGCACGTAATCCTGTTTGTGACACCAGGAAAGAGCTGACTAGCCCAGGGGGATGGGGATGACTCGGTACCCGGGCCGTTAGCCTGGCCTTTAGGGATGTCGCGGTGGTCGGCTCCTGGGCCCGTACCCTGGGCCGCTCCTTTAAAAGGGGTTGGCGATTTGTAAAGTTTATAAAAGAAAGAGTTTGTGACGCCACCTGTGGCTTCTGGTGAGAATCACCAGCGCTGCGCAGTCCACTGAGGCTGGTGATAAGGCAGCTGGATGGCATAGCTCCCCACAGGTGGAGCTGGGCCTCAGGGCAGTATAGGAACGGGGATGCCAGACAAAGAGACTCCGCCGGGCCAGAGCAAGAACAGGGACGGACACGATAGTTACTTCAATACTTTTTACTGGTGAAATTTCAGGCACTCCCCGGAGCACTGTAGGGTGAAGGGTGTATGTCCGGATCCTCCCCAATGAGCAGGTTTTGGGCCTCCTGGTTCTGGCTTCTGCATAGTAAGTTTCTGACCTGCCTGGAGCTAGGTCTAACTTTGTCTCTGTCCTGCGCTGGCTGACCTTGTGGTAGGGCCTCTTCTTGGATTACACGCTCCCGGACTACAGGGCCTATGTGTCTCCTGGCTCTGGTACGTATCAGCACTTTAGCGATCCTGGGACCTATAGTTCTCCAGGGATTCCGGTTTATCTTACTGGGTCGTGGAGATCCCGGCAAGCTTCGGACCCGGTGTCCGGTGACTACTTCTTCTTCGGGGTGAGCTAATTAAGCTCCTCTGCCCCCTATGAGCTAACTCTCTACTCTTTTGCCTTCGGCCTACTCGGACCCTCAATAGGCTACTCACACTAACGGCAGCGTGCCGCACTTCACAGATCTTATGGCGCCAGCACACCTAAGCTCACTTCTCTGAGCTACAACTGAGTCTAGAACGTGCTCCACTGCAGACTGACCTCTCTCAGGCTTTTACACTGCAGGAACTCTCTCAACAGGTTTGCATTCTGTCAACTCCATCTAGACTAACTGCTGCCTGGCTCCACCTTCCCTTATATATCTCCCTAACGGGCTCCCTCTGGTGGATTGAGTTGGAGATGTGTGTATGGTTATGGGGGCCTCTTGTGGAGGAATCTTTCAATACACCCTTCTAGGATCTGTGATACCAAGCACAGCTGGGCGTCACACATGTATGAATTCGCTACCTCTGAATTTAAGCAAGTGTTCTTATTCACTGAGAGCAAACACATCATTTCAAAATGGTGGTAAATTGAAAAACTGGGCATATTAGTTGTATTGTATACATTTATTTAATTGTATAAAATGAATAATGCTAATGAATGATAATAGAGCAGGATAAAAACTAGGGTATTCTTATTAAAGAGGTATTCTCAAGTTGTCTCTTGAGCAGCTCAGAGCTATGCAATTTCCTTACAGGGTTCATACTTCCTAGTGTCTGGCAGGGTGGGCTCTCCTCCTTGAGTAACAGTTCAGGTAAGTAGTAGAACTGTACTATTAGTAGAATTATAACGATCAGCATAAGTTCTGCTATAACATTCAGATGATAGTGGTTTGTTCTGGAATGTACACTGCATTTCACTATATTATCACTGTATTTACATATAGAGATAAAATAAAGTATCTGCGCTGTACTGAGTGGGTTCAAAGGAAATCTAAACAAATAGATTTGTTTTGATTTCCTTTGAGCCCACTCAGTACAGCCCAGATACTTTATTTTATTTCAGCACTAGTGTTGAGCGAGTATGTTCTATTAACCCTTTCGGCAAGTATGCTCGGGCCGAGCTCCGAGTATTTATAGCTGCTCAGTGATATGGTTGAATCGCTCCCGTGTGCATGATTTGCGACTGTTTGACAGTTTTATTACATGTGAGGAATGTCTATTTCTTACACATTCCTCACATGTAATAAAGCTGTCAAACAGTCGTAAATCATACACACGGGAGCGATTCAACCTGATCACTGAGCAGCTGTAAATACTCGGAGCTCGGCCCGAGCATACTCGGCGAAAGGGTTAACAGAACATACTCGCTCATCACTATTCAGCACCTATTTGCCGCAGCCCGTGGTAGCTGCCTTATCCGCTGCAGTTCTGAGTGGTATACTTACCAGCGCCCCTACTCTTACACTACTATTTAATACATATAGAGATGGTTAAAAAATATCAGGCCTGTTTTTTTTTGTTTTTTTTAATACATGTCTTGTCAATACAAAGAACTATCATGTGATTTATTATTTCCTCCAAGGATATTGCAAAGAACGAGGGGACATTCATTAGTAAATTTACACATCTAAATATGAAAAGGTTTTTTTCTACGCTTACAGTAGTCAGAGTGTGGAATGCCCTACCATAAGAAGTATGTAACAGATCTACCTTAATATGCTAATTTAAGACCCTTCTCTTAAAATCCACCAATGTTTTCTACCCCTCCATTTGTTGGCAATATGATAGAGACTGGTTGACTCTCTCAGTTCATTAACTAAGCCAACCCCTTATCTCACAGTTGTTGCAGAAAACCACAAAAGGGGTCTCTTTTAGCTACTAAACTGAACCAGACATCTAGTCCTTTTTAAGCACATCATCAACTCAGAGAAAGGGAGTGTTTCTGGAGGGGTCTGAAATCAGGATATTAGTCCAGATTCTATAAGGTCCTGTATATTGGTAGGTTTTAAATATTTACATTTTTAACTTGTTATGTTGTTGGGTAACCCCACATAAACCATTCTAAAAGCTAATTTATAAAAATGAGATCCACAGTTTTGGCTACTTAACACTAGGACTACTGGACTCGTGACCCCGCCTAGAACTACTGAAAGGAGTCATTTTGACTCCTTGCTTGTTTTCGTTTATTTTTAGAGTTTCATTTGTGGTTATTTATTAATAATTATATTTTTTGTAAAGTATTATTATTGTGAGATCCAACAGTAATGCTTTTGATTGCTTTTTTTCTGCTTTTCTTATTTTTCTACAGAAAATAACATTAATTATAATAGACGTTTTTCAAACATTTTTTTTTATTCAAGTGCACACATATAAACAACAACTGAAGAACAAAAAGCAGAGAAAATGTAGGTGGAGGAGCATAAAAATGAAAATATGGCGCAGAATTCACCTTCTAAACATTTGGTGTTTCGCATTTTAGGCATTGCCTTTGATTTATGGCAGTACATTGCCCACACAAAGACTTACCACAAGTCTTACAATTTCCGACAGATCTATTTTTCTTGCACTTTTCTTTGATCTGGCAAAATTTTGTTTGAACCATCACTTCTGAGCATGTAGAAACTTGGGACGTGGAACCCTTTTCCCTATCTGTGACATAAGGACCACTCAACTCTCTCACAAGCGTTTGCAAAAATGCCTTGCGTGACATTTTTTGGTGGGTAATCTCCTTGAATATTATCCATGCATTTATACCCGCAAAGTCTAAGGCATTTTCAAATGCATGAACAGGCCATCTCCTTGTGCATGTTCGTGTGGTATATTTTCGTGCCATCTGATCCACTACATCTACTCCATATTTTGTTTCATTGTAAAACTTTACCGTTTCTGGAGTTTTTTTAGGGGAATCAGACGCAACAACAACATCTGGATGGACGGAACTCAAAATGACAACATTTTTGTTGGGCTTTCCTTGATGTACTGTAAGTGTAAAATTGTCTTCATTTCTAAACACTTTAGTGTTGTACAATTCCTCTTTCATGGATTTTATTTCTTTAGGCACTTCTCGCCTTATCTTGTTCAGTGTTCCCACGATGGTTGTTCCTTTGCTTTTTAGCTGTTTAGCTAATTTTACTGAAGTAAAATAATTATCGGTTGTAACATTGCGACCTTTTTTCAAAAACGGGTCCAATAACTTCATTACCACATGGTCAGCTAAACGGTCCTCAGCACGGCGTGTGTCATCTTTGCCTAGATAAGGGAAGCCATTTGCCATATATTTGCTCCTCTTATCAACAGCTAGCCAATATTTGTGGCCATATTTATCTGGTTTGGAAGGCATGTACTGCGTGAATGGACACCTAGTTTTGCTTGGGAAAAGTTGCTCATCCACCGTTATGTATGGGCCAGGTTTGTAACACGCAATACAATTTTCAATAAACCTGTCCCACACAGTAGAAAATAGAGCAAACTTGTCCGTTTGCAGTCTCTCCGATCGAGTAGATTTCTCATCAAATCTGAGAAACCTCATAATTTCAACAAAGCGGTCCCTAGACATTGTCGCTTTGCAAAACGGTATTCCCCAGTCATTACACCAAATACTGCTAATCAAGTGACGGTTCGTGCCAGATATTCCACGAGCATAGAATATCACAATGAATGCATCTAGCTCCTCATCAGATAGAGTAAACTGTAAATTATTGTTCCTGCATGCTTCTGCAAGCGTACAGTTCTTTATATGTGTCAATATATATGAATCAAAAAATAAACGCCATGCGCTCAAAGGACTATCGATAATGATATTTCTTCTGGCGTATCCTGTAGGGCCAGGTGCTTCTCGAAGAATATTTTGGCTGTCACGCCTACCAGGCAAGTGTTCTCCAATTTCAACAAGTTTCCATTGAATACCATCCGCTGAAACTAGTATTCCTTCAGATTCGCCTTCTCTGGTGTTTGTTGTTGCATTACCTTCGCCGCCATCGTTATCTGTTGTTCTTTCATTTCTGGGACGTTTTGCTGATTTTTTCTGTCCACGACCAGGAGGATGGTCACGAGGCAACATAACTGCATGAGCCCGATCCCCAGTTGATGTGCTTGGAATATCTGTAAAAAAGTTGATGAATATTTAGAATTTTTGTTTTGTAAGGGTCCGTGCACACTGGCTGGATTAGCGGCGGAATATCCGACCGGATATTCTCACCACAATCCGGCCCGTACCTGCCCGCTCAGGTACAGAGCGGAGTTTCATACCTGAAGCTCCGCTCCGAACCCCGGGCTGGAGCCGCTGTCTGGGACGGAGCCGTGTTCGCGCGTAAGCAAGCGCTGCTCTGTCCCTGACAGCGGCTCCAGCCCGGGGTTCGGAGCGGAGCTTCAGGCATGAGCGGGCAGGTACGGCCTGTATTGCGGCAAGAATATCCAGATGGCTATTCAGCCAGAATTCTGCTAGTGTGCACAGGCCCTAACTCAGTGTGTGGAAGAACAAATAAATACACATAACTACTTACCTTCTGGATTTGTTCCTTCTGAGTCTTCAGATTCACTTGATATGTTCTGTGGAATGAAATCTTCATCACTGTCAGAATCAAATACATGTTCCTGCAATTCGGATTCCGATTCATCCTCCGGTATGGATTGCAAAGTAGCCAGAATATCCTGAGGCTTTATCAAACGTCTTCTCTCCATATTCCTCACAAATTCCATAATTCTATATAGTTCCCTGCTGAAAAATAGAAATGAAATGAAAACTAAAAGAAATAATAACTGTTCTGCCACCTTCAAAAGTAGGTGGGCTGAATCAGTTGACAGACAGCTAAACTATTTCATAACAATTCATACCTGTATGAGTCTTCAGAGCTCGTATGTCTGCGTCTGTTCTCTTTGTCTCTTCAGCTGAACTGAAAGTAAAGTTACTATCCAGAATACTGTCTCCTGCTAGGACCTTAGAAAAACACCACCCTTCATTAGCATAAGATAAGAGCCTAGAGTAAACAAGCTATTTTGTTCAGCATTACACAGTAATACAAGCAGGTAAAACACAAGGAAAATGTGAAAAGTTGACATGTAAATTGAACTACATCTATATGAACATCAGGGTAAATAAGACAGAGTGAAAAAATTATGCACAAAACTTTATAGCAACATTTAGTGACAAAAGGACCTCAAAATATAGTAGGGAGTTAAAATGACTCCCTTCAGTAGTTCTTGGTAAATTTTGAAAAAAACGAGCAAATTTTTCACCAAAATTATTTATTCTCACAAAATCTTTTTTCACATCATATTCGAGGAAAAGTCACCGAGTTTCAAGCCGGAATTCTGAAAAATGTAGTCACAGAAGAGAAATAAAAAACAAAAGGAGTCAAAATGACTCCATCAGTAGTTCTAGTGTTAAGTTTACTATTAACATGGGGAATCATACAAAGTTAAATAATTTTCAATACTAGTGGCTTACTGGGGTTTTGGCGTGCCTTGACCATGAACAAGATAGCTAATGTACCGTAATTGTTTTTCAGATAACCAAAAATGTAAGTTTATTCAGGTATAAAGTTGACAACTTTCTTTGCATCCTGAGCCTATGTAACCTATACTGACCTGAAAACTTTTGGCATCATCATTTTTATTTTCAATAACTTGGAACAACTCTTCACAGACAACTGGAATTATGCCACGATTTGCTCCATATCCAATCATAGAATAACTCTTTCCCGAACCTGTCTGGCCATAAGCGAGTAAGGTAGCATTGTAGCCTTGCCAAGAGTTATCGAGCACCCCAAGGCCAAGGTCGCAAAATACTGCTTTCTAAAGAAGGTAAAAAAAAAATTAACATGGTTAAATAAGGAGAGCAGAAATGAAAGTTGAAAAACATACAAAAAAGTTAATGTCTGCTCACCACCTCCTGGAGCGCACGGATCCTGCTGTGCGGCAAGTTTTCAGAACTTAGAAAGTAATAAGTCCAGCGCTATAAGTCCAAATAAAATCCATTCTTCATTTATTTCATGGCTTCAAATGGTATAAAATCCATTAAGTCACAGTCCAGACATTAAAAACATACGCGTTTCGACGCAAAGCAGTGCGTCTTAATCATTGACCTCAATCAATGATTAAGACGCACTGCTTTGCGTCGAAACGCATATGTTTTTAATGTCTACACTGTGATTTAATGGATTTTATACCATTTGAAGTTATGAAGTAAATGAAGAATGGATTTTATATGGACTTATAGTGCTGGACTTATTCCTTTCTAAGTTCAGAAATGAAATTCTTACATAAACTCTTACCCCTACTCAGAGTAGAGGTATAATTTATAGGGGGTTGGCCATTTTATTTTATCATTTGTGTTATACACTTGATTTTGTGGCATTTAGTAACATGTAAGTATTACATGTTCTCCTGTACACATCTCCCGTGTTCACAAAATAGCTGCTGGAGGAGAAGCATGTGGCCAAACTAGTCCATCAGCCTCATCCAATTGAAAAATACTGCACATGGCAAAGACATTTTACAATTGCAGGAGGTTGATAAACTGATGTGGTGACACGGTCCTCCATCATTTTGTGGATGGCATAGCTGTGCAGTATGTGAAGAAAGCTACACTAACAGGAGGAGAATCTGTAATACTTATACATTAGCAAGTGCCACAAAATCTTGACACCAACACATTTGTTATATTAAACATAAAACGGCCAACCCTCTTAAAGCCCATGGGCCCTGAGCTACTATGTACTATATGTAAAATATGTTTTAGCAAAGACATCCTTCAATAATTATTATGTTGGACCTCCTTTAATATTCAGAGCTGCAGTAATTTGTTGTGTATTAGATTTCAATAGGTGTTGAAACATTGGCACATCTGGACAGGTTAGCTTTTCACAATGGACACAAAATTAGGTACAGAAATGATCTGAAGAGCTCATTTTAATTTGTCTTCTCTATAAGATTAAGTACTTATAATTACTTTTGCAATATACTTGCCACATAAGTTTACCCATTTGGCAGTCTTATAACCGACTACCATGCAATATATTCTTCTTGGGATATTGTTGGAATAATACATATTAATCTGTATGTGTATTGCAACAACTACTGTGCTGTTTCATATGTTGTGCATATTGTGAGGTTGTTAACAAAGTTTAGTTAAAAAAAAAAAACCTCACACAGACAGGATGCCCCCTCCTTCTCTTCCTGTATTGTTGTTATATGTTTTGATTTCCTCATGCTGCAGTAACACCAGACTCCATGCTGTGCCTATGCTGGATATAAATAAACCTACATTCTGTGTTCTAAACTCTGAATGTCACGCGGATTAATCCTCTGCTAACAGGTTATGGGCCCAGATGTACCAGAGTCCCAGAGTCACAGATCCCCAGAACACAGAGGAAAGAAAAGAAAGAAAGACAGCAAACTGAGAAGAAGCAAAGATGGCCACCACCAGCAGCTCCATGAAATTTACAGTGCCAAGTCTCTCTAACCAGAATTATCAATCCTGGAAATTCAAAGTGAAAATGCTGCTGATAAGAGAAGGTACGTGGAAAAACACACAGGAGCCTAAACCTGACCCAGTGCCACAGGAGTGGACAGAGATGGATCAGAAAGCACAAAGTACCATATCACTCAGTATAGATGATGACCAGATTGTGCATGTGTGTAAATGTAATACTGCAAAGGAAATGTGGGAGCAGTTGCAAAAGGTACATGAGAGGATAAATTTAAGCAATAAGCTCTATCTCATGAGAAACCTGTACCAGTCTAAGCTACAGAAAGGTCAAGATATGCAGGATTACATAAGAAGTGTTCTGGAAGTTGTAGAACGCCTGAGAGGCATTGGGGAAGATCTAAAGGACTTTCATGTGGCCGCATTACTGCTTAGTGGCCTTCCAGAGAGCTATGATACGCTTGTAACCGCACTAGATGCGCGTCCAGATGATGAGCTTACACTGGAGTATGTCAGGGGGAAGCTCATAGATGAATATAAGCGAAAGGCAGAAGGTGTAAACAGTAGGAAATGCAACACAGAATCTGCTTTACAGACACAAAACCTAACTGATAACAGGAAGCACATAAAAGAAACACATGAATGTTTTGTTTGCAAGAAATCAGGACATTTGAAAGCTGACTGCAGAGTCTGGAAAGCTAGAATGAATCAGCTGAAAAAGCAAAGCAGTCATCAAAGGGTTAAAAGTGCTGTATCTGGAGAAAATGATTCTGTGAATACTGAAACTGCATTTACTGTCAGTGCAAATACATCAAAGCATGCATGGTGTATAGACTCTCGAGCAACTAGTCACATAACTAATAACAGAGACTTCTTTTCTAAGCTTGACCAAAGTAAATCAGAGAAAGTGATTATGGCTAATGGTCAGTACATGACTTCAGAAGGCATAGGAGATGGTTATATTGATTGTCAAATCTCACCAAAACAAAGCAGGAAGATCCCAGTAAAGGATGTGCTGTATGTGCCTAGTCTTGAAAGTAATCTACTATCTGTGAAGAAACTCACAAAACAAGGACATGAAGTTACATTTAAGCATGATAGCTGCATCATCTCAAAGGAAGGTCACACACTAGCAGAGGGAAACATCACAGATGAACTTTATCAGCTGAAATGCAAAGAGTGTGTGTATACAGCGCAACAAGAAGAGCATAAAAACTGTATTCATGTGTGGCATAGGCGTCTGGCACACAGAGACCCAGAAGCAATAAGAAAGTTAGTCCAAAAGCAACTAGCTGAGGATATTACAATTGATCTATGTAACCAGACAATGAAGTGTACTAGCTGCATCAAAGGGAAAATGTCTAGGAAAGCTTTTCCTAAGAGAATTAGTACAATAACAGCACAGCCACTAGATTTAATACACACAGATGTCTGTGGTCCAATGAGCACTCTGACTCCAGGGAAGAAGAAATATTTTCTCACATTTATTGATGATCATTCAAGATATACAGTTGTCCACCTGCTTCACAGCAAGAAGGAAGTTCCAGAGAAACTTGAAATATACCTAGCTGAAGTATATAATAAATTTGGAAGAATGCCAAAGATTCTACGTGCAGATAATGGGACTGAATATACAAGTAATGAGACACAGAGCATTTTAAAGAAAAATGTAATCCTATTTCAGACCACTGTACCATACAACCCAGAGCAAAATGGTGTCGTGGAAAGAAGGAACCGAACACTATGTGAAAGTGGAAGAAGCATGTTATTTGATGCAAATCTGCCCACAGCATATTGGGGAGAAGCAATCATGACAGCTTGCTATCTTCAGAACAGACTACCAGGTAAAGCTAGAGAGAAAACTCCATTTGAGCAATGGAATAGCAGAAAGCCAAAACTACATCACATAAGAATATTCGGAAGTAAAGCATTTGTACATGTTCCCAAAGAAAAGCGAACTAAGTGGGAATCTCACGCTAAGGAAGGTATCCTGGTAGGCTACAGCGAAACCCAGAAAGGTTATAGGATTCTACACCCAGAAACAAACAAGATCACAATAAGTAGAGATGTAGTGATTGATGAGAACTTTGTATCACCCAAGTTTTGTGACATCACGCCAGTAGTCCAGCTGAAGTCACAATTACTAGACAGCAACAAGGAGGATGTAGAGGTCTGGCTGGATTCTTCAACTAATGAAGGAACAACAGAAAAATCAGGTGAATCTGAAATCAGGAGATCGTCAAGATCAAACAAAGGTATACCAGCTAAACGTCTATCCTACATTGTCAAGACACTACCTGAGTCAGAGCCGCAGTCATGGGATGAAATGCAAGCACTACCTGTCCATGAAAGAACAAAGTGGATCGATGCCGCTAATGAGGAAATCAAATCGCTTCATCAACTCCAAACTTGGAAACTCACCAAGCTACCAAAGGGCAAAAAGGCAATCAAGTGCAAGTGGGTCTTCAAAACCAAATATGACTCTGAAGGTAAAGTCCACAGATTCAAAGCAAGGTTGGTCGCAAAAGGATATTCTCAAAAGTATGGCGAAGATTACGATGCTACATTTGCTCCAGTCGCTAAACAGACCACGTTCAGAGCTTTGTTAGCTGTAGCTGCTGTACAAAAGATGTATGTCAGGCATTTGGATATAAAAACTGCCTTTCTAAATGGTGACATTGAGGAGGACTTATGCATGACTCAACCTGAAGGTTATGTAAAAAGAGGTGAAGAGAATCTTGTTTGCAAACTACAAAAATCTCTCTATGGTCTTAAGCAATCAGCAAGAGCATGGAACACCAAGATGAATAAAGTCTTGTTGGAAGAAGGATTTAAAAGAGGTCAATCAGATCCGTGCTTATGTACGAAATATACAGATGGGAAGTGGATGTATATTCTCTTATATGTGGACGACGTGATTGTTGTTCATCAAGACGACGCAGAAATTGGAAAAATGACTGAAATTCTGAATCAGCACTTTGAAACAAAAGACCTTGGAAGTGTGACATATTATCTAGGAATCCAAATCCAGAGAGAGGAAGATGGAAGTTTTCTTCTAAACCAAAGTGCAAAAATTAATTTGATTCTGAATCAGTTTAAAATGTCAGAGGCCAAAGGTATATCAACCCCAATGGAACCATCCTACCTGAAGCTGGAAGGAGAAGATGACCTGTTGCCTAACAATGAGAAATATCGTCAGGCAGTGGGGGCACTTCTATACATATCAACTATGACTCGACCGGATATCACAACAACAGTTGGAATCCTTTGCAGATATGTGGAAAAACCGCGCCAAAGAGACTGGAATGCTGTTAAGAGACTTTTTCGATATTTGAAAGAAACGCAAGATGTAAATTTAAAACTATCTGCAGCAGGAGATCTAGAACTTACCGGCTATGTAGATGCGGATTGGGCTGGTGATTCGCGTGATCGTAAATCCACAAGTGGATACTTGTTTAAAGTTGGAGAAAGTTCAATCTCCTGGTCTAGTAGGAAACAAGTGTCTGTTGCCTTGTCATCTACAGAAGCGGAGTATGTGTCCGCAGCCTATGCAAGCCAGGAGGTTGTTTGGCTAAGACAATTGATGGACGATCTTGGCAAACCGACAACTCAGCCGACGGTGATTTATGAGAACAACCAAGGATGCATTAAACTTGCATGCAGTGGAAAGATCAGTGCTAGAACCAAGCACATTGACGTCAGACATCATCATCTACGTGATTTGATAGATCGTGGCATAATTCAGTTTGTCTATTGTGAAACTGATAAGATGGTAGCTGACATTATGACAAAGCAATTGCCACGAGCTAGGTTCCAAGAATTGAGAACCACAATGGGACTAAGAGGATAAGTAGTTGTTGAGTGAGGGTGTTGGAATAATACATATTAATCTGTATGTGTATTGCAACAACTACTGTGCTGTTTCATATGTTGTGCATATTGTGAGGTTGTTAACAAAGTTTAGTTTAAAAAAAAAAAACTCACACAGACAGGATGCCCCCTCCTTCTCTTCCTGTATTGTTGTTATATGTTTTGATTTCCTCATGCTGCAGTAACACCAGACTCCATGCTGTGCCTATGCTGGATATGAATAAACCTACATTCTGTGTTCTAAACTCTGGATGTCACGTGGATTAATCCTCTGCTAACAGATATACATTTGGTTATGCTACTTATTGCTACCCTACAACATTATTACAGTCTTCGGTTGTCTTCTCATATACAGTACAGACCAAAAGTTTGGACACACCTTTTCATTTAAAGATTTTTCTGTATTTTCATGACTATGAAAATTGTACATTCACACTGAAGGCATCAAAACTATGAATTAACACATGTGGAATTATATACTTAACAAAAAAGTGTGAAACAACTGAAAATATGTCTTATATTCTAGGTTCTTCAAAGTAGCCACCTTTTGCTTTGATGACTGCTTTGCACACTCTTGGCATTCTCTTGATGAGCTTCAAGAGGTAGTCACCGGAAATGGTTTTCACTTCACAGGTGTGCCCTGTCAGGTTTAATAAGTGGGATTTCTTGCCTTATAAATGTGGTTGGGACCATCAGTTGTGTTGTGCAGAAGTCTGGTGGATACACACCAGCCTCAGAAATCGCAGGTAAACAACAGCTCAGATTAGAGACCAGGTCAATGCCACACAGAGTTCTAGCAGCAGACACATCTCTACAACAACTGTTAAGAGGAGACTTTGTGCAGCAGGCCTTCATAGTAAAATAGCTGCTAGGAAACCACTGCTAAGGACAGGCAACAAGCAGAGAGACTTGTTTGGGCTAAAGAACACAAGGAATGGACATTAGACCAGTGGAAATCTGTGCTTTGGTCTCATGAGTCCAAATTTGAGATCTTTGGTTCCAACCACCGTGTCTTTGTGCGACGCAGAAAAGGTGAATGGATGGACTCTACATGCCTTGTTCCCACCGTGAAGCATGGAGGAGGAGGTGTGATGGTATGGGGGTGCTGTGTTGGTGACACTGTTGGGGATTTATTCAAAATTGAAGGCATACTGAACCAGCATGGCTACCACAGCATCTTGCAGCGGCATGCTATTCCATCCGGTTTGCGTTTAGTTGAACCATCATTTATTATTCAACAGAAAAATGACCTCAAACACACCTCCAGGCTGTGTAAGGGCTATTTGACCAAGAGAGAGAGTGATGGGGTGCTACGCCAGATGACCTGGCTTCCACAGTCACCAGACCTGAACCCAATCGAAACGGTTTGGGGTGAGCTGGACCGCAGAGTGAAGGCAAAAGGGCCAACAAGTGCTAAGCATCTATGGGAACTCCTTCAAGATTGTTGGAAGACCATTTCCGGTGACTACCTCTTGAAGCTCATCAAGAGAATGCCAAGAGTGTGCAAAGCAGTCATCAAAGCAAAAGGTGGCTACTTTGAAGATCCTAGAATATAAGACATATTTTCAGTTGTTTCACACTTTTTTATTAAGTATATAATTCCACATGTTTTAATTCATAGTTTTGATGCCTTCAGCGTGAATGTACAATTTTCATAGTCATGAAAATACAGAAAATCTTTAAATGAGAAGGTGTGTCCAAACTTTTGGTCTGTACTGTATGACTACTTGTGATTTTTACTATGTATGTGTTTTTTGCAGATTGTAATACACTAACTGGTATAATCACGGTTTTCTTTTATAAATTAGCAACCTTAGCATGTCGCATTTTCAATTTCCTTTATTGAAGCTTCTCATCAACTTTTTTTGCCATCATCTAATATGAACTGATTTCATAGAGTAGAATTGGGGCTCACAAGCTACATTACCTATCAGTATGTCTATGGAGTGTGCAAGGAAGCTCACGCAAACATGGAGAGAATATACAAACTCATTGTAGATGTTGGCCTTGGTGGGATTTGACCCCAGGACCCCAGCACTAGGAAGACTATAGTGCTAACCACTGAGCCATCGTACTGCCTCAACAAATTACCAGTAGGAGTTTTCTCTATTAATTACTTATCAGTGCCATATGTGTGACATGCAGAAGTAGTGCTGTTGCTTTAATTGCATTCAGCAACTATTAGAACTAACACAAGCACAGGAGACAGGGAGTGTTGTGTTCCAGAAGCATCCAGCAACTAGAGGGGTTAACACAGTCACAGGAGAAGAGGAGGGTTTTAGCAGAGGCCCAGGGGGATTGTGGGGAAGTTGTTTACTGTCTGGCCACAGCTAAAAAGAAAGGTGGCTTATGATCTGTATCTCACAGAAGTCAAGGAACAGAGTTCAGGTAAGGAGTGAAGCTAAACAAAGGTCAGTTAGACTCCCTGAGCTAACAGTGTGGAGTATTATTGGCCAGGAAGATAAGGACTGGAAGGAAGATTGTCACAGAGATCATCTCCCTCATCACACCCTTCCCCCCCTCCATCTCCATGCAGGATAAAGAATGCTGTGTACTATTGAGTCCTTGTGAAGGAAAAGCCTGTGGTTGTGTATGCATTAAAACTGTGCTGTACTGTGCTACCGGATAATAGACTGTGTACTGCTGTGCTGCAAAGGAGACTGTACTGTTATTACTGGAGCCTGTTGCTCAAAGAAACATTAGCATTGCACTGGCCATGCCTCATTAAATGTTACTGTTCTACCGTTTATGAAGACTCTTGTCACATGTGTCTGGTCAGCAAGTGAATCTATCGTGTGCCTGAGAGAAACTGCAGCCTATGGTCGCCCTGAGTAATGGTTCCCCCAGGATTCCAACGAATTCATGTAACCGATCTCGCCCCTATCTAAACTTAGGCGGCATGCGTGTAACATATAGATAGGTTGTATTTGGTTTGTTATGCTGCCATGTTCTGTCCACGTATATTATTCACACCTTTGCCCCTGTATCGGGGTCATTTGGATGTTTTTGGTTGTCATTAAGATTTAAAAAGAGAAAACACAGTAGTTTGACAATAAATGGCTTCACACAACCAATAACCATGAGTGGAGAAAAAGTTTTTTTTGTTATCATTCATATTCTCTGATACAAGGCCAAGAAAGGAAAAATTCTGCCGGGATATGTAAACTTTTGAGCACAACTGTATGTCCATATTCCATCTATGGGTATTGTTCACTCCTTTGCCCCTTCTTTATATACATTTTCATTCATGTAACACACATGGTGTGACATACATTTGCACTTGTATCACACATATTGAATAACCTATATGGGTTATACTGCCATGCTTCTTCCGTGTGTGTCATTAAAGAAGTTGTCCACTACTATTTGGTAATATTTAAAATGCCCATTTTTATGGTGGAAATAAGATTATTTCTAATTACCTTCTGCTGTCCTTCTTGCCTGTGAGCTGTGCTATCGCTGGCCGCTCACAGGCATCACGTGACCCCTGGCTGCAGCCGCCTTTTGCTTCCGCTGATGTCACGTCAAGTGAGGCATGACATCAGTGACACGCTTCCCTCGGTGGATTCTGGGCTGTGGGTGGGGTTAGCATCCAGCGTGCGTTTTCCCTCTCCTGCATTCATTTGGAAAGTGCGCGGTGTATGATGAGCTGTGACGCGCGGGGTAACCCCACCCACAGCCCAGCATCCATCACGGGGAGCGCAGCACTGAGTCATGACCGGCTGCAGCCAGAAATTGACGTGACATCAGCGGATGTCAGAGCCGGCTGCAGCCGGGGGTCACATGATGCCTGTGAGCGGCCGGCGATAGCGCTGCTCACAGGAAAGAAGGACAGGACAAAGTAATTAGAAATAATCTTATTTCCACTATAAAAATACATTGGGGGCATTATCCATAGTAGTGAACAATCCCTTTAATTTCTTCCCTTTTTATATTTTTTTTTATACACTATATCACATAATTACTGTGGTTCTAGTTTATAAAATTCTCTCTCTTATCTAATAGATTTACATCACTTTAGTACATTTATTTATTAAACTTCCCTTTCATATCTCTTTGGATATTACATCATGTGAGTTTGGATAGAATTACATTGATGTTGTGTTTGTGCAATACAATTATACCATATATTCTTACGGTATGCATTTGCTCCATCCATGAAATTACATATCCTTCAATTTGTGTTAAATAAATAAAAAAATTCATTTAGTCCATATATACAAAAAAACACACCTAAAAAAGGGGCAACAGTGTTTACCTGCCCAGATCTAAGAACTAATGCACTCAGGATGCAGCAAGCCCATACAACAAAGATGCCGGCAACACAGGTGCAAAATACTGACATCACTCACAACCTACCCAGTTCATGGAGGGGGTGATTGCTTAGCGTTAAAATTGCACACAAAAATGGCTTGTATAGGGCGCTGTTCACACATGGGTAGTGCACAGCATCTGGCTTATAGCCTATTAGTGATGCCCATACTATTCGATTAAGCGGGCTGCCCAGTACTATCTTAGTGCAGCCCATGAGAACAGACACCCCAGTTTGCAATGCCAACACTGATGGGCCTGGCTGCACCCTGTAATAAAAAAGTGCAGAAGATACATATTCATAACATATGAGGTATTGGTCAATATTTTGGCCAAAATCCGCAAGTTCGCAATCCATCCATGAATTTACATATCTTTCAATTTGTGTTAAATAGATTCATTTATTCCATATATACAGAAAAGGTGTAGACATAAGCTTTGAAGCTTGTTATCATGCGTGCGCATACTATAACGGGTAACATGACATGATATTTGTATTTTTTGCCTTGTTCATTATGAGAACATTCTATTATGTCTTTTTATATTATGCATGCGCTTATTATCGTATTTGTTAAGGTGTCACTTCATTTATGTAGACCATCATTTTGGAATTGTGTTTAATTTATTTTGTTTTATTCGTTTATTTTTTAATTAAGGTCATGCTCCCTTATTCTTAATACTTGTGTAGGTATCGAGGATGATGGCCCAGCGGCAAGGACCAGGACAACAGGCTATGCTGGACGACAAGCAAGCAAGCAGAGTAGGACAGACTAGAAGTCACAGGAGAATGCAGAGATGATTGCAGCTAAATGTGAATGTAGCATCGGCGTCTCTGCCTCCTGCCGCGCAGAGACCCCGTTCCCCTCACCGCCGCAATCCCGGTCCAGCGTCTTCCTGCTCCCCTCCAGCCGTTGCTCTGGCGCGCACCGCGCGCAGCTTCCCGGGCACTATGCTTAGGGCGCACTCTCTCCCTCTTAAAGGGGCCGCGCGCCGTCCTGAAGAGTCCCCAGCCAATAGCCAGGGTCTTCCCCTTTATAAGGCACCTCTTCCAAAATGGAGGTGCCTGTGCAAGATTGTTGTTTTGTGTGCTAACACTTTCTTCATCCCTCAGGTCCCGCTGCCTGTCAGCCTTGCCCGCCAGTCTGTCTAACAGTCCTGTTCGCCAGTCAGTCTAACAGTGCTGCCCGTCAGTCTGTCTAACAGCCTTCCTACCCAGAGCACCTGCCAGTTACCTGCCGTGCCCGCCAGTCTGCCTGGAGCACCTGCCAGTAACCTGCCGTGCCCGCCAGCCTATGTAGCTTACCACGGGCTTAGGTGGTCTGATATTGGGACCCGGTTCTATTTGTCTACCCTTTTATATGCATTACTTCAACTTTGATATACAGTAAGGTTTTTAATATAGACAGTGTAGGACCGTCCCAATTTAGGGTCACCTTGTCGCTGGTGGGACGGCTTGTATACTTTTTTTGATCAGAAATAGTTCACTAAGTACCCTATATTTCATATGCAACTTTGCTTTACATTTATATATAATGATGGTAGGGTATGAGATATATTTTTTGTCTCTTGTAGGTTTTGCATCTTTTTGCTAGTGTGAACATGCTCCTATTTCTTGCATGTGTACCATCTTAGACCTCAGTTCACATTGCTTGTTTTTTTGTCTTGTTTGCATTCTGTGCAAATTAGGGGTGTGGCATGCCCCTTGTTGAGCTGGTTAGTATATATGTAGCTTACCACGGGCTTAGGTGGTCTGATATTGGGACCCGGTTCTATTTGTCTACCCTTTTATATGCATTACTTCAACTTTGATATACAGTAAGGTTTTTAATATAGACAGTGTAGGACCGTCCCAATTTAGGGTCACCTTGTCGCTGGTGGGACGGCTTGTATACTTTATTTGATCAAAAATAGTTCACTAAGTACCCTATATTTCATATGCAACTTTGCTTTACATTTCTATATAATGATGGTAGGGTATGAGATATATTTTTTGTCTTTTGTAGGTTTTGCATCTTTTTGCTAGTGTGAACATGCTCCTATTTCTTGCACGTGTACCATCTTAGACCTCAGTTCACATTGCTTGTTTTTTTGTCTTGTTTGCATTCTGTGCAAATTAGGGGTGTGGCATGCCCCTTGTTGAGCTGGTTAGTATATATGTAGCTTACCACGGGCTTAGGTGGTCTGATATTGGGACCCGGTTCTATTTGTCTACCCTTTTATATGCATTACTTCAACTTTGATATACAGTAAGTTTTTTAATATAGACAGTATAGGACCGTCCCAATTTAGGGTCACCTTGTCGCTGGTGGGACGGCTTGTATACTTTTTTTGATCAAAAATAGTTCACTAAGTACCCTATATTTGTGTCACCCCAGGCCTGGATGCCACAAACTTGTAAGGCTGTGTCTGAGAGCAGGAGGGAGGTTCTCTGGTCAGGGACCATTAGCAT
This sequence comes from Phyllobates terribilis, assembly GCF_046119375.1. NCBI lineage: Eukaryota > Metazoa > Chordata > Amphibia > Anura > Dendrobatidae > Phyllobates > Phyllobates terribilis. The sequence continues at coordinate 619,276,436 of NW_027362765.1, forward strand.
GCAGCACCTCCTGTGCCAGGCCAGTAGAGGGAGCAGGCTGCCCCTATAAAAGCTGGAACTGATGGCAGAGTTAGAGAGACCAGGACCCACTTCTGAAGCATCCAGAAGGGTTCCCAGAAGAGAGGGACAGGTCAGCCGCAGCTGAGGAGTCCAGGAGGCAAGGAGGAACAGCAAGCCAGGGACAGAGGCGACGAGAGCCGGTCCTGGCAGAGAGAGAACTACACAACCGGACACTGGGGTCCGAGGCTGTCAGGGTTGCAAGCCCGGCAGCAGATAACCAACCAGCAAGGGATTTCAGGTCCCTTGGACTAAGAAGCCTGGGGGCTCCGCCACACAGAGGGACCGGTACAGCACAGAGAAGCAACAGGTACCTAAGGCCCGAGTCGCAAGCCATACAGGCATAGTACACGGCCAGCTCAGGGATGTGGGCTATCATACCACTAAAGGGGGAAATAGTCAGCAAGGGCAGAGAGAGAGAACGGTAGGCCTACCCACTCACCCTGACCAGTGGAGCTTGCCCGAATGCCCTCAGACACCCAGGTCCATTCCTACCCTGTACTCCTGGTGGGTCAGTGATAATATCTGCAGTAAAAGACCCTGGACTGCATTATTGGACTCTGTGTGATTTCTGCTGCGCCTGCATAATCACCCCCAGCATCCTATAACACTGCCCTGAGGCTACACTCTTCCCGTGGAGAGTTATCCTATCCCTGCGCTGCATATCTACATCAGCCTCAGCGGTCTGCCTTGCAGCGGCGGTCCTCTCTGACCGCAATCCACGGGTGTCTTAGTCGGACTTTCAAAACCTACAAATACACTGCCACAGCATTTGGTCTGACCACCCTGAGCCACGGGACCGGGTCACCACTACTACTCCCAGCATTGCCCTGAAGTCTGGTTCCGAGTGCCCCACGGCCTAGGGGGTGAGTCATATTTCATATGCAACTTTGCTTTACATTTATATATAATGATGGTAGGGTATGAGATATATTTTTTGTCTTTTGTAGGTTTTGCCCGCCAGTCTGTCTAACAGTCCTGTTCGCCAGTCTGTCTAACAGTCCTGCCCGCCAGTCTGTCTAACAGCCTTCCTACCCAGAGCACCTGCCAGTTACCTGCCGTGCAAGCCAGTCTGCCTGGAGCACCTGCCAGTTACCTGCCGTGCCCGCCAGCCTGCCTACCCAAAGCACCTGCCAGTTACCTGCCATGCCCACTAGTCTGCCTACCTGGAGCACCTGCCAGTTACCTGCCGTGCCCGCCAGCCTGCCTACCCGGAGCACCAGCCAATTACCTGCCTTGCCCGCCTGCTTGCCTACCAGGAGCACCTGTCTGGCTATCCGTTGTACCCGCCTGCTTGCCTACCCGGAGCACCTGTCTGGCTATCAGCCACGCCTGCCTGCTTTTCTACCCAGATCACCTGACAGCCTTCCTGCCATGCTCATCCGCTGTACCGGTCAGTCCCAGCCATCTGACCCGTGGGAGTCACCCGCTCTCACACAAGGTCGGTCCCAGAGTGGCATCTGGTTCACCTGCCCGGTCCCTCCCTGGTTCACGGAGTCAACTAAGCTGCCATGTGACCTGGGTCGGTCCGAGTAGGCACTTAGTTACGCCCCTCTGGTCCCTCCTTGCACCGAAGTACAGAGGTTCCACCACCCGGACCCGTAACAGTGAATAGTCTCTAAATAGCAAACAATGAATTAACGAGCAGGTGTGAAGAGCAATAGATGCTAGCTGTAGAAACCACTGGTGACTGTAGAGATAATTTCAGCATTATGTGAATAATCTTTAAATAACAGTTCAAAATGCTGAAAGCAAATATTGGTTAACCAGCAAGTTTGAGAAGTAATATATGCAAGTTTTAAAAATCACCGGAGTTTGAAGAGATGTTGTAGGGAAATGATGATGGCAAACTCCAAGAGAAATGGCAACTGACCACACAGACTGAATACTCAGACACCATATGTGTGTCTATGTGGACCTTAGAAGGCTTTGGATGATGATGTCAGTGAGATACGTCAAGCAACTTGTGCAATTTGGTGTGGAGAACAACAAAGGGAGATGACCATAGGAAAGGAGAGAAGGGCCTGATACTAGAGTCGAGACAGGTGCATAAAATATATATTGGTGTAACGGGGCCGGGTGGTGGAACCTCTGTGCCCTGGAACAAGGAGGGACCCCGAGGGGCAGGTGTTATACTGAAGACAACCTTGTATTAGAGCAGGTGGCTCCCACGGGTCAGATAGCTGGGACTGACCGGAGTAGCGGGTGGACACAACAGGTAGGTAGCAGTCTCTGGGTGAGCAGGCGGGTGGTCACGGGAAGTGACGGAAGAGCAGGTAAGAGTCTCTCGGCTGGCAGGCAGGTGGTCACGGCATGTGACGTCGGAGCCTCCAGGTAGACTAGCAGGCGGGTGGCAGGTGAGCGCTCCCAGGTGAGCGGGTAAGAGTCTCTTGGCTGGCAGGCAGGTGGTCACGGCAAGTGACGGCGGAGCCTCCAGGTAGGCTAGCAGGCGGGTAGCACGTGAGCGCTCCCAGGTGAGCGGGTAAGAGTCTCTTGGCTGGCAGGCAGGTGGTTACGGCAAGTGATGGCGGAGCCTCCAGGGAGGCTAGCAGGCGGGTAGCAGGTGAGCGCTCCCAGGTGAGCTGGCTAGCAGGTACGGCAGGTAGCAGGCAGGTACTGGCAGGTGCTTCCTGTTCCGCAGGTGGACTTGCCCATAGACAGACTGGCGGATGCAGGAGACAGACTGTCGGGCTGAAGGGAAGACAAGCAGGCAGACAGGACTGGAAGTCAGGCTGGCAACGGGACCTAAGGGCTGAAGCAGAGGTGAGTAAAATTTGCAACAACTTTGCTCGGGCACCTCCATTTTGGAGGAGGTGCCTTATATATGGGAAGTCCTCCGGCTATTGGCCGGGGACTCCTTAGGACGGTGCGCGCGGTCCTTTCAAGAGAGGGGGAGCGGGCGCGCGAGCGCCCTAAGCACAGTGCCCGGGAGGGAGCGCGCGCCGGCAGCAGCGAGGGAAGGAGCGCAGGAGGACGCCGCGCGCTGGGCAGGAAGGTGAGAGGGACGGCGTCTCTGCTTAGCAGGAGGCAGAGACGCCGATGCAACAGTACCCCCCCCTTTAGGCCCCACCTTTTTTAGGCCAGAGAGAAATTTCTCAAGGAGAAGCGGAGCGTTGATGTTCTCCCTGGGTTCCCAAGTTCTTTCCTCAGGACCAAACCCCTTCCAATCCACCAGAAAAAAGGTTCTCCCTCTTACCCTCTGGGTGGCCAGGATACTCTCCACTTCAAAGACATCCTCAGCAGAAACCGGAGTAGGAGGAGTACCTGGATTGTCAGAAAAAGTGTTAAGGACAACGGGTTTGAGGAGGGATAAGTGGAAGGAGTTGGGAATGTGTAGGGTGGCCGGGAGTTTTAATTTGTAGGCCACTGGGTTAATTTGCCTGAGGACTTCGAAGGGTCCGATGAACCGAGGGCCCAACTTGTAGGAGGGTACTTTGAGCCGCACATGTTTGTAAGAGAGCCAAACCTTGTCTCCTGGACAGAATTGAGGTGGATCCAGACGTCTCTTATCAGCATATCTCTTCATCCGCTCGGAGGACAGAAGAAGAGTGGACCTGGTACTCTCTCAAATAGTAGAAAATTCGCTGACAAGAGACTCTGCGGCAGGGTTGTCCACAGAAGCGGAGACAGGAACTGGAATCCGGGGATGTTGGCCACCGACTATAAAGAACGGGGATTTGGAAGAGGATTCGCTCTCATGGTTATTATAAGAGAACTCGGCCCATGGTAAGAGATCCACCCAATCCGAATGGTGGGCATTAACGAAGTGCCAGAGGTAGCTGGTCAGGATCTGATTGATCCGCTCCACTTGACCATTGGACTGTGGGTGGTAAGCGGAGGAGAAATCCAGGGTGCCGTCTAGCAGTTTACATGTGGCTCTCCAGAAGCGTGAGGTGAACTGAACCCCACGATCCGACACGATGTGGAGGGGTAGGCCATGGAGACGGAAGATGTGGCGGATAAAGTCTTTAGCCAGTTCGGGTGCAGATGGGAGACCAGGCAGGGGAATGAAGTGGGCCATTTTAGAAAAGCGGTCAACGACCACCCAAATGACTGTACAACCGGCAGAAACAGGAAGATCGGTGATAAAGTCCATAGCAATGTGCTGCCATGGAGCAGCAGGTACGGGCAGGGGAAGGAGATGGCCAGCTGGTAGATGTCTGGGAACTTTGTTATGGGCACAGGATGAACAGGCCGCGACGAACTCTACAATGTCCTTACGCAGGGTAGGCCACCAGTAATGCCGGGTAATGAGCTGGAAGGTCTTCTTTTGGCCAGCATGGCCAGCTAGTTTAGAAGAATGTCCCCAGCAAAGAACCCTCTCCCGATCTGGTACTGCTACAAACGTCTTACCGGGTGGAAGACGAGTCAGATCCAAGGGGGCCACATTCATCACCTTGGAAGACTCAATGATGTGCGTAGGCTCCTCCTCTTGATCGGAGGACAGGAAGGACCGGGACAAGGCATCAGCTTTGACGTTCTTGTCCGCCGGGTGGAAATGAAGAATGAAGTCGAAACGGGCAAAAAACAACGACCACCGGGCCTGGCGAGGATTGAGTCTCTGGGCATTTTGGAGATATGCCAGGTTTTTGTGATCCATGTAGATGATTACCGGGTAAAGAGCCCCTTCAAGCAGATAGCGCCACTCCCCCAATGCCAATTTGACGGCTAGCAATTCACGATCTCCTATGGAGTAGTTGCGCTCAGACGAGGAGAAGAGTTTGGAGAAGAAGCCGCAGGTTACCATTCTCCCGGTAGAAGATTTTTGGGTGAGTACCGCTCTTGCTCCGGAGGAGGAGGCATCAACCTCCAGGTAGAATTGCTTATTACAGTCCGGACGGTGCAGGACGGGGGCAGAGGCGAAGGCTCTCTTTAAGGAAAGGAAGGCCTCCTCGGCTTCAGGCGACCATACCTTGGGATTTGCCCCCTTACGGGTAAGCGCAGATATGGGAGCAGTCCGGGACGAGAAGTGTGGGATGAAAAGATGATAGTAATTGGCGAAGCCCAGGAATCGCTGTATCGCCTTCAAACCTTCTGGACGGGGCCATTTAAGAACAGAAGAGAGCTTCTCGAGATCCATTTGCAGACCTGTCTGGGAGATAACGTAGCCCAAGAATGGAAGGGAGGTCTGGTCGAAGAGGCACTTCTCATATTTGGCATAGAGGCGGTTCTGCCGAAGCCTAAGCAGGACCTGACGAACATCCCTCCGGTGTGTGGGGAGATCCGGATAGAAGACCAAGATATCGTCCAGGTATACCACTACGCAGGAGTACAGGAGGTCACGGAAGATGTCGTTGACCAGCTCTTGAAAGACAGCGGGGGCATTACAGAGACCAAAGGGCATCACAAGGTATTCATAGTGACTGTCCCGGGTATTGAATGCTGTCTTCCACTCGTCTCCTTGACGGATACGGACCAGGTTATATGCTCCTCGTAAATCCAGCTTGGAGAAGATCCTGGCGCCCTTGAGATGGTCAAACAATTCGGAGATAAGCGGCAGGGGGTATTTGTTTTTTACAGTGATTAGATTGAGTCCTCTGTAGTCTATACAGGGATGTAGCGAGCCGTCTTTCTTTTTGACAAAGAAGAATCCGGCTCCAGCCGGGGAGGTAGATTTTCGGATAAATCCCCTAGCCAGATTTTCTTCAATGTATTCAGACATGGCCCGGGTTTCGGCCACAGACAACGGGTAGATACGCCCACGCGGAGGAGTGGCGCCAGGTACCAGGTCGATCGGGCAGTCATATGGCCTATGGGGTGGCAACGTCTCAGCTTCCTTTTTACCGAAGACGTCCGCATAGGGCCAGTATGGAGCCGGGAGACCGGGTAGATTAGCTGGAGTAGGCGGAGGGCGAGCTGGATGGACCGGAACCAGGCAGGTTTTAAGGCAGTCTGGACCCCACCGGAGTACTTCACCGGATCGCCAGTTCAATACGGGTTCATGTGCCTGGAGCCAAGGTAGACCTAGCAACAGGGAGTGAGAGAGTCCGGATAGCACATGGAAGGAGATCTTCTCAGAGTGCAGCATTCCCACCTGCAGAGTTAAGGGTTCAGTGACAAGCAGGATGGGCACTGGAAGGAGTTTACCATCCACGGAGGCAACTGACAAAGGTTCAGTGAGAGGCTTTGTGGGAATATGGTATCTCTCTACTAAGGACTGGGAGATGAGGTTCCCAGCAGCTCCAGAGTCCAGGTGGGCGATTTCAAAGTGCTGATCCTCTCACCATGAGAGAGAGACAGACAAAGTCAGGAAGGGAGAGGACTTACTTTTGTCTAGGACGACCTCTCCGAGCGATCCTAGACACCGGCGTTTCACGGCCTCTCCGGGCAGGAACGGATCAGGTGCTCCTTGCTGCCACAATAGAAACAGCTCCCCTCGGCCCGGCGTGACTCCTGGCGGGATTTGACCAACTTGGTCTGGTCGACCTGCATGGGCTCGGGTGTGTGCGCCCGGGGAGTGATTGAAGAAGAGACAGGTCTCTGGAAGTTAGGAGCAAGGCGGGGAAACCTTCTCTCACGGGTGGTCTCCTTGGTACGTTCCTGGAACCGGATGTCAATCCAGGTAGCAAGTGACACCAGGTCGTCTAGGGTGGTAGGAATGTCCCGACTGGCAAGTTCATCTTTAATCCGACCGGAAAGACCCTCCCAGAAGACGGACAGCAGGGCCTCGTTATCCCAGGCAAGCTCAGAAGCGAAGGTACGGAACCGTAAGGCATATTAGCCTACGGTGAGACTCCCTTGGCGGAGACATAGCAGAGAGGAGGCTGACGAGGTCTTTCGTCCCGGTTCATCGAAGACTTTCCGGAAAGCAGTGAGGAAAGCTGACAAGTTGGATACCAGGGGATCCCCTCTCTCCCACAGGGGATTTAGCCAAGCCAGTGCTTCCCCAGTGAGATGGGACATGATGAAAGCCACTTTGGCCCGGTCGGTGGTAAAGTGGTGTGCCAAGAGTTCAAAATGCAGGGTGCACTGGTTAATGAAACCTCGAGCCAAGACGGGATCTCCACCAAAACGAGGCGGTGCAGAGAGCCGGGGACCCGGACCGGGTACCATGGCATTGATGGGTAGCGGCGCTGCCGGGGCGTGAGTCGTACGACTGGAGGCAGGTCCAGGTGGAGCAGTCAGTGTGTCCAGGTGGGAGTTGACATTATGCAGGTGGTTCAGGATGTATTCCTGTTGGGATCTCTGACGGAAGACTTCGTAGAACAGGTCAGAGAACGAGGGAGCTTGGGCGCCACAGGATTCCATGGCCCGAGCAAACTGTAACAGGGCCGGGTGGTGGAACCTCTGTGCCCTGGAACAAGAAGGGACCCTGAGGGGCAGGTGTTATACTGAAGACAACCTTGTATTAGAGCAGGTGGCTCCCACGGGTCAAATAGCTGGGACTGACCGGAGTAGCGGGTGGACACAACAGGTAGGTAGCAGTCTCTGGGTGAGCAGGCGGGTGGTCACGGGAAGTGACGGAAGAGCAGGTAAGAGTCTCTCGGCTGGCAGGCAGGTGGTCACGGCAAGTGACGTCGGAGCCTCCAGGTAGGCTAGCAGGCGGGTAGCAGGTGAGCGCTCCCAGGTGAGCGGGTAAGAGTCTCTTGGCTGGCAGGCAGGTGGACACGGCAAGTGACGGCGGAGCCTCCAGGTAGGCTAGCAGGCGGGTAGCAGGTGAGCGCTCCCAGGTGAGCGGGTAAGAGTCTCTTGGCTGGCAGGCAGGTGGTCACGGCAAGTGATGGTGGAGCCTCCAGGGAGGCTAGCAGGCGGGTACCAGGTGAGCGCTCCCAGGTGAGCGGGTAAGAGTCTCTTGGCTGGCAGGCAGGTGGTCACGGCAAGTGACGGCGGAGCCTCCAGGTAGGCTAGCAGGCGGGTAGCAGGTGAGCGCTCCCAGGTGAGCGGGCTAGCAGGTACGGCAGGTAGCAGGCAGGTAACTGGCAGGTGCTTCCTGTTCCGCAGGTGGACTTGCCCATAGACAGACTGGCGGATGCAGGAGACAGACTGTCGGGCTGAAGGGAAGACAAGCAGGCAGACAGGACTGGAAGTCAGGCTGGCAACGCGACCTGAGGGCTGAAGCAGAGGTGAGTATGCTTTGTAACAACTTTGCTTGGGCACCTCCATTTTGGAGGAGGTGCCTTATATATGGGAAGTCCTCCGGCTATTGGCCGGGGACTCCTTAGGACGGCGCGCACGGTCCCTTTAAGAGAGGGGGAGCGCGCGCGCCCTAAGCACAGTGCCCGGGAGGGAGCGCGCGCCGGCAGCAGCGAGGGAAGGAGCGCTGGAGGACGCCGCGCGCTGGGCAGGAAGGTGAGAGGGACGGCGTCTCTGCTTAGCAGGAGGCAGAGACGCCGATGCAACAATTGGTGAAGTAAAAAAGTATTAATTTTTTGTAAAAAACTGTTAAAACGAATGAATTAGCAGTTTTCAAACAGAACACATTTCAGAATGATTACATTTAAAGCATGCAAATGAGCAGAGACTAATAGGTGAATAAAGATGTAGAGGTCAATTTCAAGCCCTGGTGCATGAACATCTCTAAAAGTCCCTCAACCACATAAGAAGACATCAGCATTATAAATGGCATGGTGAGTGGGGCCTTGTTAAAATTTTCCTTTGTTGCCAAGTAATTTTCATTTACGTCTCTGTAAATAAAAAAACCCACAAACCCCATATAACACAACAAAATGTAAGGTCACTATTAAGGATATCATGTGGCTTTTCAGACAAGTCGTTTTACAATCAAATAGTCAAATATACATGAGATGAAACATGCTACTATCTAAAATAAAAAGATATATATAAAATGATAATACCTGGCCAGCGTAACTGCTTTCTTTACCATTTGGAACTAGTGTGCCATCTTGATTCTTCAAAAATCCATTATGGGACCAGTAGGCCAGATCAAATTGAAACGTTTTTTCATGACCTGGATTCCGTGGGTCATGAATGGTTGTGAAGTTGCCTTTCATGGAAATAACACATCTACTTCCTGCTTCCTTCTCTCTCTGGAAGCAAATATTTAATAAAGTAAATTTTATAAAATTAAATGTACAAATAACTTCATGTTAAAGGGATTGTCACATTATTTTAAATGGTAACTAAACATGTAACAGGTTTTTCTATTTTTTATGCACAGTAATTACTTTAAGATCTGTGAGGTTTTGGGTCTTGAGACCCCACTGATTTCTCAAAAGATGGCTGAAAAGTGTGCAGGTAAGGAGGCAAAAGCAAACATCTCCTACCTGAGCAAGTGCACAAAGCGGAGAATGGATCCAATAGAAAGCCTTTGACTATCTATTGGAACCATATTCTTATTTGTGTGCATGTTCCTGACCCCTGAGCTCATGACTTCTCTTTTGAGTGATCATTGGGGGGTCTCATGGCCTATACCGATTTGCAGGCAATAAACAAATAAAATCATATGAACGCTTGTCCATAAAAGACAGCACTGGTTAAGAGGGGGCTAGAAGAATGCAGCTCATCTTTGCAAAATATGTATGCCTACCCCTTTGAAGTTTAGTTTACCCAAAACTAAACCAAGAGATAATGGGAGATAAATGTCTAGCAGAGGCTTAAATGAGTTGTCTGGTCATCTGATAAAAGTCTGAAGTCACTTTACGTGACTGCAGACTTCTGAATTCTGACAGTGTGCGTTCACCGGTATTGCTATTGTGACGCCTCTACTCAGAAAGCCCGTGTTTTACCCTGGGTGTTGGGGGACTCGGTGTCGGGCCCTGCGTTGAAGAGATGGGGTGTAGCCGTGGCCCGGGCCCGACCCGTGCTCAGGGCCGTCACATTAGAAAGAGATGGTGTGGGCTAATCCGGGTTGAGTGGCTGATTGTTTACGACTACGCCACCTGTGGTGTCTGGTGAAGGGCCACCAGCGCCGCTAGCAGTCCGCTGAGGCCCGGTGTCATGGCGGCTAAAGTTATTACTGCTCCCCACAGGCGGAGCAAGGCCTCAGGGCAGGCAAACAGGATGAAGGGGGGTAGCAGTAGCGCGGGGAGTACGGGCACCGTGTCGCGTGGTAGGGCGCGTAATGAACAGTCCGGAGGCCATAGGGGTGAACTTCCAAGGCTTTACTCACTCAGAGATGTTAGCGGGAAGGCGACTTCCTGCTCCTCGCGGAGTCCTGCGGCCACCAGGGACAGGGGTCCGACTACCTCCGAGGAAGTCCAGTGTTCGGTAGCGACCCTACACCAGAGTGTTCCTGCACTACAGACTTCACCCTTTCCCGTCTGTGCGTGTGTAGATTGGCCGGGTCTCCCTCTGAGCTCCTCTCAGGTGTAGGGCTCGGGTGGCAATTCCTCTCCATCCGACGCCCGGCGGGATCCTCAGGGCCTAACCGGGCTTTCCCGTCCTGGACGTAGAGTACAAGGTCGGGTGTCGGGGGCCGGTACCCCTCTTGCAGCCGGAATCCCTCTGAATAGATCAGGTAGGCGAGGACAGGTGGCGTACTCCGCTCCGTCTGCATCCTCCCCGGGACCCATTTGCTAGGGGCCACACTCTAAAGCTCCCGGGCCTTCTCGATCCTGGTCCTCGGCCGGGTTGAGACATTCCTTGTCTGCAACCTACCTCTCGTCCCAAAGATCGGGGTACGAGGGCTGTGTCCCATGCCGGTGCAGGCCCACACAGGATCTGCGCTCCCAGAAGGAAGTCACATTACACACAGTATTTTGACAGCACAGTGACAGCCGACAGACTAGCAAAGTCTAGACAATGGAAGGACCACTTGACAGACAGACTGCCAGAGACAAAAAGGACAGAAAGGCCAAGATCAAAGATGGCATTCTATTAAATATGAAATTTGAAGTGTCACTAACTAGTGTTCCTCCACCCACACCCACTAACTGGTTCCTACCACTTTGTGTTCCCCAGTCTCCCTGTAACCAGGGGAGCAGCACCTAGTGCATACTAGCTCCCTCTGGTGGAGATGTGGTGTTGGATGCAAAAGGTTAGGTCACAACCATCACACTGGGCTTACCTCACAGGAGGAACACCACACTCCATTGCAGAAGTGCAGCATTCCTGTTGCAGTCGAACCCTCAGGGGCGCCACACTATCGAGAGCAGGCGATCAGGAGTGGTGAATCCTGACACTGTGTGCACCGCACGCTGACAAAGTTCAGAAGACTGCAGTCACTCTTGATTGCAGATTTTATCACAAGCCCTTTAAGGCAAGCATTCATATTGATCTAGTTTTTGCTTAATACACCGATATCCGTCAACAGCTTAATGTGTATGGGCAATTTCAACTCTCCACTCTCCCCCTGACAGATGACGTTGGGGGAGAGAAGGATTCGACTTGTTGGATTTCAACATCCAATCCTATTTTTCTTCTGCAAACATAAACTATCTCATAGAGATCCTCAGAGCACTAGGGTGAGCCTTGCATTCCTATGTATGAGATGTTGGGTGAGATAGCTGTCGACAGCTAACTATCCTATTCAGAAAAGATGCATATTTGGCCAAGAAAGGGGGAAAGGTTTTGGGAGAGTTTGGCCGACAGCTATCTGCTGTCATAGACCATATGCAGCCGTGGGTCTTGTAGTTATCCCTATTGCTAAAATAGGATCCCAGCAATCTTCATTACAACGTCTGTGCCACACATACATTCCAAAAGAAAAAAATGATGTCAAAATAAGATCACACGGTGTTCCTCACCTTGTTGAAAGGCCTCACCCGCACAGCCACTTTCACACTATCGTAAATTGGCATATTTCAGAAGCTGCCAATAACTGCAACTGGATTAAGTAGATTAAAATAAGTGAGAGGTAAAGAAGGGCTGAAACCACTGTAATGAACGCTGTTACTTTTCTCTTCCAGACCTTATACTGAATTATTTAGCAATGGTTTCATTTAACCAGTGGTATCACTTTATATCTCATGCTGCTGTAACTTTCTTTATTCATGTGAACTCAATTCTACTTACTCCACCATAGGGCAGGGTTACCTGAAAATAGCTGGCTTTAAAATACATGGTGGTACAATGCCCATTACTAATTTTTTAACCAATAAATTAAAATAATCAACAATTACCGCAAAATTTTAATATTATTAGACCAAATGCACCCAGCTCTAGCTGGTCAACTGTGCCCACAAGCCATGACTCAAAAGCTATGCTCCCTCTGTCTCCCAACCAAAAATAAACACCGCAGCCATACTTACGGCCAAATTCTGACTATACAGTCATGGCCAAAAGTTTTGAGAATGACACCAAAATTATATTTTCACATGATCTGCTGGCCTCTGTTTTTTATTAGTGTTTGTCTGATGTTTATATCACATACAGAAATATAATTGCAATCATATTATGAGTACCAATAGGTTATATTGACAGTTAGAATGAGTTAATGCAGCAAGTCAATATTTGCAGTGTTGCCCCTTCTTCTTCAAGACCTCTGTAATTCTCCCTGGCATGCTCTCAATCAACTTTTGGACCAAATCCTGACTGATAGCAGTCCATTCTTGCATAATCAATGCTTGCATTTTGCCAGAATTTGTTGGTTTTTGTTTGTCCACCCGTCTCTTGATGATTGATCACAAGTTCTCAATGGGATTAAGATCTGGGGAGTTTCCAGGCCATGGACCCAAAATCTCTATGTTTTGTTCCATGAGCCATTTAGTTATCACCTTTGCTTTACGGCAAGGTGCTCCATCATGCTGGAAAAGGCATTGTTGGGCACCAAACTGCTCTTGGACGGTTGGGAGAAGTTGCTCTTGGAGGACATTCTGGTACCATTCTTTATTCATGGCTGTGTTTTTAGGCAAGACTGTGAGTGAGCCGATTCCCTTGGCTGAGAAGCAACCCCACACATGAATGGTTTCAGGATGCTTTATAGTTGGCATGAGACAAGACTGGTGGTAGCGCTCACCTCTTCTTCTCCGAATAAGCTGTTTTCCAGATGTCCCAAACAATCGAAAAGGGGATTCATCAGAGAAAATGACTTTGCCCCAGTCCTCAGCAGTCCACTCCCTGTACCTTTTGCAGAATATCAGTCGGTCCCTGATGTTTTTTCTGGAGAGAAGTGGCTTCTTTGCTGCCCTCCTTGAAACCAGCCCTTGCTCAAAGAGTCTCCACCTCACAGTGCGTGCAGAAGCACTCACACCAGCCTGCTGCCATTCCTGAGCAAGCTCGGCACTGCTGGTAGTCCGATCCCGCAGCTGAAACAGTTTTAAGATACGGTCCTGGCGCTTGCTGGTCTTTCTTGGGTGCCCTGGAGCCTTTTTGACAACAATGGAAGCTCTCTCCTTGAAGTTCTTGATGATGCGATAGATTGTTGACTGAGGTGCAATCTTTGTAGCTGCGATACTCTTCCCTGTTAGGCCATTTTTGTGCAGTGCAATGATGGCTGCACGTGTTTCTTTAGAGATAACCATGGTTAACTGAAGAGAAACAATGATACCAAGAACCAGCCTCCTTTTAAAGTGTCCAGTGATGTCATTCTTACTCAATCATGACTGATTGATCGCCAGCCCTGTCCTCATCAACACCCACACCTGTGTTAATGGATCAATCACTAAAACGATGTTAGCTGCTCCTTTTAAGGCAGGACTGCAATGATGTTGAAATGTGTTTTGGGGGTTAAAGTTCATTTTCTGGGCAAATATTGACTTTGCAAGTACAGTAATTGCTGTTAAGCTGATCACTCTTTGACATTCAGGAGTATATGCAAATTGCCATTACAAAAAATGAAGCAGTAAACTTTGGAAAAATTACTATTTGCATATCACATACTTGCGGTCACATGACCACTCGGTCACACTGCCAGCACCGGAGAATTCGCTCAGCGTGAACTGCGAGGATTCACAAGTCTGCAGTAACATAGACTGACTGCAGGCTTTTGTGATAAACCTGGACAACCCCTTTAACATTATAGACTAACAAACTTCTAATTTTTATCCATCTTAATAGAACAATAACTACTCCTAAAAACGCTAAACAAGAGCTAACCATATTTTCTAATGTAAGGGGAACACCAAACAAATCAGCAATATACTGAAACTTAACCCCTTAACGACTGCTGATACGCATTAAAACGGGAATAAGGGAATAGCGTCGCCCTGTGTAAATTATAAACTTGGTGCTAAAGAGTTTTTTAGTGGGAAAAAAATATTTTTTTGTTCTCACATCTAAATGTTATAAAGTTTTGTGAATCACCTATAGGTTAAAATGCTAGATGAATTCCTTGAGGGGTCTAGTTTCCAAAATGGGGTCACTTGTGGGGGGGGGTGCTGTTTTCGCATGTCAGGGGCTCTCAAAATGTGACATAGCATTCACAATTTATTCCAGACAAATAGCGCTCTTTCCTTTCCTAGCCATATGTCCAAACAGAAGTTTTTGACCACCGATAGGGTATCATTGCGTTCAGGAGGAATAGCGTAACACATTATGGGGTCTGTTTTCACCTATTATTCATTGTGAAAATTGCAAATTTGAGGCTAAAACAACATTTTTGTGAAAAAAATGAAAATTTTCCATATGATGACCTAATGTTATCAAATTCTGTGTAGTACCTCTTTGTTCAAAATGCTCACTATACCCTTGGATAAAATCCATGAGGGATGTAATTATCAAAATGGGGTCACTTGTGGGGGGTTTCCACTGTTTAGGCCAAACATGTCAAATCTTGCCCGCAGGGTGGTTTTATTTGGCCCGTGACACCAGAACCACCTCCCCTATGTGGGGCCATTAATCTGTATGGAGGACTTTGTGGAGCCCATTATACTGCATACTGGTTGGCCCGTGAGTTTGTCCAAATTGTTCATTTTGGCCCTGTGTGTGTTTGAGTTTGACATCCTTGGTTTAGGAACATCAATGGCTCTTCAAACGAAACATGGCGTCCTCTCTCGATTCAAGCCATGTTTGCGTCAAATGTCACTCATTCCCTTGCGAGCCCTGTTGATAACCCCTTATGTTCCACTACATATGGGGTATCAGTGTACTCAGGAGATATTGGAAAACTAATTTTGTGGCGCATTTTCTCCTGCTGCCCTTGTGAAAATAAAAATTTTGGGCTAAAAGTACATTTTTGTTGGAAAAATGTGATTTTCTTATTTTCATTGCTCTACTTTATAAACTTCTGTGAAGCACCTGGGGGGTCAAGGTGCTCACCACACATCTAGATACATGGCTTGAGGGGTCTAGTTTCCAAAATGGGGTCACTTGTGAGGGATTTCCACTGTTTAGGCACATCAGGGGCTCTCCAAACGCGATATGGCATTAACTCCCGATTCCAGCCATTTTTGTGCTCCTTCCCTTCAAAGCCCTGCCGTGCGCCCAAAAAATAGTTTTCCCCCACATATGAGGTATCGGCATGCTCAGGAGAAATTGCACAACAAATTTTGATGTCCAATTTTCCCTGTTACCCTTGTGAAAATAAAACATTTTGGGCTAAATTTCAATTTTTGTGGAAAAAAGTAAAATGTTAATTTTTTCCTTCCACATTGCTTTAGTTCCTGTGAAGCACCTGGAGGGTTAATAGCTTCTTGAATGTGGTTTTGAGGACTTTGAGCGGTGCAGTTTTTAGAATGGTGTCTCTTGTGGGTATTTTCTTTTCTATAGGTTCCCCAAAGTCGCTTTAAATGTGATGAGGTCCTTAAAAAATGGTTTTGTAAATTTTATTAGAAAAATTAGAAATTGCTGGTCAACTTTTAAGCCTTCTAACTTCCTAACGAAAAAAAAATTATGTTTGTGCTCCTAAATTAGGAGCACCAGTGACCCCAGTATGTAATGCTATTGCGCGGCAGAGATACACAGGTGAGGGTAAAGATACATTCCTGTTAGGGGTCTGTGGATGCTGAGGACAGGAACCCTGATACGCGTTTCGCATTGGCTTCTTCTACTGGGGTCACTGGTGCTCCTAATTTAGACCTCTAATTTATTTATAATTTCACATGCACTTTGCATATTATTCTCATTCTTGTCTTTTTTGCATCAGCAATTATTTATTTCATATTTTGAGCTAGTTGGAATCACTACTGCCTCATGTTTTTGATACTGTATACTTGTTCATGTGACCAATCTTTGACGTACATCATACATTATATATTATACCAGCTGTCCTTGTACCTCATCTACTTACTGAATTGTAACTACTTACATGACCACAAGGAGTTTTTGATGTACTTATACTTGTACTGCTGTACTAAATTTTGTTTCATATCTTACAGTACAAACTGTTATTTCACACTTTGGCGACCAGAGATTAATATTGTTCCATGTTACATTTTCATACATTTTGTGGCTGAAGATTAGTTTTCTTTTCCACTCCATATTCATGAATTTCAACTGTGCATTTTATTATTAGAATGTATTTATTCTCATCCACTATTTGCTCTATTTATTATGAGGTTGTGGATAATATAATTTAAGCAATGACATATATTTTTTCTTGCTCTAGAATGCTGGGGATTTTTCTTGCCTTTTTTCTCCCTTCTTACTGTTTTTAACACATTTTCAACTAAAGACTGTCATATTTTACTATTTTGGGTTTCTATCGCTTCCCTTCTTTTGGGTATACATCTTGGAATCAGCATAACAAATAAAAAAATGTCTAAATAATGAACACCACCACCTGACAACTCATATTGCAGAACTTAGTGCAAAAAAAATGGAAAGGGCTTCAAAATAACAGGACAGTGAAAATCCATGGGCAGACATTTATCAAATAAAAACTGTTTTCAAATTGAAATCCCAAATTAATTAAAACCACAAGGTTTAACAGTTAGGAGCTTAAAAGTTGATTTAACTTAACCCTTTAAGGTTCCCATGCCAAATTGTTTCAAGATTGATACTGCCTCATGAAAAGACACATATTCAACCAAGCCCAGTGATTTATCAATTTCATAGTTCAAGGATACTCCTGCCGGAAAAGTAAGAAGCTGTATTAATCTACAAACTAGAGCCTCCCTTTTCAGCACGACACCCACAGGCAAAATTCTGAATCTAGAAAATTGAGTAATATTGAAAAGAACTGCATATCTACAAAGCTTTAATGTCTTAATTATTTTTTCTCTGACTACACTTATATACATATCAACTGAAATCTAGTTATACAATCAACTGTTGCCCAGACCTTTTAATTTTGGAATAAAAACATCACTGAATCCATCTATAAGAAAATTAACTTTCCCCCTGAGAACACTGCAAGCCAGGGGAGCATTTTTATTAGCTTTAGTGCTCTTGTAACAGTAATCCCTCAGACTGAGCTGCTGTTGACCAGATAGACTGGTATTTTTGAAGCATTTGAATAAGGGATGATTGCCTCCACAAAAGGAGTGATGCTTTTAGTACTCATGCCTGTAGCGACAATTATTCATCCATCCAAAAGCAGATTAGCTAAATGAGAAATAGCAGCCCTTTTTACTGCAGACTTTTGAATCCTCACAGTTTTCGCAATGCACACTGTCAAGATTCTCCTTTATCGGTGGTGAGAGCAGGTGGTCATGTGACTGCAAGTATTCTACTTGAATACTTCCGGCCAACTTCCAACTAGACATGTGCGGCTTCACTCAATAAAAGTGAATTGAGAAAGGCCGGCACATCTAGTCAGCACGTGACTGTATGTACAGTATGTGTGGCACCCCTGCGGGTCCAGTTGCCACAGAGGTGCTGCACATCACCCAGAGGTGTGGTACCCCACTCCCAGGTAAGGAAGGAACACTACCCGGTACCCAACCACTCACATCCAACAGTACATCACTCCATAAGGGAAGGTTCAGATAGCTCCTAAGGGAGAGCACAGGCCTGGTCCCTGTCAGGAGGATGGAACTAAGTAGAGGAGGTGGGTGGAGGAAGTAGTTTAGAGGAGCACTGAGGGGAGAGTATAAGAAGAAGGGGAACCTTTTAGAAGGGGTTGAGTTAAGGCTGTAAGCCCAGAAGGGAGGTCCTGCTTGTGACAGGTGCAGACAGGAGGGGGGCCCAGAGTAAGGGGCATAGAAGAAGGAAGAAGAGACAGAGGGGGTCTCAGGGGCACGGGAGCACGGACGCTCTCCGTGGGATCCGCATCCACCCGACTGCCGTCGAGTGGAGGGACCAGGCCGCAAATGGCGACTGGCCTCAGACTAGTGGAGAACAACCAAGCTCAGCTAGCCAACCGGAGGCCGCTGCATTTTCAAGGTGTTGCAGCCGAAAACCACAATTACATTGCCGAAAAGGTGGCCACATAGGGTCCAGGGTACTGAGAGTAAGTCACCCGACAAGGCCCGAGGCCACTGGCTTTGGACACTGATTGTGAGGCACAGGGCAGGAGGGCGAGAGCAAGGACAGGGAGACGGCCAGAGAGGCACATAAGAAGGGGATCCCAACTAAGTGTTCCTGAACTGCCTGGGAGCTGGCTGGATCCCTTCCTTGGAGAACACAGGACGAGTGGAAGGTTATAACCGGCTGCAGCGGTAACCAGGAACTGCCTAAGAACTGTGAGTAAAGCCTGAAGACTGCAACCCACTGTGTCCTTGATTTATTGCTTCGTCACCGGCCCTGCGCTACACTGTGCCTGCCAACAACATCTACCTCATCAAGTCCTATATACTGCCCTGGGGCTTAGCTCTGCTCATGGAGAGCTGCACAATCTCTGCTGCGTCACCATCAGCCCCAGTGGATCTGCACCGCAGCGGCTGCCATCTATAGCTGCATACCACGGATGGCGTCACGAACTTTATCCCCAAAAACTTTATTCCCCAATTGACTCTTCATAATCGACCACCCTGGGCCATGGACCGGGTCACTGCCACCGTGACTACCCCAAAAAGGACCGGCCTGGCTACCGAGTACCCCACAGCCCCAGGGGGCGCATCATATGCAAATCACATACTTGCAGTATTGTGAACACCTATTCTCAATGCAGGTACTGGACAATCCTGACAGTGTGTAGTGCACAAGCTGTGAGTATTCAAAAGAGGATTTTCATCTCAAACCTGGACAACCCCTTTAATTCTACCTTAGAGATCGGTACTTGTGTTTCAGACACATATACAAATGAAGCTCTAACCTCTGGCACTCCAGGGTCAAGGCAACGTGCAGCAGCGTGATGAGGTCAAGGAGAGGATGCAAAGACGTCAGGAAGGTAAGCGATCCCAATCCAATGGAGTCAAAGAAACAAGGGTATTTTATTGAGGGAAGGAACTGAGAGTGTGAGAAGGGAACACAGTATATACTGGGCAGTGTGGGGAGACACAGTGTGGGGGGTCAGTATGCAGAGGGGGAAAAAGTGTGAGGAGAGAGTACAGGATGGAGACTGTGCTGTATGAGGCACAAAATAGAGAGGAGGCAGTATATGGGAAACTATCCAGTGGGGGCAGTGTGAGGAGGGGGCACAGTACAGACTGGATCATTTTTTTTGGGGGGGCACACAGTTTGAGGATGCAGTGTGAAGATTATAAGGGGGGACCCTGAATTTAGGGACATATTAGTGATTATAGCTAATAATGGTGGAAAATGTGGTGGTTATAGTTCTTAAGGGGGACACAGTATCAAGGTTATAGCTAATAAGGGCAAACAGTATGGAAGTTCTAATTCAGAAGGGAGAATAGTGTATCTTGTATAGTTCATAAGAAGAACTTTGTGGTAGTAATAGTCCAAAAGGAAATTAGTGCGGAGGCACTATTTTATCAAAGAGGGCAGTGTGGAGGCCATGTGTCATAAGAGAGACAATGTGGGGTATATATTTTGTGCAGGGAGAACAGTGTGGGGCAATTATTTTTTTCAGAGGCACAGCACAGGGCAGATATTTTTATTCAGGGATATTATAACGTCACTTATTTTAAGGGCACAGTGTTGGGTTATGCTGCAGGATTAGATGAAAGTATGCAAAGGCGAGCCGTAGATGTGAAAAATCATCATGGCGTCTGGACCAGATGGAAATAAAAGGGATGAGAATGACTCAAATCAGAGAAGAGGTCACATATAATGTATCTGGATGTAAACGTTTGTGATATGGACTACCGTCCCATCAGTATTGGGGTTCCTGTCCACAGTGTGATGATGGCTGATAATGGTAAGATGATAGTGGGAGTTAAGATATACTGGGAGTTGTAGGTTTATTTATTTATTTTACTCACCTATACAGCACCATTATTTCCACAGCACTTTACAGACATCATCATCACTGCCCTCACTGAAGCTCACAATCTAAATTCCCTATCATTATGCCTCTAGAGTGTAGGAAGAAACCGGAGTACCCGAAGGAAACCCATGCAAACACAGAGAGAACACACATACTTTTTGCAGATGATGTACTTGGGATTTTAAACTAGGACCCCAGCGTTACATAAATGTACCGTCCTGGCTGAAAGTGTTGGCACCCTTGACATTATTCCAGAAAATGAAACCAGATAATAAGGGGAGACGTTGACTCAATCTTTGCATTATGTGTTTGTGTGTGCCACACTAAGCATGGAGAACAGAAAGAGGAGAAGAGAACTGTCTGAGGACTTGAGAACCAAAATTGTTGAACAATATTAACAATGTCAAGGTTACACGTCCATCTCCAGAGATCTTGATGTTCCTTTGTCCACAGTGCGCAACATAATCAAGAAGTTTACAACTCATGGCACTATAGCTAATCTCCGTGGATGTGGACGGCAGAGAAAAATTGATGAAAGGTTGCAATGCAGGATAGTCCAGATGGTGAAAGGGCAGTCCCAATCAAGTTTCAAAGAAATTCAAGCTGTTCTGCAGACTCAGGGTGAATCAGTGTCAGCACAAACTATCCGTGGACATTTAAATGAAATGAAACACTATGGCAGGAGACCCAGGAGGACCCCACTGCTGACACAGTGACATAAAAAAGCTAGACTGCAGTTTGCCAAAATGTACATGTGTGGCGCCCCTGAGGGTTCAGTCGCAACAGGGGTACTGCACCTCAGTCCGAGGTGTGGTATCTCCTCCTCTGAGGTAAGGATGGAGCACTTCTCAGGACCATACTTCACCATCCAACACTACACCTCTCCCACCTGAGGGGGGCTTATATGCACCAGGGTGCTGCCCCAGCCGGGATAAGAGGAGATGGGGGAACCAAAGATAGGGGGAACCATGTAGTGGGAGAGGGTGGAGGACACACTTAGAGGTTACACCACAAGTTTCATATTTAATAAACGGCCATCTTGGGCTTATGGTCTTTGATTGTGATCTTCATCACTGAACGTGGCTTTCCGTGTGAACCTGCCGCTGATTGAGGATTCACGGTCCTCGTCCTCTGGCCTTGAGGCGAGGAGCGGGTTAGAGTTAACGTCTGTCTCTACTCGGTCAAGGTCCCTACCTAAGAAAGCCTGGAGGGGAGCAGAGGAGGCAAGCTCTGCAGGCAAAAGGATCCCAAGGGGGATGCAGACGGAGCGGCATACGCGGTCACATAAAAGATTTAATGGGCTTTCAGGGTTGAGTGGTATTTTACGACTACGCTACCTACGGTTTCCGGTGATAGACACCAGCGCTGCTTCAGTCCACTGAGGCCGGTGTTAAGGGGCAGCTTAGATGGGACTGCTCCCCGCAGGCGGAGCAGGCCTCAGGGCAGTGTGATGAGGAATGGTGGGTGCAGTGCCGCGCAGGAAATAACAGGATGAAGCGGGGTGTGAAGTCATCCAGGGTTTTTACTCACATTCAGATGAACTTTAGCCGCAAAGCTTCCCTCTGCTCCTCGCGACGTACTGCGGCCACCGGGAAGGGGGTCCAGCACTTTCCAGGTAGATCAGGAGCACCTGTCGAGACCCCTCTGGTGTGTGTTCCTCTCCTTGGTGAGTTCTCCCACTAAGTCTTCTCCTGACTGTATGTGTGGTTAGAACTAGGTGTAAGGCCGGGTCCCACTGGATAAACGCAGGTAGAGAGAGTTACAGGTGGTGTATGCCGCTCCGTCCATATCCCTCCTGGGATCCACTAAGCCTCCGGGCTTTTCTGACTGAGACGTGCAGTAGCAAAGTCAGATATCGGGTGTCGGTCACCCCTCTTGCAGCAGGAGTCCCTCTGACTAGGCCAGAGTGAGAAGTACAGGTGGCGTATGCCGCTTCGTCCGTATCCCCCTGGGATCCTTTTGCCTGTGGAGCTTGTCTTCTCTGCTCCCCTCCAGGCCTTCTTAGGTAGGGACCTTGACCGGGTAGAGACAGTGGTTAACTCTGACCCACTACTCGCCTCAAGGCCAGAGAACGAGGATCGTGTATGTTCAATCGGATGAGGCCTATTACTGAACTCTGGTGGGTGACCACAATCAGAGACGGAGACCACAATCACTGATGAAGATCACAATCAAAGACCATGAACCTAAGATGGCCGTAGATTAAATATGAATTAGTAAGTGTACCCTAAAAGTGTGTCCTCCACCCTCACCCACTACATGGTTCCCCCTATCTTTGGTCCCCCCCATCTCCTCTATCCCGGGCCCTGGTGCATTTAGGCCCCCTTCAGGACAGGAGTGGTGTAGTGTTGAATGGTGAAGTAGGGTCCTGAGAAGTGCTCCATCCTTACCTGGAAGAGGAGATACCACACCTCAAGCTGAGGTGCAGTACCCCTGTGGTGACTGAACCCTCAGGGGTGCCACATCTCCATGGGTTCCTGGTAACCGGAAGGTCCCACCTGGCAACCCTAAACAATATATCCATGGGGCCAGGTGACTTCATAGTCCGAACCTGGTCTCCCCAAATGTATCCATGGGCTCTCTGATGGTCAGTGGAGCAGATCCATATCTTTCCAGTCAGGGCCTCATACCCTTAGGCAGGAATCATGTATAATCCAAATCTGTGTCTCTTTGAATGGAGCCACCATGCTATCCATCTACTGTCCTGAAGGATGTCTCTCATTCTCCTTGTAAAGTCTTTCTGATTCTCCTTGATTCTCCTTGCAGGACTACAGACATCCCTGGTTATATTTACATCTTTGTAAGCTCATCATTCACAGGTTGGGGGGAAAGGGCAGCGCTTAGGTCTCATTGTTTGAGCATTTAATGAATTTGCGTAGTTTGTCCTCCTGTTTTGTGATTCAACAAGAAAGATGGTAGCGGTAATATAACTACACCAGCTCATATGATTGCTGCAGCCAATTACTGGGCTGAGTGGTAATGCCGAGCAGGGTCGGACTGGGGTGTATGCGGCCCACAGGGGGAATGGACCCTAAGGGTCCACCCTAAAGCTATATGCAAATACCTGTTAGTCGTTATCCCTGTTATAGTGGAGCGTCGACTGTAAAACACAGGCGGCTCCTAAACATCTACTGTGCGCACACTATAACTGGGATGTACAATTATGGTAGTATGCATTAAAGAGTTCTTTGATGAAAGCAAGTTATCACCGATCCAGAGGTTAGGTAGGTGTTAACTTATTGATATGTGGAATCCGACCATTGGAAACCGCGCTGATCAGAAGAATGGGGACTCTTACCCCTGACAGGACACCTTTAGCCCCATTTTAAAATGGAGCATCAGGTGGGATGTCTGACTGCAGCTCCATTCATCCTCTGCCATACAAGGTGTGGGAAAGACTTAGTGCAACACAAAGGGAAGAGGAAAAGGGAGCCCAGACTCTAGGGAAAGGGGGGAGTGGAGACCTCCTAGGCTGATCTAGTATCACCCTGTCTTTACTAACGTCCCTATATTTGCTCTTCACCAATAATAATAATAATAATAATTTTTATTTATATAGCGCCAACATATTCCTCAGCACTTTACAATTAAGCGGGGACATGTACAAACAATAAATTCAATACAAGGTGAGACAGTTTAACAGTTACATCAGGAATGAGGTCCCTGCTCGCAAGCTTACATTCTACAAGGAAAAGGGGGGACACAATAGGTGGAAAATGCTTGTTATTTCAGGTCAGGCAATTATAATAAGTCTGGATTATCATATAAAGCTGTATGATCCGGTCATCAGCCTGTATGTTCAAATGCAATACTCAATTACCGAGTGCAGTTATCGTGTGCATGGAGGGTGTAGAAACAGATGAACAGTAGGGGGCAGATTCTGAATTGTATTTAGGAGGGAACAGGGGAAAGTTAATTTACTGGGTATTTGAGATGGTAGGCTTGTTTAAAGAGATGGGTTTTTAAAGCGCGCTTGAAGACATTGGGGCTAGGCATCAATCGGATCGTGTGGGGTAGAGCATTCCAGAGAACTGGTGCAGCACGAGAGAAGTCTTGGAGACGGAGGTGCGAGGTTCGGATTATGGGGGATGTTAGTCTTAGGTCATTTGTGGAACGGAGGGCACATGTAGGACGATAGATTGAGATGAGAGAGGAGATATAAGGTGGTGCAGAACTGTGGAGAGCTTTGTGGGTGAGAGCAATGAGTTTATATTGGACCCTGTAGCGAATAGGTAACCAGTGTAATGACTGGCACAAGGTGGAGGCATCGGTGAAGCGGCTGGACAGAAATACGACCCTGGCTGCTGCATTCAGGACAGATTGGAGAGGGGAAATTTTGGTAAGAGGGAGACCGATCAGAAGAGAGTTGCAGTAGTCCAGACGAGAGTGAATAAGAGCAACAGTAAGAGTTTTAGCAGTTTCCAAAGTGAGAAAAGATCGGATTCTGGAGATGTTTTTAAGATGCAGGTGACAAGAGCGAGTGAGTGATCGGATATAGGGAGTAAATGAAAGGTTAGTGTCGAATATGACCCCAAGGCAGCGGGCGTGCTGCTTTGGAGTTATGGTTGACCCCTCCAAGGTAATTTCGATGTTAGGTAGAGTTAGGTTAGTAGAGGGGGGAAACACAAGAAGTTCAGTTTTGGAGAGATTCAGTTTAAGATAGAGGGAGGACATGATGCTAGACACAGCAGACAAGCAATCCTTGGTATTTTGTATTAGGGTAGGGGTGATGTCAGGGGAAGAAGTGTATAATTGGGTGTCATCAGCATAGAGATGATACTGGAACCCAAATCTGCTGATTGTTTGTCCAATAGGGGCAGTGTATAGAGAGAAGAGGAGGGGGCCTAGGACTGAGCCCTGCGGAACCCTGATAGTAAGGGGATGAGGAGGGGAAGAGGAGCCGGCAAAAGATACAGTGAAGGAGCGGTCAGAGAGGTAGGAGGAGAACCAGGAGAGAACGGTTTCCTTGAGGCCTATAGAGCGGAGCATAGTGAGGAGGAGCTGGTGATCCACAGTTTCAAATGCTGCAGAGAGATCCAGGAGAATCAGCAGGGAGCAGTGACCTTTGGATTTGGCTGTTAGTAGATCATTAGAGACTTTAGTGAGGGCAGTTTCAGTGGAGTGTAAGGAGCGGAAACCAGATTGTAGAGGGTCGAGGAGAGAGTTATCTGTGAGATAGCGGATTAGACGGGAGTGGACCAAGCGTTCCAGGAGTTTAGAGATGAAAGAAAGATTAGAGACAGGTCTGTAGTTAGCAGCGCAGTTCTGGTCCAGGGATGGCTTTTTAAGTAAAGGGGTTATGATGGCGTGTTTAAATGAGGAGGGAAAGATACCTGAAGAAAGAGAGAGGTTAAATAGTTTAGTCAGGTGAGTGGTGACCACCGGTGAGAGGGACTGCAGGAGATGTGAAGGAATGGGGTCACTGTTGCAGGTTGTAGGCCGAGAAGAAGCGAGGAGCTGGGTAACTTCTTCTTCTGTGACAGGCTCAAAGATGGCAAGTGAGCTTGAAGTGCGGCAGGGAAGGGGATCCAGGCACTGAGGAGATTGGGCTGAGATGTCCTGATGGATGTGGTTGATTTTTTCAAAGAAATAAGTGGCCAGATCCTCCCCGCTGAGGTTGGTGGTGGGGGCCTGTGCTTTAGGTTTCAGAAGGGAGTTTAAGGTTTCAAAAAGTCGTTTTGGATTGTTGGACATTGAAGTGATGAGGTTGGTGAAGTAGGATTGTTTGGCCAGATGAAGGGCAGAGTTATAGGTTTTGAGCATGAATTTATAGTGGATGAAGTCCTCAGCACACCTTGAGCAACGTTGAAGAAAACGTGTTTGCGTCGTGTGCCAGGGCTGCCGTTGTCTGTGTCAGGTCTTTCTGCGTTTAGAAGGTGCGGCTTCATCTAGGGCACTCTTCAGTGTATTGTTGTAGTGTGACAATGCTAAGTCTGGACAGGAGAAGGAGGAGATGGGGCCTAAAGATGTGTGGAGATTGTCCATAAGCTGCTGGGTATTAATGGTACGTGTATTCCTATAAGTGTGGTAAGTGGGGGTGTCCCAGGTGAGGAGACAATTCTTAACAGAGAAAGAAAGAAGGTTGTGGTTCGAGAGCGGGAGAGGGGAGTTTGTTAAAGTCATCCAGCAAGCAGAGACTTGAAAAAAACAGGTCCAGAGTATTCCTGTCTTCATGGGTAGGAGAATTAGTAAACTGTGAGAGATGGAATGAAGAGGTTAGAGAAAGTAGATGAGAGGCAGATTGGGAGAGGGGATCATCAATGGGGATGTTAAAGTCGCCCATGATGAGGGTGGGGATGTCACAGGATAGAAAGTGAGGAAGCCAGGTGGCAAAGTGATCCAAGAACTGGCGGGAGGAACCTGGAGGGCGATACACAGCCGCCACTCGCAGGGAAAAGGGTTTAAAGAGTCTGATGGTGTGGACTTCAAAGGAAGGAAACATGAGTGAGGGAAACGGGGGGATCACCTGGAAAGCACATTGTGAGGAAAGGAGCAGACCAACACCTCCACCCTGTCTGTTGCCAGGTCTGGCGGTATGTGAAAATTTCAGCCCACCAAACGAGAGAGCAGCAGCAGCGGTGGTGTCTGGCTGCTGAATCCAGGTTTTTGTGATAGCCAGAAGGTTAAGGGAATTAGAGAGGAAAAAATCATGGATGTAAGTTAGTTTGTTACACATAGACCGTGAGTTCCAGAGAGCACAATGAAAATCGATAGGAGAGGGCATGCACTGAACGTTAATAAGATTAGCAGGGTTTCTATATGCAGCTGGAGGAGAGTGGTGTATGCTAGTGGACGGGGGGCCCAGGGTTGGGGGAGATGTCGCCTGCGACTAGTAAAAGGAGAAAGAGAAAGAGCAGGTGGTCTAATGATTTGTATGAACGTTTTGAGTGCTGTATGGAGGTAGAGGATGGTTTGCAGTGGGTGAGGAATGTCAGTAGAGCCTCAGAGTTATACATGAGAGAGGGGAGAAGGGAGGGGCTGATATAGAGTGAGTTCACAGAATGTGTTAAAGGGCGGGCGGGTTGAGAGAAAGCAGAAGTGAAAACAAATAAAAAGCAGATTGATAAGACTAATGCATAATGCAGTATTAGTGACTGAGAAGCATATTTGTATGAATATCTTATGCATCTTACCTGTCTCCTGCCCTGTCCAACTGCCATGTCTAACTGCACTTGTAATTATTGCGCTTAAAATCTATTGCACACGTGACCCAGCACGCGTGCTATTCCCAGCCAGAGCTGAATATATCACCAATTGCCGCATACGAACCTTGCCCTGTCTTTCACTGGTGTTTGGCCCTGGCTAGGGAGGGGGATGAGTGCTAGTCGATCCCCACTAACCACTAAAGACAACAAGGGGGAACAAACAAGGGAAGATAGCTTAGCTTTTAGTCGACTTCATAGAGATGAACATCCGTCCTCATAGCTCCATAGAGGATGAAGTAATGCACTTGCTCCGAGTCATCACAAAGGGTAATGAGTATCACCGGCACCTCACTCTAGCAGACCCAGGTATTTATTCACCCAGGCCAGGGTGTTAATTAGCCAGAGGAAGGTAGCCGATGGGTCCTAGAGAGACAGCCTCTAAGAAGGTGTCTATAATGCCAAACATAGAGATCTCCTGCAATCAACTGCAGAACAACTGTCTGTCACTGCTGACACACCCGTGGCAGTATCACCTCTTCTACGAGTGGCCTCCGGACACTCAGGACTGAGTTTCTCCAGATAAGAGGTATGGAATGAACGAACCAACCTGGGAGCGTTCACCTCTGATGCTGAAACCCACATCTTCTCCTCTGGACCATAACCCTTCCAGTGCACCAAGTATTGTAGAGAACGACGTTGGAAATGAAAACCTACAATCCTCGAAATCTGGAACTCCAGATTACCATCAACCATTACTGGGGGCGGTAGTAGAGGTGAGGGCTCATACCACATACATACCACCCACATACTTCTTGAGAAAGGACCTGTGGAACACATTGTGGACCTTAAAAGCATGAGGAAGTTCAAGACGAAACGCTGTTGGGTTAATGACAGCGGTTATTTTATAGGGACCAATAAACCTAGGTCCCAGGTTCCAAGAAGGAACTTTCAATCTTATATTCCTGGTAGACAACCACACAAAGTCATTCACATTCAAGTCCGGATCTGGCAAGTGTTTTCTGTCAGCCATACGTTTTTACCTGTCTGCTATGATCTTTAAATTACTCAGAAAACCCTGTTATACCGAGGAGAGCGATGAAGCAAACTGTTCCTCCTCAGGAACTCCTCCCCCACTAAAGGTACCAAACGGTGGGTGATAACCGTATGCACCGAAAAATGGTGACCTGTCAGTGGATTCTTGATGATGATTATTAATGGCAAATTCTGCCAGCAGTAAGTAGGATGTCCAATCCTCCTGATTTTCGGAGATGAAACACCTGAGGTAGGTCTCCAAATTTTGATTGACATGCTCGGTCTGTCCATTTAACTGAGGGTGGAAGGCAGAGGAAAAGGACAGCTGCACCCCCAGTCAAGGACAGAATGCCTTCCAGAACTTGGAAACAATCTGGGTCCCCCGATCTGACACCACATCGGAGGAAACCCCATGAAGCTTCATGATCTCATTTATGAACACCTGAGCAAGCGTCTTGACATTTGGAAGTGCCAGTAATGCGACAAAGTGAACCATTTTACTGAACCTATCTACAACCACCAAAACCACCGCTTTGCCTGAAGAAACTGGTAGGTCAGTAATAAACGCCATGGACAAGTGTGTCCATGGCCTACTAGGGATAGGTAGCGAAAGAAGAGTACCAGACGGATGGGTATGCAAAACTTTAGAATGTGCACAAAAACTACAAGCAGATACGTGTTCAATCATATCCCGATGCAACCTCAGCCACCAAAAATGATGAGAGAGAAGGTCCGTGGTTGTCTTACCACCTGGATGCCCAGCAAGCACAGAGTTATGATGTTCCTTAATAACTTTGCAGCGCAGATTAGATGGTACAAATAACCTTCCTGAAGGGCAGGAGGCAGGGGCGTCCCCCTGAGCCTCCAACACCTCACCCTTCAGTTCAGGATACAGTGCCGAAATGACTACCCCTTTCTGTAATATTGGGGCAGGGTTCTCATGGTTCTTGGAGCACCAGGGAAGCTCCGGGACAAAGTATCAGAATTGACATTTTTGACCCCTGGATGAACAGTGACAACAAAATTGAACCTAGTAAAAAACAGGGACCATCTGGCTTGCCTAGGGTTGAGACGTTTAGCTGACTGGAGATATGACAGATTCTTATAGTCAGTAATAACAGTAATAGGATGGAAAACTCCCTCCAACCAATGTAGCCATTCTTCGAACGCAATTTGATCAACAAAAGTTCCTTATTACCCACGTCATAATTTCTCTCAGCCGAAGACAATTTTTTAGAAAAGAAGGCGCATGGACGCCATTTACCAGGGGATGGACCCTGAGGCAGCACAGCCCCAACCCCGACATCCGATGCATCAACCTCCACAATAAAGGGTTGGGAAACATCGGGTTGACTGAGCATAGGTGCAGTGGCAAAATGATTCTTTAAGGAAGAAAAAGCCTGGAGGGAAGCATCCAACCATTTGGAAAAATCAGACCCCCTCTTAGTCATGTCAGTACTGAGTTTCATAATTACAGAGTAATTTTGGATGAATTTCCAGTAAAAATTAGTAAAGCCCTGAAAACGTTGTAGAGTCTTCAGGTTCTCGGGACGGTCCCAATTAAGGACTGCACGGATCTTCTCTGGATCAATCCGAAAACCCGAAGATGACAAGTACCCCAAAAACTGCACCTCGTGAACAGCGAAAACACATTTTTATCAGTTTGGCATAGAGTTTGTTATCCCTTAATTTTTGGAGCACCTGCTATGTGACATCAGCACGCGGCCTGTCACAGAGCAGATCGCCCTGTCACAGCTGCAGACTGTGTTCATCTTGATGTGCGTTGTCGCCAGAGCCTTTTCCAGGTTTTTGTGGGCACCGGAAAAAGAGTCTCAGTGGGCCACTTTAAGGCTACATTCCCATGATCAGGAAGTAGCTGCGCTTTGGACGCAGCATATATTCGTTACGTCCAAAGTGCTGTGTTGTCATCACGCAGTTAAATCCGCATGTGTTCACTGAACCTTATTTTCTTCTTTCCCTGGGACCCACCGGATATTTCACAGGTATCCCGCCAGGACAGGCCAACCCTGATGCCGAGGTATAGACGAAGACTCGTCTCTTATGACTTGCATTCAATAACTCTAGCCAAATACCATAAACAAGGAAGAATCCCGAGGGGGTTGAGGAGTCATCTCCACCCAATCCTTTTTGCAGATAACCAGGACTACTGCGATAAATTTAAAAAGATTCTTAATAAATGCTCCCTTGACATTATTGTACTAACGATTGATTTCTTGCAGAGGGCAATCAAGGACAGTGAAAAAAATTTCCGCAATCGAGTCACAACATACCGCCAATTTATCCTCCACTGACTGGAGCAACGTCCCAGAGCTCTCCATTACTAACCTAGGTTTGCGCAACATTAGCTCCTTCACTCCACCACATACTAACCACGCAGACGAAACCACCATAGCACTCAAACAGAGGGACATTAAGAACCTACTACATCAACAATGCCTTGGTTTCTTCCCGACCCACCAAAATCTCTCTACCGAAGAGAAACAAGCCCTCACATCACTGCAAAACAATAGAGACATAGTCAACAAGCCTGCCGACAAGGGGGGCGCCACAGTAATTATGGACAAATCCCCCTATATTAGTGAAATCGACCGGCAACTATCAGACACCACCACATATCAACAGAACAATAATGACCCCACTTTTACTATCCAGGCTAAGATCAAAGAGGTACTGACTAGACACCTAAATCTCTGCACCATAGATCCCAAGACTGTATCATTCCTGACCAATCAACACCCCATCACACTAGTTTTTTACATCTTACCAAAGATTCGTAAATCATTGAACAACCCACCAGGCCGACCTATTGTGGCCTCTACCGACTCCATCCTCTCCCCTCTGGCCATTTATCTCGAAAAAATCATGACCCCGCTGGTTAAAAAGACACAAGCCTTTATATTGGACACTAGTGAGTTCCTGAATACTATCAAAAATTTGCCAGCTATCCCACAAGATAGTCTGTTGGCCACAATGGATGTCTATAGTCTCTATACCTCTATCACTCACAGTAAGGGCCTAGAAGCTTCATCTCACCTTCTCACACAATCCAATTTACCTCCTAATTCAGTACAATTCTGTCTCAAACTACTATCCCTAGTCCTCCACGAAAACTTCTTCATGTTCAGAGACGAATTTTTTTGTGCAACAACAGGGGACCGTTCTAATGTAGAGCCAGCTTATGCTAACGCCTACATGCACAAATTTGAAGAGGATTATGTCTACTCTAATGAGCTCTTCATCAATCACTGTACCAGCTACCATCACTATATAGACGATATTTTTCTCATCTGGCAAGGGCCATGCGAGACACTCACTTCATTTGTCTCCACTAGAGATGAGCGGTGTTCGACTCGAACTGTTCGCCAATCTCAAATTCGAGCTGTTTTGGGCGGTGTTCGAGCCATTCGACGAACCCGAACAATTTGAAGAAAATCCGGCAGTTCGAGATTATGTTCGATAACTGTTCATGCACCAAAATCGTAACTGGATTTTTTCACAGTAATGCTGATAATCAATGTTAATACACAGTTTGAGTGTACAGCGGGGCGGGGGGAGGGGCATGGGATGGATCTCTGCAGAAATAATGAAGATCTCCATTTTTTTTTCTCTTTCCCGCATTTACAGTGGGGAGGTGCAGTCTGTCAGCGTATCAGCAGCGCACACACGGAGCGAAGTGCTTTTTTTCACACAAGCAAGGGCATGTGTCATTGGCAGTGTATGTCACATGACCTTGCCCTATAAGACCCAGCCATATTCCCCGTCGCCAACATTTTCTCACTGCTGCAGCTGAGTGTTAGACGGCACAGCTGCTGCTGTGTGCGCGCTATACAGTATAACTGTGTGAATTGCCAGCAAATTTTATCTGAAATAGACAGATAGCTTGGGAGTAGGGACTAGTTGTAATTGCAGCCCTTTTGAGGGCTAGGTTACATCAGTTCCTATCACTTTTTGCCAGGCAGGTCTGTTTTAGTGCTGTGCAAGTGTTTTTCACAGCATTTGGCAAAATCTAGCTAAGCAAATCCTTTTGGGCCATTTGCAGTGTGTGTTAGTCAGTGGAGTAGCCTATCTGTGTTGCAAGCTACACCACCTATGTATGTAATACAAATTTTTTACTGCACCTAGCCAAGTAAAACCTTTTGGGCATATTAGCAGTGTGTGTTAGTCAGTGGAGTAGCCTATCTGTGTTGCAAGCTACACCACCTCTGTATGCAATACAAATTTTTTACTGCACCTAGCCAAGTAAAACCTTTTGGGCATATTAGCAGTGTGTGGTACTCATTCTATTAGGCCATCTATACTAAGCTCCACCAGCTTTCAAATTACTAATAATTTTTAGCTGCATCTTGCCTGGAAAATAATTTTGGGCATAGTAGCAGAGTGTGGTACTCATTCTACTGGCCATCTATAATAAGCTCCACCAGCTTTCAAATTAATAATAATTTTTAGCTTCATCTTGCCTGGAAAATAATTTTGGGCCTGTAGCAGTGTGTGGTACTCATTCTATTAGGCCATCTATACTAAGCTCCACCAGCTTTCAAATTACTAATAATTTTTAGCTGAATCTTGCCTGGAAAATAATTTTGGACATAGTAGCAGTGTGTGGTACTCATTCTATTAGGCCATCTATACTAAGCTCCACCAGCTTTCAAATTAATAATAATTTTTAGCTGCATCTTGCCTGGAAAATAATTTTGGGCCTGTAGCAGTGTGTGGTACTCATTCTATTAGGCCATCTATACTAAGCTCCACCAGCTTTCAAATTAATAATAATTTTTAGCTGCATCTTGATTGGAAAATAATTTTGGGCATAGTAGCAGTGTGTGGTACTCATTCTATTAAGCCATCTATACTAAGCTCCACCAGCTTTCAAATTAATAATAATTTTTAGATGCATCTTCCCTGGAAAATAATTTTGGGCCTGTAGCAGTGTGTGGTACTCATTCTATTAGGCCATCTATACTAAGCTCCACCAGCTTTCAAATTACTAATAATTTTTAGCTGCATCTTGCCTGGAAAATAATTTTGGGCCTGTAGCAGTGTGTGGTACTCATTCTATTAGGCCATCTATACTAAGCTCCACCAGCTTTCAAATTACTAATAATTTTTAGCTGCATCTTGCCTGGAAAATAATTTTGGGCATAGTAGCAGTGTGTGGTACTCATTCTATTAGGCCATCTATACTAAACTCCACCAGCTTTCAAATTACTAATAATTTTTAGCTGCATCTTGCCTGGAAAATAATTTTGGGCCTGTAGCAGTGTGTGGTACTCATTCTATTAGGCCATCTATACCAAGCTCCACCACCTGTGTATCTAATAAAGTAAAATAGTTTTACTGCTTCTAACCCAGCCAATCCTTTTGGGCTAGTACCACAATTTGGCCACTCAGCTCTGCTCGGTTTCCATCCATCGTTTTTTGTGTAAACAACTCCAGAGTTGTCAATTAATTAACCACCAAAATGAGTGGCAAAAGGCCTGCTGCTGGTGGAAAGGGGAAAAGGAGTGTTAGGAAGGGAAAAAAAGGTTTATGTCCGTGGGGTACGTGTTAAAGCAACAGTAACATCTGCAGAAGAAAGACCATCTTCCAGCCAAACTAAGATGTCTACTTCTTTTAGTGTACAATGTGATACGATCCCTTTCTTACGGCCACGCCCATCGCTACAAATTCCAGATGAAGCACAAAAACAGCAGGTGCTTCAACGGATATCAAGTGCTTCTTTAAGTGGGCTCTCCTCCACCTCATCCTCAACATCACAAATACTCCAGTCCTCAGAGGTGTCACCCCAATCGCACTTGCTTCCTCACAGCTCCCAAGTCTCCAGCTGCCCATCTGAGTATGGGGTAGAACAGATGGTTGAGTCTGCAGAGCTGTTTACTCATACAATAGCCTGGGAATCAGAGGTCGGCTCCAGAGCTTCTGTGAATCCAGACGAGGAAATGATCTGCACTGATGCCCAGAATCTTTATGAGTCGGATCCAGGACCAGATGAAGAAGGTTCTGAGCATAATGTAGACCCTCGTTCCCAAACTGTAACTCCTGTTGGTGGAGACAATGAGGAAGACGATGATGAGACTCAAATACCTGATTGGAGCGACAACTTGAGTTTTTTGTCAGGGCAGGAAGAGGTTGGCTCTGAGGACGACGGGTGTGAGAACACACAGGGTGATGATGACGAGGTTGCAGATCCCACTTACTGTCAACCCACAGGCAGCCAGTCGATGAGGTCAGCAGAGAAGGTGGAGGAGGATGCTAGTGACGACGAGGTCAGGTTGCGCCTTCCTGGACAGAGACGTAATACTGGAAGCACGTCAACAGCTGCATCCTCAAACACAACTATGCCTCTGACCACAAGTCGTGGTGGCTCTTCAGGTCGCATGGGTTCTAAGCCTTGCATAGCCTGGGCATTTTTTCAGATCGATAAGGATGACCCAACTCGTGTTATCTGTAACATTTGTCACCAAAAGCTAAGTAGAGGCCAAAAAATCCATAGTTTGAGTACTTCATGCATGAACCGTCACATGGATATGAAGCATAAGTTGCAGCGGGAAGCTCACTGTGCTACAATGCGGCCTAGTGGGCCGGGCCAACCACCGTCTGCCCCATCTTGTTCATCCGCGGCCTCTTCATCCTCTGTGACTGGGGGGACAGCAGTCACACCTGTTTTGGGACGCAGACCTGCCACCTCTTTACCCGCAACAGCCAACGTGATTGGCAGGTCATCATTTAATTTGGAAGTGGAAACACCAGCTGGTGTTGAGCGCTCTCCGACATCGATAGCACCACCTTTGGATCAAGGCAACCTAACATGTCCGCCTGCATCTTCCTCACAGACCGGCAGTTTGCCGGGGACACCCTTATCAACCCCGTCTAAGCACAACAGCCAGCCCTCGGTCCCTCAGATGTGGACAAGTAAAAGACCATTTCCTTCTAGCCATGAGAAAGCTAAGAGGTTGAATTTCACCATCTGCAAGCTCTTGGCTACAGAAATGCTGCCTTTCCGCCTGGTGGACACAGAGGATTTTTGAGACCTTATGTCTGTCGCAGTGCCCCAGTACCAGATGCCCAGTCGGCACTACTTCTCAAAGAAAGGTGTGCCTACGCTCCACCAGCATGTCGCACACAACATCATCGCTTCTTTGAGAAACTCTGTGTGTGGCAGGGTGCATTTCACCACAGACACTTGGACGAGTAGGCATGGACAGGGGCGTTACATGTCGCTGACTGGGCACTGGGTAACTATGGTGACAGCAGGACAAGGGGCTGCTGTCCAAGTCTTGCCATCCCCACGAGTTGTGTGTCAATCATCTTTATCTCGAAGTTCCTCCACTGCTTGTGCCTCCTCAACCTCCTCTCGGTCCTCCACCTGCACGCAAAGCCTGTCTGGTCATGCCACCCGCTTTCTAACTGCGCAGAAGGGATCCTGCACACCTCCTTACTATGCTGGCAGCAGGGCTCAATGTCATCAGGCGGTTTTTACTTTGAAATGTCTGGGAAATGTGAGTCACACAGCTGAGGAGTTGTGGTCAGCTCTGGAGAACCAGTTTCATAAATGGTTGTCTTCACTGGACCTGCAACCAGGGAAGGCCGTGTGCGACAATGCTGCAAACCTGGGTGCGGCCCTTCGCCGGAGCAATGTCACACACGTGCCTTGTATGGCTCACGTGTTGAACCTGGTTGTCCAGCAATTTTTAGCCCACTATCCCGGACTAGATGGCCTTCTGCAGAGGGCACGGTCGCTGTGTGCTCACTTCCGCCGTTCGCATCCCGCAGCTCAGCGACTTACATCTCTACAGAAGTCGTTGGGCCTGCCACTTCACCGGCTAAAATGCGATGTGCCAACACGGTGGAATTCAATTCTGCACATGTTGCAGCGAATGTGGCAGCACCGACAAGCCCTGGTGCAATACGTTCTGACTTATAGCCTGAGCCAACGAGATCCAGAGGTGGAGCAAATCACGCTGGAGGAGTGGTCCCAGATCAGGGACCTATACACCCTTCTGCACAGTTTTGAAATGGCGACGAAGATGTTTAGTGCTGACGATGCCATTATCAGCATGACTATTCCAGTGATTTACATGCTGTAGCACATGTTAAACAGAATTCGGACTCAGGTGGTGGGACAAGAGGAGGTGCAGGAAGTAGAGGAGGAGAAGTTGTATGCGGAAGGGCTAACATCTGCAAGGTCCAGACGGTCGGCAGCACCAAGGAGGCAGGCATGGGAGGGTGGGTAGAGGGATTAACCAGGGCGTATGGTAGCAGCCAAACTAGTGAGGAAGGTGCAGGAGCCCAGGAAGGAGTGGAGGACGAACTGGCGATGGGCATGGAATGCTCATCAGATGAGGGAGACCTTGATCACATTTCTGTTGTGCGAGGTTGGTGGGAGAGGGCAGAGGAAGGAAGCATGATTCTTACCTCGCCACCAACACAACAGGGACTTGGTGCTCCTGGATGCGCAAGACACATGAGTGCCTTCTTGCTGCACTACCTGCAACATGACCCTCGAATTGTCAGAATTCGAAATAATCCTGACTACTGGGTTGCCACACTCTTAGATCCCTGGTACAAAAGTAAATTTGCCGAAATAATTCCTGCCATAGAAAGGGATTCACGCATGCAGGAGTATCAGCAGAGACTCTTGCAGAATCTTACATGTGCTTTTTCACAAAACACCAGTGGTGCACGTAGTGAATCTCACAGTTCTAACTTGCCAACCGTGGGACTGTCGAGTCTTCAGCACTCAAACTATAACAGAAACACAGCATCTGCTGGTAACAGCAATTTTGCGGAATCCTTTCACCACTTTTTTAGCCCATCCTTTGCAAGGCCACAAGAGACAAGAAGTCAGACACATAGTCAACGCCTAGAGACGATGGTACAGGAGTATCTCCAAGTGAACATCGAAGCCATGACTGTGTCACTGGACCCTTGCTCTTTTTGGGCTTCCAATCTGGATAAATGGCCGGAGCTCGTCACTCACGCCTTGGAGATCTTGTCATGCCCCGCAGCCAGCGTTCTATCTGAACGTGTGTTCAGCGCTGCTGGTGGTGTGCTGACAGATAAGCACACGCGGCTGTCCACTGACAATGTAGACAGACTCACGTTCATAAAGATGAACAAATCATGGATCCGCAAGGACTTTTCTACCCCTGTGTCATCCTGGGGAGAGTAAAAGCTTGAGGATTTGTTAAAATCACCTCACCAACCGTTTTAAGCTTTCAAATTAATAATAATTTTTAGCTGCATCTAGCCCGGAAAATAATTTTGGGCCTGTAGCAGTGTGTGGTACTCATTCTATTAGGCCATCTATACTAAGCTCCACCAGCTTTCAAATTACTAATAATTTTTAGCTGCATCTTGCCTGGAAAATAATTTTGGGCCTGTAGCAGTGTGTGGTACTCATTCTATTAGGCCATCTATACTAAGCTCCACCAGCTTTCAAATTAATAATAATTTTTAGCTGCATCTTGTCTGGAAAATAATTTTGGGCATAATAGCAGTGTGTGGTACTCATTCTATTAGACCATGTATACTAAGCTCCACCAGCTTTCAAATTAATAATAATTTTTGTTCTCTCTGAACGTGTGTTCAGCGCTGCTGGTGGTGTGCTGACAGATAAGCACACGCGGCTGTCCACTGACAATGTAGACAGACTCACGTTCATAAAGATGAACAAATCATGGCGCCGCAAGGACTTTTCTACCCCTGTGTCATCCTGGGGAGAGTTAAAGCTTGAGGATTTGTTAAAATCACCTCACCAACCGTTTTAAGCAACTCTGGGGCAATTGATGCCACTTAAGTGGTGTCTGTGCCACAAATTTTTGGAAAAAATGGAGACTCTATTTGGAGTCCCCTTGGTGTGTTTTACGTGACGTTGGCATTGTCAATTACAGGTGGGTTGGGTCCCCCCCCCCTTTTAACCGTAAGAAACTACATACACTATGGCTTGGGGTAACACAGATGGTTGAGTCTGAAGAGCTGTTTACTCAGAGGTCTGCTCCAAAGCTTCAATGTCTGCTAGTCAGCGTAGTAACCCAGCTACGAAGCAAGCTGCACCGCCTGTGTATCTAATACTGATTTTTAACTGCATCTAGCCTAGGCAGACTGTGGTGACCCCCAACCAAACCCAGACGCTCAGCCCCCTACTGGCCCCCTTTCATTGACAATACAATCAT
This sequence comes from Phyllobates terribilis, assembly GCF_046119375.1. Classification (NCBI taxonomy): domain Eukaryota; kingdom Metazoa; phylum Chordata; class Amphibia; order Anura; family Dendrobatidae; genus Phyllobates; species Phyllobates terribilis. Next base: position 619,314,910 of record NW_027362765.1, read on the forward strand.
GTAACTCTTACAACTGGATGGGTGAGGATCGGTCACAGCTTTATTAACTGTTTATACTCATTACATTAGAAAGGCATTTAATTTCTAAAATAATTCAGCTTGTTGCAGCATGCCCTGTGTCTCCAGTCTCCACAACGGCAAGTTGGCCAACAAGTGTAACTCTCCAACATGTCCTTTCTATTTCCAGGCCACGGAGGATCCTGCGTACTCGTATGCAGGACTCTGACCCCCATCCATCACTCTTAACGCTTGTTCCACTCCGTCCTGGAGTCCTGAAAGGAATATGTCCAGTCCAATATCCATTAAGTGAACACAGTCGGGCCGTATGAGGCCTGCTTTATCTCCTTCCAGTTGTCCGCCTCTGTCTTTTATAAATTTTGGCATCCAAATATTTATTAGCCGCCTTGTCCGTTCGATGGCCGTGATGTCTCGGGCACCCTGCCATACCGCGCTCGGCACAATCTCTGACTATTTTTGTGAAAAATTCTCTGAAGCGCTCAGTGTCTAGTTTCATTATTGCCATTCGTTATGCGCTCTTGTGATAACCTAGGTCGTTTCCCCCAGCCTGTATAACTAAGATGACCGGACCTCTTGCCTCTCTCCCTACCTTGATTACCTCCATTAGTACCTGTGGCCATTGCAGGCCTCTAATACCTCTCCAGTTCAAATATGTGTTATTAAACTCTAATTTCCTCCCGCCTGGGCGGACTTTCGCCCTTTTTTCTGCCCAATATACAGTACAGACCAAAAGTTTGGACACACCTTCTCATTTAAAGATTTTTCTGTATTTTCATGACTATGAAAATTGTACATTCACACTGAAGGCATCAAAACTATGAATTAACACATGTGGAATTATATACTTAACAAAAAAGTGTGAAACAACTGAAAATATGTCTTATATTCTAGGTTCTTCAAAGTAGCCACCTTTTGCTTTGATGACTGCTTTGCACACTCTTGACATTCTTTTGATGAGCTTCAAGAGGTAGTCACCGGAAATGGTTTTCACTTCACAGGTGTGCCCTGTCAGGTTTAATAAGTGGGATTTCTTGCCTTATAAATGGGATTGGGACCATCAGTTGCGTTGTGCAGAAGTCAGGTGGATACACAGCTGATAGTCCTACTGAATAGACTGTTAGAATTTGTATTATGGCAAGAAAAACGAGTGGACATCATTACTTTAAGAAATGAAGGTCAGTCAGTCCGAAAAATTGGGAAAATTTTGAAAGTGTCCCCAAGAGCAGTTGCAAAAACCATCAAGCGCTACAAAGAAACTGGCTCACATGAGGACCGCCCCAGGAAAGGAAGACCAAGAGTCACCTCTGCTTCTGAGGATAAGCTTATCCAAGTCACCAGCCTCAGAAATCGCAGATTAACAGCAGCTCAGATTAGAGACCAGATCAATGCCACACAGAGTTCTAGCAGCAGACACATCTCTTCAACAGCTGTTAAGAGGAGACTTTGTGCAGCAGGCCTTCATGGTAAAATAGCTGCTAGGAAGCCACTGCTAAGGACAGGCAACAAGCAGAAGAGACTTGTTTGGGCTAAAGAACACAAGGAATGGACATTAGACCAGTGGAAATCTGTGCTTTGGTCTGATGAGTCCAAATTTGAGATCTTTGGTTCCAACCACCGTGTCTTTCTGCAACGCAGAAAAGGTGAACAGATGGACTCTACATGCCTGGTTCCCACCGTGAAGCATGGAGGAGGAGGTGTGATGGCGTGGGGGTGCTTTGCTGGTGACACTGTTGGGGATTTATTCAAAATTGAAGACATACTGAACCAGCATGGCTACCACAGCATCTTGCAGCGGCATGCTATTCCATCCGGTTTGCATTTAGTTGGACCATCATTTATTTTTCAACAGGACAATGACCCCAAACACACCTCCAGGCTGTGTAAGGGCTATTTTACCAAGAACGAGAGTGATGGGGTGCTACACCAGATGACCTGGCCTCCACAGTCACCAAACCTGAACCCAATCGAGATGGTTTGGGGTGAGCTGGACCGCAGATTGAAGGCAAAAGGGCCAACAAGTGCTAAGCATCTCTGGGAACTCCTTCAAGATTGTTGGAAGACCATTTCTGGTGACTACCTCTTGAAGCTCATCAAGAGAATGCCAAGAGTGTGCAAAGCAGTCATCAAAGCAAAAGGTGGCTACTTTGAAGAACCTAGAATATAAGACATATTTTCAGTTGTTTCACACTTTTTTGTTAAGTATATAATTCCACATGTGTTAATTCATAGTTTTGATGCCTTCAGTGTGAATGTACAATTTTCATAGTCATGAAAATATAGAAAAATCTTTAAATGAGAAGGTGTGTCCAAACTTTTGGTCTGTACTGTATATACGAGTGGAACATCACCCACACTGTTGGCTTAGCGTCACCTGTAAAAGAAACAAACCACGTTAGGATAACAAGTCCGGTCTTATGTATCTCGCCAAACACGTGGCTCGCCATCTCCCTATCCTCTGAACTTCCGTTTGTGACAGTCCTGCTCTTGCTGCTTCCGTTGCCTTGCCTATGCGGAATGAGTGTGTCCCATAATCTTTGGGGTAGTTCCCTGCCGATGTTATGCATTTATTAAATATAGCTTGGAACTGGTATCTCGATAATGGCGTTCCATCAATGTGTGATAGGAAGAAATTACTTTGTGATCTGATGGTTATATATGTTTTTACTATTGTTACCCGACTCAGCGTACCATTTGTGGGTTGTAGAAGTACCCAAGTGCCCCTGCCCGCTGGAACCATTTTCGATTTGCGTACGCGTAGACGTATTGCATTATTGGCTATGACTACGTCCTGGTGTAATAAGCCTCCACTGGTGTTAATTTTGGATTGAGGGACTAATTCGCTTATGCATAGCACCCCGAAGAAGGTGGTTGCAAATACAGTAGACAGTAGTGTTGCTTCGAATTGTGAGTATCATGTTAATGGTGTTAGGGATATGATGTGAGAAATCAGTTTTAGTGACACGGGACGGGACGTCTACACTCCTGACTTGGCAGACCCCTTTTCCATCCTTTTATGGATTGTCTGATGATGAATCTCTTTGTCACATGTCCCCAATTCAGTAGTTGGAAGTGAAATGCTACTCCGGTCAACCACCGCTGCGCTGACGCCCCTGATATGCCCCTCATCATTAGCTGGTGGAGAAATTCTATGGTGACTTGTAATCTGGCTTGTTCACATTGGTCAACCCGTCTGCCTGCTACTAGTCGTTTCCACTGTTCCCATGCCTTACCGTATGCTTGCCACTAGAGATGAGCGTTGTTCGACTTGAACTGTTTGCCAATCTCAAATTCGAGCTGCATTGGGCGGTGTTCGAGCCGTTCGGCGAACACGAACGATTTGAAAAAAATTCGGCTGTTCGAGGTTATGTTCGATAACTGTTCGTGCACCAAAATCATAACTGGATTTTTTCTCAGTAATGATGAAAATTAATGTTAATACGCAGTTTGAGTGTACAGTGGGGCAGGGGGAGGGGCAGGGGATGGATCTCTGCAGGAATAATGAAGATCTCCATTTTTTTCCTCTTTCCCGCATTTACAGTGGGGAGGTGCAATCTGTCAGCCTATCAGCAGAGCACACACGGAGCGAACTGCTTTTTTTCACACAAGCAAGGGCATGTGTCATTGGCAGTGTATGTCACATGTCCTTGCCCTATAAGACCCAGCCATTTTCCCCGTCGCCACCATTTTCTCACTGCTGCAGCTGCGTGTTAGACAGCACCGCTGTTGCTGTAAGTGACGCGCCCCTGGGCCTGAGTCGCGCAGCGTTGCGCACGCGGGAGCCTACCCGGAGCCGGATCTGATAGGGGTAGTAGTCTCGTGGCGGTGACCCGGTCCGTGCCCAGGGAGTCAAACTGAGCGGCAGTCTTTAGCAGTAGATGTTAGAATGTTCGACTACGCCACCCGTTGAATGCGGCTATGAAGCCGCCGCTGCAGGACAGTCCGCTGAGGCCGGTGGTACGGATGTGCAGCATGGATGGTATAACCCCCAACGGGAGGGGTATGGCCTCAGGGCAGCAGATGTGGATGATAGTGGTAGTGATGGTGCAGCAAGGAAGCTCAGAGACGTGTGGTGCAGTTTCAAGGCTTTTACTCACAGGTGTTGCTCCGGTCACTTCGGCCAAGAGTGACCACCCGAGCCGTGCTGCGTCCACCAGGTGCGGGACTCGGCCAACTCCCAGGCAGTTCCAGAGCGTGGTCCTGAGCTCCCCTCTCTTCCTTCCTACTGGCCGTCCTCACCAGGGACCCACCTATGTCCGGCTTCCTCGGGCCTTATGGGGCAAAACCTCTCTCCGGTTTTCCTGACCCTATGTGGCGTGCCTTCCGGGTGGATGTGGCGAGGGGTCGTGCCAAAGCTTGACCACGACCTCCGGTTCCTGGCTAAGGATGATTTGCCTCCACCAGCTTGGGATCCGGTACCCTTCTCTGCCAACCCTTCACCCGTTTTAGTTCACTCATGGGATCTCAGGGTTCCCTCTGCTTGTGTCTCTGGGCCTTTCACTGGGTTTTTCCTCTTCTTCCTCTTTCTCTGCGCTTCAGGCCTGGCCCTGGAGCTGGGTCCAGCCGGAGCCACAGCTCCCTGTCAGCCCTCTCTGGCTGAACTCTCCCTCAGAACAGACCCTGTCTTAAGATGGTGCCCACCTCTTATACTCCCTCTGACACCCGAGCCCAGGTGACTAGCACCCAATGGGCTCCTTCCTATGCCCAGAGTCCCTCCCCTGTCTGCTCCTACACTACTGGGATGTTCCTCCCCCCCTCCCACTCCAGCCAGGGACAGACGCTGTCGTACCTGCACATCTACCTAGTGGGAGTACCGTTGTTCTGTCCCCCGGAAATGGGATGAGTGTAGTGCATGCAGCTACTGAGCTCGGTCCCACACTCCATCCTTACCCGGGAGTGGAATACCACACCTCTGGTTTGAGGTGCAATACCCCTGTAGCAGCCGAGTCCTCGGGGTGCTACATTCCCCCCTGGTAAACCACAGCACGTCCTCGGGCTGGAAAAGAGTAAAGACATTTAGACATACAAAATTTTTAAAGTACACACCAACATATAAAACATTATAAAAAACATTATCAGAAAATATAACGTTACGGGTAACTTCTTATATTATATAAAACTCTTTTATATAAAATGTTCTTGTTCTTCCGGCCACGGTACAACTTGTGACCGGGTAAAGTGCAACAGTCACTAGAGAAAAACAGTTTTTATAAAACCAGAAGGGGGCACTTAAGGAAGCGCAACTATTTACAGGGTATGGCCGCTCTCAGTCCTCGGCCAGTGGGGAATAGGGGAATGGCTGCTCACAGTCCTCAGCCTAGTAAGGGATAGGGGCATACAGGAAACAGTTCCTTTAAACAGTTCCACTCTAGTCCCAACGGGGACCATACTCTGATTAGCAGCATGTCAAGTACCCTTACGGGTAACTATTTACAGTACTTTATTTGGGCTACTTCCCTTCAGTAGCGGTGTCTTCTCCTTGGCTCCTCCTGAGGATAGTCTTCAGACCCGTCCGGGTCCTCTTGATCTTCCCCATACTGCAACTCCTCCTCCGTCAACCGGTGCACGTGAAGGGCGTATGGTCCTTTGGCACACTGGTGCCGGGTGAAGGTGACCTCATCACCCGGGTAGAGGTCACGTCCTCGGTGTCCCTCCGGCAGGTGAGACTCGACATCCCTGCGGGTAACAAAGACATCACCGGGGGTTCTGTGATACCGGATAAAGCCCCAGCCGTGCTCCATTTGAAACTTTATTACAGTCCCGGTGGCGCGGGGACTGTGGGCCGCACGGCGGTTTCGTCGGGTCCGGCTTTTCTGCTCCGCGCTTTGGACCTGCAGCCGCTCCTCGCGGACCCGCCTCTCTCGCCGTTCCCTCTGAAAGACTTCCAGTTGTTGTCGGCAACACTCCTCACGTTGGGCTGCGGCCGCCCGGGTCTCTTGAGTGAACCCCATGAGGTCTTCGCCGGTGGGGTCCCACGCAAATTGGGCCTCTTCCAATGGGAGCGGGACAATGTTGGCGGGCGCCGGAGCCGGGATCAGAGGCTCACACTTGGGCCACTCCTTCCGGAGTCGGGGGTTGACGTACTCCGGTGGCCACACGAAGGACTGCCCATCCGGGCAAGTGTGCTGCGTGAATAGGTCTTCACCCAGGGGCAGCACTGTAGAGGTTGAGGGCGCGGTGGGGGCAGCGGCGCCCGGATTCACCAGGCCTTGCGACCAGGCCGGTGGCACTCTGAAGGTGAAGGGTACAGTGGAGACGGCGGCGCCCTGGGGTACTCGGCCTTGCGACCAGGACGGTGGCGCTGTGGAGGTAGAGGGCGCTGTGGAGACTGCGGCGCCCGGGGGTACTCGGCCCTGCGACCAGGACGGTGGCGCTGTGGAGGTAGAGGGCGCTGTGGAGACTGCGGCGCCCGGGGGTACTCGGCCCTGCGACCAGGCCGGGGGCACTTCCTCTTTTGCCGCGCTCAGGGTCAAGGGGCGTGGCGTAACAGAGGGCATGACCGCGGCTCCTGCCGCTTGAGGCCTAGTTGGAAGCAGCGGCGGTGCGGCAACGGGCGCGGTAAGTGGAACTTCGGGCTCTGCGACGGGGAGCTGGGGCAGGCTTGCGGCTACGGGGCACGGGGTGATGACGTCCCCATTACCTGCTTCCATCTCTGCGGCTCCCTCCGCGGCGTCGTCTCCGGCCTCCGTTCCTCCTGCACCATCCTCAGGGGCAGACTTGCTCCACGTTGCGGGTGGTGTCCTCTGCTGGCTGGTTCCAGCCTGCTGGACCATCTCTCTCCTCCACTCGGCCAGCGCTTCTTGCTGTACCCGGGCCATCTTCCGGGCCAAGGCCTCCAGCGCGGTCTGTGCACGCTCCCGATTTCTGGGGAGCTGTGCCAGGATCTCCACCAGGCCTTCCGGGGTGGCAGCCTGCAACATGTTCCGGACCACAGGGTCGGTGCTGATCGACTCTCCCTCCATCTCCGGGTGCGATCTGTCCAGACTCCTCCAGGCCGCACCCATCTTCTTGGTTTTGTTCTGTATCCGCCCCCATTGAGGGTGGTCCCGGGGCAACTTAGTGATTGTCAGTTCCAGGGGCAGCCCTCTCACACTGATGGACATTTCTATCATTGCAGTCTCTGCTGGTGGGGGCGGTTTCCGCTTTTGGCGCCATTCCTGGACCTGGCCCACGATGGGAGGTGGCCTCTTGCCACCCTCTGGCACGCCCACAATGGCGTCCGCTCTGCCAGGGCGGGAAATCGTCTCAGATGGCGGGAATCGTCTCTTTATGGCGGGAAACTCCGTGGATGGCGGGAAAAGGCTGCAGATGGCGGGCAAACGGCGGGAAACGATCCGAGATGGCGTCCGATGGCGGGGACCCTCCGGAATTGGCGGGAGACTCCTTTTTACGGTAAATGTGAACTTTTCTTCAGGCACGCAGTACCCGCCGGTTGCGGGCACGTGATCCTGCCGACTACGCCAAAAGTTGACGCGCCCCTGGGCCTGAGTCGCGCAGCGTTGCGCACGCGGGAGCCTACCCGGAGCCGGATCTTATAGGGGTAGTAGTCTCGTGGCGGTGACCCGGTCCGTGCCCAGGGAGTCAAACTGAGCGGCAGTCTTTAGCAGTAGATGTTAGAATGTTCAACTACGCCACCCGTTGAATGCGGCTATGAAGCCGCCGCTGCAGGACAGTCCGCTGAGGCCGGTGGTACGGATGTGCAGCATGGATGGTATAACCCCCAACGGGAGGGGTATGGCCTCAGGGCAGCAAATGTGGATGATAGTGGTAGTGATGGTGCAGCAAGGAAGCTCAGAGACGTGTGGTGCAGTTTCAAGGCTTTTACTCACAGGTGTTGCTCCGGTCACTTCGGCCAAGAGTGACCACCCGAGCCGTGCTGCGTCCACCAGGTGCGGGACTCGGCCAACTCCCAGGCAGTTCCAGAGCGTGGTCCTGAGCTCCCCTCTCTTCCTTCCTACTGGCCGTCCTCACCAGGGACCCACCTATGTCCGGCTTCCTCGGGCCTTATGGGGCAAAACCTCTCTCCGGTTTTCCTGACCCTATGTGGCGTGCCTTCCGGGTGGATGTGGCGAGGGGTCGTGCCAAAGCTTGACCACGACCTCCGGTTCCTGGCTAAGGATGATTTGCCTCCACCAGCTTGGGATCCGGTACCCTTCTCTGCCAACCCTTCACCCGTTTTAGTTCACTCATGGGATCTCAGGGTTCCCTCTGCTTGTGTCTCTGGGCCTTTCACTGGGTTTTTCCTCTTCTTCCTCTTTCTCTGCGCTTCAGGCCTGGCCCTGGAGCTGGGCCCAGCCGGAGCCACAGCTCCCTGTCAGCCCTCTCTGGCTGAACTCTCCCTCAGAACAGACCCTGTCTTAAGATGGTGCCCACCTCTTATACTCCCTCTGACACCCGAGCCCAGGTGACTAGCACCCAATGGGCTCCTTCCTATGCCCAGAGTCCCTCCCCTGTCTGCTCCTACACTACTGGGATGTTCCTCCCCCCCTCCCACTCCAGCCAGGGACAGACGCTGTCGTACCTGCACATCTACCTAGTGGGAGTACCGTTGTTCTGTCCCCCGGAAATGGGATGAGTGTAGTGCATGCAGCTACTGAGCTCGGTTCCACACTCCATCCTTACCCGGGAGTGGAATACCACACCTCTGGTTTGAGGTGCAATACCCCTGTAGCAGCCGAGTCCTCGGGGTGCTACATATGCACTATACCTTGTTAATTTAAAGCCAATTTTCGCACAAATCTACAGATAGCTTGGGAGTAGGGAATAGTTGTGATTGCAGTCCTTTTAAGGACCAGGTTACAGCATTTCCTACGACTTTTATCAGGCAGGTCTGTGCTCTTAAATAGATAGGTTGGGAGTAAAAACTAGTTGTAATTGCAGTCCTTTTCAGGACTAAGTTACATCAGTTCCTATCAGTTTTTGCCAGGCAGGTCTGTGCCAGTGCTGTGCAAGTTTTTTTCACAGCATTTGGCTAAATCTAGCAAAGCTAATCCTTTTTGGCCTATTGCAGAGTGTGTTAGTCAGTGGAGTAGCCTATCTGTGTTGCAAGCTACACCACCTGTGTATAGAATACCAATTTTTTTACTGCACCTAGTGAAGTAAAACCTTTTGGGCATAGCATCATTCTATTAGTCCATCTATACTGACCTCCATAAGGTTGCAAATTGAATATAATTTTTTTCTGCATCTAGCTCTGAAAAAATATTTGGGCTTCTAGCAGTGTGTGGGACTTGTTCTATTATTCCATCTATACTGACCTCCATCAGGTTGCAAATTAAAAATACTTTTTATCTGCATCTAGCTCTGAAAAAATATTTGGGCTTCTAGCAGTGTGTGGGACTTGTTCTATTAGTCCATCTATACTGACCTCCATCAGGTTGCAAATTGAATATAATTTTTTTCTGCATCTATCTCTTAAAAAATATTTGGGCTTCTAGCAGTGTGTGGGACTTGTTCTATTAGTCCATCTATACTGACCTCCATCAGGTTGCAAATTGAATATAATTTTTTTCTGCATCTAGCTCTGAAAAAATATTTGGGCTTCTAGCAGTGTGTGGGACTTGTTCTATTAGTCCATCTATACTGACCTCTATCAGGTTGCAAATTGAATATAATTTTTTTCTGCATCTAACCCAGACAATAGTTTTGGCCTAATACCACAGTTTGGCCACTCAGCTCTGCTCGGTTCCCATCCATTGTTTTTTTGTGCAAACAACTCCAGAGTTGTGAATTAGTTAACCACCAAAATGAGTGGAAAAAGGCCTGCTGCTGGTGGAAAGGGGAATAGGCGTGTTGGGAAGGGTAAAAAAGGTTGTGTCCGTGGGGTAGGTGTTAAAGCAACAGTAACATCTGCAGAAGAAAGACCATCTTCCAGCCAAACTAAATTGTCTACTTCTTTTAGCGGACAATGTGATAAGATCCCTTTCTTACGGCCACGCCAATAGCTACAAATTCCAGATGAGGCACAAAAATATCAGATGCTTCAACGGATATCAAGTGCTCCTTTAAGTGGGCTCTCCTCCACATCAACTTCAACATCACAAATACTCCAGTCCTCAGAGGAGTCACCCCAATCGCACTTGCTTCCTCACAGCTCCCAAATCTCCAGCTGCCCATCTGAGTATGAGGTAGAACAGATGGTTGAGTCTGCAGAGCTGTTTACTCATACTATAGCCTGGGAATCAGAGGTCGACTCCAGCGATTCTGTGAATCCAGACGAGGAAATGATCTGCACTGATGCCCAGAATCTTTATGAGTCAGATCCAGGACTAGACGCAGAAGGTTCTGACCATAATGTAGACCCTCATTCCCAAACTGTAATACCTGATTGGAGCGACAACTTTAGTTTTTTGTCAGGGCAGGAAAAGGTTGGCTCTGAGGACGACGGGTGTGATAACACACAGGGTGATGATGATGAGGTTGGAGATCCCAATTACTGTCAACCCACAGTCAGCCAAGAGGTGAGGTCAGCAGAGGAGGTGGAGGAGGATGCTAGTGACGACGAGGTCAGGTTGCGCCTTCCTGGACAGAGACGTAGTACTGGAAGCACGTCAACAACTGCATCCTCAAACACAACTCTGCCTCTGACCACAAGTCGTGGTGGCTCTTCAGGTCGCATGGGTGCTAAGCCTTGCATAGCCTGGGCATTTTTTCAGATCAATAAAGATGATCCAACTCGTGTTATCTGTAACATTTGTCAACAAAAGCTAAGTAGAGGCCAAAAAATACATAGTTTGAGTACTTCATGCATGAACCGGCACATGGACATGAAGCATAAGTTGCAGTGGGAAGCTCACTGTGCTACAATGCGGCCTAGCCGGCCGGGCCGACCACTGTCTGCCACCTCTTGTGCATCCGCGGCCTCTTCATCCTCTGTGACTGGGGGGACAGCAGTCACACCTGTTTTGGGACGCAGACCTGCCACCTCTTTACCCGCAACAGCAAGCATGATTGGCAAGTCATCATTTTCTTTGGAGGTGGTAACACCAGCTGGTGTTGAGCGCTGTCCGACATCGATAGCACCACCTTTGGATCAAGGCAACCTAACATGTCCGCCTGCATCTTCCTCACAGACCGGCAGTTTGCCGGGGACACCCTTATCAACCCCGTCTAAGCACAACAGCCAGCCCTCGGTCCCTCAGATGTGGACAAGTAAAAGACCATTTCCTCCTAGCCATGAGAAAGCTAAGAGGTTGAATTTCACCATCTGCAAGCACTTGGCTACAGAAATGCTGCCTTTCCGCCTGATGGAGGCTTTTCGAGACCTTATGTCCGTCGCAGTGCCCCAGTACCAGATGCCCAGTCGGCACTACTTCTCAAAGAAAGGTGTGCCTGCGCTCCACCAGCATGTCGCACACAACATCACCGCTTCTTTGAGAAACTCTGTGTGTGACAGGGTGCATTTCACCACAGACACTTGGACGATTAGGCGTGGACAGGGGAGTTACATGTCGCTGACTGTACACTTGGTAACTATGGTGACAGCAGGACAAGGGGCTGCTGTCCAAGTCTAGCCGCCCCCACGAGTTGTGCGTCAATCCTCTTTATCTCAAAGTTCCTCCACTGCTTCTGCCTCCTCAACCTCCTCTCAGTCCTCCACCTGCACCCAAAGCCTGTCTGGTCATGCCACAAGCTTTCTAACTGCGCAGAAGGGATCCTGCACACCTCCTTACTATGCTGGCAGTAGGGCTCAACTTCATCAGGCGGTTTTTACTTTGAAATGTCTGGGAAATGTGAGTCACACAGCTGAGGAGTTGTGGTCAGCTCTGGAGAACCAATTTCATGAATGGTTGTCTCCACTGGACCTGAAACCAGGGAAGGCCGTGTGCGACAATGCTGCAAACCTGGTTGCGGCCCTTCGCCGGGGCAATGTCACACACGTGCCTTGTATGGCTCACGTGTTGAACCTGGTTGTCCAGCAATTTTTAGCCCACTATCCCGGACTAGATGGCCTTCTGCAGAGGGCACGGTCGTTGTGTGCTCACTTCCGCCGTTCTCATCCCGCTGCTCAGCGACTTACATCTCTACAGAAGTCGTTGGGCCTGCCACTTCACCGGCTAAAATGCGATGTGCCTACCCGGTGGAATTCAACTCTGCACAAGTTGCAGCGACTGTGGCAGCACCGACAAGCCCTGGTGCAATACGTTCTGACGTATAGCCTGGGCCAACGAGATCCAGAGGTGGGGCAAATCACGCTGGAGGAGTGGTCTCAGATCAGGGACCTATGCACCCTTCTGCACAGTTTTGAAATGGCAACGAAGATGTTTAGTGCTGGCGATGCCATTATCAGCATGACTATTCCGGTGATTTACATGCTGGAGCACATGTTAAACAGAATTCGGAGTCAGGTGGTGGCACAAGAGGAGGTGGAGGAAGTAAAGGAGGAGGAATTGTATGCGGAAGGCCTAACATCTGCAAGGTCCAGACGGTCGGCAGCACCAAGACGGCAGGCATGTGAGGGTGGGGGAGATGGTTTTACCAGGGCGCATGGTAGCAGCCAAACTAGTGAGGAAGGTGCAGGAGCCCAGGAAGAAGTGGAGGACGAACTGATGGAAGACTCATCAGATGAGGGAGACCTTGATCACATTTCTGTTGTGCGAGGTTGGGGGGAGAGGACTGAGGAAGGAAGCATGATTGTTACCTCGCCACCAACACAACAGGGACTTGGTGCTCCTGGATGCGCAAGACACATGAGTGCCTTCTTGCTGCACTACCTGCAACATGACCCTCGAATTGTGAGAATTAGAAATAATCCTGACTACTGGGTTGCCACACTGTTAGATCCCCGGTACAAAAGTAAATTTGCAGAAATTATCCCTGCCATAGAAAGGGATGCACACATGCAGGAGTATCAGCAGAGACTGTTGCAGAATCTTACATGTGCTTTTCCACAAAACACCAGTGGTGCACGTAGTGAATCTCACAGTTCCAACTTGCCAACCGTGGGACCGTCGAGTGTTCAGCACTCAAACCGTAACAGAAACACAATATCTTCTGGTAACATCAATTTTGCGGAATCATTTCACCACTTTTTAAGCCCATCCTTTGCAAGGAGACAGGAGACGAGAAGTCTGACACATAGTCAACGCCTAGAGACGATGGTACAGGAGTATCTCCAAGTAAACACTGAAGCCATGACTGTGTCACCGGACCCTTGCTCTTTTTGGGCTTCCAATCTGGATAAATGGCCGGAGCTCGCCACTTACGCCTTGGAGATCTTGTCATGCCCCGCAGCCAGCGTTCTGTCTGAACGTGTGTTCAGCGCTGCTGGTGGTGTGCTGACAGATAAGAGCACGCGGCTCTCCACTGATAATGTAGACAGACTCACGTTCATAAAGATGAACAAATCATGGATCCGAAACGACTTTTCTCCCCCTGTGTCATCCTGGGGAGAGTAAAAGCTTGATGATTGGTTAAAATCACCTCACCAACCGTTTTAAGCTTTCAAATTACTAATCATGTTTATCTGTATCTTGGCTGGAAAATTATTTGGGCTTTGTAGCAGTGTGCAGTACTGATTCTATTAGGCCATCTATACTAAGCTCCACCAGATTTAAAATTACTAATCATGTTTATCTGTATCTTGGCTGGAAAATTATTTGGGCTTTGTAGCAGTGTGCAGTAATGATTCTATTAGGCCATCTATACTAAGCTCCACCAGATTTAAAATTACTAATCATGTTTATCTGTATCTTGGCTGTAAAATTATTTGGGCTTTGTAGCAGTGTGCAGTAATGATTCTATTAGGCCATCTATACTAAGCTCCACCAGATTTAAAATTACTAATCATGTTTATCTGTATCTTGGCTGGAAAATTATTTGGGCTTTGTAGCAGTGTGCAGTAATGATTCTATTAGGCCATCTATATTAAGCTCCACCAGATTTAAAATTACTAATCATGTTTATCTGTATCTTGGCTGGAAAATTATTTGGGCTTTGTAGCATTGTGCAGTAATGATTCTATTAGGCCATCTATACTAAGCTCCACCAGATTTAAAATTACTAATCATGTTTATCTGTATCTTGGCTAGAAAATTATTTGGGCTTTGTAGCAGTGTGCAGTATTGGTTCTATTAGGCCATCTATACTAAGCTCCACCAGATTTAAAATTACTAATCATGTTTATCTGTATCTTGGCTGGAAAATTATTTGGGCTTTGTAGCAGTGTGCAGTAATGATTCTATTAGGCCATCTATACTAAGCTCCACCAGATTTAAAATTGCTAATCATGTTTATCTGTATCTTGGCTGGAAAATTATTTGGGCTTTGTAGCAGTGTGCAGTAATGATTCTATTAGGCCATCTATACTAAGCTCCACCAGATTTAAAATTAATAATAATTTCTAGCTGCATCTAGCCCGGAAAATAATTTTGGGGCTCCTAGATGCGCAAGACACATGAGTGCCTTCTTGCTGCACTACCTGCAACATGACCCTCAGATTGTCAGAATTCGAAGTAATCCTGACTACTGGGTTGCCACACTCTTAGATCCCCCACACTCTTCGATCAACCTTTTCATTTTAATAAAGACAAAAAAAATGGTCATTTTTGAAATTATAAGCATTAGCAGGTTATTAGAAACTGAAATCAAACAGCTTTCAACTCAAAACTTTATTCTAGGTGATGTTACATTTGCACATAGGACCCCTTGTTTGAAAGGAGCTTCTGAACTCTCTCATCCATTGAATTTGTCAGGTTTTGGATGGTTTCTGCTTCAATTGTTTTGCATGAGGACAGAATACCCTCCCAGAGCTGTTGCTTAGATGTGAACTGCCTCCCGCCATCATAGACACTCCTTTTGATGATGCTCCAGAGCTTCTCAATGGGGTTGAGGTCAGGGGAGCATGGGAGTCAAACCATAAGTTTGTCCCCTTTTATGCCCATATCAGCCAGAGATGCAGATGTGTTATGTGCAGCATGAGACGGTGCATTATCATGCATGAAAATGATGTTGCTGTGGAATACATGGTTCTTCTTCTTGAACCATGACAGGAAGTGCTGTTTGAGAAACTCCACATACATTATGGAGTTCATCTTTACCCCTTCAGGGATCCTAAAGGGGCCGACAATCTCTCTCCCCATGATTCCAGCCCAAAACATGACTCCACCTCCTCCTTGTTGGCGCTGTAGCCGTGTTTGCGTGGGGTGTCCATCAACTAGCCATCCTCCACTCCATCCATCTGGACCATCGAGCGTTGCACGGCACTCATCCGTGAACAAAACAGTTTTGAAGTCAGTCTTCATGTATTGTTTGGCCCACTGGAGCCGTTTCTGCTTGTGTGCAGTGGATAGAGAAGGTCGACTGGATGGCTTATGCACAGCTGCAAACCTCTGAAGGACCCTGCATCTTGTTGTTCGGGGGACATTGGAGGCACCAGCAGCTTCAAAAACTTGTCTGCTGCTATGACAAGGCTTTTTTGCTGCTGCTCTTTTAACCTGACGTAATTGCCTGTAGGAAAGAGTCCTCAATTTGCCCTTATCAGCACGCACACGTGTGTACTGTGAATCAGCTACATACTTCTTGATTGCCAAGACACTTCATCCTGATCATCGCACAATGTTGATTGTAGTCATGCCATGACCTAAACACTCCACAATTTGTTGCTTCTCAGCAGCCGACACATCCCTTTTCTTTCCCATTTTGGCAGAAAATGTAGGCTGCTTAATAATGTGGGACAGCCTTCTTAAGTAGTCTTGTCTTTCATTGGACACACCTGCCAAACTAATTAGCACAGGTGTCTGCAATTGCTTACAGTGATATAAAGAGCCCTGACACACATCACCATCAATGAGTTTAACAAACAAACAAATTCTTCCCTTATCACTCCTAAACACTTTTTGCATAATAATTTGGAACACAGTGTACATGTGCTTTTCCACAAAACACCAGTGGTTCACGCAGTGAATCTTACAGTTCTAACTTGCCAACCGTGGTCTGTATGGAGTTGTTCAATAAAGGGCCCAAAATTAAGATAACATAGACGGGAGAGGTCTCTATGAATAGGAATTCCTAAGTATTTGATACCCTGTGAGGGCCAGGCAAAGGGAAAGTTGGACTGGATGGAATCCTGTATGGATTTGGGGAGGGAGACATCGAGGGCCTCAGACTTCGCTGCATTGATTTTAAAATTTGACCATGTAACAAAGTGATCTATTTCAGCCATAACAGCAGGGATGGATATATGTGATTGAGTGATATATACTAGGACATCATCAGCAAATGCAGAGCACTTGTACTCGGTGCCTCCCACCTCAATCCACCTAATATTGGGGTATGGCGAATTGATGAGAGCAGGTTCTCCGTCACTAGGATGTATAAGAGAGGGGACAGAGGACATCCCTGCCTTGTCCCATTGGTGATTATGAAAGGTGATGAAAATGTTCTGACGCACCCCCTGGGCTTTGGGACACCCGGAGCCGGACCCTTTTTGGTGGATGCTGGTGGTTGTAGTCTCCGTGGCGGCGACCCGGTTCCGTGGCTCAGGGCGGTCAAACCAGTGGCGGAACTATTTATGTGGTTTTGATGTTTAAATGTCCGACTACGCCACCCGTGGATTGCGGTCAGAGTGAACCGCCGCTGCAGGGCAGACCGCTGAGGCTGGTGTTGTGGGTGCAGCAGAGCGTAGCATAACTCCGCATGGGAGGAGTATAGCCTCAGGGCAGTGTATGCGGGGGATGGGGGTGATGGTGCAGGGCAGCAGCAGTAACGACACGGAGTCAGTGATGCAGTCCAGGGCCTTTACTCACAGTTCTTATTATCCAGACCACTTCTGCAGGTAACGGCTGCCCACGTCGTACTGTGCTCACCAGGTGAGGGGCTCAGACAACTCCCAGATAACTTTGGAGCACTTCACAGGACCCCCTTTGTGTGTCCTTTGCCTGGCCTTTCTTACCAACCCTTCTGTCCGGCTGCCTCGGGCCTCCTCTTGGTAAACTTGGCGCCAGTTTCCCTGACCCTATGTGGTGCCTTCCTAGCGGGTGTAGCGAGGGGCTGCGCCACATAAAATGTCACAGCCTCCGGTTTCTAGCTGAGGGTCGTTTCCCGCCTCCACTAGTTTCGGGGACCGGTCTCCCCCTTTGGCCTGACCCCTCCACGCAGGTGGATTCGGGCGTGCGGTGGCGACTCGCCCGTCCGCACTCCTGGGATCCCTTCGTTCCTCGTTCCTGGAGCCTTCTCCGCTCCTCTGCCTTCCTTCTCCCTCTTCCAGGCCTGGGCCTCTGTTACTAGACCCGCCTCCGGAGCAGAGCTCATGCAGAGCCCCTGCTCCCTGTCACTTCTGCTCAGACTTCTCTGCATTGAACTAAGATGGTGCCCACCTTTTATACTCCCTTCTCAATGCACCCAGGAACTGCTTCCTCCCTGCTCCTGCACTACAGGGTTCCCCTTCCTCAGTGTTCCCTCCCCCCACTCCAGCCAGGTAAAAGGACTGTCATGCCCATCTCAGGGGCATATTGGTCGCCCTGCCCCACGGCAATGTGGTGTAATGCATGCAGGTGTCGGGTCCTGATCCACACTCCATCCTTACCTGAGAGTGAGATATCACACCTCTGGGTGAGGTGCAATACCTCTGTAGCAACCGAGCCCTCAGGGTGCTACAGTTCCATTTATCTTCAGCCTAGGTGACTTATTGCGATACAGGGCTGTGATTTTGGCTATGAAAGGGTACCCTAGACCTCTACCCCAAGCTTTTTAAGAGAATAATATATGGCGTGCCAGGAGACTCTATGGAATGCTTTCTCAGCATCCAATGAGAGTATCTAATTACAAATTTTTACCTGCATCTAGCCCAGGAAATACTTTGTGCCTAGTACCAGTGTCTGCTAGTCAGCGGATTATCCCGGCTGTTAAGCAAGCTACACCACCTGTAGTTTGGACACTTAATTTTTTCAAAGGAAATGCTTCGGGACCACGGGATACTCAGTGAAGAGCATCAGGAGGCACCCCAAGGCATAGGGGCTGGGACTGGCGGTAGGACGCCTTACGGTGGACAGCTGAGCTCAATCCTTATAAAAGCTTTTTAACTGCAGCAGCTTTAGTGGACGCTACTGGAGCTGGAATTACGCGGCTGATGGCATGAGACTTGCCCTCCAATAGCTCCTTGTAAAAGGATTTAAAGTGTATTCATTCAAATTAGAGAGACAATTTAAATTAAAAAGCTTAGAGCTGCCTCCACCACAGGGGGGCTCACTCGACCCACCAGCGGACAGGCACCAGTATTGGGAGAGGGGGGTCCACCGCGGCTCTGGCACAAACCCGGCGACACGGAGGTGGCACGGGCAGGAACGGACTGGCCGTGTAGGCTTCTCACTTTTTGGATTTTAGAAGGGCATGACATGCCTATATCTGTGTCTCCCCCTCCTTTTACTCCTCCACCTCTTTTCTTTTCGCATGACTATATGTACTTGTCACTTTTCCATGTGTTAGTTATGTCTTCTGAGCAGTTTGTCAGCTTTTGGACACCTTTGAAGGTGTTTTCTATGTGTTTTTGTTTGCCTGCCATTGGTTTTAACGGTGTTCAAAGGTGTTCGACGAACAGTTCGACGAACAGTTCGGCGAACACACGGGTGTTCGACGAACCGAACCGAACTCGAACACTATGGGGGTGGCTCAACACTACTTGCCACATCGACGGGCAACTGAGGCTCTGATTAATGGCATCAACTATTCTCCACTAGATCCCATAGGGAGGCTGGGCAAATGTTGCCCGATGGGTGGGCGTTGGGGAGGAGCTCTGTGAAAATCTGCCAATTGAATTGTAATAAAGCGTTAGCAGCAGCGTTAGACCCCTCAACATCGTGGCTAGCGCGGACCCATGCATTGTGTTTTAGGCACAGGAATGCTAGCCGGCGTAATAGGCCTAGCACTGGGAGAGACGATGATGCCATATTATTAATGAAGTGCGCTAGGCTGGTGTTTTTTGTTATGAAGAATATATTTTTGTTAGCCAGGCGCGTGCCCCATATTTCTATTGCTACCACTATTGGAAACAATTCCAGGACTGTCTGTTTTTTTGTCAGCACTTGTTCTGCCCAATACGGAGGCCATAAACTTGTGCACCATTGGTTATTTAGTATCGCTGCATATCCGCCTGATTCTGCCGCCCCGGTGAATAATCTTAGTTGAATGTTGGACTGTTCTGCTGACATAAATAACATGTGACCGTTGAATGATTGTAAGAAGGTTTTCCACACCTCTAAGTCCGCCCGTAGCTGCCTGCTGATTCTGATTGTATGACTCGGTTTAGATGCCCCTTTTGTTTCTGGCGATAAATGAAGAGAAAAAACCCTTCCGACTGGCATCACCCGGCTCGCAAACACGAGGAGACCTAGTAATACTTGCATCTGCTGTAGTGTTACTTTCCATACTGCGCAAAAAAACCTAGATCAGGTGTAATGTTTTGGTATTTTTTTCCCATGGGAGTCGGAACAACCTTGCTGTGGTGTCAATTTCGATGCCTAAGAACAGGGCCGGCATCAGCACCCGGCGCACCCGGGCAAGTGCCGGGGCCCTGAGCAGGCAGGGGGGCCCACTGGCGGTCGCGCACCCCGCCAGGCTATGGGCGGAGGAGAGCGGTGTCAGGGCCCGCCCTTCTCCGCCGCTTGCTCAGGGCCCCGGCAGCCGGATACTTACCTCTCCCCGTGCCTCCGCAGATCCGCTGTCTTCCTGCTCTGCGCTCCCTGTGACGTCTCAGGTCAGAGAGCGCGGTGACGTCTTTCCACCGCGCGCTCCCCTGAGCCGTCACAAGGAGCACAGAGCAGGACGACAACCCTGGAGTCCGGACCCGAGCAGCGGGCAGCAGGTGAGGAGGAGGGAGGTGAGTATTTGATTTTTTTTTTTTATAATGTATGGAGGCACGGGGCATAATATGGGGGGGTGACATCTTGCATGGGGCATTATAAAGAGAGGGGGGGTGACAGACTGCATGGGGCAGTATAAAGAGAGGGGGGGTGACATCCTGCATGGGGCATTATAAAGAGAGGGGGGGTGGCATGGGGCATATTATGGGGGGGTGACATCTTGCATGGGGCATTATAAAGAGAGGGGGGGTGACAGACTGCATGGGGTATTATAAAGAGAAGGGGTGACATCCTGCATGGGGCATTATAAAGAGGGGGGGTGACATCCTGAATGGGGCATTATAAAGAGAGGGGGTGACATCCTGCATGGGGCATTATAAAGAGGGGAGGTGACATCCTGCATGGGGCATTATAAAGAGAGGGGGGTGACATCCTGCATGGGGCATTATAAAGAGGAGGGGTGACAGCCTGCATAGGGCATTATAAGGTGGGGAACAGCCTGCATGGGGCATTATAAGGGGGGATGGGACGGCCTGCATAGTGCATTATGTGGGGGGAACAGCCTGCATGGACCATTATAAGGTGGGGGCAGCCTATATGGGGCATTATGTGGGGGGTAACAGCCTGCATTGAGCATTAAAAGGGGGGGGACAGCCTGTATGGGGCATTATGTAGGGGGTAACAGCCTGCATGCAGCATTATATGGGGCCAGTATCCTGTATGGAGCGTTATAAGGGAACCAATATCCTGTATGGAGCATTATATGGGGGCCAGTATCCTGTATGGAGCATTATATGGGGGCCAGTATCCTGTATGGAGCATTATATGGGGGCCAGTATCCTGTATGGAGCGTTATATGGGGGCCAGTATCCTATATGGAGCTTTATAAGGGGACCAGTATCCTGTATGGAGCGTTATATGGGGGCCAGTATCCTGTATGGAGCTTTATAAGGGGACCAGTATCCTGTATGGAGCGTTATATGGGGGCCAGTATTCTGTATGGCGCCTTATATGGGGGCCAGTATTCCGTATGGAGCCTTATATGGAGGCCAGTATTCCGTATGGAGCCTTATATGGGGGCCAAGTATTCCGTATGGAGCCTTATATGGGGGCCAGTATTCCGTATGGGGCCTTATATTGGGGCCAGTATTCCGTATGGGGCCTTATATGGGGGCCAGTATTCCGTATGGGTCCTTATATGGGGGCCAGTATTCCATATGGGGCCTTATATGGGGGCCAGTATTCCGTATTGGGCCTTATATGGGGGCCAGTATCCCATATGGGGCCTCATATGGGGGCCAGTATCCTGTATGGAGCATTTTATGGGGGCCAGTATCCTGTATGGAGCATTTTATGAGGGCCAGTATTCTGTGTGGAGCGATTCGCTGGTTTATGAGCTATTGTAGAATTTACAATAGATATCGCTCATGTAATGTAAGAAGTAAAATCTTTGCATTGTACTATATATATATATATATATATATATTTCTCTGCGGTATCTGTGCATCATGAATCGTGGTATGTATTAAAGGGGCCCACTAAGACTCTTTCGCCCGGGGCCCAGAAAAACCTGGAGCCGGCCCTGCCTAAGAACGATTTTTTTTAGTTGTGGGGCCTATGTTTTTGGTTGGGCATAATGGGACTCCAAACCGATGGGAGATGTTTGTGAATTCGTTGAGTAAGGGGCAGCGAAAGTGGATGACCAATCGCCACATGGCAGAAAAAGAAAGGAAAAAATCAGTTCACCCACCTAGAAGATCAACAGCACGGAGCCAGGAGTGCTACCAGACGAACATGAGGAACCAGGAAGATCCAGCTGAACAAATCGTCTAAAATCCACTTTTTATTGGGCCATACAAAAAATATTTTAAAAGTCCACCTTGAAGAAGAACAGCAAACGCGTTTCGAACTAAAGGTTCTTAATCATTGCATAGCAAAAAAACAGCAAGGAAGTGGTATTTATATGTCATGTCCTGCTATGCACCTGTTCAAGGCTGAGTTAATCAGAAATTTAAACACACATACCATGTTAAAATTGTATAGCATAGAAACAATGCATATAAATGTAAATAATCCAAAAGAAAAAGAAAAGAAGAAAAAAGGAACATATATATAATAATAATCTATAAATGATCATTCATAATGATACATCAAATCATGTCTGATGTTTAAACCCGCTGGTACACGTGTATTTAAAGTATAAATCCACCAACTTTCTCTATTAAGGAGCTTTCTCCTATAATCATCCACCAAATCTCCACCAATCGCCACGGCCCACGGAGGGGCCACCACAGTCAGTGAATCCTTCCTTATTTAGTATAGAGTCTACCAATACTTTGGGCGTATTAGCCCAGCTGCGAAGCAAGCTGCACCGCCTGTGTATCTAATAATAATTTTTAACTGCATCTAGCCTAGGCAGACTGTGGGGACCCCCAACCAAACCCAGACGCTCTGCATCTAACCCAGCCAATCATTTGATAGTATTGCTAGTAGCAGAGTCGCATGGGCTCTAAACCTTGCACAGCCTGTGCATTTTTTCAGATCGATAAGGATGACCCAACTCGTGTTATCTGTAACATTTGTCACCAAAACCTAAGTAGAGGCCAAAAAATCCATAGTTTGAGTACTTCATGCATGAACCGGCACATGGATATGAAGCATAAGTTGCAGTGCGAAGCTCACTGTGCTACAATGCGGCCTAGCGGGCCAGGACAGCCACCATCTGCCCCACCTGTGTCATTCTGGGGAGACTAAAAGCTTGAGGATTTTGGAAAATCACCTCACCAACCATTTTAAGCAACTCTGGGACAATTGATGCCACTTAAGTGGTGTCTGTGCCACAATTTTGGGAAAAAATGGAGACTCTTTATGGAGTCCCCTTGCTGTGTTTTACATGACGTTGCCATCGTCAATTCCAGGTGGGTCGGGTCTCTTCCCTCCCCTTTTAACTGTAAGAAACTACATACACTATTGACGCGCCCCTGAGCCTGTGCTGAGTAGCGTTGCGCACGTGGGAGCCTACCCGGAGCCGGATCTGATAGGGGTAGTAGTCTCGTGGCGGTGACCCGGTCCGTGCCTAGGGAGTCAAGCTGAGTGGCAGTCTTTAGCAGAAGATGGTACGGTGTTCGACTACGCCACCCGTTGAATGCGGCTATGAAGCCGCCGCTGCAGGGCAGACTGCTGAGGCCGGTGGTAAGGTCGTGCAGCGTAGCTGGTAGAACCCCCAACGGGAGGGGTATGGCCTCAGGGCAACCGACGTGTTTGAAGGGGGTAGCAGGAACCACTCAGAGACGGTGCGGTGTAGTTCTGGGTCTTTACTGGTGACAAAGTAGACCCTCCCGGAGTACTGGCTAGCGATCGGGGCCTGGTCAGTCCGTGAGCTGATGGGATCTCCCCTGGCCAGGCGGAGTTGTAGGCCTCCCCAACTAATCGTACTCTTCTGGCTACCTTGCTAGAGGCTGATAAAAGTAGCCCACGTCCCTGAGTGTACCGTGTGGTGCTCACCCGTATGGCCGGTGACTCGGGGCCTTTTGGTAGCTTCCGCTCCACGTCGCGGGGCTGGTCCCTTGCGTGTGACCGTGCCTTCGGGTTTCTTGGCCAGAGGACCTGAAATCCCCTGCCGGGCGGTTTCTGCTGCTGGGTAAGGATTAGTCCCCACAGCCTCGGACTCCGGGTCCGGTAAGAACTCTTCAATCAGGGCGAGCTCTACAGCTTCCAGCCCCTGACCTCTTTTAGTACAGCTCCCACAGAGCTCCTGATCTTTCTTTCCCTATAGCTGCTCCAGTACAGACCAGACTGTGTCTCTGTCTGTGTTCTCTGCTCTTTCTCTACTCACAAACCCTGCCTCAGCCCCAGCTTTATATAGGGGAAGTTCTTCCCCTCCCAGGACTGGGCAGGAGGTGTGGCATGCATAGGATGTCTGACCAGGAAACATCCCACCTGCTCACAGACGTAATATTGCTATTACTGTGGGAACCAGACCCCTGGGGTGCCACATTCCCCCCTAGTGAAATTTAGTACTCCGGGACTAAACATATTTTTGTAAAACATAACAAGTAAAAACGGAAACAGTATAACAAAGAAAAACACATTATGATGGTCACGGCGTGTCCGCAACCGGGTGCAGTCTTTGAAGAAAACAAAGGTGTCCATTTCACCAAGAGACCGGGAGCCGTAACCAGGTAGGGGTCTGCCCTACCCCGAGTCTTTAACAGTCTTAGTCCTTTCCTGGCTTACGCTCCAAACATATGTACAAAGGATTCCGGATAATCCATAAACGACACCTATAAAATAACTAAAAATACACAATTATTTACAAGTAACAATAAACAGGTAAATACAAATAAACAGTCTAAACACTTAGATCCTCCAACGTACGGGTAACTGGCCTCTAGTGGCTCTAGTGGACCTACGGAGCTGACTGACTGGTCCTGAGCTACGGGGTGTAGGAGCTGTCAAAGATAAACTGGGCAGCTGTCTACGGGCTCTTTGGCTCACTAGGGGTACGGCAGGCTCACTATAAGCAGAGGGTTGATCCTCCTGGTCTGCTTGTGTGGGGTCTCCTGCCTCCTGGACCGGCTGCTCTTCCAGCTCTACCTGTTTCTCCGTAGGCACTTGGGATGCTGGTTGGAGGAAGGTGAGGACAGGTACCACAACAGCGCCATTTACTTGAGTCCAAGACCGAGGGAAGTCTCCGAGTACAGTACTAACCATCTCCTCCCTTTCCTCTACGGGTTGAGGGTCTTCTTGTTCTTCTTCAGGGCTTCGTAGCTGTTCGGGACACTTCTTCAGGTGATCTCGGGATACAATGGCTGTGGTTTCTCCTCCATCCTTACTGATTATGCAGACTTTCGGGTTCTCATGGCTTGAGGGCAGTATGGTGTACGGGTCCTTCTCCCACTGGTCGTCCAACTTGTGGAGGCGTCTCTTCCTCTTCAAGACCTGCTCTCCAGGTACCAGGGGAACAGCGGGAGCATACTGGTTGTAAGTCTTCTCCTGTCTTTCTCTAGCTTGACAGAGACTTCGCTCCACGCTCTCCTGTACTTTCCGGTACTGCTGCTGCCTTTCTGTGTCCCAGTCTGCTTCTGGTAAAGTGTCCTCGGGTGTCAGGACTCCCATCTCCAGATCAACAGGAAGCTTACCAGGTCTTGCTCTCATTAGGTAAGCCGGGGTACAGTTGGTAGAACCTACCGGGATGTGGTTGTATAGGTCCACCAGATCAGGCAGTTTCTCAGGCCACAGACTGCGTTCCTCCAGGGGCAATGTTTTCAGAAGATCTATCACCACCTGGTTCATTTTCTGGCAGAGCCCATTGGTTTGCGGATGATAGGGTGTTGTTCTTATCTTCCGGCAGCCATACAGAGTACAGAACTCCTGGAAGGCTTCCGCTTCAAAGGCAGGTCCCTGGTCCGTCAGCACCTGCTCCGGGTATCCGTGTGGACGGCAGAAGTGCTGCTGGAAGGCTCTAGCTGCTGTTTGAGCCGTTAAGTCCTTGACCGGGACCACCACCAGGAACCGGGAGTAATGATCTACGATTGTGAGGGCGTAGACATACCCAGATCTGCTTGGAGCCAGTTTCACATGGTCCAGGGCTACCAGTTCCAGTGGCTGTCGGGTGATGATGGGCTGCAAGGGAGTCTTCTGGCTGGCACGGTCCTTCCTTCTTAGGTGGCACGGTCCACAGTCTCTGCACCACCTCTCGATGGTTCCCCTCATGCCTACCCAGTGGAACCGCCCGCGCAGCAGGAACTCCAGCTTCTTCCACCCGAAGTGCCCAGCTCCGTCGTGGTATGCCTCCAGTACCATAGCCGCGTCTCTTCTTGGCACCACTACTTGCCAGATCAGTTCATGCGTCCGGGAGTTAACCATTCTGCGGCACAACTTCCCCTTGTAAAGGAACAGTCGACTTTTCTCAGCCCACAGTTGCTTGGTCTCTTCCGGAGCGTCTGGGTCAAGGCGGGCATCTGGCTGAGTCAGCATCTCCTTCACCAGTCGGACGGCGGGGTCACTGTCTTGCGTTTCCGCCCAGTTGTAATGAGGTAAGGGGTTGAACGTAGCGGATTGCTTACCCCTTACACGGTGGGAATACTGGATAGTCCCATGACGGTGGAACGCGGGGAGTTCAACTTCTTCCAATTCCTCTGGATCTTCCCCTACGTCCGGTAGGTTTGGCATTCTGGACAAGGCATCCGCGTTGGTATTGGAGCGTCCTGCCCGGTATTTGATTGTGAACTCAAAGTTGGACAGGCGGGCCATCCATCTCTGCTCCAGGGCACCGAGTCTTGCTGTGTCCAGGTGTGTCAACGGGTTGTTATCCGTGTACACGGTGAACCGGGAAGAGGCGAGGTAGTGCTTAAAGCGTTCGGTGACTGCCCACACCACTGCCAGGAACTCTAGCTTGAATGAGCTGTAATTCTCAGGGTTTCTTTCGGTGGGTCGCAGTTTTCGGCTGGCGTAAGCAATTACTCGTTCTTTCCCCTGCTGGATTTGGGACAGTACGGCTCCTAGCCCGATGATACTTGCGTCGGTGTAGAGGATAAAGGGCTGGCTGTAATCCGGGTACGCCAGGATTTCATCCCCCGTGAGGGCCATCTTCAGCTGGCGGAAGGACTCTTCTTCCAGCTTCTCCCATCTGAAGGGTGGCTTCTGGTTCTTGGCCTTCCTGGACTGGCCTATCAGGAGGTCCTGCATAGGAGCTGCCTTTTTGGTGAAACCGGGAATGAATCTTCGGTAGTAGCCTACCAACCCGAGGAACTGCCGCACTTCCTTTACGCTGGAGGGGCTTGGCCATTCCTTAATTGCGGTGATCTTATCAGGGTCGGGAGCCACTCCGTCAGCACTCACCACGTGTCCCAGGTACTGCACCTTTGGTTTCAGGAGGTGACACTTGGAGGGTTTCACCTTTAGGCCGTAGTTTGCCAGGGCTTCGAACACTTCTGCCAGGTGTTTCAGGTGGTCCTCGTAGGTCTTGGAGTAGACGATGACATCGTCCAGGTATAATAGGACCGTCTCGAAGTTTCGGTGTCCCAGACAGCATTCCATCAACCGTTGGAAGGTTCCTGGTGCGTTGCAGAGTCCGAACGGCATGCAGGTAAACTCGCTAAGTCCCATCGGGGTGGTGAATGCGGTCTTCTCCCGGTCCGCCTCTGCTACAGGAACCTGCCAGTACCCGCTAGTGAGATCCAAAGTAGAGAAGAAGTTAGCAGATTTTAAAGCAGCCAAAGACTCCTCTATCCTTGGTAAGGGGTACGCATCTTTGTGTGTGATACGGTTGATTTTCCGGTAATCTACACACATTCTCATGGTGTTGTCTTTCTTTTTAACCAAGACTAGTGGAGCTGCCCAGGGGCTACAGCTATCCCTGATTACTCCAGCCTCCTTCATGTCTCTAAGCATCCCCTTGGCGTGTTGGTAGTGTGCAGGGGGTACGGGTCGGTATCTCTCCTTTATGGGAGGATGGTCTCCCGTGGGGATGTAGTGTTCTACCCCCTTTACTCGCCCGAAGTCTAACGGGTGTTTACTAAACACTCTCTCGTACTCTTGAACCACCCGATAGACTCCCTGTTTCTGGTGTGAGGGAGTGGAGTCAATACCCAAATGTAGTTGCTGACACCAGTCCTCTATTGTTTTCTTAGAGCCGTTACCTTCCTCTGGTTGAGATGGAGGCAAGGGTTCCACGGCCTGTACAGAATTCTGGTTTATGGTGAACAATTTAGCTAGCGTGGCATACCGGGGCAGGTGTACTTCTCTCTTCCCGATGTTTATTATGCGAACGGGCACCCTCCCATGGCGTACATCAACCACCCCCCGTGCTGTCAAAATGGTGGACCTACTGTCTGAGTAGACGGGTTCTACCATTGCTTGGTAGTCTCTACCTCTTAGACCAATAGCTGCCCGGCACCAAATCATCATTTCACTTTTTGGGGGCATGGCAATTGGGAAAGGGTCACACATTCTCACGCTTCCAATCTCACCACCGGAGAGTTCCACCTGTTGCCGCCGCATCAGTGCCCGGATCTCTTTTTGGAGCACTCGCTGTTGGCCGGAGCTGGCGTTCTTGGCAACCTGCTGTAAAATGAAAATCACCTCTGCAAGACAATTTTCAATCACATTAGTTCCTAGAGTTATCTTTGGGTGACTCTCGCGCTTGTCAATGTCTACAATGATCAGTCCCTGTGCTGCCAGTTCGACTCTACCGATTTTAATGGTCATCTCTTTGAATCCGATCTGTGGCACGGGTTGACCATTGCTGGCGATGATACTCAAGTCGTCGTCAGGGTAGCGGGTTATATCCGAGTCATTCCAGTACTGCTTGAAGAGCACATACGGGATGGTGGTGACCTGTGACCCGGTGTCAAGTAGGGCACTCATAGGAATGCCATCCAGTACCACAGGCAAGACTGGACATCCTCCCACATATTTGTCACGCCAGTTCGATGGGCCTGGTGATCTTATTCCTGGGGGTTGGCCCTCTACCCCAGGTTGTGCCAGTTTAAAGGACAGTACCTTGCCATATGTCCGGGTTGATTGCAGCGGCGGCAGATGGGTTGTCCGTCCTCGTTGTACCGGTCGCTGGGTCTTCCTCTGGCCGGTGGGGTCCTCCTTGGTCGACGCCACGGGATGTCCTCCGGTCCGGATGCCAGCTGGATCTTCCCTGGAGCAGAAACCTGTAACGACTGCACAGTTCGGGTTAGCGCAGCTACGCTATTAGCTAGCTCTTGGACCTGATGGTGCAGGTCTGGAGCCGGGTCATTGTTCAAAGCCTGCGCATCAGCCCCCACAGGCCCTGCCGACAAGGGCGCCGCCTCCTGGTGGTAAGTGGTAGTAGGGCGCCTGTGGGTCACAACGCCACCCGGTGCCGGTTCTCGGAGCACCCGGATGGCTCTGTCCTTGAACTGTGCAAAGTCCAGATGAGGATCCTGTAAGGCCATTGCCCGCAACTGGGTTCGGTGGGCATTGCAATATAGTCCCTCTATAAATTGTTCGGTCAACAGCCTGTCCTCGTTTCCCACGCTGTCAGGGTCGGCCTGCTCAATGGCTCTCAGGGCCTCTTGTAGGTTTAGTGCATAGTCCCTTATATTCTCATGTGCTCGCTGTTTGCACCCGTAGAATCTAAGCTTAATCTCAGCTGAGGTGCGGGTATCAAAGGTGTCCTTCAGCCGGGTTAATATCCCTGCTACAGTCCTCCTCCCAGGTGGCCAGGACTTTACCTCCCTTTGGGCTGCCCCGGTTAGTTGGGCCACCAGGATGCTCACTTTTTGCTCTTCTGTGAGGGGGTACACCTGGAAGAGGCTATCCAGCTTTTCTCTAAAGTCATTCAGGGTATGTGACTCCCCTGAGTACTGGGGTAGCCAGGCTGCCCCCGGGATATAGGGCATAGCGAAAGGCATGACCGCAGCAGCGGTGGCGCTGGCGGTGGCTGCGGCAGTGAAGCTCTCCTCCGTATCCGACATCCTCCTCCCCCCTAGTGGACCGTGGCCTACCTTGCGATGATCCTCTTCCGTAGGCCGCGGCTCCGCAGTGGATCATCAGGGTCGAGGACCTTCCGTCGCGCTCCTATGACGTCGGCGTCTGCTGGGCTCCTTCCAGGACCTTACGCAACGTCCGGACATGAGGCGGGGATTCAGTTCTCGCGGGCTTTTCGGAGTCCACGCCCCTCTTCTTCCCACGCGGCGTCTTCAAGATGGCGTCCAACGGCGGGAAAACTCCACGGATGGCGGGAAGAAGGCAGAAGATGGCGTCCAATGGCGGGAAAACTCCACGGATGGCGGGAAGAAGGTAGAAGATGGCGTCGGATGGCGGGAATCTTCACCACAGGTAAGTTGAAAAGTCTCTTTTTCAGGCACGCAGTACCCGGTGGTTGCGGGCACGAAATCCTGCCGACTACGCCAAAGTTGACGCGCCCCTGAGCCTGTGCTGAGTAGCATTGCGCACGCGGGAGCCTACCCGGAGCCGGATCTGATAGGGGTAGTAGTCTCGTGGCGGTGACCCGGTCCGTGCCCAGGGAGTCAAGCTGAGTGGCAGTCTTTAGCAGAAGATGGTACGGTGTTCGACTACGCCACCCGTTGAATGCGGCTATGAAGCCGCCGCTGCAGGGCAGACCGCTGAGGCCGGTGGTAAGGTCGTGCAGCGTAGCTGGTAGAACCCCCAACGGGAGGGGTATGGCCTCAGGGCAACCGACGTGTTTGAAGGGGGTAGCAGGAACCACTCAGAGACGGTGCGGTGTAGTTCTGGGTCTTTACTGGTGACAAAGTAGACCCTCCCGGAGTACTGGCTAGCGATCGGGGCCTGGTCAGTCCGTGAGCTGATGGGATCTCCCCTGGCCAGGCGGAGTTGTAGGCCTCCCCAGCTAATCGTACTCTTCTGGCTACCTTGCTAGAGGCTGATAAAAGTAGCCCACGTCCCTGAGTGTACCGTGTGGTGCTCACCCGTATGGCCGGTGACTCGGGGCCTTTTGGTAGCTTCCGCTCCACGTCGCGGTGCTGGTCCCTTGCGTGTGACCGTGCCTTCGGGTTTCTTGGCCAGAGGACCTGAAATCCCCTGCCGGGCGGTTTCTGCTGCTGGGTAAGGATTAGTCCCCACAGCCTCAGACTCCGGGTCCGGTAAGAACTCTTCAATCAGGGCGAGCTCTACAGCTTCCAGCCCCTGACCTCTTTTAGTACAGCTCCCACAGAGCTCCTGATCTTTCTTTCCCTATAGCTGCTCCAGTACAGACCAGACTGTGTCTCTGTCTGTGTTCTCTGCTCTTTCTCTACTCACTAACCCTGCCTCAGCCCCAGCTTTATATAGGGGAAGTTCTTCCCCTCCCAGGACTGGGCAGGAGGTGTGGCATGCATAGGATGTCTGACCAGGAAACATCCCACCTGCTCACAGACGTAATATTGCTTAACTGTGGGAACCAGACCCCTGGGGTGCCACACTATGGCTTGGGGTAACACAGATGGTTGAGTTTGAAGAGCTGTTTACTCATACTATAGCCTGGGAATCAGAGGTCTGCTCAAAAGCTTCAGTGTCTCCTAGTCAGCGGAGTAGCTGCCGCCTGTGGATCTAATTACAATTTTTTTTTTCAAATTCAAGTTTTTTTTTATTTTTGTGTTGAAAAAGTACAAGAAAATACAATATACATAGTAAAAGGGGTAGTATAACTATAAATCTATGCATAACGACAGTACACTGGGGGGGTACAGGGAGGGTTTTCCATCAATATCCAGATCAAGCATGTATTTTTCCATATGAAAGATAGAGAGAAAGGGAGCGGACCACGGCAGACCACCAATCAATAGAGTGCGATTATGATCATTGTTGTGCCGACATCACAGATAACTTTTTTTTAAATTAAATATTTTTTATTGTTAAAACTTTTTTTGTAACACAACAGTAAAAAAAATAAAACAACCCAACCGAAGAAGGGACCCAGTCCCTATTCTATCCCTCCCCCACAACACATTGCCCTTTCAAACAAAACATTTTGAGTTAAATGTTCCACAGTTCTGTCCACAGCAAATTAACAATCTTACAGTATGAATAGTCACAATTGTATTAAGGGGTATCTAGCTCTTGCTTTGGAGCAGTTATATACATGTCTAAAGCAGCCCAATTTAGGATTTTGCACCTGTCAAGTAATCTATACATCAATCATAGCAAGCCAAGTCGAAATCTATGCAGTTCTCTGGATGCTAGGCCGGAGCCGTCAATCCATGGAGCCCATATTTTTTCAAATTTAGAGATGGCCTTCCTTTTCAGATATATACTTTTTTCCAGATTTAATAACCAATTAATCTTATTTATAAATTCCGTCACCGTGGGCGCCTGCTCTGATAACCAATGTTGGGCTATTAGTTTCCTGGCCATGTATAACATGCGTGCCACTGCTATTTTGCCTTGTTCGTCAGTGCTCAGATCTTCTATATATCCCAGTATACATACTAATGGTGAGGGATCTGAATCGACTGAGTATGTTCTATCAATGATCGCTATTACATCCCTCCAGAAGTTTTCCAGAGCAGGGCAGGTCCACATCATATGAAGCATGTTAGCCGGGGATGTTTTACATCTAGCACATAGGGGGTCTGGTCGAAGCCCTATATCGTGGAGAAATTGGGGTGTTCTATATGACTGGTGCAGCACCTGTAAGTGGGAGAATCTATGGGACTCACTCAGATAACTGGGGAACTCTTTCCAGTATTTCAGACCACAGCCCCTCTTCAATAGGGCCTATCAAGCTCTCCCATTTTTCTTTTGATCTTATGGGGTGTTTTGCTAATACCAGGTCCAGCAGACCCCTATAAAGCAATGAGATTAGCCCCCCAGAATTATGCGAGCTAGCCATTCTCTGTATTATAGCATTTTGAGGAACTCCATTATTTAGCACAAGACTCTCTGCCTGATATGAATGTCGTAACTGAAGGAACTTATAAAATTCGGTGTTGGGCAGTCCATATTCATTTTGTATCTGTGAAAACTCCTTGAGTGAATCTCCCGCTAAAACATGAGTGAATCTTTCTAGTCCTTTTAGACTCCAATTTTTAAACCCTTCCAATTTATATAGGTTAGGGAGCCATGGCGTTTCCCACAGTGATGTAAATTGTGAGATCCCTTGTATCCCCTGTAATTTCCTCACTGCCCACCAAAGTTTGTGTATTAACAGCGTAGTTGGGGTTCTACAAGAGGGTGTCTTAAATTTGTGAGCCTCCAATGCTTCATAGAGTCTGAGTGATTTAAAATATGATTGGAGTAGAAGACGTTGAGCCCCCCTCCCCCTCCAGGGTCGTCCCACCTTCGAATATGCTGGAGCTGAGCTGCCATATAATAAACCCACGGATTTGGTACAGCAAGGCCACCCATTGTTTTATCTCTTTGCAAAGTTTCCAGTTTAATTCTTGGATCTTGTTTTCCCCAGATTAAGTCCCTAAATATGCTGTTTGCTTTAAGGAAATATCTCTGGGGAATCCATATTGGAGAATTCTGCAATACATATAGCAATTGTGGCATCCAGATCATCTTGACCAAGTTAGTGCGGCCCACCACTGACAGTGGCAATTTAGACCACGTGTCCAGTTTACACTTGAATCTGGCCAGTATTGGGTTGAAGTTTAGTTTCTCATAGTCAGTGACTTTAGATGTTACATTAATACCCAAATATTTAAATTCATTGACCAGTTGTAAGCCCGAGTCAGTATAGTGAGGTGCATTAATGTTCCCATTATCTATTGGAAGCAATACTGACTTAGTCCAATTAATCGCCAAACCGGAAAATTTCCCAAACTTCTCGATTGTCTCCATAGCTACAGATAATGTTTTGGAGGCTTCCGCTAAAAATAGTAGTGCATCGTCAGCATAAAGCGCAATGTTCTCCTCTATATTCCCTCTGCGAAATCCCATTATGCCAGGGTGCATCCTGATAGCCGCAGCTAGTGGTTCAATGACCAGTGCGAACAGTAAAGGGGACAACGGGCAGCCCTGCCGGGTACCCCTCCCCAATTCAAAGGCGGAAGTAAGACGCCCATTTACCCTTAATCGTGCCAATGGCCTCTGATATAGTAGCTTGATCCATGAAATAAATCCAGCGTCCATACCAAATTTCTCCAAAACTACCCATAGATATTCCCAGTCAAATGCTTTAGCAGCGCCTAGCGAGCAAATAACCCTGTCTCCTGCATTGTCCACTGGCAGCTGAAGATTAAGAAATAGTCTACGGATATTAACGGCTGTAGACCTAGCTGGCATAAAGCCCGATTGATCACTATGTATAACATTAGATATTATGTTATTTAACCTGGAGGCCAGAACTTTTGCTATAATTTTAATGTCCGTAGGTAGCAGGGATATAGGCCTATAGGGTTCGGGGAGCAATGGATCCTTACCCGGTTTGGGTATCACTACGATAACTGCTTCTCTCATTGAAAGGGGCAGAATGCCTTACCTGGCTGCCTCCTGGAAGGTGCACAGCAATTGAGGTAGTAATATATCCCCAAATTTTTTGTATATTTCCATAGGGAACGCGTCCAACCCTGGTGATTTATTATTGGCCATTGAAGCTGTGGCCATTTGTAACTCCTCTAATTGCAGGGGACTATTTAAGTATTTTTTATCTGCTTCAGAAATAGCTGGAAGATCAATCCCCTCCAAATAAGTCAGGATTTGTTCTCTGCTAAATCGTGTTTGGTTCTGAATAAGTCCTGATAAAATTCTCTGAAAGTATTTGATATTTGATCTGGCTGATTAACCATTGCACCTTCCTTATTTATTAAAGCGCCTATAAAGGATGTCCCTATTTGATCCCTTGCAATCATAGCCAGTAAATGCCCTGCCTTTTCCCCTTCTTCATAAAAATGTGTTTGGGAGAATAGTCGCTTATTCTTGGCCTTCTCCCTAATGTGTCTGGAGTATGCCTCCTGCGCCTCTTTCCAGGTCATTAGGTCCTCCTCTGTACCTGATTGGACAAATTTATTTTCCGTGAGTCTAACCCTGTCTTGCAAGATTTCCCCAAATTGGTTAGTTTTAGTCTTGGATTTATTGATAGCTTGTATCAGGACTCCCCTCAGACAGGCCTTCATAGCGTCCCATAGTGAGTTCTGCATCACAGAGCCGTTATTTTCTATAAAATAGTTTTGAAGAGCTGATGTAATCAAATTTATGTCTATGATTTGCACCAAAAGGGATTCACGGACCATCTAGTAAGGGTAGCTTCCAATCTAGGCAAAAGGCATAGGCTCATCATCAGGGGTGAGTGGTCCGACAGTACTCTAGGTAAATATTCCACCCTTTCTACTAAAGAGAGAATGTGTTCTGTTCCCAGTACTAAATCTATGCAGGAGAGGGTGTTATGTGAGTTAGAGTAGCAGGAGAATTGTTGTGGTTTGGGATATTTAAGACGCCATATATCAGTCAAGGATAACTCTGATAGGAGCTCACCAGACTTAGTTATGGGGGTAGCCTCTGTAGCTGTGTCTGATCTGAATCTATCCCAGTATGGGTGTACAATATTGTTAAAATCTCCCATGCATAGCACAGGGACCCCCCGTACTTTGTCTATGAGTGACGCAATTTCCTTCATAATATTATTATTATAGGGAGGGGGAATGTAGACTGCCACTAGTAATAATTCTTTGGTGAATATTCTACAATGAATCCCAATGAATCTGCCCTTCTCATCCACCTTAGCGGATATCAATTCAAAAGGGATAGATCTATGTACTAAAATACTGACGCCACTCGAGTAACTTGAAAAGATAGAATGAAAACTATGGCTGATCCATGAACGCTTCAGGGCCGCTATATTACTTTTTTCTAGATACGTTTCCTGCAGACATACCACTACTGGTGAATTTCCCCGTATATATAAAATGACAGCCGTCCTCTTTAAGGGGTCTCCCAACCCTCTCACGTTCCAAGAAAGGAATTTTACTTGGTTAGCCATTAGGATATAACGCATAGGGGATGGACAGGATACGTATGACAAGCGTTAACATAACTCCGGTTCCCAAATACAAGGTCATGATAATACCCCCTTTTCCATACAAGATCACTGTAATCCATACAGGTGGCAGAACTGCGCCGCACAATCTATAAACATACAACTTACAAAAACATACAAACAGAAAAATACCGATCCATCCAGAAAAATCGGATGGGGATACCAGTCCAACTCGCATCCGCACATGAAGCAAGCGAGCAGCCTACAAAAAGAGAAAAATAAACGTTTCTTGGGAGCCTGCCATTTTAGGATAATAGACAGAATATCCATTTTCCACTGGGCCGTGGGTTACTTGGTAAGAATTATGACTCCAACAGTCAATCAGATATCTTCTGATGGCACATGACTTAAGTTATACGTCTTCATTCAACGTTGTGGGTTCTGGCGAAATTGCTGTTCATTTAGATCAAGCCAGCGGACTGCTTCCTTAGGATTTTCAAAAAAGGAGGTCCCTCTCAGGGCGGCCACTCTGAGTTTCGCTGGGTAAAGCATGGAGTATGGTATTTGTAGCTGGCGTAGCCAGCGTTTCACATCCACAAATTGTGCCCTGCGTTTTGACACTTCAATGGAGTGGTCAGGGAAAAAGGACACCTTTTGGCCGTTGACGGAGATGTCCCCTTTATCACGAGCTGCCCTAAGGATGCCGTCACGGTCCTTATAGTGGAGCAGCTTCATTAGGACTGGCCGCGGCAGGGCTCCGGGTAACAGCCGAGTAGGAACTCTGTGCGCCCTTTCCACAGCAAATAGAGGGGTCAGGTGTTCTGCCCCAAACAGGGAGAGCAGCCATTTCTCAAAATACTCAGTAGGGTTATTGCTCTTGGTTTTTTCAGGGATGCCAATTACCCTTATATTATTCCGCCTGAGTCTGTTCTCCAGATCGTCAGTTTTAGCTAGCAATGCCAGGATCTGTTGGTCATGTCTGTGATTATCACTGATAATTTGAGGCTGTTTATCCTCCAAATCACCAATTCTCCTCTCAGCTGCTGTGGTGCAATCTGTTACTTTCTGCAGACACTATCTCATGTAGGAAAGTTCTTCCTTAATCTCACCCATTTGATTACTAAGTGAGGACAGGACAGATCCATACTGTGTAACAACCATGAAAACATCCTTAATTGTAGGCTCTTCTGTCTGCTGGGTTGAGAGAGTGCTGAAGGGGTTAACCTCTGGCCGAAGCTGCAGGCTGTTATCTGAGGTGTTAGGCTGTGTGCCCACGTAGCATTTTTCAAGCGTATATGCTGCGGAATTTCCGCAGCGTAAACGCTTGAAAAACGCATGTATATCCGCACCCCATGGTCCCCAATGGGATTCCGCAAGTTCTATGCACATGTTGCGGATTTTTCCGCAGCGTTTATGCCGCGTTCAAAAATCCGCAGCATGTCATTTAATTTTGCGTTTCCGCAAGCGGAATTGCCTTAGTCCAATGCATAAAAAACGCAAGGCAATTCCGCATGTGGAAAACGCGTGATAAACGCGCGAAAAATGCGCGATAAACGCGTGCGGAATGCGTTTTTCCGGGAGAGGACTTGCATTTATGCAGCAGAAATTTTCTGCTTCATAAATGCAACGTGGGCACATAGCCTTAGTATTATCTGTATTGTCACAATCTCCTGGGAGAGCAGAGAAGGGATTAGCCATCCCCTTCATCTGTGTCTGCACTTTTTTACTCAAGGGGGCTGCTCTGTTTGTCCTAGCATAACTGGCTAGTTTAACTGCAGCGTTCATGGAAGTAGACTTGCCTTGTGCATCAGGGGATGTGGAAAGCTTCAGTTTCTCAGCGCCATCTTGAGATTGTCTGTCTGCTCCTGCAGTCACCTCACGGAGCCTTCTGCCTGCTTTCCCAGCCATAAAAAACTCCTCTGCTGTGTGATGGTTACAGGAGCTCAGAGGGAGATGTTATCTCTGGTTTTATTACTATTTAGGGCCCAGTGGAGACTTTTACAGGCTATTGCTCCTGGAGCTGATCTGTCCTGCGACTGCTCACATGTCCAGCCAAGCCACGCCCCCCATCACGGATAACTTTAGTTGGGGGCTAGATGATAGGCATCAGAGTTTTGCAAATCAATCCAATCCCTCCAAATCACACAGTATCTATCAACATCAGCCGGTGAGATGGCAATCAGATGCTCCATCCTATTAAGGAGGGAGATCTCCGCAATCCATTCCTCCACAGTGGGTGGGTCTCTGCTTTTCC
Organism: Phyllobates terribilis; assembly: GCF_046119375.1. Taxonomy (NCBI): domain Eukaryota; kingdom Metazoa; phylum Chordata; class Amphibia; order Anura; family Dendrobatidae; genus Phyllobates; species Phyllobates terribilis. The sequence continues at coordinate 619,352,390 of NW_027362765.1, forward strand.
AGTGTCGTGGAATGACATTCTTAGCCGCCTGTATTAGGTAGCCTATTGATGACCTTTTATAACTACGTTTACTTATTGGTAACATTGATAAAAGGAGGGCTTCTGGCGTATTAGGGATAGTAAAACCAGTTATTTTCTCAATCATGGGAACCACCTTTGCCCAAAATGCATTTATTATAGGGCATGCCCACCATATGTGTGACATTGTCCCTTCCCCCTCCCCACATCTCCAACATCTATCTGAGACCACTGGATACCATCTATGAAGGACTGCTGGTACCCTGTACCATCTAGAGATAATTTTGAAGGAGTTTTCCTGAGCTTTGGACCCTATTGAGGTTTTATGTGTTAGGAAGAAACATTTATCCCATTGTGAGTCAGAGAAGGACTTCCCCAGTTCCCTTTCCCATGCACCGCAGAATCCTGGCCTATTGTCAGTTACCTGGGCAACGAAGAGATTATACAGTAAGGAGATGGAGTGTGTAGGGGGTGACAATGATAGGCTCAATTTTTCAAAGTTTGTGAGATCTCTATGAAGATGTGTGCGCTTCTTCACAGTTGAATAGAAGTGTTGTAACTGGCTATATTCAAAATTAGCCTTCGGGGAAGTGGCTCTTTCCTGTAACAAGTCATTGAGGGGGAGCAGCGAAGTATTGGAGATGACATGAGAAAATAATATCGGATGGGATTTATTTGAACCGAGAAATCTATTTGCAGATAGTCCTGGTGGGAAATCTGGATTATATGAAATCGGGAGCAAGGGGCTCTGGGGGTCGATTGAGGATAAGCTTTTATTTTTGGGGATCTCAAAGCCAAAGCAGTGGCATAGGTACTATATGACATGAGGCCAAGAGAGGGGACAATTAAATGGCCGCACCATGGGAGAGTGGTAAGAGCTTTAGGACAAATGTATTGAGCTATTTTGACCCATAATTTCCCCTCCGAATGATAGAAGAAGTCCAGAATTCTAGCGTGTACTGCTGCCATGTAATACCTTCTACAATCCAGAAGGCTAAGGCCCCCCTTTTGTTTGTGTCTGATCAGAACGTCCCCCCGAATGCGTGGACGCCCACTTGCCCAGATAAATTTGCAAAAGCTACTGCGTAGTCTTTTCCAAAAATTTGAGGGAATTAGCACGGGAATGGTTTGGAAGAGGTATAAGAGTTTAGGTAGGACGCTCATTTTTAGTATATTTATTCTGCCGAACCAGGAAAGATCCTTCACCGTCCAAGAAGTAAGATCTCTATGGAGTTGTTCAATAAAGGGCCCAAAATTAAGATAAAATAGACGGGAGTGGTTTCTATGAATACGAATTCATAAGTATTTGATACCCTGCGAGGGCCAGGCAAAGGGAAAGTTGGACTGGATGGAATCCTGTATGGATTTGGGGAGGGAGACATCGAGGGCCTCAGACTTCGCTGCATTGATTTTAAAATTTGACCATGTACCAAAGTGATCTATTTCAGCCATAACAGCAGTGATGGATATATGTGGTTGAGTGATATATACTAGGACATCATCAGCAAATGCAGAGCACTTGTACTCGGTGACTCCCACCTCAATCCACCTGATATTGGGGTTATCGTGAATTGATGAGAGCAGGTGCTCCATCACTAGGATGTATAAGAGAGGGGACAGAGGACATCCCTGCCTTGTCCCATTGGTGATTATGAAAGGTGATGATAATGTTCCATTTATCTTCAGCCTAGCTGACGGATTGCGATACTGGGCCATGATTTTGGCTATAAAAGGGTCCCCTACCCCAAGCTTTTTAAGAGAATAATATATGGCGTGCCAGGCGACTCTATGGAATGCTTTCTCAGCATCCAATGAGAGTATCTAATTACAAATTTTTACCTGCATCTAGCCCAAGCAATACTTTGGGCCTAGTAGCAGTGTCTGCTAGTCAGCGGATTAACCCAGCTGTTAAGCAAGCTACACCACCTGTAGTTTGGACACTTAATTTTTTCAAAGGAAATGGTTTGGGCCCCCGGGACACTCAGTGAAGAACATCGGGGAGGCACCCCAAGGCACAGGGGCTGGGACTGGCGGTAGGACGCCTTGTGGTGGACCGCCAAGCTCGATCCTTATAAAAGCTTTTTAACTGCAGCAGCTTTAGTGGACGCTACTGGAGCTGGAATTACCGCGGCTGCTGGCATGAGACTTGTCCTCCAATAGATCCTTGTAATAGGATTTAAAGTGTACTCATTCAAATTAGAGAGACAATTTAAATTAAAAAGATTAGACCTGCCTCCACCGCAGGGGGGCTCGCTCGACCCACCAGCGGACAGGCACCAGTATTGGGAGAGGGGGGTTGGCCGTCAGGGTCCAAAGCAGCTCTGGCACAAACCCGGCGACACGGAGCAGGAACGGACTGGCCGTGTCGGCTTCGCACTTTTTTGGTTTTAGAAGGGCATGACATGCCTATATTTGTGTCTCCCCCTCCTTTTACTCCTCCACCTCTTTTCTTTTCGCATGACTATATGTACTTGTCACTTTTCCATGTGTTAGTTGTGTCTTCTGAGCAGTTTGTCAGCTTTTGGACACCTTTGAAGTGTTTTCTATGTGTTTTCTATGTGTTTCTATGTGTTTTTGTTTGCCTGCCATTGGTTTTAATGGTGTTCGAAGGTGTTCGACGAACAGTTCGGCGAACATACGGGTGTTCGACGAACCGAACCGAACTCGAACACTACGGGGGTGGCTCAACACTAGTCTCCACACTCAACTCCATTAGACAAGTGCTTCAGTTCACACTGAACTATAACTCAAAACAAATTCCTTTCTTGGATACACTAGTTATCCATGAGGATGATGGCACCCTTACAACAGACCTCTTCTCAAAACCTACTGACTGTAGCAGTTTACTACACTACTCAAGCTGCCACTAAAAATAGTCTTCCCCGCTCCCAATTCCACAGGATCAAACGTATTGTCTCAAATCCCAACCTGATCCCTCGATGTCTAGATGAAATGTCACAGAAATTCCGGGAAAGGAACTACCCCAGCCAAATCCTTGTAAGCGAGAGATCTAGAACACTGTGTAATATCCCTGGCGGCGTGCTTGCATAGTGCACCACCTCCCACCATGCAAGACCGCAATCTTACCCATCAGTCCAGCCTGCAAACTTTGCTCCAGTTCATGCTGTGTGCATGTCTCTTGTCTGACTGCTTAGGGAGGCAGCCCGGTTACTTCCTGGTTCTTATAGCTGCTGTGGGCGCACCCCTAATGCGTCTCCAGCCTATTGCTGTGAGTCACTGGATATTTAAACCCCCTCCACCCAGAAGGAGGTGCCTGAGCAACACTATCTATCAGTGTGCTCCTTGCCTCTGAGTTGCCAGGTCTTGTCCTGTATCTTGTTTGTTTCTGCCACCCTGGGGGCTGCATACCCAGGCCTGTTATCTCTGACTTCCAGTCTGTTTCTGCCACCCTGGGGGCTGTATACCCAGGCCTGTTATCTGTGACTTCTAGTCCATTTCCGCCACCCTGGGGGCTGTATACCCAGGCTCGTTCCTGTATCTCGTTGCAGTATCAGTTCCTGTCTGAACTGTCTCCTAGCCTGTTACCTGTTTGTCTCTATGTCCGTACCCTCCCTTTTCCTGCAGTGTCTGAACCTGCACCTAACTCCAACTCGTTGTCTCTGTACTTTTATTTGTGAGTTTTGTGTCCACTCGCTACTTCATTGTAAGTACCTTGTGTGTATCTGGTTCTGCTTGTACCTTTTCCCTTCCTCCGTGTCTACCTCCTGTGTTCTAGCCATCTTCCTGTATTTTCCTATCTGTTCCATGTGAACAGAGCCCTGTCCTCTCTGCCTGTACCGTCAGCCCTATTTTGCTCTGCTTACTCACTGCTCCGGCGGTTCCTCTCTGCTCTCCCTTGTCCACCGCACCTGCGGTTTTGTTCTGCTCTGCTTGCTCACCGCACCAGCGGTTTCTCTCTGCTCTGCCTTGCCCACCGCTCCAGCGGTTCCTCTCTGCTCTGCCTTGTCCACCGCACCTGCGGTTCCTCTCTGCTCTGCCTTGTCCACCGCTCTGGTGGTTCCTCTCTGCTCTGCCTTGTCCACCACTCCGGCGGTTCCTCTCTGCTCTGCCTTGCCTACCGCACCTGCGGTTCCTCTCTGCTCTGCCTTGTCCACCACTTCGGTGGTTCCTCTCTGCTCGGCCTTGTCCACCGCTCTGGCGGTTTCGCTCTGCTCTGCCATGTCCACCGCACCTGCGGTTTCGCTCCGCTCTGCTTGCTCACCGCTCCAGCGGTTTCGCTCTGCTCTGCCTTGTCCTCCGCACCTGCGGTTCCGCTCTGCTTTGTCTTGTCCTCCACTCCGGCGGTTTCGCTTTACTCTGCTTGTCTACCGCATTTGCGGCTCTGTTCCTGTCTCCCAGTCTGTACTGGACCCTATCCAGCCTGCGCTCCAACCTGCTAGTACCTGCCTGTCTGCACTCCAGCCGTGCTTGCCAGTATCTCCCTGTCTGCACTCCAGCCGTGCTTGCCAGTGTCCACCTGTCTGCATGCCAGCCGTGATTGTCAGTACCCACCTGTCTGCATACCAGCTGTGCTTGCCAGCGCCCTCCTGTCTGCATGCCAGCCGTGCTTGTCAGTACCCACCTGTCTGCATACCAGCCGTGCTTGCCAGCACCCACCTGTCTGCATACCAGCCATGCTTGCCACTACCCACCTGTCTGCATACCAGCCGTGCCTGCCAATACCCACCTGTTTGCATGCCAGTCTAACCTGCCTATTCCTGCATTCCCCGGTGTGGGTCAACAGCTGTGACCGGGGTCTGACCTGGAGTGGCACCTGGTCCCTCTGCTCAGTTCCTCCATGGTTCACGGAGTCGACTGAGCCGCCGTGCGACCTTGGTCGGATCGGGTTGATACTTAGTTACGCCCCTCCAGGCACTCCTCGGTTCATGGTACAGTGGGATCACTAATCACGCTCACGACAGTCAGTCCGGGCGCGAGCGTAAAACACTGGAGCCCACCATGACTATTCCCACTACTCCCAAAGTGGAACGCGTGCCCTTTGTTCATACATATCATCCGCTAATGTCTAAGATTCACACTACTATAAGGAAACACTGGCCCCTCCTGACTAAGGCATATCCTGAGATACCAGCCTTCACAACCCCGGCTTTAATGTGCACTTGGAGAGCCCCGAACATCAAGGACAAAATTATCAGGGCTGACCTAGGGAGCTCACGTGTCACTCCATCCCAACGTCTACTCAATGCACGGAAACGTGGCACATTCCCCTTCCTGGGTTGTGCCGCCTGGTCTAATATTATTAAATCAGACAGCATCATGCACCCTAGGACTAGCAAGAGCTATCCCATTAAGGGATTTTTTACATGTGATTCGAACTTTGTCATTTACGTAGTGAAGTGTCCTTGTGGCCTCCTATATGTAGGCGAAACTATACAGTACATCAGGGACCGCATAGCAAGTCATAAATCCACCATTAGATGTAGCAAAAATTGGTTACCACTACCAGACCATTTTTCCAAAGCCAAACATACTTTGGCACAGCTCCGCTTTCGGATGATTGAACATGTACCCAGACCCAGGAGGGGGGGGGAATCACGTGAAACTACTCGGACAGCGTGAATCGTACTGGATTTATACCTTGCAGACCCTGTCCTCCAATGGTCTAAACAGAGAAAAAAACTGGGTTCACTAATCTATTTATTCCTTTTGCAGATGTTAGAACCCTCCTGTTTGTTTTTTCCATCTTGTGTTTTGCGGTCACGTGACCGTCTGCCTTTATATTTCAGCTCCGCCCTTTTGGCTGTGCTGGACTTCAGTGTTTGACTGTTTCTCTAGCCAGGTGCTTCTGTGCCTTTCTCTGTCTGTTCGCTTGGTCCTTCTGGGACCTCTAGTACCTTTTTGTCAGTTTGTCTTTTTGTGTTCTGCAACTACTTCTCTGTTTAGGAGGTGTCCCATTTTTTGTCCCAGTCCTTAGTTCTTTTAGGGACCCCTTCCTTTATGCTATAGGTTTTCGTTCAGACTAGCCGAGGACTAAGGTGGGTCTGTTCGCTAGGTACAGGCAGCCCGCTACATCGTAGGGATTCAGCTTAGTCTTACTGTAGGGACAGCTTTCCCCTATCTTTCCTTAGTTCATGTTGCAGATCATAACAGTAAGTCCAGCCCAAAAACTAAAAGGAAAGAAATTCGGGGATCAGTATGGTTTCCGTCCAGGATTTGGCTCAACGCCTGCAGGGATTGTCTCTGGAGGTGGCCGAGCTTCAGCAACACGTGAGTAGCTGTTCTGGAGCGCATTTTGTCGAACCCAAGGTAGGACTGCCTGATGTTTTTTATGGTAAACAGAAATATTTTTTTTCCTTTAAAAATGCTTGTTTGTTATATTTTCGTTTGAGACCAAGGTCCTCTGGGAATGAATCACAGCGCATTGGTTTTATTATGTCACTTTTGCGCAATGAACCACAAGGGTGGGCCTTTTCTCTCCAACCTAATGATCCATTTTTAAGGTCTGTTGAAGAATTTTTTTCTGCTATGGGGCTATTATATGACGATCCTGATCGAATCTCATCTGCTGAGGCAGAACTCAGGTGTTTGAATCAGGGGTCAGGTGATGTTGAAAATTATTGCACACACTTCAGGAGATGGGCCTCAGAAGTTAAATGGAATGATCCTGCGTTGAAATGTTTAAGTCTTGCTGGTGTGAGTGAAAGGGTTAAGGATCTGCTAATTGCATTCCCTGCACCTGAGACTTTGCAGGATGCCATGCAATTAGCTGTTCATGTGGACAGAAGGCTGAGGTTCAGGCTGAATGAGGTAAAGACTCCTGTAATGTCAGTTTCTAGTCTCCAGAAAAACTGCTCAGATGGCGGAGAACCAATGGAGGTTGGGGCGAAGTCGCTCCCCTCTCAGGAAAGAGACCGAAGGTTCGCCGAGGGATTGTGTCTTTATTGTGGTAAAGCTGACCATTTGATTAAGTATTGTGAGCTTTGTTTAAGTAAAGAAAAAAAAAAGGTCAGTTACGCCCGTATAGCTTGTTTACGCTCTGCAGGAGTATTTCTTTCTTACTACTTTGCAGGGAGATTTGATTGAATTTCAGGTATTTGTGGATTGTGGTTTAACACTTAATGTGATTGATAAAGAGTTTTTGGAAAACCTTAAATTGAAATCCAAACCTTTGTCATCACCTATTTCTGTGATTGCAATTGATAACACTCCCTTGAAATGTATTACTCAAAAGGTTGCTGCATTTCCCCTCACTATCAATGGAGTTCACCAAGAAATTTTGGACTTGGTTGTTTTAGATAATTTACAATCTCCGGTTGTTCTAGGATTGCCTTGGTTAAAACTGCACAATCCTTTACTGGACTGGTCTACTAATGTGAGTAAGTCTTGGAGTCCGAAGTGCTATGATAATGGTCGCATTGGGGCTGTGGAAAAAGGGGAATTACCTATACCTATTCAAGATTTTTGGAGAAATACATACAGACTAACCTGGCTGCTGGTCACATTAGACCTTCTAAGTCGCCTGTGGCAGTTGGATTTTTCTTTGTTAAAAAAAAGGACGGGGATTTACGTCCATGTCTGGATTTTCGTGAAATTAATAAGATTACCGTACGCAATTCCTACCCATTGCGTTAATTCCTGACTTGATTAACCAGTTAGTGGGGGCCAAGTGGTTCTCTAAAATTGATCTCCGGGGGGCATACAATTTGTTACGAGTGAAGGAGGGTGATGAATGGAAAACTGCTTTTAACACTCCGGTAGGTCATTTTGAGAATCTGGTGATGCCTTTTGGTCTTACCAATGCACCTACATTTTTTCAGAACCTTATTAATGACATCCTGAGACCTTCGATTGGTAAGAATGTGGTTGTGTATTTGGATGACATTTTGATTTATTCACCAGATCTAGAGTCCCATTGGCAGAGTGTACGTGAAGGTTTGAAGTTATTGAGTGATAATTCACTCTCTGCTAAGCTGGAGAAATGTGAGTTCGCTGTGCAGAAAATTAGTTTTTTGGGCTACATTGTCTCCAGCGAGGGCTTTGAGATGGACCCTGTGAAGGTTCAGGCTGTGCAGGAATGGCCTAGGCCTATTGGTTTGAAATCTATACAGAGATTTTTGGGTTTTGCCAATTATTACAGGAAATTCATTAAGAATTTTTCTGTAATTGTTAAACCTCTAATCGATCTCACCAGGAAAGGTGCGAATACGGCCCAGTGGACTACTGAGGCCATTGAAGCGTTTGAGTATCTCAAAGAGAGGTTCAGTTTTGCCCCTATCCCTATGCAGCCTGATGAGACAAGGCCTTTTTTGGTCGAGGTCGATGCTTCATCGGTGGGGGTCGGAGCAGTTTTGTCTCAGGAGGACAAGGGTGAAGTACATCCTTGTGCCTTCTTTTAGAAAAAAATTTCGGAAACGGAACTGAATTATGATGTTGGAAATCGGGAGTTGCTGGCTATTAAACTCGCGTTTGAACATTGGCGTCATTTTTTGGAAGGCGCTAGATTTCCTATTCAGGTTTTCACAGATCATAAGAATTTGATCTATCTGGATGCTGCCAAGCGCTTGAATGCCCGTCAATTGTTCGTGCCTAGAGCCTTTAGGAGAGATTTGTTTGTGGAGTGTCATGAGTCTCGGTTGGCTGGTCATCCAGGAATTTCGGAGACTAAGAGACTTATCAGTCGCAGTTTTTGGTGGCCTGGATGGCAGAAGGAAGTCATCAAGTGGGTGCGTCAATGTACTGTGTGTGCTAGGTCAAAGGCTTCACATACTCCTGCTGCGGGGTTGCTTTGCCCTCTGTAGGTTCCTAGTGCGCCTTGGACGCATCTCACAATGGATTTTATTACTGATCTTCCTGTGTCCCAGGGTTTTACTGTCATCTGGGTGGTCGTGGACCGTTTTAGTAAGATGTGTCATTTGGTTCCATTCATTAAGTTGCCCTGCGCCAAGACACTCGCTAAGGCATTTGTTAAGGAGATTGTCAAGCTCCATGGCGTTCCCACGGATATTGTTTTTGATAGAGGACCTCAGTTTGTGGCTCGCTTTTGGCGTGCTTTTTGTGACAGGTTGGGAGTCCATTTGTCATTTTTGTCTGGTTATCATCCTGAGTCTAATGGACAGACTGAAAGAAAGAGCCAGGATGTTGAACAGTTTTTGCGTTGTTTTGTGGTGGACAGTCAAGAGGTGTGGTCTGAGTTTCTGCCTCTCGCAGAATTTGCTCTTAACAATCATGCATCCTCCTCTGCTGGGTGTTCTCCTTTTTTTTGTTGTACTGGGAGACATCCGTCTTTTGGTTCGTTCTCCAAATTGGGGTCAGCTGTGCCAGAGGAGGAGAATTTTTCCGGTGATTTGGAGAGAGTTTGGACTAATGTACGTTGCAACCTTCAAGAGGCTAACAAGAAGTCCAAGAAGTATTTTGACAGGAAACGTAAGGAGGTTTTGTTTACTGTGGGTGACATGGTTTGGTTGTCCTCGAAGAACCTGTGGTTGAGGATTCCCTCTAAAAAACTGGGTCCTATGTTTGTGGGTCCATTTAAAGTGCATTATGTTGTTAACCCGTCTGCTGTTAAGTTGGATGTCCCTACTTCCTGGAAGATTAATCCTGTGTTTCATGTTTCCTTGTTGAAAAAGGCTGATGTATCTGATAGGGACACCACTGTCACAGTTCCTCCTATGGAGGAAGACGGCGAATATGAAATTTCTTGTATCTTGAATTCTAGATGGCATAGAGGGAGATTACAGTATCTAGTCTCCTGGAAGGGTTTCAGTCCCGAAGACAACTCCTGGGTAAGGACGGATGATGTCTCTGCTCCTAGGCTTGTTAAAGCTTTCCACAAGAGGTTACCAGATAAGCCTGGGCCTGGAGGATCCAGAGGATCCTCATAAAAGAGGGGGTACTGTTAGAACCCTTCTGTTTGTTTTTTCCATCTTGTGTTTTGCGGTCACGTGACCATCTGCCTTTATATTCCAGCTCCGGCCTTTTCGCTGTGCTGGACTTCAGTGTTTGACTGTTTCTCTAGCCAGGTGCTTCTGTGGATTTCTGTCTGTTCGCTTGGTCCTTCTGGGACCTCTAGTACCTTTTTGTCAGTTTATCTTTTTGTGTTCTGCAACTATTTCTCCCAGTCCTTAGTTCTTTTAGAGACCCCTTCCTTTATGCTATAGGTCTTCGTTCAGATTAGCCGAGGACTAAGGCGGGTCTGTTCGCTAGGAACAGGCAGCCCGCTACATCGTAGGGATTCAGCTTAGTCTTACTGTAGGGACAGCTTTCCCCCATCTTTCCTTAGTTCATGTTGCAGATCATAACAGCAGACACACTGACTTCTGTCTACCCTCCTGGTGAGTGCCTGCACCTTTGCATTTATTTAAATTACTAATCATGTTATGCTCTTTTATTACTTTTATTCCACCTAACAGTTCCATACTCCCACCCCCTTTTCCCCTATAGTGCTTTTCCATTAAGTTTGCCTACTTTCTATGGCCAGTTACATTGTATATGCACCTTGCACAAGGACACAGTCCTGTTCCCCTGCACATTCGCCTTCTGCAGTCTCCCTGGCAACCCCTCTGTGCAGGCTGCATCCCCAGTCAGCGCTGCCGACAGTACATTTAAAACACAGCCCCTGCACACTGCCACCACTGACGGCTACAGCAAGGCTCGAGAGCGCCGCGTTATCCACCACCGCTTGGCCCACTACACCAGGGAACGCCACAAGGATACCATACCTGACGCAGGAGCAAGTCAGGCATCCAATGCAAGGTATAGTCCTATCAGTACAGCGTCCCAATGCTAAAAACTTAGCTTAATATGTAACCATAACCAACTGCACTATATTTTATAGATTTCTGTGACCTATTGAAGGTAATCACCCTGTATATAAAACTCCTGGTTATACCAGTGTACCCTGTTACAACATGCACAGCATACCTAATCACACTGCCTTAATATTACAGCCGTACACCTGGAACTTCTTTTCCTTGATCCATACATTAAGCTCTAGCATGCCCTCGAACTGCATAACAAGCAAGACAATCCCTGGTATCATTCTGCTTTTGTGTATTCTGATATCTATGTAAATAACTAGTCATGAAATATGTATATATTTTTTGCGCTGTTCTGTGACCCCTTCCCCTCCTTTCCTCTCCCCCTCCCCCTCTTCCTCTATTCCTTTGCCCTTTAGATCCCTTTCCCTACTCCTCCTGCAGTCATGCTTTCCCTATGTTCACCCTGGATTACTACTATTGTATATAATGAACTTTGTTACCTTCCTTGACATCTTGTATATTTTCTCCCTTACAGTAGCGACGTAATGATTAAGGCCGTATGAGAGGCCGAAACGTCTACTGTCGCCCCGAAACTCGATTTGACTGTCTTATTCTGCTTATAATAAATGAACTCTGCATTCATTGGAGTGTGCGATGAAGTAATTATCTATAGTTACTGGGCACCAGCTGCCTATTGCATCAGCACCTCAACCTAGACAGAGTACACGCAAATCCTGCTATTCTAACCTGATGCCGAGGTATTCAGTCCATAAAGGCTGAGCCTAGTGATTAAGTACAGAGCTCATGTGAACCGAGAGTCAAGAAGTCAACATTGCAGCCTGTCTACAAAAATTGAAAGCTAGTGATTGACCTGCAGAGGATGGCTATAAAGGACATTTTTACTTTATGTTTTGAAGCTTATGAAATAAACAAAAAATCTTGGAAAAGCCTCTGTTCTTATGATGTTTGTGACGTATTTTCAACATATAGGCCACTACATACAGGTTAAAAGTTTTTTTTGGACCAGAGCAAGTTTTTTGGCAAGCACTGTACCATTAACAGTGTGTAATATACTCACTGTCAGGATTCAGCTCTGCTTGCTGATTTTCAACAGTCATCATGTGATCATTCATATGTGTTTTCCATACTTACGGTCACTTGCCAATTATTTTCTCTTCCTGCATCTCTTAATGAAGCAGGGGCTGCAGTTTTTCATTGAGCATTCAGAGAATGAGGAAGAGAAGCTAATTGGCACATAAGTAGACAAATAGCATATGAGCGGTCACAAGACAACTACTGTAACCGCTTAAAGGGGTGTTCTCAAGTTATTCAATTGCTTTAATTAGTTAAGACAGCATGACAGTAAGCAAGATTGCAAGTGGCTTGCTTTTTCTTTCTACTGACATCCTGCTATGGGATCTTTCACAGTATACAGCTTGTGTCCATGGAGCTTGACCACTAATGCCTGCCCAGACCTTAGCTGAGAGTGGGCAGTAGTTACATTCCAGGAGTTAACTCTTAACATCCCAGTCAGCTCTCACAAGTCCATTGATTTTTATATAGCAGTTAGCTGCTCCCCTTCGTCCCTTTCAGCTACTGACCAAGCTACTGTTTTAAATCTTGCTTTTATCAATCCTGTAGAATCACAATCCCAGGCACCCAGCACCATGCTCACTGCCCACAGCTGTGTGCTTGTTCATGTATACAGATGTCTCTATATGCAAATACTGTGATAGCAATGTAGACTCAGAACAACCCACTGATACCTGAATGTGGTACAGCAGAACTTATGCTGAGCTTCATAGTTTTACTAAAGGTATGTGAACATGTTAAGTATTTGCTGCGCCAGCAGACAATTCTGCATAGCAAACATGTCTCTTGGCGGGAAAACTGCTGCATAAAAAAACATGTTTTTGCCTTAAGGAGATTACATGGTTCTGATTGTTCAAGAGACAACTTGAGAGAAACCCTTGCTGTATATAGGAGGTTGCGCCAAACTAAATTTTTGCTCCGCATGCTGGAAAACCTAAATTTGACTCTGCTTAAAGTACAATGTGTCAAAATAAAAATAAAAATCTAGAATTACAGAAATATATGAAAAGGCTTTCTAAAGATAGTTACATAAAGTGACACATGCTAGATTTGAATTTACCAGTGTAAAACCAATTTTTATTCTTTCCAGTTCTGATGATTTGATACAAGATATATATGTAGCACCCCGAGGGCTCGGCTGCTACAGGGGTATTGCACCTCAAACCAGAGGTGTGATATTCCACTCCCGGGTAAGGATGGAGTGTGGACCAGGACTCGGTAGGCTGCATGCACCACACACACCCCATTTCCGAGGGACAGCTCAACGGTGCTCCCACTAGACAGAAGTGCAGGCACGACAGTGACACAGTCATGGCTTCAATGTTTACTTGGAGATACTCCTGTACCATCGTCTCTAGGCGTTGACTATGTGTCAGACTTCTTGTCTCCTGTGGCCTTGCAAAGGATGGGCTAAAAAAGTGGTGAAATGATTCCGCAAAATTGATGTTACCAGCAGATACTGTGTTTCTGTTATGGTTTGAGTGCTGAACACTCGACGGTCCCACGGTTGGCAAGTTGGAACTGTGAGATTCACTACGTGCACCACTGGTGTTTTGTGGAAAAGCTCATGTAAGATTCTGCAACAGTCTCTGCTGATACTCCTGCATGCGTGCATCCCTTTCTATGGCAGGAATAATTTCTGCAAATTTACTTTTGTACCGGGGATCTAACAGTGTGGCAACCCAGTAGTCAGGATTATTTCTAATTCTCACAATTCGAGGGTCATGTTGCAGGTAGTGCAGCAAGAAGGCACTCATGTGTCTTGCGCATCCAGGAGCACCAAGTCCCTGTTGTGTTGGTGGCGAGGTAAAAATCATGCTTCCTTCCTCTGTCCTCTTCCCTCAACCTCGCACAACAGAAATGTGATCAAGGTCTCCCTCATCTGATGAGTCTTCCATCAGTTCGTCCTCCACTTCTTCCTGGGCTCCTGCACCTTCCTCACTAGTTTGGCTGCTACCATGCGCCCTGGTAAAACCATCTCCCCCACCCTCACATGCCTGCCGCCTTGGTGCTGCCGACCGTCTGAACCTTGCAGATGTTAGCCCTTCCGCATACAACTCCTCCTCCTCTACTTCCTCCACCTCCTCTTGTGCCACCACCTGACTCCGAATTCTGTTTAACATGTGCTCCTGTTATGATCTGCTACAAGCACTAAGGAAAGACAGGAGATCTGTCTCTACAATAGAACTAAACTGGATCCCTATGATGTAACGGGGAAGCTGATCCCGCTCTCAGACCCGCTAAAGTCCTCGGCTAGTCTGTACGAAGTACTATAGATGCAAGGGAGGGATCCCTACAAGAACTAGGGACTGGGATAAAGTTGGACACCTCCTAGCCGAAACTGTAGCAGTAAAAGACAAACACACAACATAGAACATAGAGGTCAGAAGACCTAGCAAAACTAACAGAGAAAGGTAACAGAGTACCAAGCTAGCTCAAGAGTAGAAAATACAATGGAGACCAGCAAGGCCAGAAGGGCGGAGCCGGATTAAATAGGCAAAAATGGTCATGTGACCAGAAAACTAGAAAAAACCTAACAGGAGAGTTCTAACCGCTCCAGCATGTAAATCACCGGAATAGTCATGCTGATAATGGCATCGTCAGCACTAAACATCTTCGTCGCCATTTCAAAACTATGCAGAAGGGTGCATAGGTCCCTGATCTGAGACCACTCCTCCAGCGTGATTTGCCCCACCTCTGGATCTCGTTGGCCCAGGCTATACGTCAGAACGTATTGCACCAGGGCTTGTCGGTGCTGCCACAGTCGCTGCAACATGTGCAGAGTTGAATTCCACCGGGTAGGCACATCGTATTTTAGCCGGTGAAGTGGCAGGCCCAACGACTTCTGTAGAGATGTAAGTCGCTGAGCTGCGGGATGCGAACGGCGGAAGTGAGCACACAGCGACCGTGCCCTCTGCAGAAGGCCATCTAGTCCGGGATAGTGGGCTAAAAATTGCTGGACAACCAGGTTCAACACGTGAGCCATACAAGGCACGTGTGTGACATTGCCCCGGCGAAGGGCAGCACCCAGGTGGAGGACCGAGAGGAGGTTGAGAAGGCAGAAGCAGTGGAGGAACTTTGAGATAAAGAGGATTGACGCACAACTCGTGGGGACGGCAAGACTTGGACAGCAGCCCCTTGTCCTGCTGTCACCATAGTTACCCAGTGCCCAGTCAGCGACATGTAACGCCCCTGTCCATGCCTACTCGTCCAAGTGTCTGTGGTGAAATGCACCCTGTCACACACAGAGTTTCTCAAAGAAGCGGTGATGTTGTGTGCGACATGCTGGTGGAGCGCAGGCACACCTTTCTTTGAGAAGTAGTGCCGACTGGGCATCTGGTACTGGGGCACTGCGATGGACATAAGGTCTCGAAAATCCTCTGTGTCCACCAGGCGGAAAGGCAGCATTTCTGTAGCCAAGAGCTTGCAGATGGTGAAATTCAACCTCTTAGCTTTCTCATGGCTAGGAGGAAATGGTCTTTCACTTGTCCACATCTGAGGGACCGAGGGCTGGCTGTTGTGCTTAGACGGGGTTGATAAGGGTGCCGGTCTGTGAGGAAGATACAGGCGGACATGTTAGGTTGCCTTGATCCAAAGGTGGTGCTATCGGTGTCGGACAGCGCTCAACACCAGCTGGTGTTACCACCTCCAAAGAAAATGATGACCTGCCAATCACGCTGGCTGTTGCAGGTGAAGAGGTGGCAGGTCTGCGTCCCAAAACAGGTGTGACTGCTGTCCCCCCAGTCACAGAGGATGAAGAGGCCGCAGATGCACAAGATGGGGCAGATGGTGGTTGGCCCGGCCGGCTACGCCGCATTGTAGCACAGTGAGCTTCCCACTGCAACTTATGCTTCATGTCCATGTGCCGGTTCATGCATGAAGTACTCAAACTGTATTTTTTGGCCTCTACTTAGCTTTTGTTGACAAATGTTACAGATAAAACGAGTTGGGTCATCTTTATCGATCTGAAAAAATGCCCAGGCTATGCAAGGCTTAGCACCCATGCGACCTGAAGAGCCACCACGACTTGTGGTCAGAGGCAGAGTTGTGTTTGAGGATGCAGTTGTTGACGTGCTTCCAGTACTACGTCTCTGTCCAGGAAGGCGCAACCTGACCTCGTGGGTTGACAGTAAGTGGGATCTCCAACCTCATCATCATCACCCTGTGTGTTATCACACCCGTCGTCCTCAGAGCCAACTTGTTCCTGCCCTGACAAAAAACTAAAGTTGTCCCTCCAATCAGGTATTTGAGTCTCATCATCATCTTCCTTACTGTCTCCACCAACAGGAGTTGCAGTTTGGGAATGAGGGTCTACATTATGTTCAGAACCTTCTGCGTCTGGTCCTGGATCCGACTCATAAAGATTCTGGGCATCAGTGCAGATCATTTCCTTGTCTGGATTCACAGAAGCGCTGGAGCCGACCTCTGATTCCCAGGCTATAGTATGAGTAAACAGCTCTGCAGACTCAACCATCTGTTCTACTGTGCACCCCAGGGGTCTGGTTTCCACAGTAATGCAATGTTATGTCTGAGAGCAGGTGGGAGGTCTCTTGGTCAGGAATCCTATGCATGCCACACCTCCTGCCCAGTCCTGGGAGGGGAAGGACTTCCCCTATATAAACCTGGGGCTGAGGCAGGGTTAGAGAGTTCAGAGGGAGAGTTCAGCCAGGAGGGCTGACAGGGAGCTGTGGCTCCGGCTGGGCCCAGCTCCTGGGCCATGCCAGAAGTAGAGACAGAGAAGAGAAGCAGCTATGGGAAGAAACAACAGGAGCTCTGTGGGAGCAGTGTTACAAGGAGTCAGGGGCTGGCAGCTGCAGAGCTCGCCCTGACTGAGAAGATTTCTTACCGGACCCGGAGTCCGAGGCTGTGGGGACTAACTCCTACCCAGCAGCAGAATCCGTCAGGCAGGGGATTTCAGGTCCTCTGGCCAAGAAACCCGAAGGCACGGTCACACGCATGGGACCAGCACCGCCGTCGTGGAGCGGAAGCTACTAGAAGGCCCCGAGTCACCGGCCATACGGGTGAGCACCACACGGTACACTCAGGGACGTGGGCTACTTATATCCGCCTCTAGCAAGGTAGCCAGAAGAGTATCGTTAGTTTGGGAGGCCTACAACTCCGCCTGGCCAGGGGAGATCCCATCTGCTCAAGGACTGACCAGGCCCCAACCGCTAGCCAGTACTCCGGGAGGGTCTATCTTTGTCACCAGTAAAGACCCTGAACTACACCGCATCGTCTCTGAGTGGTTCCTGCTACCCCCATCATCCACGTCGGCTGCCCTGAGGCCATACCCCTCCCGTTGGGGGTTATACCATCCACGCTGCACCATCCTTCCACCGGCCTCAGCGGTCTGCCCTGCAGCGGCAGCTCCATAGCTGCATTCAACGGGTGGCGTAGTCGTCCATCATCTACTGCTAATAGACTCGCCACTTAGTTTGACTCCCTGGGCACGGACCGGGTCACCGCCACGAGACTACTACCCCCATCTGATCCGGCTCCGGGTAAGCCCCCGTGCACGCGATGCCGCACGACACAGAAGGCCCAGGGGCGCGTCAACTTTTGGCGTAGTCGGCAGGATCTCGTGCCCGCAACCACCGGGTACTGTGTGCCTGAAAAAGACTGTTCAAACTTACCTGTGGTGAAGATTCCCGCCATCCGGCGCCATCTTCCGCTTCCTTCCTGCCGTCGGTGGAGTTTTCCCGCCATCCGGCGCCATCTTCAGCCTTCTTCCCGCCATACGTGGAGTTTTCCCGCCATTGGACGCCATCTTGAGGACGCCGCGCGGGAAGAAGAGGGGCGTGGACTCCGAAAGCGTGCGAGAACTGAAGCCCCGCCTCACGTCCGGACGTTGCGTAAGGTCCTGGAAGGAGCCCAGCAGACGCCGACGTCACAGGAGCGCGACGGAAGGTCCTCAACCCTGACGATCCACTGCGGAGCCGCGGCCTACGGAAGAGGATCATCGCAAGGTAGGCCACGGTCCACTAGGGGGGAGAAGGATGCCGGATACGGAGGAAAGCTTCACCGCTTCAACCCCTGCCAGCGCCACCGCTGTTGCGGTCATGCCTTTCACCATGCCCTATATCCCGGGGGCAGCCTGGCTACCCCAGTACTCAGGGGAGTCACATACCCTGCATGACTTTAGAGAAAAGCTGGATAGCCTCTTCCAGGTGTACCCCCTCACAGAGGAGCAAAAAGTGAGCATCCTGGTGGCCCAATTAACCGGGGCAGCCCAAAGGGAGGTAAAGTCCTGGCCACCTGGGAGGAGGACTGTCGCAGAGATACTAACCCAGCTAACCGAGGAGGAGCTGCAGTACTACCAATACGAGGAAAGCCAAGAGGACCCGGACGGGTCTGAGGACTACCCTCAGGAGGGGGCACAAAGAGGACATAGCTACTGAAGGGAAGTAGCGTGAATAAAGAGCTGTAAATAGTTACCCGTAAGGGTACAAGGACTGCTGCTAATTAAAATATGGTCCCCGTTGGGATTAGTGAATTGTTCCCCGTGTGTCCCTATCCCTTACCAGGCTGAGGACTGTGAGCAGCCATCCCCTATCCCTTACCAGGCTGAGGACTGTGAGCAGCCAATCCTTATCCCCACTGGCCGAGGACTGAGAGCGGCCATATCCTGT
Organism: Phyllobates terribilis; assembly: GCF_046119375.1. Classification (NCBI taxonomy): domain Eukaryota; kingdom Metazoa; phylum Chordata; class Amphibia; order Anura; family Dendrobatidae; genus Phyllobates; species Phyllobates terribilis. The sequence goes on from NW_027362765.1 coordinate 619,370,847, forward strand.
AAATAATTATGTGTTTCTAGTAATTTATGGGAGTCTTTGGTGGATTTGCCGGGAATCCTTTGTACAGTTAGTGGAGCGTAACCCAGGATGGACTAAAAGACTGTTAAGGACTCGGGGCAGGACAGACCCCTACCTGGTTACGTCTCCCTGTTTTGGTGAAATGGACACCTTTGTTTCCTTCAAAGACTGCACCCGGTTGCGGACATGCCGTGACCACCTTTATGTGTTTTTCTTATTGTATTATTATTGTTATACCCTGTTATGTCTTTCTAAAAAAATATGTTTAGTCCCGGAGTACTAAATTTCACTAGGGGGGAATGTAGCACCCCAGGGGTCTGGTTTCCACAGTAATGCAATGTTATGTCTGAGAGCAGGTGGGAGGTCTCTTGGTCAGGAATCCTATGCATGCCACACCTCCTGCCCAGTCCTGGGAGGGGAAGGACTTCCCCTATATAAACCTGGGGCTGAGGCAGGGTTAGAGAGTTCAGAGGGAGAGTTCAGCCAGGAGGGCTGACAGGGAGCTGTGGCTCCGGCTGGGCCCAGCTCCTGGGCCATGCCAGAAGTAGAGACAGAGAAGAGAAGCAGCTATGGGAAGAAACAACAGGAGCTCTGTGGGAGCAGTGTTACAAGGAGTCAGGGGCTGGCAGCTGCAGAGCTCGCCCTGACTGAGAAGATTTCTTACCGGACCCGGAGTCCGAGGCTGTGGGGACTAACTCCTACCCAGCAGCAGAATCCGTCAGGCAGGGGATTTCAGGTCCTCTGGCCAAGAAACCCGAAGGCACGGTCACACGCATGGGACCAGCACCGCCGTCGTGGAGCGGAAGCTACTAGAAGGCCCCGAGTCACCGGCCATACGGGTGAGCACCACACGGTACACTCAGGGACGTGGGCTACTTATATCCGCCTCTAGCAAGGTAGCCAGAAGAGTATCGTTAGTTTGGGAGGCCTACAACTCCGCCTGGCCAGGGGAGATCCCATCTGCTCAAGGACTGACCAGGCCCCAACTGCTAGCCAGTACTCCCGGAGGGTCTATCTTTGTCACCAGTAAAGACCCTGAACTACACCGCATCGTCTCTGAGTGGTTCCTGCTACCCCCATCATCCACGTCGGCTGCCCTGAGGCCATACCCCTCCCGTTGGGGGTTATACCATCCACGCTGCACCATCCTTCCACCGGCCTCAGCGGTCTGCCCTGCAGCGGCAGCTCCATAGCTGCATTCAACGGGTGGCGTAGTCGTCCATCATCTACTGCTAATAGACTCGCCACTTAGTTTGACTCCCTGGGCACGGACCGGGTCACCGCCACGAGACTACTACCCCCATCTGATCCGGCTCCGGGTAAGCCCCCGTGCACGCGATGCCTCACGACACAGAAGGCCCAGGGGCGCGTCACTACCTCATACTCAGACGGGCAGCTGGAGATTTGGGAGCTGTGAGGAAGCAAGTGCGATTGGGGTGACACCTCTGAGGACTGGAGTATTTGTGATGTTGAAGTTGATGTGGAGGAGAGCCCACTTAAAGGAGCACTTGATATTCGTTGAAGCACCTGCTGTTTTTGTGCCTCATCTGGAATTTGTAGTGATTGGCGTGGCCGTAAGAAAAGGATCTTATCACATTGTCCGCTAAAAGAAGTAGACATTTTAGTTTGGCTGGAAGATGGTCTTTCTTCTGCAGATGTTACTGTTGCTTTAACACCTACCCCACGGACACAACCTTTTTTCCCCTTCCCAACACGCCTATTCCCCTTTCCACCAGCAGCAGGCCTTTTTCCACTCATTTTGGTGGTTAACTAATTCACAACTCTGGAGTTGTTTGCACAAAAAAACAATGGATGGGAACCGAGCAGAGCTGAGTGGCCAAACTGTGGTATTAGGCCAAAACTATTGTCTGGGTTAGATGCAGAAAAAAATTATATTCAATTTGCAACCTGATAGAGGTCAGTATAGATGGACTAATAGAACAAGTCCCACACACTGCTAGAAGCCCAAATATTTTTTCAGAGCTAAATGCAGAAAAAAATTATATTCAATTTGCAACCTGATGGAGGTCAGTATAGATGGACTAATAGACCAAGTCCCACACACTGCTGGAAGGGCAAATATTTTTTCAGAGCTAGATGCAGAAAAAAATTATTTTTAATTTGCAACCTGATGGAGGTCAGTATAGATGGACTAATAGAACAAGTCCCACACACTGCTAGAAGCCCAAATATTTTTTCAGAGCTAGATGCAGAAAAAAATTATATTCAATTTGCAACCTGATGGAGGTCAGTATAGATGGACTAATAGACCAAGTCCCACACACTGCTAGAAGCCCAAATATTTTTCAGAGCTAGATGCAGAAAAAAATTATATTCAATTTGCAACCTGATGGAGGTCAGTATAGATGGACTAATAGACCATGTCCCACACACTGCTAGAAGGGCAAATATTTTTTCAGAGCTAGATGAAGATAAAAATTATTTTTAATTTGCTACCTGATGGAGGTCAGTATAGATGGACTAATAGAACAAGTCCCACACACTGCTAGAAGGGCAAATATTTTTTCAGAGCTAGATGCAGAAAAAAATTATATTCAATTTGCAACCTGATGGAGGTCAGTGTAGATGGACTAATAGACCAAGTCCCACACACTGCTAGAAGCCCAAATATTTTTTCAGAGCTAGATGCAGAAAAAAATTATATTCAATTTGCAACCTGATGGAAGTCAGTATAGATGGACTAATAGACCATGTCCCACACACTGCTAGAAGGGCAAATATTTTTTCAGAGCTAGATGCAGATAAAAAATTATTTTTAATTTGCAACCTGATGGAGGTCAGTATAGATGGACTAATAGACTAAGTCCCACACACTGCTAGAAGCCCAAATATTTTTTCAGAGCTAGATGCAGAAAAAAATTATATTCAATTTGCAACCTGATGGAGGTCAATATAGATGGACTAATAGAACAAGTCCCACACACTGCTAGAAGCCCAAATATTTTTTAAGAGCTAGATGCAGAAAAAAATTATATTCAATTTGCAACCTGATGGAGGTCAGTATAGATGGACTAATAGAACAAGTCCCACACACTGCTAGAAGCCCAAATATTTTTACAGAGCTAGATGCAGAAAAAAATTATATTCAATTTGCAACCTGATGGAGGTCAGTATAGATGGACTAATAGACCAAGTCCCACACACTGCTAGAAGGGCAAATAATTTTTCAGAGCTGGATGAAGATAAAAATTATTTTTAATTTGCAACCTGATGGAGGTCAGTATAGATGGACTAATAGAACAAGTCCCACACACTGCTAGAAGGGCAAATATTTTTTCAGAGCTAGATGCAGATAAAAATTATTTTTAATTTGCAACCTGATGGAGGTCAGTATAGATGGACTAATAGAACAAGTCCCACACACTGCTAGAAGCCCAAATATTTTTTCAGAGCTAGATGCAGAAAAAAATTATATTCAATTTGCAACCTGATGGAGGTCAGTATAGATGGACTAATAGAACAAGTCCCACACACTGCTAGAAGGCCAAATATTTTTTCAGAGCTAGATGCAGATAAAAATTATTTTAAATTTGCAACCTGATGGAGGTCAGTATAGATGGACTAATAGAACAAGTCCCACACACTGCTAGAAGCCCAAATATTTTTTCAGAGCTAGATGCAGAAAAAAATTATATTCAATTTGCAACCTGATGGAGGTCAGTATAGATGGACTTATAGACCAAGTCCTATACACTGCTAGAAGCCCAAATATTTTTTCAGAGCTAGATGCAGAAAAAAATTATATTCAATTTGCAACCTGATGGAGGTCAGTATAGATGGACTAATAGACCAAGTCCCACACACTGCTAGAAGGGCAAATATTTTTTCAGAGCTAGATGAAGTTAAAAATTATTTTTAATTTGCAACCTGATGGAGGTGAGTTTAGATGGACTAATAGAACAAGTCCCACACACTGCTAGAAGGGCAAATATTTTTTCAGAGCTAGATGCAGACAAAAAATTATTTTTAATTTGCAACCTGATGGAGGTCAGTATAGATGGACTAATAGAACAAGTCCCACACACTGCTAGAAGCCCAAATATTTTTTCAGAGCTAGATGCAGAAAAAAATTATATTCAATTTGCAACCTGATGGAGGTCAGTATAGATGGACTAATAGACCATGTCCCACACACTGCTAGAAGCCCAAATATTTTTTTCAGAGCTAGATGCAGAAAAAAATTATATTCAATTTGCAACCTGATGGAGCTCAGTATAGGTGGACTAATAGAACAAGTCCCACACACTGCTAGAAGCCCAAATATTTTTTCAGAGCTAGATGCAGAAAAAAATTATATCCAATTTGCAACCTGATGGAGGTCAGTATAGATGGACTAATAGACCAAGTCCCACACTCTGCTAGAAGCCCAAATATTTTTTCAGAGCTAGATGCAGAAAAAAATTATATTCAATTTGCAACCTGATGGAGGTCAGTATAGATGGACTAGTAGACCAAGTCCCACACACTGCTAGAAGGGCAAATATTTTTTCAGATCTAGATGAAGATAAAAATTATTTTTAATTTGCAACCTGATGGAGGTCAGTTTAGATGGACTAATAGAACAAGTCCCACACACTGCTAGAAGGGCAAATATTTTTTCAGAGCTAGATGCAGACAAAATATTATTTTTAATTTGCAACCTGATGGAGGTCAGTATAGATGGATTAATAGACCAAGTCCCACACACTGCTAGAAGGGCAAATATTTTTTCAGAGCTAGATGCAGATAAAAATTAATTTTAATTTGCAACCTGATGGAGATCAGTATAGATGGACTAATAGAACAAGTCCCACACACTGCTAGAAGGACAAATATTTTTTCAGAGCTAGATGCAGATAAAAATTATTTTTAATTTGCAACCTGATGGAGGTCAGTATAGATGGACTAATAGAACAAGTCCCACACACTGCTAGAAGTCCAAATATTTTTTCAGAGCTAGATGCAGACAAAAAATTATTTTTAATTTGCAACCTGATGGAGGTCAGTATAGATGGATTAATAGACCATGTCCCACACACTGCTAGAAGCCCAAATATTTTTTTCAGAGCTAGATGCAGAAAAAAATTATATTCAATTTGCAACCTGATGGAGGTCAGTATAGGTGGACTAATAGAACAAGTCCCACACACTGCTAGAAGCCCAAATATTTTTTCAGAGCTAGATGCAGAAAAAAATTATATTCAATTTGCAACCTGATGGAGGTCAGTATAGATGGACTAATAGACCAAGTCCCACACACTGCTAGAAGCCCAAATATTTTTTCAGAGCTAGATGCAGAAAAAAATTATATTCAATTTGCAACCTGATGGAGGTCAGTATAGATGGACTAATAGAACAAGTCCCACACACTGCTAGAAGCCCAAATATTTTTTCAGAGCTAGATGCAGAAAAAAATTATATTCAATTTGCAACCTGATGGAGGTCAGTATAGATGGACTAATAGAACAAGTCCCACACACTTCTAGAAGGGCAAATATTTTTTCAGAGCTAGATGCAGATAAAAATTATTTTTAATTTGTAACCTGATGGAGGTCAGTATAGATGGACTAATAGAACAAGTCCCACACACTGCTAGAAGGGCAAATATATTTTCAGAGCTAGATGCAGACAAAAAATTATTTTTAATTTGCAACCTGATGGAGGTCAGTATAGATGGATTAATAGAACAAGTCCCACACACTGCTAGAAGTCAAAATATTTTTTCAGAGCTAGATGCAGATAAAAATTATTTTTAATTTTCAACCTGATGGGGGTCAGTATAGATGGACTAATAGACCATGTCCCACACACTGCTAGAAGCCCAAATATTTTTTCAGAGCTAGATGCAGAAAAAAATTATATTCAATTTGCAACCTGATGGAGGTCAGTATAGGTGGACTAATAGAACAAGTCCCACACACTGCTAGAAGCCCAAATATTTTTTCAGAGCTAGATGCAGAAAAAAATAATATTCAATTTGCAACCTGATGGAGGTCAGTATAGATGGACTAATAGAACAAGTCCCACACACTGCTAGAAGCCCAAATATTTTTTCAGAGCTAGATGCAGAAAAAAATTATATTCAATTTGCAACCTGATGGAGGTCAGTATAGATGGACTAATAGACCAAGTGCCACACACTGCTAGAAGCCCAAATATTTTTTCAGAGCTAGATGCAGAAAAAAATTATATTCAATTTGCAACCTGATGGAGGTCAGTATAGATGGACTAATAGACCAAGTCCCACACACTGCTAGAAGGACAAATCTTTTTTCAGAGCTAGATGCAGATAAAAATTATTTTTAATTTGCAACCTGATGGAGGTCAGTATAGATGGACTAATAGACTAAGTCCCACACACTGCTAGAAGGCCAAATATTTTTTCAGAGCTAAATGCAGAAAAAAATTATATTCAATTTGCAACCTGATGGAGGTTAGTATAGATGGACTAATAGAACAAGTCCCACACACTGCTAGAAGCCCAAATATTTTTTCAGAGCTAGATGCAGAAAACAATTATATTCAATTTGCAACCTGATGGAGGTCAGTATAGATGGACTAATAGAACAAGCCCCACACACTGCTAGAAGCCCAAATATTTTTTCAGAGCTAGATGCAGAAAAAAATTATATTCAATTTGCAACCTGATTGAGGTCAGTATAGATGGACTAATAGACCAAGTCCCACACAGTGCTAGAAGCCCAAATATTTTTTCAGAGCTAGATGCAGAAAAAAATTATATTCAATTTGCAACCTGATGGAGGTCAGTATAGATGGACTAATAGACGAAGTCCCACACACTGCTAGAAGGGCAAATATTTTTTCAGAGCTAGATGAAGATAACAATTATTTTTAATTTGCAACCTGATGGAGGTCAGTATAGATGGACTAATAGAACAAGTCCCACACACTGCTAGAAGGGCAAATATTTTTTCAGAGCTAGATGCAGACAAAAATTATTTTTAATTTGCAACCTAATGGAGGTCAGTATAGATGGACTAATAGACCAAGTCCCACACACTGCTAGAAGGGCAAATATTTTTTCAGAGCTAGATGCAGATAAAAATTATTTTTAATTTGCAACCTGATGGAGGTCAGTATAGATGGACTAATAGAACAAGTCCCACACACTGCTAGAAGGGCAAATATTTTTTCAGAGCTAGACGCAGACAAAAAATTATTTTTAATTTGCAACCTGATGGAGGTCAGTATAGATGGACTAATAGAACAAGTCCCACACACTGCTAGAAGGCCAAATATTTTTTCAGAGCTAGATGCAGAAAAAAATTATTTTTAATTTGCAACCTAATGGAGGTCAGTATAGATGGACTAATAGACCAAGTCCCACACACTGCTAGAAGGGCAAATATTTTTTCAGAGCTAGATGCAGATAAAAATTATTTTTAATTTGCAACCTGATGGAGGTCAGTATAGATGGACTAATAGAACAAGTCCCACACACTGCTAGAAGGCCAAATATTTTTTCAGAGCTAGATGCAGAAAAAAAATATTTTTAATTTGCAACCTGATGGAGATCAGTTTAGATGGACTAATAGACCAAGTCCCACACACTGCTAGAAGCCCAAATATTTTTTCAGAGCTAGATGCAGAAAAAAATTATATTCAATTTGCAACCTGATGGAGGTCAGTATAGATGGACTAATAGAACAAGTCCCACACACTGCTAGAAGGCCAAATATTTTTTCAGAGCTAGATGCAGAAAAAAATTATTTTTAATTTGCAACCTGATGGAGGTCAGTATAGATGGACTAATAGACCAAGTCCCACACACTGCTAGAAGCCCAAATATTTTTTCAGAGCTTGATGCAGAAAAAAATTATATTCAATTTGCAAACTGATGGAGGTCAGTATAGATGGACTAATAGAATGATGCTATGCCCAAAAGGTTTTACTTCACTAGGTGCAGTAAAAAAATTGGTATTCTATACACAGGTGGTGTAGCTTGCAACACAGATAGGCTACTCCACTGACTAACACACTCTGCAATAGGCCAAAAAGGATTAGCTTTGCTAGATTTAGCCAAATGCTGTGAAAAAAACTTGCACAGCACTGGCACAGACCTGCCTGTCAAAAACTGATAGGAACTGATGTAACTTAGTCCTGAAAAGGACTGCAATTACAATTAGTCTTTACTCCCAACCTATCTATTTAAGAGCACAGACCTGCCTGATAAAAGTCGTAGGAAATGCTGTAACCTAGTCCTTAAAAGGACTGCAATCACAACTATTCCCTACTCCCAAGCTATCTGTAGATTTGTGCGAAAATTGGCTTTAAATTAACAAGGTATAGCGCACACAGCAACAGCGGTGCCGTCTAACACGCAGCTGCAGCAGTGAGAAAATGGTGGCGACGGGGAAAATGGCTGGGTCTTATAGGGCAAGGACATGTGACATACACTGCCAATGACACATGCCCTTGCTTGTGTGAAAAAAAGCAGTTCGCTCCGTGTGTGCGCTGCTGATAGGCTGACAGATTGCACCTCCCCACTGTAAATGCGGGAAAGAGAAAAAAAAAATGGAGATCTTCATTATTTCTGCAGAGATCCATCCCCTGCCCCTCCCCCCGCCCCGCTGTACACTCAAACTGCGTATTAACATTAATTTTCAGCATTACTGAGAAAAAATCCAGTTATGATTTTGGTGCATGAACAGTTATCGAACATAACCTCGAACAGCCAAATTTTTTTCAAATCGTTCGTGTTCGCCGAACGGCTCGAACACCGCCCAAAACAGCTCGAATTTGAGATTGGTGAACAGTTCGAGTCGAACAACGCTCATCTCTATTTATAAGGGCTAATAGGAGAAACTGCACAACAAACTGAGGTCTATTTTTTCCTGTGTGCGCCAATACCCTACATGTGATCGGGAACTACTTTTGAGGTACAGTCAAAAGCTCCGAAGGGAAGGAGCGTCATATTATAGGGCAGATTTTACTGTTAAGAATTGCAGGTGCCATTACCCACTGGGAGAGTCCCTGAGGTGGTAGAATAGTAGAACCCCCCATAAAAGATCCAATTTTACAAACTACACCTCTCAATGAATTCATCTAGGGGCGCAGTGATCACATTGACACCACATATGTGTCATGGAATTTTATACCACTGGACAGGTGAAGAAAAAATAAACCAACATTTTTACCACAAAAATTTTGTTTAAGCACCCTATTTTACATTTTCACCTGGGAAAATGAGTAAAAATGGCACCACAATTTGCCCCACAATTTCTTCTGAATGCAGAAATACCCAATATGTGGCTGTACAGTACTGCTTAGTCACACGGCAAGACTCGGGAGGGAAGGAGCGCTATTTGGCTGAGAACAAATTATCGTAGAATAGTTTGCAGACTCCATATACAGAGCCCCTAAGTGTCAGAAGAGCAGAATTCCTCCTCAAGTGACCACATTTTGAAAATTACACCCCTCTGGGAATTTATCTACAGATGTAGTGATGATTTTGACTCCAGGGATGTTTTCCAGAAACGAGCAGCAGTGAATGTTGCTCAGTGAAAATTCCACATCTGCTATTATAGTGCCCAGTACGTTATAGTGCCCAGTACGCTATGCCCAGCTCATGCTTCTGGAGACATGCGCACGTAAAATAGGCGGACTCCCATAGCTACAGAAATGTCAAACATGGGGACGCTAAATGTGGTTTAGACACACTGTAGGGCTCAGAAGGGAGGAGGCATTTGTATTTGGGAGCGCAGAATTTGCTGGATTTCTTTTGAGGGGAAAGGAGCCATTTTGCTTTTCCAGAGCCTTTGTACTACCAGTAACGTGGAAGCCCCCTATATTTCCGTTAACAGATGACGGACTTGCTTTTTTTGTGGATTAAGTTGTAGCTTTTATTGGGTACATTTTACATAACATTTTGAATCATATTTATCCTGTGCTCTACGTTGAGCACTTACATCGGGGTTTCCATTTAAATCTCCGAATGACGTGATTCAGATGAAACCCCTGACGGATCTAATCACTATAATGAGGCAGCAGAATTATTCTGTTCTCAGTCTGGCTTCTATTCAAGTGGCATCCTTTAAAGAGGTGCACAAAACTGTGGCCAACCATGCTTTTATGCACACTTAGGCTAGGTTCACACGTTGCGTTTTTGCTGCGTTTTTTTTCTGCTTAAAAAAGCTGGTTTTGCTGCGTTTTTTTGCCCTGCATTTTCATGCTGATACAGTTTAGTGCCTGTTGTTCCTGAGATTTCTGCACCAAAACCTGATAACTGTTTTCTATGGGTGAAAAAACACAGCAAAAAGCTGAACGAAGTGACACACTGCAGCTTTCCAATTAATCAAGAAAACAAACCAATGCGTGTGCATGAGATTTCTGAAATCTTACAGCTTTTGCTCGTACTGTAAAACGCAGCTTTTAATTTGCATAAAAAAATGCAGCAAAAATGCAAATTGTGAACATAGCCGTAAAAAGACGGACACCGTTAAATCGCAGGCCAGTGTCTCCATTTGCCTCATTATAGGGAATCTTCCGCTGGAGGTTCAGTCTGAATCACGTATTTCAGAGATTTACATGGAAACCCTGAAAACCCATAACCAACTCCAGCATTTTTTTAAAAAGTTTTGCCGCCTTTACACATTAAAAACTATTTTATAGAAAAAAAAATAAAATTGTTTTTGTATCGCTATGTTCTGAGAGATATAACTTATTTCTCTGCTGACGGAGCTGTATGGTGGCTTGTTTTTTAGTGGGAAAAGATTGATTTCTTCAGCGATAAAACATTTATTTACATTCGACTTTTTGATCAGATTTTATTCCATTTTTTTTGGAGGTATGATGAAAAAGCATAGTTCTTTGCCATGTGAGAGTTTTATAGGTCATTTCGGACACAGCGAAACCAAATGTGTATTTTACATACGGTAAATATACGTATTTATGGATAAATAAGAAAAAAGTGCAGCACCAGCAATAGAAAATGGTTGCAGAGCCTCCCAGGCAAAACCAAACCTTTAAAAGTCCAAGTGAAAAGAGGCAGCACTCCATGGTCCAAAAAATGTGCAGATTTTATTAACCCATTCAGATGGCGACGTTTCTTTCCAAATGTGGAACTTTATCAAGCAGTGACATGTGACATATAATCATATCAATAATAATGCCAATTAATAAATACATCCACTTTCTTAATACAATTTCATAATAAAGTGCATTTTAGTGCAATTCATATAATCATGATAGTACAGAATCAAACGTGCCATCAATGTTTCATAATAGTACATAAAATAAATGCCATATTGTAAAGTGCTTAATTATGTGTAAAGCGACACAGGTGCAAAATATCAATCTTTAATTATGACTCAGCCCACCGCATTGTACAAAGACCATACACGTCACATATCGGTGTCCCAGAAATGCTACTGCGCGTGTCACCAACGCTTTCACCTTAGGGGTAGCGTTTAACATTTTAGTACGCACGCGTCCGGCCATTTTGTCATAGCCCTGTTTACTGTGCAATCAAATCTGTTTTTGTACCATTATAACCAAATGTGACTCCATATTTATGTGCCTAATCCAATGTCTTTTATTGATTAATGTTTAGAAATGATTGATAACAGCAATGTATAGATATTTATATATCAATTCATGCTCTGACATATGTAGCTTATGTTTTAAAGGGACAGTACACATTTTTAATCAATCCTATTCAAATAACCTCAAACAGCAATCAAAACCATTATTATACACAGTGGAGCAACAATTTGTATGAACAGTTCATTTCCTTTTATAGCGCAAATCAAAAGGTGGGATTGAGTCATAATTCTCGTGCATGTGATCTGCAAAAAAGTTAAGAAAAAAATGAGCAATAATTCTTATTATAGCACAGAATAGAAGAGAGCTCTACGTAGGGAGATTAAACCAAAGTATGTAATTTAAAATCTACATTGAGTCCATTTGCTTTTAGGGAATCCAATTTATAAATCCACTCTAATCCTTTTTTCTTCAGTAATTTTTCCCTATCGCCTCCTCTCCTAAGTACAGAGACATGATCAATAATACAGAATTTAAGGTCCTTTTCTGTGTGTCCTACGTTCTACGATGATGATTAAGTCTTGCTTTAAAGCGCACCTGTTAGCAGGATTGTGTTCAGTAAACCACATACACTGTCAGGTTGGCGCCGTTACACTGTTTAAAATGATACCTGGGTTGATGAAATCCGTCCTGTGGTTCTTTTTTAATCTTTATTTTCAGTTTTGAGATAATAGGAATAATAATAATAATTTTTATTTTTATAGCGCCAACATATTCCGCAGCACTTTACAATTTTAGGGGGGACTTATACAAACAATACAGAATAAGCATTTCTCAAATCAAAAGGAGTGTGGGCCCTGCTTGCAAGCTTAGAGTCTATGAGGAAATGGGGGAGACACAAAAGGTAAAGTGTACATATATTGTATAATGCAGCCTTGATATACTAAATAGGATAAATAATAATACATGGACTGGTCGCCAGCCAGTATGACTAGAGTCCTGACCGAGGCTATTAAGTACATGGATGGTATGAACCTGAAATTGAAGATTTTAATATGGGTGAAAACTGGGACGGACAGATAGTGTGTTTAGGCGATACGCCAGTCTAAAGAAATGGGTTTTTAGGGTCCGCTTGAAACTGTGGGTATTGGGAATTAATCAAAATGTCCTGGGTAGTGCACGGAGGATTTTAGTTTTAAGTCATTGGCAGAACGGAGGGCACGTGTAGGGTGGTAGACTGAGACAAGGGAGGAGATGTAGGGGGGTACTGAAGCATGGAGTGCTTTGTGGGTAAGCATGATAAGTTTAAATTGAACTCTATATTGGATGGGTAACCAATGCAAAGACTGGCACAGGGAAGAGGCATCGGTGTAGCGGTTGGCGAGGAATATGATCCTTGCTGCTGCGTTAAGGACGGATAGGAGAGGGGAGAGTTTAGTAAGAGGGAGACCGATTAGTAGAGAGTTGCAATAGTCGAGACGAGAATGAATAACAGCTACAGTAAGAGTTTTTGCTGAGTCAAAGGTGAGAAATGTCCTGATTCTTGAGATGTTTTTGAGGTGTAGATGACATGAACGAGCGAGTGATTTGATGTGAGGAGTGAAGGAAAGATCTGAATCAAAAATGACCCCAAGACAGCGGGCTTGTTGCTGGGGAGTAATGGTTAAGCCACAAACGGAAATGGCAATATCGGGCACAGGTAGGTTAGTGGAGGGAGGAAATATGAGTAGTTCAGTTTTTGACAGACTCAGTTTTAGACAGAGGGAGGACATAATGTTAGACACAGCAGAAAGACAATCACTGGTCTTTTGTAGTAATGGAGGGGTGATGTCCGGAGCAGAGGTGTATAATTGGGTGTCATCAGCATAGAAATGGTACTGAAAACCGAATCTGTTGATTGTTTGTCCAATAGGAGGGGTGTATAAGGAGAAAAGAAGGGGGCCTAGTACTGATCCTTGAGGAACCCCGACAGTAAGGGGAAGGAGAGAGAAGGACGAGCCGGCAAAAGACACAGAGGAGGAGCGGTCAGAGAGATAGGAGGAGAACCAAGAGAGAACAGTGTCCTTGAGGCCATTAGTGCGGAGCATAGTGAGTAGTAGCTGGTGATCCACAGTGTCGAATGCTGCAGAGAGATCCAGGAGAATCAGCAGGGAGTAGTGACCATTAGATTTAGCTGTTAGCAGATCATTAGAGACTTTAGTGAGGGCAGTTTCAGTAGAATGTAAAGAGCGTAAACCAGATTGTAGAGGGTCAAGAAGAGAGTTGTCTGAGAGTTAGCGGATTAGATGGGAATGGACCAGGTGTTCCAGGAGTTTAGAGATAAATGGAAACAGGTCTGTAGTTGGCTGTGCAGTTCTGGTCAAGGGATGTTTTTTTAAGTAATGTATGTATGCTGGCGTGTTTAAAAGAAGAGGAAAAGATACCAGATGAGAGGGAGAGGTTGAAAATTTTAGTTAGGTGAGTGGTGACAGCTGGAGAAAGGGACTGAAGGAGATGTGAGGGAATAGGGTCACTGGTGCAGGTAGTAGGGCGAGAAGATGCAAGGAGCCTGATCATTTCATCTTCCGTGACTGGTTCGAAGTCAGAAAGTGAGCAAGGGAGAGCATGCATAATGTTTGGGGATTGGGAGAAAATTTCCTGTCGGATATGGTCAATTTTTTCTTTGAAATAATTGGCCAGATCGTCAGCGCTGAGGTCGGTGGTCGGGGTCTGTGCTGTTTGATTGAGGAGAGAATGAAACGTGTCAAAGAGGCGTTTAGGATTATTGGAAAGTAAGATGATGAGATTGTTAAAGTAGGTTTGTTTGGAGAGGTGAAGGGCTGAGTTATATGTTTTCAGCATACATTTATAATGGAGGAAATTTTCGGCAGATTAGATTTTCTCCACAGCCGTTCAGCGCACCTGGAGCACCTCTGGAGTAGACATGTTTGAGGCGTGTGCCAGGGTTGTCGCCGTCTATGCCGAATTGTTCTTTGTGTAGGAGGTGCGGCTTCATCCAGGGCGCATAGCAATATTTCGTTATAATGCTTCAATGCAGAATCGGGACATGAGAGGGAGGAGATTGGGGCCAATGATGATGGCAACTTTTTCATAAATTTCTGGGTGTTAATGGCGCGTATATTTCTATAGGTGTGGAAAGTGGGGGTTTCTTGAGTAGCCTCACAGTTCTTGACAGAGAATGAAAGAAGATTATGGTCAGAGAGTGGTAGGGGAGAGTTAGTAAAGTCATGTACTGCGCAAAGCCGGGAGAAGATCAGGTCCAATGTGTTCCCGTCTTCATGTGTATGAGAATTAGCAAGCTGTGAAAGGATGAAGGAGGAGGTTAGAGATAAAAGATGAGCGGCAGATTAGGAAAGAAAATCGCCAATTGGGATATTAAAATCTTCCATGAATAGAGTGGGGATGTCACAGGATAGAAAATTTGGAAGCCAGGCAGCAAAGTGATCCAGGAACTGATGGGAGGGACCTGGAGGGCGATAGACAACTGCCACTCACAGGGAGAAGGGCCGGTAGAGTCTGACTGTGTGGGCCTCGAAAGAAGGGAAGATAAGGGAGGGTACTGGGGGGGTAACCTGAAAAGTACATTTTGTTGAAAGAAGCAGATCAACACCTCCACCTGATCTGTTGTCAGGTCTTGGGGTATGAGAGAAGTGTAGGCCACCATAGGAGAGAGCTGCAGCGGCGGTGGTGTCTGACTGCTGGATCCAGGTTTCGGTGAGAGCCAGAAGGTTGAGGGAATTAGAGAGGAAAAAGTCATGGATGTAAGAGAGTTTATTACATGCTGAGTTATGAATTATATGAGTTAGGAATTATTCCTACCGTTAATTACATTTCCAGGAGTCCATCATGACAGCACGACAGGAGGCAGTCCTACTTATCCTCTAGGGACAGAAAACACATGAGAGGTTAAAAGCCCACCCAACCTTCACCTCACCCTCAGTGTTTGTACCAATCACCACACCAGGATAGATGCAACTCTATTTTATTAAACTTACACCAGTGTTACACCCACATTAATATTAAGAGCAGGGGAGGGAATATAATGGTGCTGTCATGATGGACGGCCCGTCATCTAGCCTTGGGGGTGGAGCCTTTACTTGCGTTCCATCGCTGGAGCACACATTCCATATTCAGTGGTCTGCGCACCTCTATGTACATTACTTCCTCTTCCGGCGGTGTGCGCCCTGGTTGTGCGTTCCAGCGGTGGAACGCACTCTCTATGCTTTATGGACCGCACACCCGGATCATGTAATTTCCGGATGGCATGTTCTGGGCATGCGCTCCATGCTGGAAAGCATACTATTTAAAGATATAGGGGTTTAATTATACTCCACTGTCCACCAATGAAATTGATCAATACAAAATGAGTACAGAGCATCCACCTATGAGTGGGCTCTTTCTTGAAGGGATTTGTTATATTCCACCAGTGGCCAGGGGGATATATATAATACCACCCTTTTTTTCACTTACCTTCTACTTCTTGAGAAAGCCATCCGGCGAAACGGCGTTGGAGGTTGTGGGGCCTAATCATATGGTATTTATTCCGGTCTATGTATTTATTTTGGCATATTAAGTATTTAGTTTAGCGCTTCTATTAATATATCCACTGTGATTAATTTATTTGTACTTTTTAGTTGTTGCTACACGTATTTATTGCACATATGCACTTTTAACATATAGTCAGGATTTGCCTTCTATTATTTATTAATTCCTATATGCTATGCCCCACATTTAACTATTCTGGGTATATTGGGTATCCCTGAGTCCTTTCCTTGTATCTTATTTTTTTGTTGTTTTTATTCATGTTTATGAATAAAAATTATTAAATACATATTTTAAATGATTTTTATGGTTATTCATTATTTATTGAGTAGGTTTTAAACTTACACCAATGTTACACTCACATTAGTATTAAGAGCAGGGGAGGGAATATAACGGTGCTGTCATGATGGACTTGAAGCGCCCCCTGGGCCTGTGTTGTGGATGCACGGTGCGGGAGTACCCGGAGCCGGATCGCTGGGGGTTGTAGTCTTCCGTGGCAGTGACCCGGTCCGTGCCCAGGGCGGTCAAACCAGTGGCAGTCTTAATGTTGTAACAAGTGTCCGACTACGCCACCCGTGGATTGCGGTCAGTGGGGACCGCCGCTGCGCTGCAGACCGCTGAGGCTGATGTTGTATGCGCAGCCAAGAATGGGATAACTCCCCACGGGAGAAGTATTGCCTCAGGGCAGCTAGTGTGGATGATGGGAGTGATGGTGTGAGCGTCCCAGTACTAATGGTGCTGGTGCGGCGATGAAACACAGAGACGTGTGGTGCAGTTCAGGGTCTTTACTGATGGTATAAAGCAGACCCTCCCGGGAGTACTGGTTAGCAGTAGAGGCCTGGTCAGTCTGTGAGCAAGCAGGATCTCCCCTGGCCAGGCGGAGTTGTAGGCCTCCCCGTCTATCTGCACTCTTTCCTGGCTACCTTGCTGTAAGCGGTTACTAGTAGCCCACGTCCCTGAGTATACCATGTGGTGCTCACCCGTACGGCTGGTGACTTGGGGCCTTCTGTTAGCCTCCGCTCCTGGATGGCGGCGCTGGTCCCTTTCTTGTGACTGAGCCTCCGGGCTTCTATGGCCAGAGGACCTGGAATCCCCTGCCGGCTGGTTTCTGCTGCTGGGTGTATATCAGTCCCCACAGCTTCGGACTCCGGTGTCCGGTTGTAGTGTCCTCAGCCAGGGCGAGCTCTGCTCAGCTCCAGCCCCTGGTCTTCAGCTACTGTTCCTACAGAGCTCCTGCTGTATCTTTCCCTCTCCAAGCTCTGACTCTCCTAATCCTGCCCCAGACTCAGTTTATAAGGGCAGATTCCTCCCCTCCCAGGTCTGGGCGGGCAGTGTTGCATGCTTAGGGCTCCTGACCAGAGAAACCTCCCACTTGCTCTCAGACATAATATTTCTATTACTGTGGCAACCAGACCCCTGGGGTGCCACAGACTCCTGGAAATGTAATTAACGGTAGGAATAATTCCTATTTTACCAGGCCGTCCATCATGACAGCACGACAGCAGACTACTGATTGAAGGACTTTATGTCCATAAACTAGCTGTTGGCTGGACAGTACATTTAACTTATAGTGTTTACTAAATGTAGATATATTGGACCAAATTGCTGCTTGACAGATCTGGTCCACCGATGCTCCTGCCTTCCCCGCCCAGGATACGGAAATTGCCCTAGTTGAATGGACTCTAATGCTAATTGGTGGTTCTTTTCCCTCTGACTCGTATGTGAGGGCGGTAGTTCTAGTTATCCATCTCGCCAAAGTTGGTTTGGGGGCCTTTTTCCTTGGTTTCTTCCTGAGTACTGTAGGAACAAATTTGAGTCCTGCCTCCAGGGAGCTGTTACTTCCACATAGCTGACCACCGACCTTTTTACATCCAGGGTATAGAATAATTTGTCTTTGTCATTTTTTGGAAACTGGCAAAAAGATGGTAAAATTATTTCCTGATTTAGGTTCGTATTGGATACCACTCTGGGAAGAAAGGAGGGATCTAGTCTGAAAATTAATCTGTCCTCTAAAACTTTCAGATAAGGGTCTAATACTGAAAGCGCCTGAATCTCACCCACTCGCTTTGCCGTGACTGCCACCAAGAAAGCGGACTTAATGGAGAGTAGATCGATACCCACCTGTTCGGGGGGGCTCAAAAGGAGGTTTGGCATAGGGCTCCTAGCACTTGAATTAGATCCCATGATGGGACATGGTTACTAATTGTAGGCAGGCTTTAGGGG
This sequence comes from Phyllobates terribilis, assembly GCF_046119375.1. Classification (NCBI taxonomy): domain Eukaryota; kingdom Metazoa; phylum Chordata; class Amphibia; order Anura; family Dendrobatidae; genus Phyllobates; species Phyllobates terribilis. The sequence goes on from NW_027362765.1 coordinate 619,389,132, forward strand.
AGTAACAGCTCTAGTATATCTTGATATCCACGGGTGGTCTACCAGGGAGTAGTCCAGGAAGGCACTTAGGGCAGAGATCTGTACCTTTAATGTGCTTAGTCTCAATCCTTTGTCAAATCCTTGCTTGAGGAATTCCAGGATTTTAGGGAGATGCGGACAAGAAATGTCCAGAACTGACTGTCCTGTGAAAGTACAAATTGTTGACGTTATCAGTTTCCTATTAGCCTGCAGAGTTGTTATTACCCGATCTGAGAGGCTTTTGGAACTTAGGATGCATGCAGTCAATTCAAGGAAGTGAACGTCCTGATGCAATAGGGTTCCCTGAGACAGTAGATCCTCTCTGTCCAGAAGTCTGAATAGATAATCCAGAGACATGTGGTGTAAGATCGGGAGCCAGTTCTTCTTGGGCCAGTAGGGAGTTATCAGAATTAAAGTCGCCCGTTCTTCTCGGACTTTTGTCAATACTCTTGAGATAAGCGGAATCGGAGGGAAGGCGTACAGAAGGCCTATTACCCAGGGCTGAGATAGAATGTCCACTCCCTCCGGATTGTCCTTTGGGTTCATAGAAAAAAATTGCTGAAGTTTACTGTTCTTCCTGGTTGCGAATAATTCTATGCAGGGTATGCCCCATCTCTGGACTATTTGCTGGAAGATCTCTGGGTTCAGTTCCCACTTGGAGGACCATATTCTCTCTCTGCTGAGAAAATCTGCTATTCTGTTTTTGGATCCCTGAGATGGACCGCTGACACTGAAAGAACATTTTTCTCTGCCCACCGGAAGATGTGTTCCGCTAATAACAACTTTCCTTTTGGGCCTCCCTGCCGGCTTAGGAAGGAGACGGTATACTGTTGCCTGAGAAGATCTTTATGTGACATCCCTTAACCAAATCCTGGCATTGCTGGATTGTTTCCCAGACTGCATGTAACTCTCTGAAATTGGATGATCTTCTTTGCACCACGGGAGACCATGTGCCCTGAAGATAACGGCCCTCTACATCAGCGCCCCAGCCCTTCTGAATGGCATCTGTAGTGATCCGATTGGAGGGTAAAAGGATCCAATCTACGCCCTTTTTTAGGTTCGACAGGGATGTCCACCAAGAAAGGGAAGATCTTAGTTCTGCCGACAGTCTCATCCCTTTGTCCAGGCCAGACGTCGACAGGATTGCCTTTTGCAAGGGCCTTGAGAGAGCCTGGGCCCATCTTACACTTGGGATACAGGACGTCATTAGCAGGGCCGGCTCCAGGTTTTTCTGGGCCCCGGGCGAAAGAGTCTCAGTGGGCCCCACATACCACGATTCATGATGCACAGATAACGCAGAGAAATATAGGTATAGTACAATGCAAAGATTTCACTTCTTACATTACATGACCGATATCTATTGTAAATTCCACAATAGCTCAGAAACCAGCAAATCGCTCCACACAGTATACTGGCCCCCATAAAATGCTTCATACAGAATACTGGCCCCCATATAACACTCCATACGGAATACTGGCCCCCATATAACGCTACATACAGAATACTGGCCCCCATATAACGCTCCATACAGAATACTGGCCCCCATAAAATGCTCTGTACAGGATACTGGCCCCCAAATAATGCCCTGTACAGGATACTGGTCCCCTTATAACGCTCCATACAGGATACTGGCCCCCATATAATGCTCCATGCAGGCTGTTCCCCCCACATAATGCCCTATGCAGACTGTTCCCCCCTTATAATGCCCCATGCAGGATGTCACCTCCCCATATTATGCCCTATGCAGGATGTCACCCCCCATATAATGCCCCATGCAGGATGTCACTCCCCCCATATAGTGCTCCATGCAGGATGTCACTTCTCCCCCCATATAATGCCCTATGCAGGATGTCCCTCCCCCCATATAATTCCCCATGCAGGATGTCTCTCCCCCCCATATAATGCCCCATGCAGGATGTCACTCCCCCCCATATAATGCCCCATGCAGGATATCACTTCTCCCCCCCATATAATGCTCTATGCAGGATGTCCCTTTCCCCCCATATAATGGCCCATGCAGGATATCACTTGTCCCCCCCATATAATGCCCCATGCAGGATGTCACTCCCCCCATATAATGCCCCATATGCAGGATGTCACTTCCCCCCCATATAGTGCCCCATGCAGGATGTCACCCCCCATATTATGCCCCATGCAGGATATCACCTGCCCCCCATATAATGCCCCATGCAGGATGTCTCTTCCCCCCATATAATGCCCCATGCAGGATGTCACTCCCCCCCATATAATGCCCCATGCAGGATATCACTTCTCCCTCCCATATAATGCCCTATGCAGGATGTCCCTTTCCCCCCATATAATGCCCCAGGCAGGATGTCACTCCCCCCCATATAATGCCCCATGCAGGATGTCACTTCCCCCCCTATAGTGCCCCATGCAGGATGTCACCCCCCATATTATGCCCCATGCAGGATATCACCTCCCCCCTCATATAATGCCCCATGCAGGATGTCTCTTCCCCCCCATATAATGCCCCATGCAGGATGTCACTCCCCCCCATATAATGCCCCATGCAGGATATCACTTCTCCCTCCCATATAATGCCCTATGCAGGATGTCCCTTTCCCCCCATATAATGGCCCATGCAGGATATCACTTGTCCCCACCATATAATGCCCCATGCAGGATGTCACTGCCCCCCATATAATGCCCCATGCAGGATGTCACACCCCATATAATGCCCCATGCAGGATATCACCTCCCCCTGCCATATAATGCCCCATGTAGGATGTCCCTTTACCCCACCATATAATGCCCCATGCAGGATGTCCCTTTCCCCCACCATATAATGCCCCATGCAGGATGTCACCCCCCCTCTTTATAATGCTCCATGCAGGTTATCACCCCCCTCTCTTTAAAAGCCCCATGCAGGATGTCACCCCCCTCTTTATAATGCCCCATGCAAGATGTCACCCCCCATATAATGCCCCATGCAGGATGTCACCCCCCAATATAATGCCCCATGCCTCCATACATTAAAAAAAAAAATCAAATACTCACCTCACTCCTCCTCACCTGCTGCCGCTGCTCAGGTCTGGACTCCATCGTCGCCGGCGTCATCCTGCTCTATGCTGCCTGTGACGGCTCAGGGGAGGGCATGGTGGAAAGACGTCACCGCACCCTCTGACCCGAGACGTCACAAGGAGCGCACAGCAGGAAGACAGTGGACCTGCGGAAGCACGGGGAGAGGTAAGCATCCGGCTGCCGGGGCCCTGAGCAAGCAGGGGAGAATGGCGGGCGCTGGCACCGCTCTCCTCCGACCATAGCCCGGCTGGGTGCCCGACCACGAGTGGGCCCCCTCCGCCTGCTCAGGGCCCCGACACGCCAGGTGCTGACGCCGGCTCTAGTCATTAGGCCTAGGATTCTCATGGAATACCTGACTGAGGTGGAATTCCTTTCCTGGAAATTCCGTATTTTTAGACTGATCTCCTCTTTTGTTAGAGGCAGGGAGGAATTTTGAAGATGAGAATTTAAGAGCAATACTAGGAACACTTTTTGGTGTATGGCTGGAGGTCCAATTTTTCCCAATTGATGCACCACTCTAGGGATTTTAAGGTCTCGATCACCTGTTTTGGCTGTTGGACTAGAAGAGACCTTGATTCGGCCACTAGAAGCTGATCATCTGGGTAAGGAATTATGATCGTACCTTGTTTCCTTAGAAAGGCTGCTACCTCTGTCATTACTTTTGTAAAAATTGGAGGAGCGGATGATAGGCAAATGGTAGAGAGGTGAACTGGAAATGGTACACTGTTTTCCTGTTAGAGAGTGAACTTTAGAAATTGTTGATGATTTGGATGGACAGGAACATGGTAATATGCATCTTTTAGGTCCAGGGGGCACATTACAGAGTTCTTCTCTATTAATAGGATGCTGGATCCTATTGTCTCCATTTTGAATCTCATGTATTCCACCCATTGATTTAGGGGTTTGAGGTTTATGACTGTACGGCGTTTGCCTGAGGGCTTTATTACCGAAAAGAGGGAAGAATAGTGTCCCAGGCCTAGTTCTGAGGGATGCACTGGTTTGACTGCACCTAGTGTCTCCAGGTTTATTATGTCTTGCCAGAGGCTTTCTGAGGCCGGAACGGAATATTGTCGGGTAAGCTGAAAATGGTGCGGGGGAGGATGGGAAAAGTCTATTTTGTTCCCTTCCTTTATTGTCCATAAAATCCATTGGTTGTTGTGAAGACCCGGGGTCTTCCATGGGCGTAACGCTACTCAGACAACACAGGGTGAGAGTAAAACAGCGTGGCAATACTTTATTGAACCACAAAGCAGACAATAAACACACAGAAGAGTCGAAGCAAACACCCAAGATGGTACAACATTACACAGTCTCACCCTTCCTTCTCCTACCGCCTGGGATAGAACTGCTGCGACTTTGGAGACTTCCAGGGCCGACTAACTCAACCAGTTGCCTAGACGATTTTTGAACAATGGTTAGAGGCTCCTGAGATACTAATGAGATTAGTGGAATGCTGGACACTTTATAAGATAAATTAGTGTACATAAACTGACGAGCAAGCAGAACATTAATAAAACACAGCCAGCAATCTCTAATCAAACACAATAAGGTATTTCTCTTGGATTAACAAATCGAATCGTCTGGCTAATTAAGATTTTAAGTTGTATTGTCACAGTTGTCCGTTATGGACTGCCAACTTTCTAGAAAAAAAACGGAGCAGCACCCCAATCTTTATGGCAGCAGGGTCTGCCTGATGGACCAGACGAAAATTGGGCTGCTCTACCCTTTCCCCCCTTTTGGTAAGACCATCTAACCAACTTACCCTTACCCGTATACTCTCGCCTAGGGGAACGATGGGATTTACAAAAGATTGTGCATGCGTTTTTCCTGCAGAATACATACGGATTCACATGCGTTTCCGCATGCAGATTGACAAGCGCTTTCCAGGCGATTAGCATCACTTGGAAAGTGCTTGACAACTAGGTCACACTATATAAATCCAGCATGGATTTATATAGTGTGACCGTAAAACAATGCTTAAAATAAAGCTATGCTCACCCCCGATTCCCCGGTGTGTGCTGCAGCGCTCGTTACTGTCTGGTTCCCGGCTGCCGGCATATCGCGAGACACAGAGGTGAAGGGCCTGCGGTCACATGACTGTGACGTCACCGAAGGTCCTTCAGCGCTGCTGGCATGCCGAGAGAAGCCGTTGGACAGGTGAATATAAACTTTATTTTTTATTTTATTCATTTTTTCACAGGTACAATGGTACCCAGGTCTGGATGAGAGTCTTCTCTCCTCCAGAACTGGGTACCATAGAGATGCATAGAATCCGCTTGTACAAATGTACAGACGCGCATTCTATGCGTCTCAATGCAAGTCAATGGCGGCGCTTCCGCAAAATTAATTAACATGCTGCGGATTTATGAGCCCTGCAGAAACGCTGCGGAAGAATCCGCAGCATGTGCATTGACATTGCGGAATGCCATTGGGGACCATGGGGTGCGGATTACCATGCGTTTTTGATGCGTTTCCGCTGCGGAAATTCCGCAGCATAAACGCATGAAAAACGCATCGTGTGCACGCAGCCTTAGTTTTTTTTTAAATGGTTGCTGTGGAGGATTCCCAGCACCTTTTTAGCAGACTCTTGGCTTTCCTGTTCATTGCATCTTTAATGCAGGAGTCTTCAAAGGGAATGGACGTTTACTTTGCAACCTTTGCAATGGGAATGTCTACTTTGGGAATTTCCTCCCATAATTTAATTTCCTCCGGATCGAATGGAAGACGGGCTTTAAAATCTCTCGGAATAATCAGCCTTTTTTCTGTGTCTGCCCAATTTTCCAAAATGGCCCTGATGTACTCATTAACAGGAAACACCCTATTTCTCCATGTCCTCAAACATTTCATCCTGTATGGAATGGGTTATATGAGCGTCCTCTAATTTCATAGTATGCCTCACTGATTTAAGCAAATCATCAGTATGCTCAGCCGGGAACAGATACATTTTATCATTTCTTCTGATGGTAAAAAGGTTCCTCCGCCCCCCTCTCTAGATCCTGGTCTGAGACCGAATCTGGATATTCTTCTTCCCCAGATGACTCCTCCGTCTCCCACCTAGGTCTCTTGTGGCGGGAGAGGGGCTGCACTGCCTGGGGCAATTGAGGCGTCTGGGGCTGGAGACTGTATTCTGGACCTCCTCTCTAATTATAGGACGCATGTCAGTTAGGAACGTTTGCTTTCTCTTCCTTGAGAATCTTGGCAATGCATTCTTTACACAGCTGATTTTTGTAGCAATCTTGGCGCTTAGAGCCACATAAGCATTTTCGGGGTTTCTTCCGTGAGGAAGATCCGGACCTCTGGGTTCCTCTATCTTGTTTTTTTTAGAAGGAGACACGGGAACTTTATTTAAAATTTGTTCTGTGTGTTTCAGTAGATTGAGGCACAATAAACAGGGCCTATACTCACACTACCCGGGGACTCTGCTGGTTTCTGAACGTGCAGGATTGGAATCCATCGTATCAGAATGTGCACACTTGTAAGAATACCCTTTTATAGAGTATTACCTGGTCAAGGTGGTTGTGGCACATTCCAACTCGTTATCCCCCACAATACCTTGCAGGGATGTATGCCCTGCTGTCCAGAATCAAGCGACATTTGTGTAAATCCAGAGTGCGTTCCAGTCTGGAACCCACGACTCATGAAAGTGCGTCCCGGAAGCGCGTTACGCCCCCGGAGCGCATGCCGGAATCGAGAAGTTCGTCTGGTGGATATCGCATGACCTCCTTACCGGAACGCACGCGCAGGCCGGAAGACTGCCGGCAGGCATGGCATGCGCTCCACCCCTGGAATACAATCAGGCAAGACCTAGAAGTCTGCTGGCGTACAGCCGAGAGCCCTCTATGAGAGGGAAAGGCGCAGTTGGGAGCCCCCCTGCTTCCACTAACTTGGCTGAGAGACCCCCGCCCAGTGGGGTATCAGCATGGAGCATCTTGACAGGGGGAAGGGGAGAAATGGATCCCCCCCAAACTCCCTAGCTCACAGGTACCCTTTTCAATGGTCTTCTACCGTCCTGTCCTGCTAGGGACTGGAAAAACACTGAGGGTGAGGTGAAGGGGGGCTTTTAACCTCTCATGTGTTTCCTGTCCCTAGAGGACCTGGTAAAATTATATTCTCGGGCTTTGGGGCAGCCTTTGGGGAGGGGCTTTATCTGGTGCTCTGCTTATGTATTCCACTGTATGCCTTCTGACAGGTCATTATGCCCTCAGTAACCTGCCTCCTATTTTTAATACTGCATGTGTAATTCTGTGGTTGAAATGTATAAATTGACATGAAGCAAGATGGCCCTGCTGCCCGCGCATGTGCAGTAGCATATCTCGCTTGCCGATAGATGCTACTGCGCAAGTGCAGCACCATAATGCTGCAACTTTTTTTTCCTCCAACAAAATGGCGCCGGCAAGCGATAGATGCTACTGCACACACATGGGAGCCGTTTTGCTGGAGGAAATTTTTTTTTGCTTGTATCAATATGGCTCCGCCGGCCGCGCTTGCGCAGTAGCATCTATCGGCAAACAAGAAATGCTACTGCGTATACAGCGGGGCCATTTTGCTGCATGTAAATTTCTATATTTCAACCACAGCATTACACACAGGACTTAAAAACTGACTTACTAAATCCTTTTAAGCAACGATGAGCGCCACTGAGCGTTACTCGAGTTTGCCTAGGGTGCTCGGGTATGCACAGAGTATCGCGGGTGCTCGAGTTACATGTTTGAGTCCTCGCAGCTGCATGTTTCGCGGCTGTTGGACAATCACCAAACATGCGGCCGTGGGGACACAAACGTGTCAATCGAGCACCCACGATACTCGGAGCATACCCGAGCACCCTGGCCAAACTTGATTAATGAGCTCTTGTGCTCATCACTACTTTGAACGATTCACTAAGTCAGTTTTTAATCACGTGATGTCGAAGAACTAATGGAAAAGAGAATAATTAGCTGGGTAAAATGAGCAATTGTAAGTACACAGTGCTATACAATATGATTCCAATATATTAAGAGGATAAAAGTTGATGGGAGCACTTCTTCAAAGGGGTTATCCGCTACTAGGACAACCCCTTCTTAAACTAAATGTATGGCCCAGATAAACAAACAAACCTCGCGGTCCCAGGGCTATGATGCGGTGTAATGACACGTGACGCCCAATCAGCGCTGGTATCTCTGTCACCGCCTTCGTACAAACTGAACATGAAGCGGAAGTCCGGCTGCAGCTGATCCTGGACTTCCTCTTCATGTTCATTTCGACAGGAGGTGGGGACAGTGACACCAGGCATCACGTGTCATTCCACCACATCACAGCACTGGGACACAGTACAGATACCACTGGAACAGAGCCAGCATGGGAGGCGAGTAAAGGTTTATTTTATCGGGGCTGAACATTAAGAAGGGGTTGTCCTAGTAGTGGACAACCCCATTAAGCTGAACTTGCGGCGGCGATCGTGCAGGCATAGCTCAAGTCAAGAACCCCTTCCAGACCATGACGTAAACTTACAGCCATTATATAGTACGTAGCAGCATTTGATGTGTCTGACCAAGTAGGAAGATGGTCAGCACATATTACAATTCCTGGCCAAGGAAGGAAGAATAAGCGATTATACAGATGACATAACTATGGTTTGCAGCTGCTGCTTTCTGCGAGGTAAAACATTGCCCCTATGTTTTATCATAGAAGTGAGTGTTTTTGCCCAAATCACTAGTCTCCAGAGTTATTTATTATTATAGCGCCATTTATTCCATGGCGCTTTACATGTGAAAAAGCAGTATAATACAAGAACAATTACAATAAACTTGAACACAATGTGACAGCGACTGGTACAGGAGAAGCGAGGACCCTGCCCGCAAGGGCTCACAATCTACAAGGGATGGGTGAGTATACAGTAGGTGAGGGTAGAGCTGGTCGTGCAGTGGTATGGTGGAGCGAGGACCCTGCCCACGAGGGCTCACAATCTACAAGGGATGGGTGAGGATACAGTAGGTGAGGGTAGAGCTGGTCGTGCAGCGGTATGGTGGAGCGAGGACCCTGCCCGCAAGGGCTCACAATCTACAAGGGATGGGCGAGTATACAGTAGGTGACGGTAGAGCTGGTCGTGCAGCGGTGGTTACTGCAGGTTGTAGGCTTGTCGGAAGAGGTGGGTCTTCAGGTTCCTTTTGAAGGTTTCCACGGTAGGCGAGAGTCTGATACGTTGGGGTAGAGAGTTCCAGAGTAGGGGGGGATGCACAGGAGAAATCTTGTATACGGTTGTGGGAGGAGGAGATCAGAGGGGAGTAGAGAAGGACATCTTGTGAGGATCGGAGGTTGCGTGCGGGTATGTATCGGGAGACTAGGTCAGAGATATATGGAGGAGACAGGTTGTGAATGGCTTTGTATGTCATGGTTATGGTTTTGAACTGGAGTCTCTGAGCAATGGGGAGCCAGTGGAGAGATTGACAGAGAGGAAAGGCCGGGGAATAGCGCGGTGGGGGGGAGACGACAGGTGGATTAGTCGGGCAGCAGAGCTTAGGATAGATTGGAGGGGTGCGAGAGTGTTAGAGGGGAGGTCACAGAGTAAGAGGTTGCAGTAGTCAAGGCGGGAGATGAGGAGGGCGTGCACTAGTTTTTTTGCAGATGCATGGTTTATCAATGTGCGGATCCGGGAGATATTTTGGAGTTGGAATCGGCAGGAAGTGGAAAGGGCTTGGATATGTGGTTTGAAGGAGAGTTGAGTCCAGGGTTACCCCAAGGCAGTGAGCTTGAGGGACTGGGGAGAGTGGGCAGCCATTGACGTTGATAGATAGGTCAGTTGGGGGGGTTGAATGAGATGGCGGAAAGATGATGAATTCCATTTTGTCCATGTTAAGTTTTAGAAATCTGGCAGAGAAGAAGGATGAGATAGCAGACAGACATTGTGGGATTTTGGTTAGTAAGGAGGTGATATCGGGTCCAGAGAGGTAGATCTGTGTGTCATCAGCATAGAGGTGATAATGAAAGCCATGAGATTCTATGAGCTGTCCCAGGCCTAAGGTGTAGATGGAGAAGAGCAGCGGTCCTAGAACTGAACCTTGGGGGACACCGACAGATAGGGGGCGAGATAAGGAGGTGGTGTGTGAGTGGGAGACACTGAATGTCCTGTCTGTTAGGTATGAGGAGATCCAGGATAGGGCCAAGTCTGTGATGCCGAGAGATGAGAGAGTGTAGTAATATGGAATGGTCCACTGTGTCAAAGGCAGATGACAGGTCTAGGAGGAGGAGGACAGAGTAGTGTCGCTTAGCTTTGGCGGTTAGTAGGTCATTGGTGACTTTAGTCAGTGCAGTTTCAGTAGAATGGTGCGGTCGGAAACCAGATTGTAGGCGGTCGAACAGGGAGCAGGAGGAGAGGTGGGAGGACAGCTCAGAGTGGACATGTTGTTCCAGTAGTTTTGAGGCATAGGGGAGAAGTGATATGGGGCGATAGCTAGACACAGAGGATGGGTCAAGGGAGGGTTTTTTGAGGATGGGTGAGATTGAGGCATGTTTGAAGCATGAGGGGAAGACACCAGTTGTTAGTGACAGGTTGAAGAGGTGGGCTAGGGTTGGGATGAAGATAGTGGTAAGGTTTGGGATGAGGTGGGATGGGATTGGGTCAAGTTCACAGGTGGTGAGGTGTGATTTGGAGAGTAAAGAGGAAAGTTTATCTTCAGAAATGGTGGAGAAGGTGGTTTTGGAGGAAGAGGGTTGAGTAGGTGTGGGGAGGGGCTGTCTGGGCTTTAGGCAAGAGCTTTGTCTGATGGTGTCAATCTTCTACTTAAAGAATGAGGCAAAGTCTTTGGCTGAAATAAGAGGAGAGGGAGGAGGCACTGGGGGAGGAGAGAGTTGAAGGTGTTGAATAGTTGTTTAGGGTTGTGAGACAGGGAAGATATGAGAAGTATGTTTGTTTTGCTGCAGTGAATGTGGACTTGAAGGTAGTGAGGGACTGTTTGAATGCGATGAAGTGCTCATTGGACTGGGACCTTTTCCATCTACGTTCAGCAACCCTGGAGGCCCGTCGCAGTTCTTCAGTTAGGCTGGTGTGCCACGGTTGTCTGTTGATTGTGCGAGCCTTGGTATGTGTGAGGGGGGGCGACCGAATCGAGAGCTGCAGCGGTTGTGGTGTTGTATAAAGTGGCAGCAACATCTGCATCATGTAAGGAACTAATGTCTGTAAGAGGGAGGAGGGATTCAGAGAGAGAGTGTAGGTCAAGGTGTTTGAGATGTCTGCGAGGGTATGCAACTTTGTGGAGTGGGGATTGTTGCCCTGGAGAGGAGAGAGAAGAGAATGTGAGTAGGTTGTGGTCAGAAAGAGGGAGAGGTGAGCTAGAGAGGTTAGATAGGGGACAGAGGCGGGTGAAGATGAGGTCCAGTGTGTGGCCGTCTTTGTGCGTGGGTGTGGAGTTCATCATAAATCAAGTAAGCTGACATTAGGTGTCACTGACTTGATTTCCAATATGAGCAGAGTGCTAGAGACGCAGCAAAAGAACTGATTCCTGTAATAAAACAGGTAAGGAAATGTTTTGCCTCACAAAAAGAATCCGCTGCAATCCCATGCTGTCCTGTCCGTATACTTTTTTGTATCCTTCCCTAGCAAGGTGCTGTGGTATGATCAGACACAGCCATTTAATAGTATGTAGCAGGTGCACATTTATAAGATTATCTCAGCACAGGAACATTTTAACAAATCAAATTGTGGAACTTATTATTATACCAATAGACATTGATTAAAATACACTTTGTTTATGGGACAATCTTGTAAGTATTTTTGAAGAGTTATTGAAGTGTTTTGAAAACTTTTTCTTTGTTGCAGCTATTTGATTTCACAGTGTCCAGTAGTTTGGATCGGATGTCATCAGAAGCCACTTCAAAAGTAGTGTCATGCACTTTTATTCCACCAAACATTTTTTAAAACCTGAAGCGGGAAAAAACTGCATATAGAAACAGTAAACAGGTTCTACAATAGAAATGAATAGGAAGAGTCTCAAGCATTTAAGTGATATTGCAGGTTTTTTTTAATGGACCAACTTTCAAAAACCGTGTGAATGTTCCTTTAAAATGTAGCAGACTTTCTGTGCACAAAATATCACATCAGAAAAAATGCAACATTTACATTAAGTGGATTTATGGCCTTTGCCTTAAAAAGGTCAAGGATGCAGTAAATTTCAGAGAGTCATTATGGAAAACAATGATTAAGTTAAGAAAATGAAACTGAGTTTTATAATAAAAGTAAAATATTGTTAATTCTCTCATTTATTTAACATATTAAGAAGCTATAGATACATTTTTTACAAAACGATACAAAATAGAAAAAATGTCTGGGAAGAAAATTCTAATGAAATATTAAACTTCAAGCTTTTAAGACCATTTACAATAATTTATATAAATTATTCTTCCCAGTGAGCCGATTTTAATATTTTACACAGTTTATTTTATTTTACACAGCACATTAAAATCAACAACGTTCATCAATCATCTGATGTTCCTGCGATTGACTGGTTTTGATATAATTTTCCTTCTCCTGGTTTTCCTGGACTGCTTTCGATCAGAAGCTTTAGATTTTAAAGATGAAGGCTTTGTACTTTCTGAATCACCAGTTGCCTTTTCTGGGGGTGACAGCAGCTGAATCTTTATAGGAGGGTGATCTTCTGCCCTATAATATTCCAGAAGTAACAAGTTGAAGTGCACAGGAGTAGTAAGTACATTACATGCCTATAGTGAACAACGATGTGTTAACATTTTCTATGTATACAGGTATGGCTCTGCATCACGGATTGCCATAGCAGACACATAGTAGACGCAGGACGAATAACTCTGCATGCAGCACTATCAAAAGTGAGGAACACCACAACAGTGCCCATTAGAAATCAACAAGGCCAGTGGGGGGTGCTATTGAGGTCAAATAAATAATCTGACACTGGGTAGTGGTTGCAGTTACTTATGGAAACTGCACCACAGATGTGAAAAAAGTCACATCTGAATATCCTTTACTGTGCCCCTTCTAAAACTTATTAGCCAAAACTTACTATGTTCAATGTGTCTAAAATGCAAATATATACAGAATCATATCAAACGAGCCCTTTGACGTTTCTGGTAAAGACAGCAGAGTAGGTCCATATAGCTCATACATTTGGAGAAAGTAGTGTGGAGGACAGAGAGCAAACCATTTCATTAAGTTCATTAAAGGGGATATCTGGGACATTAAAAATAGGAATGAAGTTGCTGAATCAGGCTACTACCTGCCTGTTGTACCCGGCGCCGGTCATTGACCGCTCCTGCTGGAGAGTCTGCTTCCCCCTGTCAGCAGAGCAGCAGTTTCTCCTCCTGTTGACAGGACGGGACCACTGGTGTCATGCTGATTGACGGCCGGCTTCCCCCAAATAGGCAGCAGAGCGCCAGCTGTCAATCAGCATGACACCAGTGGTCCCGTCCTGTCAACAGGAGGAGAAACTGCTGCTCTGCTGCGGTGACCTCAGTAGAAGCCTGTGACTGCTTTGGGCACAACAGAAAGGTACATCGCAACTACCTGCCTGTCTGTGGTTAGGCACTTTTTTTTTTTCGAATCCCGTATCCCCTTTGTCATATTGGTGAGCACCATCTCTCAATACTGCGTCAAACTACCAAATTTACATCCAGATGTTAGTTCACTTAGTACATAAGTGTTCCCAAAACTGTAAAATGTTAGTGTATGCATACCGTGAGAGTCTCAGAGCAGAAATCCCACCTTTGTTATTAAACTATTCACATTAGCATATACCACTTAGAATAAATATAGAATAAATGAGAAAAAAAGGGGGAGAAAAGGGTCTGGTAGTAAAGAAAGTGAATAAAATGAAAGTTATTTTGTTAATTAAATAAAATATTAAAATACGGTATTTTTCGGACTATAAGGGTATGTGCCCATGATGCAGACTTTAAGCAGAAATTTCCTGAGCGTTTTTTCCTCTCCCTGGCAGAAAAAGGCATACAGATTTTACATGCGGTTTTTCTGCCAGGGAGAAGCGTTTAAGCGTTTTTACATGCGCTTTTCCAAGCGATTTTAAGCATCACTTGATATCTATAATATAACACTACAAGTGTCCCTCTGTCTGAAGCCTCGATAGACTGTGCAAGCGCGACACGCCTGTGCAGTCTGGCTCCAGACAGAAGAACGCATCCAGCCGTTACAGGTAAGAGGAGGGTATGGCACCGGAGATCACGGTATGCGTAGACACTGAGCACATACCACGATCTTCAGCGCCATATTTACCTGACCGGGAGGAGCGCTGCTGCGGCGCCTCTCTTGACCCAGAGATCGGGGCAGGAGTGAGGCATCGGAATCGGCACATGCGCATAGAGCTATCCGGCAGCATTTTACTGAAGACGCATTTACAGTGTGTCTACAGCAAAACGGCGCCGGACAGCGCGGTATGGGCACGCGCCGCACTCCTCCACCGGCCTCCGGCAGAACAGGACACAGCAGCGCTGGAGCACAAGGAAGAAAGGCGAGTATAAGTGTTTATTTTTTTGTATGCGTACAGCGTGAAACTGATGAGGGGTAACACGAATACAAAGATTGGGGGGGGGGGGGTGAGGGGTACCATGCATACAAAGATTGGGGGGGTGAGGGGTACCATGCATACAAAGATTGGGGGGGGGTGAGGGGTAGAACACATACAAAGATTGGGGGGCTGAGGGGTACCATGCATACAAAGATTGGGGGGGGGGGGCTGAGGGGTACCATGCATACAAAGATTGGGGGGGGGGCTGAGGGGTACCATGCATACAAAGATTGGGGGGGGGGGTGAGGGGACCATGCATACCAGGATTGGGGGGTGGGTGAGGGGACCATGCATACCAGGATTGGGGGGCGAGGGGACCATGCATACCAGGATTGGGGGGCGAGGGGACCATGCATACCAGGATTGGGGGGCGAGGGGACCATGCATACCAGGATTGGGGGGCGAGGGGACCATGCATACCAGGATTGGGGGGCGAAGGGACCATGCATACCAGGATTGGGGGGCGAAGGGACCATGCATACCAGGATTGGGGGGCGAGGGGACCATGCATACCAGGATTGGGGGGCGAGGGGACCATGCATACCAGGATTGGGGGGCGAGGGGACCATGCATAACGGGACTGGGGGGCGAGGGGTGCCATGCATAACGGGACTGGGGGGCGAGGGGTGCCATGCATAACGGGACTGGGGGATGAGGGGTGCCATGCATACCAGGACTGGGGGGCGAGGGGTGCCATGCATACCAGGACTGGGGGGCGAGGGGACCATGCATACCAGGATTGGGGGGCGAGGGGACCATGCATACCAGGATTGGGGGGCGAGGGGACCATGCATACCAGGATTGGGGGCGAGGGGACCATGCATACCAGGATTGGGGGCGAGGGGACCATGCATACCAGGATTGGGGGGGTGAGGGGTACCATACATATATACCAGGACTGGGGGATGAGGGGTGCCATGCATACCAGGACTGGGGGATGAGGGGTGCCATGCATACCAGGACTGGGGGATGAGGGGTGCCATGCATACCAGGACTGGGGGATGAGGGGTGCCATGCATACCAGGACTGGGGGATGAGGGGTGCCATGCATACCAGGACTGGGGGATGAGGGGTGCCATGCATACCAGGACTGGGGGATGAGGGGTGCCATGCATACCAGGACTGGGGGATGAGGGGTGCCATGCATACCAGGACTGGGGGATGAGGGGTGCCATGCATACCAGGACTGGGGGATGAGGGGTGCCATGCATACCAGGACTGGGGGATGAGGGGTGCCATGCATACCAGGACTGGGGGATGAGGGGTGCCATGCATACCAGGACTGGGGGATGAGGGGTGCCATGCATACCAGGACTGGGGGATGAGGGGTGCCATGCATACCAGGACTGGGGGATGAGGGGTGCCATGCATACCAGGACTGGGGGATGAGGGGTGCCATGCATACCAGGACTGGGGGATGAGGGGTGCCATGCATACAAAGATTTGGGGGGGGGGGGGTGAGGGGTACCATACATACATACCAGGATAGGAGTGAGGGGTGCCATGCATACCAGGATTGGGGGGGTGAGGGGTGCCATGCATACCAGGATTGGGGGTGAGGAGTGCCATGCATACCAGGGTAGGATGGTGGGGACAGGAGGGGGCAGGACATACCAGCATGGGAGACCATATACCAATAAAAATGCTCGCCACCAGGGCGTAGAACGGGTTCAATAGCTAGTGTGTATTGATCCTTTAAAGGATAGCAATATGATTGAGACAGTTATTGAAGTGCCACCCAATAGAGAACAATGTTGCACTTTATTTCCTACAAATTGAAATGTTCAGGAACTTTGATACAGTGTATTATATGGAGAAATCTGTATAAGAAGCATGAGTGAATATATTACAGTATTAATGATATACTATATCCAGACTTTGAACAACAAAATAAGTTTAAGTAGTATAGAGGAAGTCCCCGACTTCCAAACATCCAACTTACGTATGACCCCTAATTACGTATGCCTGTTAAACAAAAACATACATGATTAAAGCTGACCTCTCCGGCTATTGTCTGATCCTCCTCTTTTTGCCATTGCGCGTTGCTTCTAAGGCCTTTTCACTATGGATTAGGACTTCATGACACATCCAGACCGCAGGTCACTGCATGTCATAAGGTCTTGTATGGAATTACTGGTCTATGGTGAAGAGACCGGAGAAACAGCACGCAGCGATGCAGAAAAGTGAATCGGATGGTGGGTGCCGAAGTGGTCAGGTATGACTGAGACTGCAGACTTGTGAATCCTCCCAGGGCACGCACTGTGTGCTGCGAAGATTCGCCGTTCTCTGCTCCGGGAACAGCGGTCAGGTATGTAATATGCATGCTTCCAGGCTGAACCAGTCTAGTGGGCGCGACCTCGCTCAATACAACTGTATTGAGCGAGGTCGCGCCCACTAGATGGGTTTTGCCATGGAGAATGCATGTAGAGTACCTTACCGCCGTTTCTGGGGCAGGAAACGACGAATCCTCACAACACACAGTGCGTGCCCTGGGAGGATTCACAAGTCTGCAGTCGCACAGAGTGACTGCACACTTTTCATTTTAAACCAGACAATCCCTTTAATGGAATTAATAAATAGGTGTTCATAAAAAACTGTCAAAATTGAAACATTTATTTTCTGTAAACCTATTCCTTGTATTTTTTCCCTCTTCCCCTTTATTCTATAATCCGTAAATTTTCAGCAATCAGGTCAGACCACCTAGATATTTTGCTCCTATTAAATAGACGTCAATCAGTAATGCCAGATTCTACTGGTAAAGCAGATCCCTAGGTGATATCCTAATAGTCCTTTTTTCTTAGCAGTGGTTTAGTTGCTTTAAGTCCATAATCAGTTTAATAATTTTATTATAGCTTTCTATAGACTTCTCTATATAACTTGGTGAAGGGTGATGTTTGAAATGCCAGACATGAACACTGACGGCGCCCAACAGTATAAGGTAATGGACATTGCTCCTAAAGCCACTGACTATAAAAAAAGATGAGGAGTGGAAAAGTAGACTAACACGCAAGACTGCTGTCAATCACCAATGTGCCTTATTGAAGCCATCCCATGGAGGTGGCACAAATATATTTTAGCATCTGCTGTTAAGCATACTTACCCTGTCAGAATAAAGGGCCAGATTCATTAAAACTGGAATTTTGTACACCAGTCTTAATGATGGGTGTGCAGAATTAAAATGTGCAAACCCCTTATGAATTCGGTACACCTCATCACGGACATGCATCTTGCCAAATATGCTACTCCAGCCAGCAATCATGCCAATACGTTCTCATGGATTACTGCGCATTTTATACTGTTTATATACTCAAAGCAGTAATCAATCATTGAAGAAAAGCGTAGGGCTTTATCTCCAGTGCCAATGTTTGAATGTGCTAGTCTGTTCTTACATAGGAAGTGATCAGGGAGTTCATAACTGGATCACTCTCAATGCTACATATTTACTAGCCAACCAATAATGATCCACTGATGAGAGTGCGATATGGGAATAGATGGTCTCACAACTGAGACTGGTTGATTAGATAACGTATAGAATCAAATAATATAGGACCCACTAACTATTAATGGGAACAAACTTTTAAAAAAGGGAGTTAATGTTAGTCGCTCATGGGAGAAGACTTTCATAATTGAGACTAATATTTAATACAGCATTCACAGACTACATTTGGTACAACATTTCTAGATATTTGTGATTCAGAATCACCTTATTTCTTAATAGAACTAATAATAGTTAGATTTTAATAATATGACTCCAATTGGATTAGATCGTGAATCCAGACAAACTGAAGTAACATTTCTGCTGTAAGGTATGAGCAATTTGTAATAAATTTGTCAAGCAGGTGTTGCAATATTCTGTCTCGCCCCAGTTCCAAGTAATTTGGTGTAGCGGCCAAAACTGCTGTGAAAACTGCAACATCTAAGGTATTTTAAGGCTGAATTCTGGTGGTTACACATTGATGAATCAGGCCCAAAAGTGTGTATATATGTAACAGGTTAGATGATTTTACCGAAATTAAGAAGGAAGGAAAACACTACAACAAATACTTACTGGTCGTCTTCCTTTACTCGGCATTTTGAAGGTCTGCCTCTTGGTCGCTTTAGTTCTGGTGTGTCAGGAACATGAGCTATTTCATGCGACTCCTTAACAGTTACATCCTAAAAATTAGGGAAACGCATAATTAGGGCTTAAGATTTTCTGCAATGTAAAAGGAAAGGAAAGCCCAGCAACATAAAACAATGATATCCGACCTTTTCTTCCAGCATTACACTGGTAGAGAGTTTTGTCCTTGTTGTCCTCCTTGTACTTCGAGATGGTGGAGAAAACAGGTACTCTGAAGCTATTGGTGCTGGCGTCTTAGTGGGAGAAATAAGGAGAGCTGTTTGCTGAGCTGCAGAGGGAACAAACAAGTTCATTACGTGAGAAATAGATGTTCAGTTATTGTTACAAGTATGTCCATGTTTTTTAAAGTACTGGAAAGCTAAAAATGTGCCCATGGAGCACAAAGATTGAAATTTATGAAAACAGCAACACAGCGGCTTTTTTTCTAGTTTATTTGTTGGACCTGAAGACACAAGATTGGAACAAACTGGTTTCTTCCACATCAGGTTTCACAAATTAATGTAGCCAGAAGTGTAGGTTCACCCATTATTGATAACATAAGAAAAGTTTGGTTTGTAAATGCCACTTAATTATCCCGATTATTGATCCAGAGTTACATTCTACATAAATGAGCGGCACTCAAATAGCTAGAGTTCTGCTCACATGCAGCAGATATGTAGTAGGTGTCGGAGGCATCAAATCTGCTCCATAAAGCTTCCTGGGGCGGCTTCTCCAGTGTGAACATGGAGTTTTACACACAATTTAGATGAGGCTATGTTCACACATTGCGTTTTTTGCTGCGTGGTTTTTTTTTCTGCAGCAAAACCTGATCTCTTGCCAGGAGGTTTGTTCAGGATTTTCTTGTTTTTTTGCTTGTTTTTTGGTGCGCTTTTTTCACTGTCCTTTTGTCTCTTATGCATGTACATAAAATTCAGTGAAAAAATGACAGCACAGAACTAGCTGAGCCGTTAGTGCGGCTCTGGGTGATGATGCAGAGTAACTGGGAATCAGCACACAAATGTAACATTTATCATTCTAACTGTAAGATAATGTTTAAACAAAACTATGCTAAACCTAAAACTTGGTGCCTTAGATGAACCAGTAAAGTCTCATTCAGACATCTGTTTAACATGGTCTCCATAATCACAAATAGATCATGCAGCCATAAGTGTATGTGCACACGTTCAGTATTTGGGTGCAGATATTTCTGCATCTCTTGGCAGAAAAAAAGCACGGTTTTTGCATGTGCTTTTTTTTACAGCAAGGAATGCCTTTTGGAGCTAAAGATATTTGAAAAAAGATACGTGGGACATCGCTTTAACCCTTCTCTGGTTTTGCGCACCTTATTCCATGAGCCATAACTTTTATTTTTTTTCAACATGTCCATGTGAGGGCTTGTGTTTTGCAAGACGAGTTGCACTTTTGAACGACACCATTGGTTTTACCATATTGTGTACTGAAAAACAGGAAAAAAAATTCCAAGTGCGGCGAAATTGCAAAAAAGTGCAATTCCGCCTTTTTTTTTTACCATGTTCACTCAAAGCTAAAACTCACTTGCCATTATGATTCTACAGGTCAATACGAGTTCGTAGATACCAAATATGTATATGTTCTCTTATTTGAGTGGAAAAAAAAAATCCAAACTTTGTTATAAAAAAAAAAAAAAAAAAAAGGCGCCATTTTCCGAGACCAGTCGAGACTTTATTTTTCGTGGTCTGGGCCGGGTGAGGGCTTATTTTTTGTGCATCGAGCTGATGTTTTTATTGATACCACTTTGGTGTAGATACGATCTTTTGATAACCTGTTATTGCATTTTATTGCAATGTTGCGGCGACTAAAAAAAATTTCATTGTGGCATTTGGATTTTTGTTCTCGTTACGCCATTTACCGATCTGATGAACACTTTTTTTATATTGATAGATCGGGCGCTTCTGAAAGCGGGATACCAAATATGTGTATATTTGATTTTTTTATGGTTTTATTTTGAATAGGGCAAAAGTGGGGGTGGGAGTGATTTAAACTTTTAAAAACATTTTTTTTCTACTTTTTACTTGCTTCAATAGTCTCCATCTTCCGATCACCTGTGTTACACATAGCAGGGCATTAGTCCCGCTATGTGTAACAAAACTGCTCATCGGCTGTGAACGCCGACCGCCGCTCATAGCAGATTGGCTATGACAACCACAGAGGTCGCCTGTAGACTCCGGGTTGTCATGACAACCCATCGGAGACCCCCGATCATGTGACACGCTTCCGGCATGATCATGTTAAATGCTTTTGTCAGAATTTGACAGCAGCATTTATCATGTTAACAGCTGCGGGTAGATCGCGATTCCACCTGCGGCTGTTAGGGGCATGTCCAGATCAGCGGTCATTTGCCCGGAAAGGTGCAGGCTCAGCACCGGAGCCCGCACCAAAAGGGGAGACACGACATGCGCTGTACATGTACGGAGCATGTCGTGAAGGGGTTAAAGAAAGTGTTTTATTCTTGGCGTGTGTGTTTATTTCACTGTTTACTTACAAGTTTAGTAATAAGGGTGTCTGGCTGACACCTCTTCATTACTAAACCTTGGGCTTTATGTCAGCGACACCTAATCCCATTACCCTGATGCATCAGGAAGAATCTGGGCTAAGTGCCAGAATTGGAACATTAAATATGAAGTGTCATTTCTGGGGCAGCGGAGGGCTGGTATTTTTTAGCTTAGAAAGAGCTATTAGGCCAATATGTCCCCTGGCTATTAACAGCTCACAGCTGTTTGGTTAAGCCTTTAGGGCACGTCCCCACGATCAGGAACCAGCAGCGCGCTTGGACTACGCCCAAAATGCTGCATTCTAATGCTGCACTTGTTTTGTCAGTACATGTGGATCCACTGCATGTAATGACATTTCAATCGGTCAAAATCTGCAAATTGACATGCTGCGGGTGAGTTTACACAGCGTCAAAAACAAGCAGTGGGCATGGGATTTCTTATGAAATAAAATGAATTAAGTAAAATAAATGGTGTGGGCACCCGCGTCATTTTCATATCCAGCAGAGGGAAACCTGGGGGCTGATATTACTAGCCAGGGAAGGGGCAATTAGCCAAAAATGTTCCCTGCCTATTAACAGCCCACAGCTGTTACCTTCGCGTTTACTGGCTAGATACAAGAGGGACCAATGAAAAAAATTGACGTAGGGTCCCCATATAAAATCTGACCAGCAAAGGCTAAACCGACAGCTGTGAGCAGATATTAATAGCCAAGGAAGGGGCCACGGATACTGGCTCCCTCCGAGGCTAATAGTATCAGCCCTCAGCGGCCCTAGAAATTGCGCATCCGTAAGATGCGCCAAATCTGGTGCTTAGTCTCCGCTCTTCCCACTTGCCCTGTGGCGGTGGCAAGTGGGGTAATAATGTTGGGGTTCATGTCAGCCTTGCATTAGCAGCTGGCATGAAGCCCAGGTTAGTAATACCGGGCGTCTATAAGACACCCCCATTACTAACCACATAGTATGGTTTTGAAAAACACACGGACTGAAAAAAATCCTTTATTTGAAATAAAAGTCCACACGGTTTTAATCATTTATTTAAAAATAAACAGTTATATTTACCTAACGCCTAATCCCCTGAAGCCATTGTCATCTGTAAAAGAAACAGAAAATAAAAATACTCACCTAACGTCCAATCCGCTGAAGCCAGTCACCTGAAAAAAATAAAATAAAACTACAACCATATCCCTCATCTGTTCGAGGTGATGACATTATCCACAGTGTCCCACGAAGATTTGGGTCAGTTCTAGAGCAGTCACAGCAGGCTATACATGGACACAGGAGTATAAAATCGCTCCTGTGAGTGCACAGCACTGAGCTGCAGGGAGAGAAGTCACCGGAGTTCAATCAGCTGATAAGCTCTGGTGACCTCACGGCACCACTGCTGCATGAGAATTTTCTGACACAGCAACGGTGCAGTAAGTGAGGTCACTGGAGCTCATCAGCTGATTGAACTCTGGTGACCTCTCTCCCGGCAGATCAGCGCTATACACTGCCGGGAGCGATCACACTCCTGTCAGTGTATCGCTGGCTGCTGGATGATCTGATTGCCGTGGGACACTCGGGATTATGGCAGATATGTGAGTATATAGTGGTTTATTATTGTTTACAAGTGACATGGGCAAAGGGAATTAGGCAAAACCACACAAAGTTGACATGCAGCAGTTTTAAACGCATTGCAAATCCTGACTAGCGTTTTTTGCCCAATTCTTAGCGGAAAAAATGTTGCTAAAACGAACAGTGTGCACACAGCCTAAGGGTATTTGGTGCAGAAAATTCTGTATCTCTTGGCAGGAAAACGCAGCATCAAAAATGTTGCGATTTTGCCTAGTTTTTTCAGTGCATTCAATGGTTGAAAAACGCAGGCAAAAAAGCACAGAGAATTGACATGCTGCAGATTATTTTCTATACTCAACATGTGCATGACAGTTCAGGTTTCTCATTCACTTTGCTAGCACCAGGTTTTATCACAAATTTGCGCACAAAAAAACCCGCAACAAAAAAAAAGCACTAAATCTGCAACATGTACACACAGCCTAGGGGTATGTGCACACGGTTGGGACTGGCAACACTTTGAAAGCAGCATACTTTATGCTGCGTCCAAATCGCTGCACGCGGGTGAATCCGCATGTGTAAATTGAACCATGCGGATTCACCGCAATCAATAAATTGTAGTGATCTAATTTCTGTTGCGGAGACTAGCCTGCTCTGCAAGAGAAATTAACATGCTGTGGTCTGGAAAGACGCACCGCATGTCCGAGGGTGATCCGCAGGTGCACAGAGACGCATAGTGGGAATGGGATATCTTGAAATCCCATCCACTATACTGTAACATCTGGCCACTCCGGATTGCACGCAGCGCTAGTGCGCTGCTTCCAATCCGCAGCGATTACTGATTGTGCGCACGTACCCTTACACTGAAATAATTGACATGCTGCAGATTTAAAGCTGCACCAAATCTGCAAGTCACAAATAAGCAATGTCTGCATGAGACTTCAGGATTCTCATTCACTTTGCTGGCTTCAGGAAATCCTTCAGGTTGTGACAAATCTGCACTGAAAAACGCAGCAAAAATGGCAACATATGCACATAGCCTAATAGTCTATGGTGAGGATCATGTTTTTGTGTGTCTGATTTTGTTTAAAATCACGGATAAAATCCAATCAATACAAATATATGGATCTGAAAATGCTATCAATATGCAGTTTTTAACATTTGGAAGGTAGAAAAGGCTGTGATTTTTTTAATGCATACAAGAAAATTACTGCTGAAACACTGACTGTAAAAAGGGACATAATGACCAAAAACTGAGGAATGTCCGATTCAAAATGCTGATGAAATAAAACAGACATTTAAAGGGAACCTGTCACCCCCTGGGCGATATCAGCCCTCAACTATGGGCATACCGGGTATAGAAAAATAAATCTATACATACCTGTATGGCCCATAGCAGAGGTCTGATGGGAACCTGTCACCCCCCCCCCCCCCCCCCCGGTGATATCAGACCTCTACTATGGGCATGCAGGTGATAGAAAAGTAACTCTATACTACCTGTATGGCCCATAGCAGAGGTCTGATGGGAATCTGTCACCCCCCCGGGCGATATCAGACCTCTACTATGGGCATACAGGTGATAGAAAAGTAACTCTATACTACCTGTATGGCCCATAGTAGAGGTCTGATGGGAATCTGTCCCCCCTGGGAGATATGAGACCTCTACTATGGGCATGCAGGTGATAGAAAAGTAACTCTATACTACCTGTATGGCCCATAGTAGAGGTCTGATGGGAACCTCTCACCCCCCCCGGTGATATCAGACCTCTACTATGGGCATGCAGGGTATAGAAAAGTAACTCTATACTACCTGTATGGCCATAGTAGAGGTCTGATGGGAATCTGTCACCCCCCCCCCCCCCGGTGATATCAGACCTCTACTATGGGCATGCAGGTGATAGAAAAGTAACTCTATACTACCTGTATGGCCCATAGTAGAGGTCTGATGGGAACCTGTCACCCCCTGGGCGATATCAGACCTCAACTATGGGCATACAGGGTATAGAAAAATAAATCTATGCATACCTGTATGGCCCATAGCAGAGGTCTGATTGCAAAGAAAACCACTTTAATCAATTCTATTTTGTACAGGCTTGGTGTCTGGGGAACGCCAAGCAATCCCCACCGATCTGCTTATTATTCCCCAAAATCCCCACCTCTCTGCTTAATTATCATATCCCCCCACTCCCCTGCACGTCACAGGACTCTGTGTGGTGCACTGTGCTCCCTGACTTCCGGGCACGCGCAGAGGGCCGCTCACATAGAGCACGCTTTGCTTCATCCCGGCCTCGACTCTCCGTGCACTGTGCTGCAGGGTTCTATTGCGCAGGCGCCGGGGGTCACTGTCACTTTCCGGCACCTGCGCAATATAAACCTGCGGCGCAGAGCACAGGTAGACGGGGCCGGGATGAAGCAAAGCGTGCTCTATGTGAGCGGCCCTCTGCGCGTGCCCGGAAGTCAGGGAGCACAGTGCACGTCACAGGGTCTGTCACAGGGCCCTGTGACGTGCAGGGGAGGGGGGATATGATAATTAAGCAGAGAGGTGGGGATTTGGGGGAATAATAAGCAGATAGGCGGGGATTGCTTGGTGTCCCCCGGACACCAAGCCTGTGGAAAAAAGAATTTATTAAAGTGCTTTTCTCTGCAATCAGACCTCTGCTATGGGCCATACAGGTATTTATAGATTCACTTTTCTATAACCTGTATGCCCATAGTAGAGGTCTGATATCGCCCAGGGGGTGACAGGTTCCCTTTAAGGCCTTATACTTCTCTAGCAACTCTAAAACGCAATACATCTTCTGTGGTCAAGTTGCATCTTGTGTCTCGTTTCGTAACTACAGCCATGGATGAAGAGTAGGAGCCCACCAATATCGCAAATGTTCCTCTAGCAAAGCTTTAAATGATTAAATGAATGCAGCGTGTCTATGAAACAATATATGTGTGGGATTTCTGCACCCATGTGTTGTGCTACAGGTAGTTCCCACATGCACAGAACTGCTGTAACAGTTAGGAATTGCTATTAGCTGCAAATACACAGTTTTAAAACCTCAACTGAAGGATACAATTTAACAGGCCATACTTTAGTATATATACAAGTAGACAAGCTTTCCCCTACAAATTAACAGTAAACTTTACATCCAATGCTTTGTAAACCATACATGTTTCAGACACCCAAAAGAAAGAAGTGAAACACTAATGGTTTCACTGCATTTTCAGGTGACCTTTCAGAACAAACTGATGAGGGTACAGTACATTAGGAACACTATTTCTAGCCATTATGACTTGCACAGGCATTTTCAGCAGTTTTTACCTCTGAACTAGAAGATGCAGCAATTTCCCATGTGCTTTTCGGCTTTTATTTCCCTACAGTTTCCCTTGCCTGCCCTTTTATAACAGCAAGTGTAATTTGTTATCTCACCACAGACAGATCAGTATTGAGAATACATCAGTGCTGGGAAACAAAGTGGCTGATAAGTGGAGAAAGAATCATTTTTCTCTAATAAGATATATTACAAAAAGTTTCTGATCTCCATTTTTACTTTTGATTCATGAAACAAATAAGTGGTTTTAAAAATCAATGTATTTTCCAAATGGTCCTTTTGGAACGCAATTTTTCCTCCAAGCAAGAGAAGACTCTTTATATGATGTTTTATTACTTTGCCAGAATTCTTTTAATCTATACTTCATTCTATGTTGTTTTTGCACTTGCTATGTGAACACTGTGGTGCAATTATGTTAAGACGATCTTCCTCATTTCCTTTTTTTCCCCCTCTCTTTTTCTTTACTCTTCCTCCCTACCCCATTTTCTCTTTCCCTTTATTTGGTTGCCTTTCCTTTCCCTTCATCCCTTTCCAGACCCCTTGTTCGCTATACTGTAAAAATTTCCTAATAAAAAGAATTTTAAAGAAAAAATGTATTTGTCTATCATGGAGAATATCAGATGGCTGAAATACTCCTGCACGTTAGGGACTATGTCACAGGTTCAGCACCTATACATAGTATGAGTCTACTAAACCATGATGTTTCTATGGGGATCAGAGTTTTACCCAGTAGTACCATAATCCACATGTTGCGTCAACATTAAAGTTTCTTAGCATGGAACCATTATTTTAACAGGAAACGGAGGTCTAAACAAACCTTTTGGTTTTCTTCCACGTCTTGGTGTAAGTGATGAGAATGCAAATTCAACAGGAGTGGCATCTGGCATTGTAACAATGTTAGCTTTAGTCCTTGTTGAACGGGTTGTTCTCTTCTGCTCTTCATCGACATCAGCAGAAGCCTCTATATCTGTTTTACCAATAGACTTTTTTGCAGTTTTTCTAGAATTGACTGTGATCACCTCTTGTGCTGTGACAATATTGTCATCTGTATCTTTTTTATCAATCTGATTTTCTGATTTGACTCTAGACCATCTTAAGAGTAGCCTTTTAGGAGAATGAGGAGGGCTGGAGTCAGGTTTGTTGGAAGCCTGTGAGGCACCAAGCTCAAAGTGTTTGACCAACTCATTCACAACTTGTTTGTTCCTTAGTCCCCTTGTACGTGTAGAAACAAGTGGTTCAGTCTCAACATTCTCAATGTTTGATTCACTTTCCCTCTCTTGTAGTACTTTGGACGATCTAGTAATTCTAGTAGGTGTTGTCGGCATTACAGTTTTTACATCCACAATATCTCCTGTATTTATGTGGTTATCCAATGCTGCAGCTTTTCCTCTGCGGGTTCTAGCAGGAGAGGCTGGCATCTTTGTTACAATTTCTTCTGTAACAGTGGTTTCCCTTTCTGTGGACTGAGTTTGATCAGAAGCAGAATTTTTAGTTCTTCTAGAAATTCTTGTGGTAGTAATGGATGGTTGGTCCTCTTGTTGGATTGATAATGTTGTACTTAAGTTTTCAGGATTATCCTTGGTTTTTCTACTGCCTCTTTTAGGGGTTGTAGGAAGTGGAAGGGTATTGTTGGTATTGTCAGATACCTTAGTAGTTCTCCTGATACTTCTGCGAGAGGTTGGAGGCTTTATTAGTATAGTAGATTTGCCTTCAGTTGGAGAAGTCTGAAATTCATCCAGATTAAGCTTCTGCTCATCTACTTTTTCAGGGGGTGTTATCCTTAGAACTGTGTTAGAGTTTGTTTGCTTAACCTTGTTTACAGGTGTCCTAGCGATATCGTGTGCATTTCTGAGTTTCCTTTCAGTTTCATTTTCAGAAACTGAATCACTATTAACTTCTTCCGTAAAATCCTTATCCCTATTTTCTTTAAGAGCATCGAGCACGTTTTCTGCAATGGCTGCATTGATAGGCTCAGGCATAAAAGGCAGTGTTTCAGTAACCTTAGTCCCTTCCTCAGTGCCAAGAGCCAAGGCATTATCACAAGTTTCATCACTGCTAACTGTAGCTGTCAAATTGACCTTTTCATCACTGAGATCACATGGATCCATTGACGGTGCTTTTAAGGTTTTTAAGGCAGATTCATAATTGTTGAAATAATAAAGGTCAGCATTATTCTCCCCATTAGGGTCTTCAGCGGCTGAACTTATTTGTTGATATGTCACCTCTGGTTCAGGGGCTTTAATATTCACGGTGTAATCCAAATCCTGAGAAAAAAACAACTTATAGTGTTTATAACACATAGTGACAGTTGATAAGTAAAAGAAAAGACAAGTTAGCAGTCATTTTGCTTTGCTGTCTGCAGGAGAGGAACTTGGTGTCATCCGGTTGTCTAGATCAGTGGTCCCCAACCTTTTTTGCACCAGGGACCGGCTTGAAGCAAGATCATTTTTCCATGGCCCAGCAAGGAGGGGGTGGGGTGGGCGGGGCTTTGGTCATATGGGGGCGGGGTAATGGAGGGATTTGGAGTTTAGTGCATACTTATCATATAGTGTAGACCAGGTCCCCGCCAGGAGCTATGCCAGGAGCCCCACATAATGTGCTGTGCCAGGAGCCGCATCACTGAGGCCCCATCACGCCCTGCAGCAGGACAGGGCAGCTGTCCTGACAGCTGCTGTTCAGCTGCATTTACTTCATCCCAGGGGCGGACACAGACTGTAGTGGGCCCCTGTGCAAGAAATTTTTGGGGGCCCCCCCCGCCCTTCATAAGGCAACAAAGTTATGTAAACATAACCCCCCCATGTGCATCTCTCACCCCCCCATGTGCAGCTCACCCCCGTGCATCTCTCATCCCCCTCCGTGCATCTCTCATCTCTCCCCTCCCCCCATGTGCATCTCTCATCTCTCCCCTCCCTCCCATGTGCATCTCTCATCTCTCCCCTCCCCCCCATGTGGATCTCTCATCTCTCCCCTCCCCCATGTGCATCTCTCATCTCTCCCCTCCACCCCATGTGGATCTCTCATCTCTCCCCTCCCCCCCATGTGCATCTCTCATCTCTCCCCTCCCCCATGTGCATCTCTCATCTCTCCCCTCCCCCCATGTGCATCTCCCATTCCCCCCACTCCTAGTTAATTGTATTTAAAAAAAAATAAAACTTGTTATACTTACCCCCATGCGATCCCTGCAGAATCCTGGCGCTCGTCCAAATCGCTGACACCAGGTTCTCCTGACTTCCGGCCATGTGACGGCGCCGTCACATGACCGGAAGTCAGGGGAATCATGAAGGTGCTGCCGCAGCAGCGCAGCGCTAAGATGTCCCGGACCCGGCGCTTAGCATGCTGGAGTCAGGGCAGTCATGCCCTGATGGCGGCCCTGCTGGAGGCTGGAGGGGCCCCCTCTCCCCGCGGACCGGCTGAAAAACCCCAACGGCCCGGTCCTGGTCCGCGGACCGGCGGTTGGGGACCTCTGGTCTAGATGACTACTTGCTCTTCCTTATAAGTGGAAATATAATTCAAAGTCAACAAGTATATGAAATTATTCATGCAATACAGAGGCGTAACAGAATATTGGTCTTGGCCACAAAAAAAGTAAAACCATACCTTTATGTCCCCTGATTGCAAAGCATTTTTTTGTTTGCACCTCTGTTAACATTACTCATTCATTTGTCTGATGAATGTAGTGCAGAGTGTCAAAGAAGCATGAAAAAGACGCTGACAATCATCATAGCAGCGCCAGCAGAGTAATATTTTGACATTTAGACTATTTTGTGTCCTCTTAGGACATCAGAACAAAGCAATTTAGCAGAAGACATAGAAGATTTGGATGCCACCAAGGAGAATCAAAAGCTCCAGGTACAGATAAAATAATCTTACGATAACGATTTCACGGGATGACACTACTGAGGCCAGTTGGACAGTCCCCATACTGACGGGTGAAAACTGTCCTGTTGCCAATTCAATCAAAATTATGTCATTAGATCTGCAAACAAATGGGGCTGCAGCAGAAGAACAGAGGCAAGCAAGAGAAAAAATAATGGTCTGCAATCAGAGTAAAGGAATAAAGGTGTGGTGCTAGGTAACAGAAAATAGCAGCTAATATCAGTAACACAATACAACATAAGAACACTATAATAATGGAAACTCTTGTAGATACACTTATGACAACCAGCACTGCACACCAGAAAGCTAGCATTATATGAATACAAGGTCGTTGTAGGTTAAACCACAGCGGTAAGGTTTGATTTTATTTAAATATTATAGTGTTTAAAGGGAAGCGGTCACCAGTGAATCGGGCTCTATGATTGCAGTCAGGTATGTTCTTCCAGTAACTGCTCTGACATTTCAGAGCCGGCTTCTCCTCCTACTGGTTTAGTTGATTGAAAGGCACACAGATGGGAAAGTTCAATCGACGAGAGCAGCGCAAGGAGAAGTCGGCTGGGGCATGGCGTCGTACTAGTCAGGTCTCTCCTTATGGTCCCTGACTGGCTCTTCAAACTAATTGTTCTCTCAAACACCATTGTGTTTAAAAGAATGACATACCTGGCTGTAATACAAACGGAAAGCTCTAGGTAAAATGGTTTTGTTTAATAAAAAATGAACAAAAAAACCCTGTTAGAAACAAATTTTACATAAAAAAAAAACAACAACAAAAAAGATAGACAATGCATCGAAGCCTAACTTTTTCTCACACTTCTACAGTAAGCTTAGAAGCAAACTGTGGTAACCATTATCATTACCTGAATCTCCGCAAAGTGAGAAAATAGGGGTGCGATAGAAGGAATTTCCTTAACAATTAGAACATTCTCCTCCATAATTTGCAGCTCAGATTCATGCGCTTTCTTTTCTTGACCAAGATTTTCAGAATGGGTACTCTCAATTTCTTCACTATCATGAATACTAATCACAGCTGAAGAAAAGAAATATATATAATTTTTTTTTTTTTTTTCAAAAAAAGGGCCGCCATTCAAATACATACAAGCTGTTAATACTGAGAAGTGCAGATACCCCTGTCCATTTTACCATTTTCATTTCCAATCTGGTAGAACAGGGTTCCCCAACTCCAGTCCTTAAGGCCCACCAGCAGATCATGTTTTCAGGATTTCCTTACTATTATTTTGACCGATTGTAGTGTCATTATATGCGGTGGTTTCACATGTACAGACAACAAAAATGCGGTATTAGAACACAGCGTTTTGGACGCAACAAAAATATGCTGCATTCAAAGTGCTGCTGAGTGCTGATCGGAGGGACGTAGCGGCTAATGAACCAGCAGTGAGCTGTTATTTAATGGCCAGGGACCAGGCACCTTCCCAGGCTAAAAATACCAGCTCACAGCAGCCGCATAATTTACATGAATAGAAATGCTAATTAAGACTGGGTGAATGTGACTAGCTTTTGAAGTACAAAAACGTTGTAAAAAACGCATGTAAAACACCAAGGTTACTTATCGGTAGCCGGTTTTTCCTGAACCCATGACAGCACACCTTGAGAGGGTTCCGCCCCACCAAGGACAGGAAACGGTCTGAAATAAAAGGGAGGTACCTCTCTCTCGCTTCAGTTGGTTTCCTGTTCTTGATGGGAACCAGTCTGTGGAAGAAAAGAATGCTGTACCTGGATCTGTTCCGGTGTAAAAGAGTGGGCACCGGCCTGTGCACCGGGTTCCAGGCTTCAGAAGCGCCGTCCAAGGCGCAGTGGTCTGCGGGGAACCGGAGCCCTGCTCACCGCCTGCGCACGCTCGGACACGGCCCCAGGGAACCATGGACGGCGCTTCTGGAGCCTGGAACCCGATGCACAGGCCGGTGCCCGCTCTTTCACACTGGAACAGACCCAGGTACAGCATTCTTTTCTTCCACAGACAGGTTCCCTTCAAGGACAGGAGACCAACTGAAGCGATGGAGAGGTACCGCCCTTTTATTTCAGACAGTTTCCTGTCCTTGGTGGGGCGGATCCCTCTCAAGGTGTGCTGTCATGGGTGAGGGGAAAAAACGCATGTAAAATCTGCATGTAAAATCCGCATGCGATTTATCTGCCAAGGAGAGACAAAAACGCTCAGGAAATTTCAGCTTCAAATCCGCATCGTGCGCAAATACCCTTACACAGGTGATGGAATTACTGCCTGTGCAGGTAATGTAATTATCACCTGAGCAATACTAATGAAATCCTGAAAACGTGACCTGTTGGTGGGCCTTGAGCACTTCAGTTTGGGGAAGACTGTTGTAGAACATAAACCCTGAATCGAGTTTGCACTGCATAGATAGTTGTAGATAAAATAGGCCATACGCTTCAGGTTCTAGATGGCTGGAAAAGCCCATTAAGATTAAACTCCATTTTGATGCCTTTTTATGACAGCTGAAGATTGAATGCAGATATCTTAAGAAAAATGCAAGTAAGTTTTGGATTTTTTGAGGGGATGTTGTTGGGTGCTGGCTGTAGTTGAAAAGTGTTTCGATGGCAGATCTGCATCGCATAAATTTATGCTGACACTAGGCCACAGATAACAGCAGAGAATGCATCATATTTTATAAATACAAATTGCTGATCAATCTTCTAAAACGACCATCTTTACAGTGCAACCATGACAGACGAGCCATTCAGGATATCCCAAATGGTTTGCTTTAGTGTTCTTTGAGGGTCAGCTCGCATATGATCACATGCATTCAAGAAATGGCAAGTGTAAGGGGAAATGACATGGTCTTATCATGCACAGCCACACTTTGCACATTGTATTGACAGGCTGATTTTACAGAGGACCCAGCATATCTGCTTAGTATCGGCAACAAAATGGACATGCTGTGCATTTCATTACTCAAAGACTGTCCTCAAATCAACACCATTCCTCTGCAAAGTGTGAATAGGGCTTTAACCCCTTTACAACCCAAGGTGGTTTGCACATTAATCACCAGGCCAATTTTTACAATTCTGACCACTGTCACTTTATGAGGTAATTACTCTGGAACGCTTCAACGGATCCCACTGATTCTGAGATTGTTTTTTCGTGACATATTGTACTTCATGATAGTGGTAAAAATTCTTCGATATCACTTGCGTTTATTTGTGAAAAAAATGGAAATTTGGCAAAAATTTTGAAAATTTAGCAGTTTTCAAAATTTGAATTTTTATGCCCTTAAATCAGAGCGATATGTCACACAAAATAGTTAATAAATAACATTTCCCACATGTCTACTTTACATCAGCACAATTTTGGAACCAAAATTTTTTTTATTGGGGAGCTATAAGGGTTAAAAGTTGACCAGCGATTTCTCATTTTTCCAACAAAATTGACAAAATCATTTTTTTAGGGACCACATCATATTTAAAGTCACTTTGAGGGGTCTTTATGACAGAAAATATCAAAAAGTGACACCATTCTAAAAACTGCACCCCTCAAGGTGCTCAAAACCACATTCAAGAACTTTATTAACCCTTCAGGTGCTTCACAGGAATTATTGGAATGTGGTTGAAAAAAAAAAATTGGTTAGACCCAATTTTTTTTTTATTTTCGCAGGGGTAACAGGAAAAAATGGACCCCAAAATTTGTTGTGCAGTTTCTCCTGAGTAAGCAGATACCCCATATGTGGGGGAAAACCACTGTTTGGGCGCACGGCAGGGTTCGGAAGGGAAGGAGCGCCATTTGACTTTTTGAATGTAAAATTTGCTTGAATAATTAGTGGATGCCATGTTGCATTTGGAGAGCCCCTGATGTGCCTAAACAGTGGAAACCCCCCACAAGTGACACCATTTTGGAAACTAGACCCCTCAGGGAACTTATCTAGATGTGCGGTGAGCACCTTGAACCCCCAGGTGCTTCACAGAAGTTTATAACATTGAGTCGTAAAAATAAAATTTTCACATTTTTCCCACAAAAATGTTTTTCAGCCCCAATTTTTGCATTTTCATAAGGGTAACAGAAGAAATTGCACTATGCAGTTTGTTGTGCAATTTCTCCTGAGTTAGCAGATACCCCATATGTGGGGGAAAACCACCGTTTGGGCGCGCGGCAGGGTTCGGAAGGGAAGGAGCGCCATTTGACTTTTTGATTGTAAAATTAGCTTGAATAATTAGCGGATGTGCCCCTGATGTGCCTAAATAGTGGAAACCCCCCACAAGTGACACCATTTTGGAAACTAGACCCCTCAGGGAACTTATCTAGATGTGTGGTGAGCACCTTGAATCCCCAAGTCCTTTACAGAAGTTTATAACATGGAGCCATGAAAATAAAAAAATCAAACTTTTTCCACAAAAAGGATGTTTTAGCCCCAATTTTTTTATTTTCACAAGGGTAGGAGGAGAAAATGGACCCCAAAAACTTTTGTGCAATTTCTCCTGAGTACACCAATACCCCATATGTGGGGAAAATACAGTGTTTGGGCGCACGGCAGAGTTCAGAAGGGAAGGAGCACTGTGTGACTTTTTGAACGCAAAATCGGCTGGAATCGAGAGCGGACCCCATGTCGCGTTTGGAGAGCCCCTGATGTGCCTAAATAGTGGAAACCCCCACAAGTGACACCATTTGGGAAACTACACTCCTCAAGGATTTTATCAAGGGGTATAGTGAACATTTTGAACCCAGAGGTACGAGACAGAATTTGATGACATTAGGTCATCATATTGAATAAGTTGTCATTAGTCTTGAGCGCAAGGGCTCGCTGCTTGAGTTTGCATCGGGTACTCGGGTATGCACCATGTATCACGGGTGCTCAAGTGAAATGCTCGAGTCCCTGCCCGCATGTTTCACGGTTATTAGACACCCCCAAAAAAACATGCTGGGATCGCTCGTGCATGGCAGGCAATCCCCACAAGGTTTTTTTGGCAACGAAGTATGTGGGGCGGAGACTCGAGCACCCGCGATACTCAATGCATACCCGAGCACCCAACGCAAACTCAAGTAGCGACCACTTGCGTTCAACACTAGTTGCCATATCGTCATTTTTTTTTTCTTTTGAAAAAAAAAAAAAAAACAACCCTAACATTAGCACAACCCTAACCTCAACCCCAACCCCAGCGTTTATTTTTCACGCCGTTCCTAGTGCGGTATAAGTGATTAGACAACTTTATTTTTCGGGTCGGTGCGACTACAGAGATACCAGAATCATATCGGGTTTTTATGATTGACAGCTGTCACACACTAAAAGACACATTTTGTAAAATCTAGTTTTTGCATCGCCATATTTTGAGAGCTATAATTTTTCCATATTTTGGTCGGCAGTCATGTGACTGCTTGCTTTTTGCGGGATGAGTTGACGTTTTTTATTGGTACCATTTTCAGGCACGTGCCATTTTTTGATCGCTTTCTATTCCAGCTTTTGGGAGGCAGAATAAACAAAAACCAACAATTCAGGAATTGTTTTTTTTTTTAATTTTTTTTTTATTCTACTCCGGGTGTGGTAAAATTGATAAGGCAGCTTTATTCTTCAGCTCCATACTTACTCCATACTCCATATTTATTCAGCTCCATACATCTAGTGACGCAGCCGTCCAGTGAGCGCAGCCTTGCTTCATACACTTGTATGGAGCGAAGCTGCGCCTCATGTAGTGACGCAGCTGTCCAGTGGGCGCAGCCTTGCTTCATACACTTGTATGGAGCGAAGCTGCGCCTCGTGTAGTGATGCAGCCGTCCAGTGGGCGCAGCCTTGCTTCATACACTTGTATGGAGCGAGGCCGCGCCTCGTGTAGTGACGCAGCCGTCCAGTGGGCGCAGCCTTGCTTCATACACTTGTATGGAGCGAGGCCGCGCCTCATCTCGTGACGCAGCAGTCCAGTGGGCGCAGCCTTGCTTCATACACTTGTATGCAGCGAGGCCGCGCCTCATCTAGTGACGCAGCTGTCCAGTGGACGCAGCCTTGCTTCATACACTTGTATGGAGCGAAGCTGCGCCTCGTGTAGTGACGCAGCCGTCCAGTGGGCGCAGCCTTGCTTCATACACTTATATGGAGTGAGGCTGTGCCTCGTCTAGTGACGCAGCCGTTCAGTGGGCGCAGCCTTGCTTCATACACTTATATGGAGTGAGGCTGTGCCTCGTCTAGTGACGCAGCTGTCCAGTGGGCGCAGCCTTGCTTCATACACTTGTATGCAGCGAGGCCGCGCCTCATCTCGTGACGCAGCTGTCCAGTGGGCGCAGCCTTGCTTCATACACTTGTATGGAGCGAAGCCGCGCCTCGTCTAGTGACGCAGTCTTCCAGTGGGTGCAGCCTTGCTTCATACACTTGTATGGAGCGAAGCCGCGCCTCGTCTAGTGACGCAGCTGTCCAGTGGGCGCAGCCTTGCTTCATACACTTGTATGGAGCGAAGCCGCTCCTCGTCTAGTGACGCAGCTGTCCAGTGGGCGCAGCCTTGCTTCATACACTTGTATGGAGCGAGGCTGTGCCTCGTCTAGTGACGCAGCTGTCCAGTGGGCGCAGCCTTGCTTCATACACTTGTATGCAGCGAGGAAGCGCCTCATCTAGTGACGCAGCTGTCCAGTGGACGCAGCCTTGCTTCATACACTTGTATGGAGCGAAGCTGCGCCTCGTGTAGTGACGCAGCCGTCCAGTGGGCGCAGCCTTGCTTCATACACTTATATGGAGTGAGGCTGTGCCTCGTCTAGTGACGCAGCCGTTCAGTGGGCGCAGCCTTGCTTCATACACTTATATGGAGTGAGGCTGTGCCTCGTCTAGTGACGCAGCTGTCCAGTGGGCGCAGCCTTGTTTCATACACTTATATGGAGTGAGGCTGTGCCTCGTCTAGTGACGCAGCTGTCCAGTGGGCACAGCCTTGCTTCATACACTTGTATGGAGCGAAGCCGCGCCTCGTCTAGTGACGCAGTCTTCCAGTGGGTGCAGCCTTGCTTCATACACTTGTATGGAGCGAAGCCGCGCCTCGTCTAGTGACGCAGCTGTCCAGTGGGCGCAGCCTTGCTTCATACACTTGTATGGAGCGAAGCCGCTCCTCGTCTAGTGACGCAGCTGTCCAGTGGGTGCAGCCTTGCTTCATACACTTGTATGGAGCGAAGCCGCGCCTCGTCTAGTGACGCAGCTGTCCAGTGGGTGCAGCCTTGCTTCATACACTTGTATGGAGCGAAGCCGCGCCTCGTCTAGTGACGCAGCTGTCCAGTGGGCGCAGCCTTGCTTCATACACTTGTATGCAGCGAGGCCGCGCCTCATCTAGTGATGCAGCCGCTCTGACCGTGAGTAAGCATAACACCCATTGTAGTCGATGAGCATGCTGACATCAATTTTTTTGTGGACCGATTGCCTGCAAAAAAAAATTGAAGACAAATATACGAATAGAAACATGTCTGCTTCTGATCTAATTTGTACATCAAATTCGTCCCCTAAATGGATCCATACAAAATAAAAGCGAACCCTCGGATCCATGTGCTCTAAATGGATGAGAATTGAAACAAACTGATGTAGTCTGGCTTTTTTTGTGCACAAAAAAAAAGAGGGGGACTCTAAATTATTCTTAGTCTTATTTAATGCTCATGCAGAGGTTCTTGAAACTTGGTCTGAGCGCAGACCATAATGCACAAGTTATCTGCGGGTCTCACACCTTGATATGAACAACCTCATAGGCATAAATGTGGCAGAGGAGATATAATTACATTGCTAATTATGGTAAAGATTTCCTCCAAAGCCACATGTCAATCTCTGCCGCCTCTATACAATGGTGTGTGAGTATTTTATGCGCTGCTCTACCTGCAATCAAACATGAGCACACACAGGACATCATGGATGTGACATACCTTTCTCTGGTGTCTCCAGGGCTTCCACAATTGGGTGGTGGACATCTCCAGTTACTAGCACACGGTCCAGCTCAGCATGTGGCTGCTGTTCACTACCTGAAGAATTCACAGTTGTTGAAACCACCTTGTCCTCAGGTGTTGGAGCATCATGATACTCTAGTGTTGTCTGGTTAGACCTTGCAGACACATGGCTTGCGTCTTTGCTAGCCTCCATTTTGCTTGGGCTTCCATCTTGAATTCCAGATGAAGATTCATCCATTTCATCATTGTCTGTATTGGCATCATTTTCGGTAAGCATAGCCACTCTTTCTGCCCACATAGTGTCTCGACCAGACTTCAGAACAGGAGAAATTCTGGGCTCTTCTTGCTCAGTTGACAAAATCTGTTAGTAAAATATTGCTTAGTATTAAAAAAAAATGATGCGACAAAAAAAGAACTAGAGGAAAACTATTTAAGGTGTTAACGAACACAATTTTTTTTTTTAACATGACATAAAAAGGTGCTCAATTCATAAATGTTAAAAACAGTGTAATATACTTACGTTAAGCATGCCCACATCAAATCAGACCACTATGCATAATGCGAGACTTACCCCTTTACTAAATTTCTTGCTAATTTGCTCCATAAAAGAGATTTTTAGTTGTCTGGACCGTAAAGGAGGTGCAATTGATCTTCCAGGGGAAACTGAAGGAGAGGCCAAAGGAGTTGTGTGTGTACTGGACCTCAGAACAGATTGGCGAGTGCGTGCAATATAGTCAGAAGCCCTTGTGCTTGCCATCAAGGCTTTTGCCTTCTAGAGAGAAACGCACAAAAAAAACGTTACTACAATAAAATTTGATGAGCAGCATCAACAAATGAACAGACCGTAGAACAAATGTTAGGACTCAAAGCCCGAGTAATTAATGGAGTAGAGCATAAAGCTATTATGCGATGCATCTCAATCCTTTGCTAAACAAAGTAAAAATGTATGATGCTGAACCCTTACCTTTACCACCAGAGGTGTCTGCAGCAAGCTAAACTCCGATGCTTTGGAAAGGTTTTTTATCGGTGTAGATTTGAGAAGACTTGATTGGACAGGGCTCGAAGTCAGCAGGAAAGATCTGCAAGGTGTTTTGTAACGGACATTTGCAAAATCTGTGCCAAAGGAGTGTTCTGCCAGGACAGGGTGGACGGGAGAGTCCAACAGCCTGTAACATACAAACAACTAGGTTTATAAAAGGCATCACAATTACACATGATAAAAAAAATGCTATAACAATTAACAAGGTTGGTCCACACAGGACATAACTGATTACGGACGGGGAGCCCTTCTGTGTGTACAAACCAATCCAAAAGCACAGTAGGCA
Source organism: Phyllobates terribilis (assembly GCF_046119375.1). Taxonomy (NCBI): domain Eukaryota; kingdom Metazoa; phylum Chordata; class Amphibia; order Anura; family Dendrobatidae; genus Phyllobates; species Phyllobates terribilis. The sequence goes on from NW_027362765.1 coordinate 619,428,276, forward strand.
GCAGCATGGAAAAAAAATGTACCACTAACCTGGAGTCTCTTCTAGTTTTCAATATTGGTTTACCAACAAAAGCATCATGTATTTCCATTTTGGCATCTTGAGAAACTGGACTTGGGCTTTCATCTGTCAAACTGAAGAGCAGAAAAATCACATTCAGCTATTTCCATCTCTAATAGGGTTATGGAATGGAAAAGTAATTAAAGAGTTTTTTCATGAATGGACAACCCACTATTAAATGGTCCCAGAATGGTGCTGCACAAAAGGAAAAAATCTTTTTTTTCTATTTCTATTTTATTATTATTTCCTTATTTTATTTCCGCTTTACTTTATTTTTCTACTCCCTTTCTTTTACCTTCTGGTATTTTCTCGGCTTTATTTTACCTTGGCATTCTATCTTTTCATTGCTTCCCCTACACAACTCATTCCACATATCCATATCCACATACACATGCCAGGAAAATATTCTCCATTCTCTCCTGTGGGAGGATCTCACTGCAGGGGGCATCTTCTTAAGTGACCACTTGAGACATAGTGATATGTCACCTCTGGTCACATGATCTCCACCTAATGCTCCATTAAGGCGACACGTGTTGTGCTGGAGCGCAACGTCACATGTCATTAGAGGTCACACGCCTTAAACATGGCGCGGCCCACATTATCAGCTTTCTAGATAAAGCAGCAGATAACACTTTGCGCTCTACGCACTGAAAGTTATGCCATTCCTCAGCGCTGTTGCCACAGACCTTGTGCTATGTCTTTTCTCTCAGTCCTGCAATCTAGTAAATAATAATAATCTTTACTTATATAGCGCCAACCTATTCTGCAGCGCTTTACAATTCAGAGGTTCACACACAACAGTCATAAGTAACATAGCTAAAGATAATACAATAATTAAAGCAAAAATAATAATGACCCTGCTCGTAAGAGCTTACAATCTACAATGAGGTGGGGGGTGACACAAAGTGCAGGGGCCTATTCACAATAATCGTCCAGCCATCTTGAGGGGATGAGCGATAGATAAAGGCTGCATGAGCTCGTCACCAGCCAGAATCTGTAGAGCTTTTGGGTTCGGTGGAGACTTATGTTTGGAGAAATAATGAATGGGCTATAAAAATATAAAAACACTTCGATTAGGGAACGCGATAGGCCACCCTAAACAGGTGTGTTTTTAGGAAGCACCTAAAACCGTGTAAGTTGTGGCTCGTCCTAATTTCTTGGGGTAGAGCATTCCAAAGAATAGGTGCAGCTTGGGAGAAGTCTTGGAGCCGGGAGTGGGACGTATGGATTAGTGCGGATGTTAGTCGATGGTCGCTTGCGGAGCGTAGAGAACGAGTAGGCTGATAAACAGAAATGAGGGAGGAGATGTAGGGGGGTGCTGCACTGTGTAGAGCTTTGCGGGTGAGAATAAGCAATTTAAATTGGATCCTATAATGTATAGGCAGCCAGTGCAATGACTGGCATAGAGCGGAAGAATCTGAGTAACGATTAGCCAGATAGATGACCCTGGCTGCAGCATTAAGGATGGACTGGAGAGGGGAAAGTTGAGTGAGGGGGGGGGCCAATTAATAGAGAATTACAGTAGTCAAGGCGGGAGTGGATCAGGGCAAAAGTGAGGGTTTTTGTGGTTTCCAAGGAGAGAAAGGGGCGGATTCTAAAGATGTTCTTCAGGTGCAAGCGACAAGACCGGGCAAGAAATTGTATATGGAAGGTGAAGGAAAGATTGGTGTCAAACACAACGCCCAGACAGCGCGTCTGCTGGCTCAGCGTCATTGTGGTGCCACACACGGAGAGGGATATGTCAGATTTAGGGAGGTGAGTAAAAAGTGGGAGCAGAAGTTGTTCAGTTTTAGAAAGGTTGAGTTTCAGATAAAGAGCGAACATGATGTTGGAAACTGTGGACAGACAGGATGAGGTGTATAGTTGTGTGTCATCAGGATAAAGATGTTACTGAAAGCCAAATTTGCTGAAGGTCTTTACAATTGGGGCAGTGTAGAGAGAGAAGAGAAGTGGGCCAAGGACTGAACCCTGAGGAACCCAAAAAGCAAGAGGAAGGGGGGGAAGAAGTGGAGCCAGCGAATGATACACAAAGAGCGGTCAGATAGATAAGAGGAGAACCAGGAGAAAGCAGTGTTTTTTTAAGCCAATTCAGTGGAGCATAGAGAGGAGGTGGTGGTCAACGGTGTCGAAAGCTGCAGAAAAGTCAAGAAGAATGAGCAGAGAGTAGTCACCGTTACGTTTTGCTGTCAGAAGGTTCATTGGTTACTTTGAGGAGTGCAGTTTCTGTAGAATGTAGAGGGCAGAAGCCGGTCTGTGATGGGTCTAGAAGAGAGTGAATGGAGAGGTAAAGGGTAAGGCGGGAGTAGACCAGGCGCTCCAAGAGTTTAGAGATAAAGGGGAGATTGGAGACTGGTCTGTAGTAGTTTGTGCAGGAAGGGTCAAGAGAGGGCTCTTTTAATAATGGAGTAATGATGACATGTTTGAAGGAGAAGGGGAAGTTACCAGATGAGAGGGAGAGGTTGAAGATTTTAGTTAGGCGAGTAGTGATGACTGAAGAGAGAGACTGGAGTAGGCGAGAGAGAATAGGGTGCATGGACTGGCATGAGAAGAAGAGAGGAGCCTGGAGACTACTTCTTCTGTGACTGGGTCAAATGTGGAGAGTGATCCAGAGGAGATGTGGGGAGGGATGGGAGTCACGGAACATGGTGGCTGGGAGCTGATTTCCTGATAAATGTTCTCTGCGAAGTAGGAGGCCAGGTCGTCAGCACAAATGTCTGTGATAGGGGCCAGCACTTTAGGACTGAGGAGGGAGTGATAGGTGTCGAAGATGTTTTTTGGGTTGTTGGATAGTGAAGAGATCAGGGTGGTGAAGTATGTCTGTTTGGCAACATGAAGAGTTATAGGTTTTTAACAAATTCATAGTGGATAAAGTTTTCTAGTGTGCGAGTTTTCCTCCATAGGCGTTCAGCATTCCTAGAGCATCGCTGGAGAAATCGGGTTTGCGGTGTCAGCCAGGGCTGTTTTACTTTGTGTTTAGAGGTTCTGAGGGTGAGGGGCGCTTGTTGGTCCAGGGTGCTTCTGAGAGTGTCATTGTAGTGATTTACAGCCAGATAAGGACAGGAAAAAGAGGAGATTGGGGACAGTGATGAGTGAAGGGAGTCTATGAGGGTTAATGGCTTGTAAATTTCTGAATGTGTGATAGGTAGGAGTGTGCTGGGGTGGGCAAGGATTTGTGAGTGTGAAGGAGAGACTGTTATGATCAGAGAGGGGAAGAGGGGAGTTATCTAGGTAGGGGATTGAACAAAGCCGTACAAAGACCAGATCAAGGGAGTTTCCGTTGTTTTGTTTCTCAGAGGATGATATTCAGATGGGATTCCAACTTATTCTTTGATTCATGTGTTTCTGGGAATTCTGGTTGTTCTATATATGCTCTGTTTCTGGATGATGTGACTGGCATAGCTCATAGCAAGCTACAAAAACATTAATCTACAGTGGGTACGGAAAGTATTCAGACCCCTTTACATTTTTCACTCTGTTTCATTGCAGCCATTTGGTAAATTCTAAAAAGTAAATTTTTTTTTTCTCTCATTAACCCCTTAAGCCCCGCGGGTGGTTTGCACGTTAATGACCGGGCCAATTTTTACAATTCTGACCACTGTCACTTTATGAGGTAATTACTCTGGAACGCTTCAACGGATCCCCCTGATTCGGAGAGTGTTTTTTTGTGACATATTGTACTTCATGATTGTGGAAAAATTTCTTCGACATCACTTGCGTTTATTTGTGAAAAAAACAGAAATTTGGCAAAAATTTTGAAAATTTTGCAATTTTCAAAATTTGAATTTTTAAGCCCTGAAATCAGAGCGATATGTCACACAAAAGAGTTAATAAATAACATTTCCCACATGTCTACTTTACATCAGCACAATTTTGGAACCAAAATTTTTTTTTGTTAGGGAGCTATAAGGGTTAAAAGTTGACCAGCGATTTCTCATTTTTCCAACAAAATTTACAAAACCATTTTTTTAGGGACCACATCACATTTGAAGTCACTTGGAGAGGTCTTTATGACAGAAAATACCCAAAAGTGACACCATTCTAAAAACTGCACCCCTCAAGGTGCTCAAAACCACATTCAAGAACTTTATTAACCCTTCAGGTGCTTCACAGGAATTTTTTGAATGTGGAAGAAAAAAATGAACATTTAACTTTTTTCACAAAAATGTTACTTTAGACCCAATTTTTTTTATTTTCACAGGGGTAACAAGAAAAAATGGACCCCAAAATTTGTTGTGCAATTTTCCCTGGGCACGCAGATACCCAATATTTGGGGAAAAAACACTGTTTGGGCGCACGGCAGGGCTCGGAAGGGAAGGAGCGCCATTTGACTTTTTGATTGTAAAATTTGCTTGAATAATTAGCGGACGCCATGTTGCGTTTGGAGAGCCCCTGTGTGCCCAAACTCTGGAGCTCCCCCACAAGTGACCCCATTTTGGAAACTAGACCCCCCAAGGCACCTATCTAGATTCATAGTGAGCACTTGGAACCCCAGGTGCTTCACAAATTGATTCATAAAAATGAAAAAGTGTTTTTTTTTTCACTTTTTCATTTTTACGAATCAATTTGTGAAGCACCTAGGGGTTCCAAGTGCTCACTATGCATCTAGATAGGTGCCTTGGGGGGGTCTAGTTTCCAAAATGGGGTCACTTGTGGGGGAGCTCCAATGTTTGGGCACACAGTGGCTCTCCAAACGCAACATGGCGTCCGCTAACAATTTGAGCCGATTTTCCATTCAATTTGTTACCGGACACCATGTCGCGTTTGGAGAGCCCGTGATGTGCCTAAACAGTGGAGCTCCCCCACAAGTGTCCCCATTTTGGAAACTATACCCCTCAAGGATTTTATTAAGGTGTATAGTGAACATTTTGAACCCAGAGGTACGGCACAGAATTTGTTTACATTAGGTCATCATATCGAATAAGTTGTCATTATTCTTGAGCGCAAGTGCTCGCTACTTGAGTTTGCATCGGGTACTCAGGTATGCACCATGTACAGCGTGTGCTCGAGTGACATGCTCGAGTCCCTGCTCCGCATGTTTCACGGTTATTAGACACCCAAAAAAAACATGCGGGGATCGCTCGTGCATGGCAGGCAATCCCCGTAAAGTTTTTTGGCAGCGAAGCATATGGGGCAGAGACTCGAGCATGTCACTCAAATACCCACGATACTCAATGCATACCAGAGCACCCGATGCAAACTCAAGTAGCGAGCACTTGCTCTCAACACTAGTCGCCATATCGTCATCTTTTTTTCTTACTTTTGAAAAAAATCCCAGCCCCAGCACAACCCTAGCCCCAGCACAACCCTAGCCCCAGCACAACCCTAGCCCCAAACCCAGCCCTAACCCTAGCCCAATCCTAACCCAAGAGTTTATTTTTGACGCCGTTCCTTGTGCGGTATAAGTGATTAGACGACTTTATTCTTCGGGTCGGTGTGATTACAGCAATGCCAGAATCATATGGGGTTTTTATGACTGACAGCTGTCACACACTAAAAGACGCATTTTTTGTAAAATCTAGTTTTTCCATCGCCATATTTTGAGAGCTATAATTTTTCCAGATTTTGGCAGACAGTCATGTGACGGCTCGTTTTTTTGCGGGATGACTTGACGTTGTTATTGGTGCCATTTTCAGGCACGTGACATTTTTTGATCGCTTTCTATTCCGATTTTTGGGAGGCAGAATAAACAAAAACCAACAATTCAGGAATTGTTTTTTTTTTTTTTTTTTTTTTTATTCTGTTCCGCGTGTGGTAAAATTGATGAGGTAGCTTTATTCTTCGGGTCAGTACGTTTACAGCGGTACCACATTTGTATCATTTTTCTATGTTTTGGCGCTTATACACAATAAAAGCTATTTTCTAGAAAAAAATATTTTTTAGCATAGCTTTATTCTGAGAGCTATAACTTTTTTATTTTTCGGCTTATGGAGCTGTATGGCGGCTTGTTTTTTGCGGGACGAGATGACGTTTTCAGCGGTATCATTTTTATTTATATGCGTCTTTTTGATCGCGTGTTATTCCACTTTTTGTTTGGCGGTATGGTGATAAAGCATTGTTTTTTGCTTCGTTTTTTTTTTTTACCGTGTTCACTGAAGGGGTTAACTAGTGGGACAGTTTTATAGGTCAGGTTGTTCCGGACGTGGCGATACCAAATATGTGTACTTTTATTGTTTTTTGTTTTTTTTTTATAATAATATTTATTGATGGGTACATTATATTTTTATTTTTGGTGTATTATTTTTTTTATAATATTTTTGCACATTTTTTTTTTTTTTTTTTCCACTTTCACACAGTTTATACACTTTATTACTTTGTCCCACTCTGGGACTTTCACTTTTTTTTTTCTGATCGCCTGCATGGCACAGGAATGAAGCACCATCCCTATGCCATGAAGGCTGTCAGAAGTGCACAGTGTGAAGATTGCTTGGAGATGCACTGCGCATGCCCAAGCAATCTTCCTGCTCTCTGGTAACCCGGATGTTGTCATGACGACATTGGGTCGTCATGGCAACACCCGGGAAGCCTTTGCAGACTGCGCTGGAAGCCGGAAGAGGAGGTGAGTATCGCCGATCACCTCCCCTTGCCCCCGCAATGCCGCGATCGACTTCGATCGCAGCATCGCGGGGGTTAATGTGCTGGGAGCGGTGCAGGACCGCTCCCTGCACATAGTACCGGGTGTCAGCTGTGACAATCAGCTGACACCCGGCGGCGATCGCGCCCGCACAACCTGTGTGCGCGCGCGATCGCCATGACGTACTAATACGGGTCTGGCTCTTAAGTCCCAGGGCACAGACGCGTATTAGTACGTCAGATGTTATTAAGGGGTTAAAAGTACTCTCTGCATCCCATCTTGACGGAAAAAAAAATCAGAAATTAATAAATTTGCAAAAATTTCTACAAGAAAAACTGAAATATCTCATGGTCATAAGTATTCAGACCCTTTGCTCAGTATTCAGTAGAAGCACCCTTTTGAGCTAGTACAGCCATAAGTCTTCTTGGGAATGATGCAACAAGTTTTCACACCTGGATTTGGGGATCCTCTGCCATTCTTCCTTGCAGATCCTCTCCAGTTCCGTCAGCTTGGATGGTGAACGTTGGTGGACAACCATTTTCAGGTCTCCCCAGAGATGCTCAATTGGGTTTAGGTCAGGGCTCTGGCTGGGCCAGTCAAGAATGGTCACAGAGTTGTTCTGAAGCCACTCCTTTGTTATTTTAGCTGTGTTCTTACGGTCATTGTCTTGTTGGAAGGTGAACCTTCGGCCAAGTCTGAGGTCCAGAGCACTATGGAAGAGGTTTTCATCCAGGATCTCTCTGTACTTGGCCGCATTCATGTTTCCTTTAATTGCAACCAGTCGTCCTGTCCCTGCAGCTGAAAAACACCCCCAAAGCATGATGCTGCCACCACCATGTTTCACTGTTGGGATTGTATTGGGCAGGTGATGAGCAATGTCTGGTTTTCTCCACACGTACCGCTTAGAATTATCACCAAAAAGTGCTATCTTCATCTCATCAGACCAGAGAATCCTATTTCTCATAGCCTGGGAGTCTTTCATGGGTTTTCGAGCAAACTCTATGCAGGCTTTCCTATGTCTTGCACTGAGGAGAGGCTTCCGTCGGGCCACTCTGCCATAAAGGTCCGACTGGTGGAGGGCTGCAGTGATAGTTGACTTTGTGGAACTTTCTCCCATCTTCCTACTGCATCTCTGGAGCTCAGCCACAGTGATCTTGGGGTTATTCTTTACCTCTCTCACCATGGCTCTTCTCCCATGATTGCTCAGTATGGCTGGACGGCCAGGTCTAGGAAGACTTCTGGTGGTCCCAAACTTCTTCCATTTAAGGATTATGGAAACCACTGTACTCTAAGGAACCTTGAGTAATGCAGAAATTCTTTTGCAACCTTGGCCAGATCTGTGACTTGCCACAATTCTGTTTTTGAGCTCCTTGGGTAGTTCCTTTGAGCTCATGATTCTCATTTGGTCTGACATGCACTGTGAGCTGTGAGGTCTTATATAGACAGGCGTGTGCCTTTCCAAATCAAGTCCTATCAGTTTAATTAAACACAGCTGGACTCCAATTAAGGAGTAGAACCATCTCAAGGAGGATCACAAGGAAATGGACAGCATGCGACTTAAATGAGCAAAGGGTCTGAATACTTATCACCATGTGATATTTCAATTTTTCTTTAATAAATTTGCAAAAAATTCTACATTTCTATTTTTTTCAGTCAAGATGTTGTGCAGAGTACTTTAATGAGAAAAAAAATTTACTTTTTAGAATTTACCAAATGGCTGCAATGAAACAAAGTGAAAAATTTAAAGGGGTCTGAATACTTTCCGTACCCACTGTACATGATACACTATAATTTATGGGATTTATACCCTACCATGCTATTAAAATACTCTGCCTCCCTATTTAATAGTCTACTGAGCTACCACTGGGCGATAGTATGTAATAGTAATGTACTTTTTAATTATTATTCTACCGCATCCCAAAGCCAATTGGGAATTATGTTCTTACATTCCTTTGTATCTCATGCATACCAGGTTTATACTTATACTTGTTATGCCTAAATTGTTAAATTTTTGATTATTTTGTTTTCTTTTGTATCTTTCAGTATTGATAAATGTCTAATTTTAGACTGAAGTGTCAATTTTATTTTTTTTTTACAGTGGATAGCTTTTCTAAATAAAAAGTATAGTTCATCAGCATTTACCCTGGAGTGCCAAGTTCTTTGTAACACTGTTCACTAAATGTACTTCGCTTTTCTTTTTCCCCCACACTTACTCTACCACCATGCTTGTATATACCCTTACAGTTTTTGTTCCACTAATCCTCACTCCTTTGCTATCCCCAAACCCCAGCATCCTCTATCCAAATAATAATCTCTCAATCCCTCTTACCTCCCACCTGACCTCATCTGCAGACCTGCTCCTCAACCTCAGATCTCGCCTACTAAAACATAAAACAAGCCGGCCTCTTTCCTTTCACCTGCTTTCTTGCACTCTGCTTGTCCTCACTGCTGGCGACATATCTCCCAATCCTGGACCCCCACACAGCTGCTACCTCCCTCTTATGCCCCCTCATATCGCTGCCTACCTAATATGAACTTCCGCAATCTCTCCTACATTAAACACGTCTCGACGTCCACCCCCCTGCTCCCCCTCTCTGGAGCACTCTGGAATGCCTGCTCTGTCTACAATAAGCTCCATGTGATTCATGACCTCTTTAACTCTCGCAATCTATCCTTCCTGGGCTGACACCCTCCGACACTGCCTCCCCTGCTGCGCTGTGCTACAGCAGCCTCCACTTCACCCATACTCCTCACCCTGGTAACAGGCATGGTGGAGGAGTGGGTCTTCTTTCTACCAACTGGACCTTCAACCCAATATCACCTCTACAGTCCCTAAACCTCCCTTCTTTTAAAGTCCACACTGTCCGCATCTACTCTCTTTCCAACCTCCAAGTGGCCGTCATATACCGACCTCCCGGCCCTGCCACTGCCTTTATTGAACAATTCTCCACCTGGCTTCTTCACTTTTTCTCTGCTGACATTCCCACCATCATCATGGGTAACTTCAACATCCCCACCGACACCCGCCAGTCAGCAGTCTCCAAACTCCTGTCGCTTACTTCATCTTTTGGACTTGGTCCTCCTGAGCCACCCACACAGACGGACACACACTAGACCTCATCTTCACTCGACTCTGCTCCCTATCTAACCTCACAACCTCCCCTCTCCCCTTATCTGGCCACCATCTACTCACGTTCTCATCCCTGTCCTCTTCACCTGTCAGCCATGTCCAGCAACCATAACACCCCCGCAGAAACCTCGCACATCTAGACACTCACACACTCTGACTCTATTCTACCACTAGCATCCATATCTTCACTCCACGACACAGTCAGCGCCACTGCTTTCTACAATGCCACTCTCACATCAGCTATTGTCGCGGTCGCCCTACTCGTGCATGGCAGAGTGCGACAAATCAAAAGAAAACCCTGACACAATAACCTCACTAAAAAGATTCGGCAAGTGTCCAGGGTTGCGGAGCGGTGTTGGAGGAAAACACATTCGAAAGAGGACTTCACTGCATTCAAACACGCAACACTCGCACTCAAATCAGCCCTCACCTCTGCTAAACAGGCCCACTTTACATCCCTTGTATCTTCCTTATTCTACAAACCCAAACAGTTATTCAACACTTAACTCCCCTCCTCCGTCCAGCACTGTCCCCTCCGACCTCCCTAATCGCTGCTGAGGACTTTGCCACACACTGCAAAAATAAGATTGACCAAACAAGGCAAGTCTTTATTGTTCGACCACCACAAACTCCTTTGCATACCAGACTAATGCCCTTATGCCATAACCACCCTCTCGATCATCAATGAAGGTGAACTTCCTCATCTCCTCTCCAAATCACACCTCACTACTTGTGCACTTTACCCCATCGCATTCCACCTCCTCCCCAACCTCACCACCACACTTATTCCATCCCTAACCCATCTCTTCAACCTATCACTAACATCTGCTACCTTCCCCTCTGCTTTTAAACATGCCACAATCACGTCTATCCTCAAATAAACATTGCTCGACCCAACTGCTAAGTCCAGCTATCGCTCCATATTGCTGCTCCCATTCGCCTCCAAACTCCTTGAACAGCAGTTCACGCTGAACTTTCCTCTCATCTAACTCTCTTCGACGACCTACAATCTGGCTTCTGTCCTCACCTTTCTACTGAAACGGCCCTGACCAAAATCACTAACTTACTTATAGCCAAAGCTAACAGACAATTATCAATACTCCTCCTTGATTTGTCATCTGCCTTCGACACAGTTGACCACTGCCATCTACTACAAATCCTCTCTTCCTTTGGCATCAAAGACCTTGCCCTCACCTCATACCTTTCCAACCACACATTTAGAATCTCCCACTCTACCTCCTCATCCGGCCCTCACTCTGTTGAAGTCCCTCAAGGCTCTGTCCTAGGACCCCTACTCTTCTCCATCTATACCCTTGGCTGGAGACCACTCAAATTCCCATGGCTTCCAGTAGCATCTGCATGCTGACGACACTCAGATCCACCTCTGCTGTCCAGAATCCCTGAGTATCTATTTGCCATATCCTCCTCCTCTCGCTTCAAGCTTAATGTGGATAAATCTGAACTCATTATCTTTCCTCCATCTCACATATCTTCCCCACCTGATCTATCTGTAGTAATAAACTACATCAAGCTTCCCCCCGTACCGGAAATCCGCTGCCTCAGAGTAACCCTTGAATCTGCCCTATCCTTCAAACAGCACATCCAAGCTCTCGCCACCTCCTGTCGCCTCCAGCTTAAAAATATTTCCAGAATCCGTCCTTTCCTAAACCCTCAATCTACTACATGCTTGTGCATACCCCATCATCGCCCGCCTCAACTACTGCAACATCCTCCTCTGTGGCCTACCTGCTAACACTCTTGTACCTCTCCAGTCCATCCTTAACTCTGCTGCCTGACTAGTTTATCTCTCTCCTCGCTACTCTTCTGCTTCCCCTCTTTGCAAGTCCCTTTACTGGCTCCCAATTCCCCAGCATATCCAGTTCAAACTTCTACTAACACTGACCTACAAAGGCATCCATAACCTTTCTCCTCCGTACATCTCCAAACTAATATCCCGATATCTTCCCTCACGTAAACTCCAGTCCTCCCAAGACCACCTTCTCTCCTCCACACTCATTAGTTTTTCACCCAATCGCCTAAAAGACTTGTCCCCAATATTCCCCATCCTCTGGAAATCTGGCCCCAACACGTTTGATTAGCCATCACATTCGGATCCTTCAGACAGAACCTGAAAACCCATCTTTTCAAGAAAGCTTACAGGCTGCCATGACCTTGCTGCCACCTCACCAACACCAGAGCTACTGCAACCCCTCAACCTACTGTCTCCTTCCCCATCATCCTGTAGAATGTAAGCCGCAAGGGCAGGGCCCTCTTCCTCCTGTATCAGTCTATCATTGTTAGCTTCTTTACTGTAAGTGATATGTATTTTGCATGTAACCCCTTCTCATGTACAGCACCATGGAATCAATGTTGCTATATAAATATTTAGGGTAGAATCCTACTTGAGCACACACGAAGCAGGACGGACACTCATCTTCATGTCTCCTGAGGTCACATGACTGCCGCAGTCAATCGGTGGCTGCAGACTGACAGCAGCCTTCACATTTCTATCCTGAGGCGAATAAACTTTTTGCAAAGATGTAATTATGAAGATTGTAGTCAATCAGTGGCTTACATGAGTCATGAGACATTATTGTTCATCAAGACACTGGCGGAGTACACAATCTATGAGCAATGCAGATCCAGGAAGTAGAGAATTTTTTAATTTATGGGGCCAGCAATAAAGGAGTCTTTTAATGGGCAACCACTTTAAAAAAAAAACAAAAAAAACCTTTTGTTTTAAACAAGTCAGTTAAAGGGGTTGTCCGGTATTGGAAAAAATATATATTTGCAATGCATGTATGCACTTAAAATATGTATTTAAAAAAAAAAGGCATACTCACTTTCCAGCACATTACATGTCCAGTCCAGGCTGACTGCTGCAGTCAGGGGACCAAGAGCACTTCATAAGAGAAACATACTTAAATGATATTTCTATATCAGACAACCCCTTTAATGTCTCACTATTCTATTAATTTATACCATTTGAGTTTTACATGACTAAGCAGAACAAGACAAGTCTCTTGACTACAGCTACAGAACTCTACAGAAATGGTCTCCTACCAAAAGCATTTTAATGTCACTGTGCCACAAAAGATACATTGGTTCAAACATAGAAGAGCTTAAGTACTGTGTAGGAATGGGAGTACCATAAATGGATTCTCAGATGAAAGCCCAGGCACATTTCTTACCTTTTATAAGGAGAGAAGTCTCTACTCTCACTAGCTGCAGACACTTCCTTTATTTTCAGCAGCACGTTACGGATAAAGTCAGCTTCGGTAATCACACTCCCTGAGGGAGCCGGTTTTGCAACAGTAGATAAAGGTTTGGGTCTTGTCACTAGAATAAACAAGAAACTGTTGCTTAGTGTTGAATATTTTGGATATGTATTTGTATTTTAACAATGGTAGAGTAGTCAAACCTACAGACATTACAGGCCGCTATCCGGTGACAACTCTGCTGCCCGCTAGAACTGTCTGCCGTCACCATGTAACTGAAGACTGCCGAATCATGACTGAGTGCAATCAGCACAAATTAACAATTCTCCTATATTCTAAACAAGAGTGGGTGGTCATGTGCCAACTTCATTGAGAGTAGTGGCCGAGAGAGTCAAACTGGCTGCAACTATGCAAATTGTATAAATACCCAATTGAAAGGGAAATTGTGGCAGTGTGCGCATTGTAAACTTATCACAATTCGGCAGTGTGCAGTCACAGACTGCAGAATTCTTTTTAGCCTGGAAAACTCCTTTAATACTATTTCATCTACACTGACAAATCATCTGAAGAATGATGAATAATGAAGCCTCTTTTCTGGCCTTCATAGGACACCATAGTCAGCAGCTATGACGTCACCAGCTCCTTCCGCCCGTGTGGTTACCAGGGATGCTACCGGACGGAGTGCCCTGGCTCTACATAGCACTTAGGAGATTACAGCTCCCTGCTTTACTGTATGGCCCAGGACCTGACAGCAGGTAATTGTGGGCTTCGGAGTACGTACAGGGGAGTAGACACCCCGCACTCTTTACTCACCAGGAATTCACGCCTCTAATCAAGGGACCAGCCCCACTAACTGTATGCTTTTACTAAGCACCGTGTATTCATTCTTACAGACTATGAGCTATTTAGCGGCATAGCAGGCACGTTTCCAATAGCAGCAGCATTTCTTACCATGCAAATGGACGTTAAACAGAGAAACATTATATTTATTAACGCTTTGCCTAAATATCATATATAGCTTGTCTCCTTAGGAATATTATTTTATTGTCCAAGTTAATTTCCATTGTGAAATTTGTTTAATATAAATTCTAGATATTACTTTCTGTTTTGCGTGCTCCTCTTTTCTATTCTCTGCTACCTCCAATCAGTGCGACAGTACCATCTATTTATGACTATTTACGGGCCGTCACACAGGACCCGTGCTTCTGGCTGCAGCCTAGTATTTCTTCCTTACCATCTCCTTTGGCGCTAGTATATGTTGATACTACATTTCTGTTTATTTTATGCATACATTTTTGTATTAATAGGCAGATGACAATCCATAATGTTCCTGTCTTGGCATTTACACATTGGTCTATGGGCAGAACTTTTGCACATAAGAATTGAACACTATTTATGAAGCTGGAGATCAAGGTCATACGCGCAGTCCCACTATATATCGCTTTCTTTTCACTGAATACGCATTGCTCTTACCTGTACATTATACATTTACATTTGGTACTTCCATTAGTCATCTCTGACACATGCATATTGTTTTTATTTGTACGTCACACGTCGGTGCCCCTAACAGACCCATGTGGTGTATTGATCGGTCATTTCTTACAGAGCTCAGATCAGACCTGGAGCGAGGGGTGGAACATTTGAGGCTTTATATTACTTATGTGCATCAGTGCAGAGCCAGATGTCAGTCAAAGTGCTGTGAGCGGTGACTGGCCGGGCACACCTGTCTGTATGGCTTAAAGTCAGCGACTCCCTGGAGTAATATAGTTCATTTTCTCTAAGAAGCTGCACTTTCAGGACAAAGTAGCTTTAAAGGGGTTATCCACTACTTTACATTGATGCCCTATCCGTAGGATAGAGCATCAATGTATGATTGGCTGGGGTCCCGCACGCGGCACCCCTGCCGATCGGCTGTTATCGGTGTCAGGTGTCGCCAGCCGGAAGTCTCTACCTGCAGTGCCCGCCGCTTGTAACTGAACATCGGCCTCCCGATGAATGGGAGGAGGATGTGCAGTTACAAGCGGCGGCCACTACAGACAGACAGCCAAGCACCGCAGGCAAGGACTTCCGGCCGGCGGCCGCTGCACCGATAACAGCTGGTCGGTGGGGATGCCGCGGGCGGGACCCTGGCCGATCATACATTCATGCCCTATCCTATGGATAGGGCATCAATGTTAAAGCAGTGGGCAACTCCTTTAAGTCCTGCCCAGCCTAACTTGCAGATTAACGCTATATTGCCAGGTTTGTACCATTATTAAACGTGACAGTATCCCTTTAAATGTTTTTTAAACAGCTGTAATAGAAAGTAAGCAAAGTAACCTCAAGTTCATCTGACTTGAAAACTATGAATTTCCAGCAAATGCCAAAGCAATTCCAATATCTGTCCCCTCAAAATTAATGAAGGTGAAGTTAATAAGATATTACATACAGCCGAAAGCTACAACTTTCAGTTACCTTTCTTCCAAACAATAGAAGGATAGGATCTGGCCAGAGTTTGCTGCACACTTGGGAGTATTTTGACATAGTGATCCACTATAGAGTTTCTGGCAGCTCCTCTTTCCAGCTGGCATCTGTCAAAATCATTCTGCACAGAAAAGAAAAAGTATAAAAATACATCCATAGCTGAACACATTTTTCAGATACTCTCCTCACGAAATGCAACGTAATCTTTACATAGCAAAATGACTATGGGGGATTGCTTTAGCCAACAATTATTACATAATTAATAACCTGCTGATTGCCAAAATTGTCTGTGAGGTCTGCATATGACTCTGCAATTTAGTTTTGGAACATCCTTGCAGAATCAGCAGCTGCATGGAGATGTGCAGCAGCAGGAATGGAGAACTGCCCGTAAAGAAGGCAGAAATTACACGATCGCTGTATACATTGCTGAAAAAAGCAATGTATACAGATCAAACAAAAAGTTTATAAATTAAATGAAAAAAAGGGGTGATACGAGCGTTGCAGAGTATGACAGGCAGGTAAAGTCATCAACAGAAATTATTAAAGGAATACAAGGCTACATGTTTCAACATTGGACTGATTTCTTACTCAAGTCAGGGATGTATGCCATTTAGGAAGCCGTAATATCCCATTACACTTTGATCCCAGCGATTATATGACCAATTAGTGTCAGGAAGGAGCCAGACCAGATCGAGATGAGCTTTACAATGCATTGATGCGATAGATTTGCTCTGTAATGGGGGATAATATGCCAAGCCAACAATTAAAAAAAGAAAATCTTTTTTAATGATGTTAAAAAAATGTGTGAAACACAAAATAAAAAGATATTTCACATAATTACATAGGTTGCAAAAAAGACCTAGGTCCATCAACCTTCTTCCACCAATTGTACATTTTGTCACTAAATTAACTATAACCCACAAAGTTACGTGTATCAAGGAAATCATCCAGCCTTGTATAAAAGCTGTTATAGTGTCTGCCATTACTACCTCTTGTGGTCGGGCATTCCACAGTCTGACTGCTCTGACTGTAAAGAACCCTTTCCTATGTTTCCTGAAAACAGACACCTCCAACTGGGGGTGAAGCTGCAAGCATCTATATACTGTATTTAAAAGGGGCATTATAAGGCATGTATTCGGCGCTGGCACCTCACCATCTCAGTGTTCAGACAGAACAGTCAGAGAAACTATTTTTGAAAAGGAGAGATAGCCCTTCCAGTCCTTAAAAGACAGAACTATGGAATCACTTTCACTTATTGTTATTACTTACATATATATTCATGATACTCTTTAAAATGAAACAGAGGACTTACTAGGTGATAATTGTTCAGTGACTGGTTTAGCCGCAAAGCTGGTATGTAATTTGCTCTCTGTAAATGATGTACCAACAAGATCTCTTGATTTTGAATACCTCCGTTTGTGCGCAAATATGTATGCAAGTAATCCTATAATAAAAATAAAGATTTATTAAAGCATAAGGCAAAAGGAAACCTTCACGTTCTGTCTGAATCACTGTTCCTACCGGAACAAAAGTGACAATTCTAAAAGAAACGTCGTATAATCGCACAGGGAAAATGTCCTACAATTTGTGGCTGTTAACCTTTTCCTGTCACTGCCAGTTTTAGCATTTCTGAATAGGCCATATAAAGGGTTTTTCGTGACACTGTGCTTTATTTCAGGGGTAAATTTAGGTGGATATGTCTTGAAAACAGCTGAAACTTTAACCCCTTAACGACTGCCGATACGTATTAGAACGGCAGTTGTAAAGGGGCCTTATTCCTGATTTGTTTTAAAACGGCGATTGGGAATAAGATTGTAGCGCTGCCCGTCGGCTGTATGCGACAGCTGACACCCTGCTATAATCGGCCCTGGCCGCTTTTGTAACTGATCGGGCAAATTAACCCCTCAAATACTGCTGTCAATCGCAACAGAGCTATTTAACTGGTTGTAAGGGGGTTGCAAGATCCCCTTTGTAACCATGGGACCCACAAAATGAAAACTGCGGGTACCGATGGTTATCATGGTACCTAGAGGTCATCTGATGACCCCAGGGTACGATGGTCCGTAAGATCTAGCTATAAGCCTGGTCTCACAAGCACACTCCGTGACTCACTGACCGTCTCATGCACTGCAGTACACGAAAAATGTCCCACAGTGGGACGAAGTACAAAGAAAAGTGAAAAAGTAAAATAAAATATGTAAAAAACACACCCAAAAAAGCACACCCAAATCACAAAAAGTCATTTTGCCACTCAAAAAGCAGTGTTTGTGAAAAAAAACAACCCAAAAACCCCCACAATTGTTAACACCGTATCCAGAACGACCCACTTTATAAAACTGGTCCGTTATTTATTCCTTACGGCTAACGGCGTTAAGAAAATAAAAAAAAACACCAAAAATGTCACTTTTTCATCAGACTGACTCACAAAAATTTTTAATAAAAAGCTTTCAAAAAGTCATATGAAGAAAAAAAGAATGGTATAAATTAAAATCGCCAAACCGTCCCGCAAAACAAAAACTGCAATATGGCTCATTCAGCAAAAAAAAAAAAAGTTACAGTTCTCAGAATATGGCAATGTAAAAACTAATTCATTTTTGTAAAACATTGTTTTTAGTGTGTAAAAATAGCAAAGCATAAAAAAAACAATATAAATCTGGTATCTCTGTAATCGTACCGACCCAATGGACAAATCAGTCTTATCACTTACCACACAGTGAACGGCGCAAAAAATAAAAAACATAAATAACTAAATTACTGTTTTTTGTTCATTGTGTCTGAATATCTGAATAAAAAGCAATCATAAAACATTATGTGCCCCAAAATGGCAACAAAAAAATCTGCAACTCGTCCCGCAAAAGAGGGATTTTTGGTACTCACCGTAAAAGCTCTTTCTTTGAGCCTTTATTGGTGGACACAGATAGCCATGAGTGTATGCATCTGTCGCTGGGAGGCCGCTAGGCAAAAAAAGAATTAGCTCCTCCTCAGCAGTATACACCCATCGACTGGCACAAAGCTCGTCAGTTAGTGAACAAGCAGTAAGAGAAGCAACAAACAACCGAACTATATACAGGCCCAACAGAGGCACATAGGCCCAACATAGGCATAAACCAGGGAGGATGCTGTGTCCCCCAGTGAAGGCTCTAAGAAAGATTTTACAGTGAGTACAAAAAATCCTTCTTTCGTTATTGCTTCATTGGGGGACACAGGTAACCATGGGATGTCCTAAATCAGTCCCAAGGAGGGAATAGAATAACTGCCAAATCAGCTTGGACGGCAGGCGACCACCGCTTGCAGAATCTTCATACCTAGGCCAGCATAGACCGAGGCGTAGATATCTACTCTGTAGAACCTTGTGAAAGTGTAACGAGATGACCAGGTATCAGCTTTGCAAATCTGGGTTGCAGAGGCCTGTTGGCAAACAGTCCAAGAAGCCCCCAACGCTTGGGTGGAGAGCGCTCTTACTCCCGGAAGGGGTAGCCTGTGTGTAGCGCGATATGCCTCCAGTATAGCCGAGCGAATTCAGCGATGGTTAGATTTTGTAGCAGGGAGATCCTTGCGATGACCCTCAGATGACAAACAAGGTGTCAGAACATCTGAATGAAGCGGTCCTTGATAGGTAGACACAGAGCTCTGCTCAGGTCCAGCTTGTGAAGGGATCTTTCAAGGGGATGAACCAGAGATGACCAGAAAGAAGGCAGAACAATGTCCTCGTTGATGTGGAATGAGGAGACTACCTTAAGAAAGGAGGAACTGGTCTGAAAACTACCTTGTCCTGATGGAGAATGAGAAAAGGAGAGCGACTAGAGAGCTGCCAGCTCAAACTCTTCTGAAGGACGTGATGGCTACCAAAAAGGCAACCTTCCAGGAAAGGAATGACGACAAGATGTCATGGATAGGTTCGAAGGGGGCTTGCTGAAGGATGCTTAGACCAGATTAAGGTCCCAAGAGCCTACAGGAGGGCAATATGGCAAAGCCAGGCGAGCAACTCCATGGAGGAAGGTCTTGAGCTTGGGACGAGAAGCCAAATTCCGTTGAAAAAGAATTGAGAGTGCAGAGATCTGAACCTTGAGAGTACTGATAGAAAGCCCAGAGTCGAGTCCCAACTGGAGAAAAGCCAAGATGGATGGAAGAGAAAAAGACATGTGAGCAGAAAAGGTTGTTTTCACACCATCAAAAAAAAAAAAAGAAAAAAAAAAGGCCTTCCAAGTCCGATGTTAAATGCGTGAGGACGCGGGCTTTCTTGCTCTGACCATGGTCTGTATGACCTGGGATGAAAAACATGCTTCTCTCAAAACCAATGCCATTAAATTCAGAGACAGAGAATTCTGGTGGAAGAGGGGACCCTGAGAGAGAGAGAGTAGGTCCCTTCTGGGCCAGTCTACAGCCACCATGATTACTGGGACTCCCTCTGCCTTGGTCTTCTTGATGACTCTCGGGATCAGTGGCAGAGGCGGAAAGAGGTAAGGAAGATGAAAATGAAATCATGGAATGAGGAGGGTGTCATAACCGACTGCCAGAGGGGTAGCGAGACCTGGCTACGAAGTGAGGCACCATTAGATAGACGTCGGTGGTGCCCCATCTGTGACAGATCTTATCGAACACGATGGGGTTGAGTGTCCACTCGCCCGAGGAGAGTCTGATGACTAAGGAAGTCGGCGGCCCAATTGTCCACCCCCAGAATGTGTACTGACGATATTGCTGGCATGTGTCACTCGGCCCAGACCAGAATCCATGAGACCGCCGTGATAACGGATTTGCGGCTTGTTAAGCCCTGTCGGTGTATGTATGCCACGGCTGTGGCGTTGTCTGATTGAATGCATACTGGATAACCAGCTAGGAGATTCTACCAGTGGAGAAGGGAGATGTAGAAGACTCCATCAGCCAAAAAATAAAAAAAGTTATAGGTCACAGAAAAAAGCGATACAAAATTTTTTTTTCAATAAAACACTCTTTATTGTGTAAAAGCGCCAAAACATAAAAAAAATATATAAATGTGGCACTGATGTAAACGTACTGACCCAAAGAATAACGCTGCCTTATCAATTTTACCACATGCGGAAATGCATTAAAAAAAACAAACAAACAAAAAAAAAAAAAAACAATTCCTGAATTGTTGGTTTTTGTTTATTCTGCCTCCTAAAAATCGGAAGAAAAAAGCGATCACAAAATGTCACGTGCCCAAAAATGGTACCAATAAAAACATTCACTTGTCCCATAAAAAACAAGCCATCACATGACTGTCGGCCAAAATATGGAAAAATAATAGCTCTCAAAATATGGCGATGCTAAAACTAGTCTATGCAAAAAAAAAAAAAAAAAAGCACCTTTTCGTGTGTGACAGCTGTCAATCATAAAAATCTGATATGGATCTGGTATCGCTGAAATCGCACCGACCCGAAGAATAAGGTCGTCTAATCACTTATACCGCACGAGGAACGGTGTAAAAAATAAACGCTAGGGTTAGGGTTGGGATTTTTTTAAAAGTGAAAAAAAAAAAAAAAGATGATATGGTGACTAGTGTTGAGCGGAAGTGCTCACTACTTGAGTCTGCATCGGGTGCTCAGGTATGCGCTGAGTATCGCGGATGCTCGAGTGACATGCTCAAGTCTCCGCCCCATATGATTCGTTGCCAAAAAAAAAAAGTTGCGTGGATTGACTGCCATGCACGAGTGGTCCAAGCATGTTTTTTTTTTTTGGGTGTCTAACAAACATGAAACATGCGAGTGGAGACTCGAACATGTCACTCGAGCACCCGCGATACATGGTGCATACCCGAGTACTCAAGTAGCGAGCACTTGCACTCAAGACTAATGACAACTTGATGACCTAATGTTATCAAATTCTGTGTCGTACCTCTAAGTTCAAAATGTTCACTATACCCCTTGATAAAATCCTTGAGGGGTCTAGTTTTTAAAATGGGGTCACTTGTGGGGGGTTTCCACTATTTAGGCACATCAGGGGCTCTCCAAACGCGATATGGCTTCCACTCTCAATTCCAGCCAATTTTGTGTTCCTTCCTTTCTGAACCATGCCGTGCGCCAAAACAGTCTATTTTCCCCACATATGGGGTATCGGTGCACTCAGGAGAAATTGCACAACACTTTCTGGGGTCAATTTTCACCTCTTACCTTTGTGAAAATGAAAAATTTGGGGCTAAAAGATCATTTTTGTGGAAAAAGTTAGATTTTTTTATTTTTACGGCTCCATGTTCTAAACTACTGTGAAGCACCTTGGGGTTCATGGTGCTCACCACACATCTAGATAAGTTCCCTGAGGGGTCTAGTTTCCAAAATTGTGTCACTTGTGGGAAGTTTCCACTGTTTAGGCACATCAGGGGCTCTCCAAACACGACATGGCGTCTGCTAATTATTCAAGCAAATTTTACATTCAAAAACTCAAATGGCGCTCCTTTCTTTCTGAATCCTGCCGTGCGCCCAAACAGTGGTTTTCCCCCACATAATGGGTATCGGCGTGCTGAGGAGAAAATTGCACAACAAATTTTGGGCTTTATTTTTTCTGTTACACTTGCGAAAATAAAAATTGTGGTCTAAAGTAAAATTTTTGTGAAAAAAAAATAAAAATGTTCATTTTTTTCTTCCACATTCCAAAAATTTGTGTGAAGCACCTGAAGGGTTAATAAACTTCTTGAATGTGGTTTTGAGCACGTTGAGGGGTGCAGTTTTTAGAATGGTGTCCCTTTTGAGTATTTTCTGTCATAAAGGCCCTTCAAAGTCACTTCAAATGTGATGTGGTCCCTAAAAAAATGGTTCTGTAAATTTTGTTGGAAAAAAGAGAAATCACTGGTCAACTTTTAACCCTTATAACTTCCTAACAAAAAAAAAAATTGGTTCTAAAATTGTGCTGATGTAAAAGTCGACACGTGGGAAATGTAAAAGTAGACACGTGGGAAATGTAAAAGTAGAAACGTGGGAAATGTTATTTATTAACTATATTGTGCTACATATCGCTCTGATTTAAGGGCATGAAAATTCAAAGTTTGAAAATGTCTTTTTTTTTTACAAATAAATGCAAGTCATACTGAAGAAATTTTACCACAATCATGAAGTACAATATGTCATGAAAAAACATTCTCAGAATCAGGGGGATCCGTTGAAGCGTTCCAGAGTTATTACCTCATAAAGTGACAGTGGTCAGAATTGTAAAAACTGGCCTGGTCATTAATGAGCCGACCACCCTCGGGGGGTTAAAGAATCTGTCACCAAATTTTTGCTATGTAATCTGAGAGCAGCATGATTTAGAATTTGGAAAATTAGAAATTTTGAAACTCAGAATTTACTGTCATGGAGCCAGATAGCTAGGTCACAAAAAAATAGTTAAGCATTTAAGACGTTAACATAATTTTTCCAACATTTCTTTATTTTGCTTGGCTGTTAGAAGGCTTAAAAGTTAAGCAGCAATTTTTTATAGACATTTACAAAATCTATTTTTGAAGTGACTGAGGGGCATTTATATTGGAAACCCTCAAAAAGTCATGGTGTCCCCTTCCTGACCAGGCAAAATTTTTAAATTCTGACCGATGTGTGGCAATAATTCTGGAATGCGACATCATATCTCAGTAATTATGACACATATTAGTGGTAAATTTAGGTCAATATGCTTTGTGTTTATGAAAAGATTGGAAATTTGACAAGTTAAAAAAAAAGTCAAACTTTTCATTTTTATGCCTTTAAAAAAAGATGGTCATACCACTAAAAATAAATAAACTAATATTTGCCACATGTCTACTTTACATAAGCAACTTTTTTTTAAAACAATTTTTTTGTTACGTTACAATTGTTAAAAGTTTATCAGCAATTTTTCATTTTTCCAACAAAATAAAAAATGTTGGTTTTGTAAATTAAGTGACTTTGAGGTGCCTATGTGACAGAAAATACCCAAAAGTAACACCTTTTAAAAACTGCACCCCTCAAAGTCTTCAAAGCCACATTCAAGAAGTTTATTAACTCTTTAGGTGCTTCGCCGGAATTAAAGCAATATGGAAGAAAGAATAAATACAATTTTACATTTTTCCCACAAAAATGTTGCTGTGGTCCCAAATGTTTCATTTAAATCGAGAAAAAGGAAAGAATGTACCCCAAAATTTGTTGCAATTTCTCCCAAGTACACAGATACTCCATATGTGGAGGAAAACTACTATTTGGGCGCACGGCAGGGCTTGGAAGGGATAGAGCACCATTTGACTACAAAATTGCCTTCAATAGATAGTTAACTCCATGTCATGTTTGCAGAGCCCCTATGTGCCTAAACAGTGGAATCCCCCTGACAAGTGACCCAAGTTTGGAAATTACACACCTCAATGAATATTTCTAGAGGTTTGGTGAGCACCTTGAACCCAGAAGTGCTTCACAGAATTTTATAACGCTAACCCGTGAAAATGAAAGATCACATTTTTCCATCAAATATGTTGGTTTTGCCCCAAACTTTTCATTTTCACAAGAGAAGCAGGAGTAATTGGGCAACAAAATTTGTTGTGCAATTTCTCCCGAGTACGTCGATAACCCATATTTAGGGGAAAACTACAGGCAGTGCTCGGAAGTAAAGGAGACATATTTGAATTTTGGTGTGCCATTTTGACTGGAATTTATTGGAGAAACCCCCCACAAGTGACCCCATTTTAGAAACTACACCACTTGAGAAATTCATCTAGGGGTGAAATGAGCATTTTTAACCCTCAGGTGACTCACAGAATTGTATAATATTGGACTGAGTAAATTGAAGAAGTTGATTAACAAATTGGATAAATTTTTCGAGTTTGCCAATACCCCATATGTGGTTGAAAGCTAGTTTTAAGGCAGAGTGCAAGGCTCAGAAGGGAAGGAGCACCATAGGAGTGCAGATTTGCTGGAATGGTTTGAGGGTGCCATGTTTCATTGGCAGTGTCCCTTACATTGCCAGTTAAACAGACACCACCAATAAATTTCCACACATTACAAACTACACCCCTCAATAAATTCATGCAAGGGTGCAGTTAACATGTGGACATCACATGTGTCTCACAGCATTTTATACCATTGGGTGGTGAAGAAACAATTATCACATTTTTAACACTATAATGTTGTTTTAGCCTTAAATTTTCCATTTTTATAAGAATTAATAGGAAAAATTGCACAACTACCTGTGAGGTCCATTTTTCCCCCAGAGCACCAATACCCAACATGTAGCAGGAACTACATTTCAGGCACAGTGGAAAGCTCAGAAGGGAAAGAGCACCATATTGTAGTACAGATTTTACTGTTATGATTTACGGGTGCCATGACCCACTGGAAGAGCCCCTGAGGTGCCAGAACAGCAGAACCTTACCAATAGTGACCCACATTTTACAAACTACACTTCAGTGAATTCACCCTACACCACGGGTGTGTCACAGAATTTTATACCATTGAGCAGTGAAGAAAAATAATTTAATTTTCCATTTTCACACAGGAAAATGGGTAAAAATGGTACCAAAATTTGCCACACAATTTCTTCTGAATGTGGCAATACAGCACTGCTTAGCCATACAGCGAGACTCAGGATGGAAGGAGCATTATTTGTCTCTCTGTGAACAAGTTATAGTAGAATGTGTCACAGAATAATACCTGACGAAGACACCCGAGCAGTCTCAAAAGATTGCTATTTGTTACCATCTTTTCAGTTAGCAATTAAAAGGCATCAACCACTGAGGACTCTTAAATTTGAATATTTTTCTATCTACTGTCTAACACAGTAAAAAGATATTTTTTATCCTGTATTCATACCACAAAAATGTTGTTTTACGAGGGAAAATGGGTAGAAATGGTACCAAAGTTTATCACACAATTTCTGCTGACCAAGCAATACCTCATATGTGGCTATACAGTACTGCTTACCCACATGGTGAGACTCGGGGGGGAGGAAGCGCTAGGACTCTTTGAGAATAAATTATTGTAGAATAGTTTGTGGACTCCACATACAGAGCCCAACGTACCAGAAGGGCAGAACCTCCCCCTCGAGTAACCCTATTTTGGAAATTACACCCAATTGGGAATTTATTTACAGGTGTAGTGACAATTTTAATGGATGATGCAGAGTTAAAAATGCAAACCTGCCATTGTAGTGCCCATACATTATGCCCAACCTGTGCTTCCGGAAACATGTACCCCGTAATTTAAGCGGGCCCTCAACGCTACAGAAGTGCCAAATTTGTGGACGCTAAACGTGGTTTAGGCACATTGTGCAGCTTAGACGGAGGGGGGCATTTGGATCTGGGAGTGCAGAATTTGCTGGATTTCTTTTGCGGTGAGCAATTTCACTTTTCCAGAGCCTTTGTGCAACCAGTAAGGTGGAAACCCTCTATATTTCCACTGACAGGTGACGGACCTGAGTGGGGACTTGTTTTTTTGTGAATTAAATCAAAGCTTTTATTGGGAACATTTTACATAACATTTGGGATCACATCTATACTGTGCTCTACGTTGAGCACTTACATTGGGGTTTCCATCTAAATCTCCGAATGATGTGATTCAGATGAAACCCCTGAGGGATCCATTCTCCTCTATGATGATGCAACAGAGTTCCTCTGTACTCGGTCTGGTCTCTCATCATAGAGAGCAGGATAAATGTGAGCTGAGCCTTACTTAAATCTTTAGGAGGCAAAGTGAACAAATCAACAGAATTGGTTTTATTTTTAACGCCTTCACTGTGGGTCAGCATGATTACAGAGACACCAGGTTTATTACTTTTTTTGTGTTTGGCCACTTTTGCGCCCTAAACCCCCCCCCCTTTTATTAAAAAAAACACAACAGTTTTTGCATCCCCATATTTTGAGAACTATAATGTTTGTATATTTCTGCTGACAGTCATGTGAGGACTATAGCTTTTTTTTTTTTTTATTTCTCCACTGATGAAGCTGTATGGCGTCTTTTTTTTGAGGGAGAAGATGACGACGTTACCAGCTATTTAAATACGTCTTTTTATTGCATTTTGTTCCACTTTTTTCAATGGTATGATGAAAAAGCATAGTTTGCCATTTTATGGTGTTCACTGAAGGGGTTAAATAGTGAGTTTTATAGTTCGGGTCGTTTTGGATGTGGTAATACAAAATGAGCACTTTTTCGTTTCTCTTTACAGACATATACATATTTATTGAATTATTTTTAATTTTTTGTTCTTATTTAAAATATTTTTTCAATTTTTTTTTTTTTTTTTTTTTTTTTACTTTACTTCATTCCTTTATGGGATTTTACCTTTTATTACTCTGATCACTGGGATAATGCATTACACCTGTCAGTGTTACACAAACAAAAGACTTTTAGGCCATCCTTCTTGCATGGTCTAACAGGCCACTGTAGCTGGCAGACGGAGGTCATTATTTGACCTCAGATTGCCATGACTGCCATCAGGAGCCCGTGTTTGTGTCGCAGGGGTGCTGATTGGGTGGGAGAGGGCTTCTAAAAGCTGCGATAGCGAGAACGAGACAGACAGAGTAAAGAAACTTTCTACAGTCATGGTTATGCTGGCTTTATGGCCTCTTACTTGTTCAGAATCTGTGAAGGCAAGCTTCAGCAAATCTTCCACAAGCCCCATTTCTTGACATGTTTCATACATATGTTTCAGCAGCTCTTCAACATTCAATCGGCTGGAGTGGAGCTTTTGCAGATTCCAGGCCTCAAAAATGTGCCTACAAATTGTGATAGGTCATTAAATATACAGCCAGTGGATACCATAAACCTATCGCTGTGCCCCAATTCATCATGATTCTTTAATTGTCTAAAGACAACTAGAAATTAACATGTGACAAAGGCAACAAAACTTACCTGTTTTCTAAAAATACAGTCATGTGACGTTTGACCTCTGCACTGTTGAATATTGGAGGCTTCATAGCTAGAATATAGCGTAGGGCCAGTCTGTGGTCTCCATGGCACATTAAGGTCTCTATAATCAGATTGTGCTGCCATGGCATTACCTTACTTGTGGCAGGATGGAGCAGACAGTCCACTGAATTCTAGAAGTGGAAAAAAGATCTGTTATTCTTTCTTAAAGGGAACCTATCACCTCCAAAAAACATATTTCTCTGCAAAATGAGTGGTAATAATGGCCCTCTGCAGACTGACTGGCTGCTCTGCAGAGCGTCAACTGCAGGGACAGTGATTCCAGTCAGGCTCACTGTATGGACTAGCAGCTCCCTGCACCATCCTATGGAAGAGAGCAAAGAAAAAGGAAAAAAATCTACAATAAAACTTAACCCTTTCAGGGCATGGTGATTTTTTTATTTTTGCAGTCATTTTTTTTACCTTTCGCCATCAAAAAATGTATGAGGGCTTATTTTTTACAGGACAAATTTTAATTTTGAATAGTGCCATTCATTTTACCACACAATATACTGAATAATGGTAAAACAAGCTTCAAGTGGGTTCAAATGGAGGAAAAAAAATGCATCCCAATCCTCCATTATTGGATTTTATTTTTTTTGAGGGTGTTCATTTGGCGGTTGACGGCAGTCCGATTACAGTGATACCAAACATGCAGCAATTTCTCTATATTTAACTAGAGACTTTGAGAACATGTTTCATGTGTAACTGGACACAATGGTTGCAGTGAGGAATAAATATGGTTTTTTTCTCATTTTGGCTCTGTTGCGATGATATTAGCAATGTATTTTGCACCTAACAAGTTAACAATTGTTAAGTGCAAGGGGGTGTTCTTGTTTCCACAGGGGGTTGTGCACTTTTCCTCCAATCATAAGCAGGCAGCAACAAAGCATATAAAGAACACCCCCACCATAGCTTAGAGCAGGTTTCTCAGTGTGCGATGTACCTCTTCTAGCCTAACCTCCTGCATGAGTGGCAGTGTGCAGGGAGGGGCAGTACAGCGGAGTTTAAAGGGAATCTGCCACCCCCTGGGAGATAGCAGACCTCTAATATGGCCATACAGGGGATAGAAAACGTGCCTTTATAAAAACACATATCTCTGCAATCAGACCTCTACTATGGGCCATACAGGTAGTATAGAGTTACTTTTCTATAACTTGCATGCCCATAGTAGAGGTCTGATATCACCGGGGGGGTGACAGATTCCCATCAGACCTCTACTATGGGCCATACAGGTAGTATGGAGTTACTTTTCTATAACCTGCATGCCCATAGTAGAGGTCTGATATCACCGGGGGGGGTGACAGATTTCCCATCAGACCTCTACTATGGGCCATACAGGTAGTATAGAGTTACTTTTCTATAACCTGCATGCCCATAGTAGAGGTCTGATATCACCGGGGGGGTGACCGGTTCCCATCAGACCTCTACTATGGGCCATACAGGTAGGTATAGAGTTACATTTCTATCACCTGTATGCCCATAGTAGAGGTCTGATATCACCGGGGGGGGTGACAGGTTCCCATCAGACCTCTACTATGGGCCATAGAGGTAGTATAGAGTTACTTTTCTATCACCTGCATGCCCATAGTAGAGGTCTGATATCACCGGGGGGGGGGGGGTGACAGGTTCCCATCAGACCTCTACTATGGGCCATACAGGTAGTATAGATTTACTTTTCTATACCCTGTATGGCCATAGTAGAGGTCAGATATCTCCCAGGGGGGGACAGATTCCCATCAGACCTCTACTATGGGCCATACAGGTAGTATAGAGTTACTTTTCTATCACCTGCATGCCCATAGTAGAGGTCTGATATCACCGGGGGGGGGTGACCGGTTCCCTTTAAATGTGTCCCATAAACCCTTCTGTCAGCTCTTTTCTAATCACTGATCGCACTGCAGACATAAACGGGATTACATCCTACTCACTGACAAACCTGCTCTACGCTATGGTGGGGCGTGTTTGCTATGTTGCTGCCGGCTTATGGATTGGTCAGCATCATACAGGTGTAAGAACCATACGTCACCAGTGACATCTCTGTGATAACTCATTAGGGGTAAAATTTAAGAAAAAAAAAAAAAAAAGAGGAAAAAAACACAAAACAAACATTTTATACTGCTCTGCAACCATTATTATATCCAGTTGAACATGGAAAATTTGGTGACCGGTCCTCTAAGTGGTCTTAGAAAGCAAAACATTATTTTGTGTTGCCATTTTCCTAGACTCTTGTGTGCTATCCTGACATTTTTATTGAAACCAATTTTGTGTACATATAATGCACGGTTTGCTTATTAATTACTTTTTTCCAGGTTGGTGAGGTGACCCAAAAAAATGAAATTCTAGCTTTTTTTTTTTATGGAGTTCACTAATGGGTTAATTCGTTACGTATTTTAATGGACTGTACTTTTATGAATGCAGCAACAACAAATGTTTTTGTTCCTTTATTTTTAAACTGAGGAAAAGGGGGCGATTTTAATTTATTCAACTTTTAAAAACTTTTTATTCACATTTTTGTGAAACCGGTGATCGTTTATAGCACATACAGTAATGCAGTATATACAGTGGGGAAAAAGTATTTAGTCACCAATTGTGCAAGTTCTCCCACTTAATAAGATGAGAGGCCTGTAATTGACATCATAGGTAGACCTCAACTATGAGAGACAACATGACAAAACAAATCCTGAAAATCACATTGTCTGATTTGGAAAGATTTTTTTTTTCACATTTTGGTGGAAAATAAGTATTTGTCAATTACAAACAAGCAAGATTTCTGGCTCTCACAGACCTGTAACTTCTTCTTTAAGAGGCTCCTCTGTCCTCCACTCATTACCTGTAGTACTGGCTCCTGTTTGAACTTGTTATCATTATAAAAGACACCTGTCCATAACCTCAAACAGTCACACTCCAAACTTCACTACGGTGAAGACGAAAGAGCTGGCGAAGGACACCAGAAACAAAATTGTAGCCCTGCACTAGGCTGGGAAGACTGAATCTGCAATAGGCAAGCAGCTTGGTGTGAAGAAATCAACTGTGGGAGCAATAATCAGAAAATGGAACACATACAAAGACCACGGATATTCTCCCTCCATCTGGGGCTCCACACAAGATCTCACCCCGTGGGGTTAAAATGATCTCCAGAATGGTGAGCAAAAATCCCAGAACCACACGGGGGGACCTAGTGAATGACCTGCAGATAGCTGGGACCAACTTTACAGGCTACCATCAGTAACACACTACGCCACCAGGGACTCAGATCCTGAAGTGCCAGACGTGTCCCCCTGCATAAGCCATTACATGTCCGGGCCCGTCTGAAGTTTGCTAGAGAGCATTTGGATGATCCAGAAGAGTATTGGGAGAATGTCATATGGTCATCTGAAACCAAAGTAGAACTGTTTGGTAGAAGCACAACTCAGCGTGTTTGGAGGAGAAAGAATGTGGAGTTGCATCCAAAGAACACCATACCTACTGTGAAGCATGGGGGTTGCAACGTCATGCTTTGGGGCTGTTTCTCTGCCAAGGGACCAGGGCGACTGATCCGTGTACAAGAAAGAATGAATGGGGCCAAGTATCATGAGATTTTGAGTGAAAACCTCCTTCCATCAGCAAGGGCATTGAAGATGAAACGTGGCTGGGTCTTTCAGCATGACCATGATACTAAGCACACCGCCAGGGCAAAGAAGAAGTTTCTTCGTAAGAAGCATTTTTAAAGGTCCTGGAGTGGCCTAGCCAGTCTCCAGATCTAAACTCTATAGAAAATCTTTGGAGGGAGTTGAAAGTCCGTGTTGCCCAGTGACAGCCCCAAAACATCACTGCTCTAGAGGAGATCTGCATGGAGGAAAGGGCCAACATACCAGCAACAGTGTGTGCCAACCTTGTGAAGACTTACAGAAAACGTTTGACCTCTGTCATTGCCAACAAAGGATATATAACAAAGTATTGAGATGAACTTTTTTTATTGACCAAATATTTATTTTCCACCAAAATTTAAAAAAAAAATCTTTCCAAATCAGACAATGTGATTTTCAGGATTTGCTTTCTCATTTTGTCTCTCATAGTTGAGGTCTACCTATGATGACAATTACAGGCCTCTCGCATCTTTTTAAGTGGGAGAACTTGCACAATTGGTGGCTGACTAAATACTTTTTTTCCCCACTGTAGTTGAGATCGTGGTATTAAGAGGACAATGACAGAATCTTCAGCATACCACCGGCTGTCATAGTAACTAATCGGTCCCCACCAGATTGGCAGCAGTGTTTAAATTGGTAACCATCGCAACGGAAACTTCTCTCCGGCAGCGGCTGTTAGAGACTGATGTCAGCTATGTCTTACAGCCAGCATTAGCCAAGTGTGGAAGACGCTCAGCTCCTAAGTCCCCTCCACACATGCGGACCCCTTCCTAGGATGTGAATTCATGTCCTAATTCTGGGAAATTAACTTTTTTTCATCCCTTTCTCCAGTAAGCTTTCCAGACATGATTCCATAGCCACTTACCTGCAGATTACCACTATATATGCAGATAAATAGCATATTTTTTTGGAGGTGACAGGTTACCTTAAAGATGTGCAGAAGCCGGCAGCTCAGAGAAATGAGTAATAAAATCCTTAAAAGCAGTTGTCTGGGACTTTGCTAGTGACGGATTATCGTTACGATAGGTCATCAATATCTGAATGCTGGGGGTGTGACATTTAACTCCCCCCCACCAATCAGATGCTTTAAGTGTCAGCTGTGGAGCTGCACAGCGCCATCAACTGTAAAGTGGCCACAACCTGGTACTACACATTTGCCGCCTGTACAGTACACGGAAGAGACTACTGTGCAGTTGTCGGACTGTGTAATTCCGCTTCACAACTGAGTACGTCTGGCTGCCACTGGCAACTGGAAGAGCTGATAAGTGGGGGTGTGGAGAGTCTCACCCCCAATGATTGGAAACTGGTGACCTATCCTAAAGATTGTGAATCAATATTAAAGTCCCAAACCCTTTAACATACATAACATCAATTATAGACTATATATACATAGACACACACTGTATATTCAATTGCCGCAGCACCTTGAGCAATGACGATGCTGTAGTTCCCAGCGGGTGACAGGTTGATGTGGACACAAGACAAGAATCGCAGACGTCTGCTCTGACAAAATAGTAAAGGCTGCAGTCAATACGCTGCGGATTTGCTGCGGCAGTCATGTGAAACAACAATGTCACCTGCCAGGAATAGCAGCGCCTATCTCGCTTGACTGCCAACCGTTGCGGAAGACTAATATACATTACTTTTCATTTCTAGGGGGAATGGAGTTAAGGGTTTGTCGGTAGTGGACAACCCCTGTAAATGAAGTGTGTATCTGAAGTAAAATGGTATGGATTGTGTGGAAGGACAAAACTCTAAATTCCCCGTTTTCTATTAGAGCCAGATCAGCTACATATCAGCATTTCTGAAGGGGTTTCTTCTTTATAAAGCAAAGTGAAAAGGTATTTTTACTGAACCGGTTGAGTTCAGTAGAATTACCAGGATGATATTACCAGCCCAGATATCTACACAACCTTAAGGGTACTATAATAATTAAAAATACAAGTAAACAGTAAAAACAATACCTGATAATCATTGTGATCCAGAAGCCAAAAGCCTTGAGTAAGTTTTATTAGACCACAAGGGATGGAAAAAGCTGCGGGAAATGATTCTATGGAAGAATCCGGCTTATCTGAGAACGAGTACATGACATCCAACAAAAAATAGACCATCTGGTATACAAGTGGTTAAGGTTATTTGCAATACATAGTCTTGTAAATAATTATAAATGTTTTGCACAAAACTATATGTTTTGGTTTAGACAAGAGAACTCTAGCTTAATTTGTGAAAGAAATTGGTGAACTTTTGGCCCACAGTGTTGCACTTTAAGCCAGGCCTTTTCCACTAAACCATACGCCTTTGTCTGGCATAAATCACAAATATGGTGGAAATCATGAGACCTTTTTGTTTTAGGTCATCTGGTAAACGGAAAAAGGATACAATTGTGTGTTTGTTTATTTCATCTGTATCTTCTAGTAGATACACGTCTAGAAGTGCCTGCAACACACAGTGTTAAAGATCAGTTAGCAAGAACGAAAAAAGTTAAAAAGGGGTATTCCCATCTCAAAGATCAAGCAGTAGTTATAATATTAGCAAATACCTCCAATTAAAAATTAAGTATAGTTCTTCAGATTCACTATGTCGCTTACCTCATGTGCATCCATGGATAATACCACTAGCAACTAACTCACTATATGATTTATCATAACCATAGATACCCAAGTTACTGGAATGACAACTGACAACGTGCAGGGATGGTCAGCTGTAAGAGACAGCAGCCATCGTGATTCAGCGCAGTGACAGGACCTCGCAGCGGCGTACATGAACAGCAGTTTGCGGGAATGCACTACCCTAAGTGCCGTACATATATGGCAGATGTTGTGAAGGGGTAAATAATACCATATCGTATATCATTCTTCTTCCGAGTTAAGTTGTATGACTATCATATTTTCTGTGCATGATTATAGGGGCAGCCATCCGATATGATGCTCCATTTCTAATCGGGGATAAATGTTCCTCTTTGGGAATGAAAGTTCCACGTTGGTGTGGGTCCCAACACCCAGACACCAACCGATTAGCAAGTCATCACCCATACTGCAAATAAGTGATAAAGGGGCTGTCCGGTTAAAACTAGTTGAGAGAGATGCTTTAGGGAGATAAAAAGTAGCATAGGACTATTATGAAGAAATTGAACATTTGTAAGTTTCAGCTTTACTTTTTTTTTAAATTTTTCATACTACTATATTGAAAGAATAAGAAAAAAAATCAAAAAAGATGTTCAACATACCATATAAAGTACTGAAAAATGGGAAGACAACAGCAATGTGACCCAGTATATTCAATGAGAAAGGGATTTTACAGTAAGAAAAATGCAATTTTCACAATTCTATAATTGCGAGTTACAGGACCGTGAGCATCCCAGAGAACGCCCAATGGTTGGGGAAAAACAACAAATAACAAACCGCATACCAGACTGCAGCACCATATATCACAAGTTGGCAGAAGCCATAGTGTAAATCTTGTAAAATTTTACAAAAAGTGTGGACAGAGGCCAGATAGCAGCCAACCAGACTGCCCAGGAGGCTCCGACCAACCTTGTGGAATCAGCAGTAATCTTGAACAGTGGAGATTTACCCTTGGTCTTGTTAGCTTGCATAATAGCGAAACTGATCAATATGGGAATGGTTGTCTTGGAGGTTGACCAGCCTAGTGTGACCCATCAGGGATCACAAAAAGAGAATTGGATCTCTGGAAGATTTCCATAAGAAAGATAGGCCCTAATGGCTCTGACCATATCTAGACAGAGGGAAAACACTCACAGGGACCAGCAGGAGGATAGGCACAAGGAGGGGAGAACAATGTTATCATTAATGGGGAATGACTTGATCAACTTTTGGAAAACAATGTAGCACAGAGAACAAGAACAGCTTGTCCTGATAGGGAACAAAATAAGAGAGCCCCGCAGGAAAGGGAAGTGTGCTCAGGCACGCTATCAATGGAGGTTATTGCCACAAGAAATCACACCTTTTGTAAAGAAATACGAGACACGCCACAGAAGCATGACATCAACTTGCTGCCACTTTTTAGAGTCCTGAACTTTTATCTGAGGGATACTGAATGAGAGAAGAGCAAGGTAGTGGCTCTAGACACTAGCTACCTGGGCTTCAACAGAGGGAGGTATAGAAAATTTGACAACTAATTACTCTGCAAGGAGAAAATTACCTCAAACCTCCTAGAGGAAGGCACGAGTCAGTCCGTACTGCCATTCTTTGGTAAGAGCATCACCAAGTCTTCATGGTTGGAAAAGAGAATGGTTGCCGGACTTGACGGAAGGAAACTACTTTTTGGGAAGGAGAGGAGGACACTACTTACTTGACTTCGAGGGTGGCCCTCATTGCCCAGCAAAGGTCATGCAATGCAGAGGCTAGCTTAGTATTCTGCTCAGACTCAGAATCACTCAGAGGTAACCCCTGGAGAATCAGACTGGGCAGGGGCAGACGCAATCTCATCCGCGGTGGCACTGTCCGAGGAATGCCAGAGGATGTGTGGGAAGAAATCCTATGTCTTGTGAAAGCATCTGTGCATAGGGAAGTATGCGCCTCAATTTCTATGTGAGACAGGGCAGAATTACTCGACTTAGGAAAGAAAACATTGACACGCAAGTTGGGCTAGCAAGCGATCTAGAGAAATCAACTGTGGACTGGGAGAGGGTGGCCAGGTTACTTTGAGCCAAAGTCAAAGATCTGGCACATGCTGCTCAGTTCTTTAGGGGAATCTAAGGGGTTGTGAGTAGGCGAAGCGTTAAGGCAGCCTCACTGACCACATGATAAACATTTGTCACAGAGCAAACAAACAAAATAGGTGACCAGTGCAACAGGGGGAAAGCTTCCTAAAATAAGTTCTCCCTTGGAAAAGAACATGGCACATAGAAAAAAATTAAATAGGACCAGGACGAGGCCTAAAAGTACCAGGGAGAGGTTCAAGAGCCGTAAAATCACAGAACTGCGTCCCAAAATTATGTTGGCAGCAGAAAGGTGGCTGGAGCTGTAGAAAGGAGGTGTAGACGAACAGGAAGAACAGATGGAGGCAAAGGAGAAGCCCAGGACTGAAAGCCAGTAAAAAAAAAAAGTGACCGTCCCACAAACAGCGTGAAAAGTGCCCATTGACAACAAAAAGTCAAGCCTCAGATTATCCCGAGCAGGGAGAGCGAGATAAAATAGTTTTATGATATAGCACTACAAATTAGATTTTGAAAATTAGGAAATAAAAAGGAGACAATCCCCAAACAAACCCAGGAGGAAGCCCCTAAGGCAGAGGTTTGGAGGAGCAATTCAGTAGGCAACAGTGCGATTTGGGGGAGGGTGGGTTATAATACTCATCCTTCCAATTTTTTTTGGAAGTCCACAGGCTAAACCCTTCAGGAACCTCTACGGATTAGGGGCTCAATAGCACTCCACTGCAGCATCAGCCTTGGTGGATCGATGACCGGCGGAGATGGATGAGGAATAAAAGTTATTTCATTGAGTTGCTGGACAACCTTCTGTTGCCCGCTAAGCATTAGGAACTTTACATCAACTTCAGAGGCAGACATTTGAAATAGTAGCGATATATCCAATAACTTTTGTTAAAGCTACCGGATAAAGTATAAAGGTCTAAAACTGCAATGGAAAAATGTTCCAGCTTCTAACATCCAAGAATTTATTGAAGTAATCGATAAAAAGATGGTATGAAAATGTTTTCAAACGCTTAAAGAGGACCACACACCAGAACCTTTACTGATCATAATGAAGAGTCCACAGCAGAAACAGATCAGATACTTTCCATGCTGTTTTACACTGAACATGCATTTCAATGAGGTTCAGTTGTAAGTTCCACTTCAGCACCCAATTAGCATTAACACTTTGGAAGAGAAAGAACTTGGCCTGTGATGTATAGTTAAATGGGTTTGAAGTGATTGGAACAGTACTAAACAGTTATGGCATAAACATAAGATTGCCTTATTGGTTTTTCTTACATGCAAGGTAGCAGGTGGATATTTGCCTGAGCCACCGTCTCTCTTCCATAAATGCTCAACTCTTTCTCCAAGCCGAGAAATCAGGTTATCGATCATCAAGGTAGAATTCCATTTACCTCTGTAACATAGGAAACATAAAAAGTGTTACCTTTATACCCCTAAAAGCAATAAAAAAAATGTTGCGCAATATTATTAATCAGTTTGTATAACTCCTTAAAGGCAAGGGTCACGTTTGGCCTTCAGAACAATTTTTTAATTTTGTAATCTCTGCCTTCCGAAAATGTCTGAGAAGTTTTATTCATCTGTTATCATGGCCATATACATTTACAAATTTAAAATGTTTTCTTATATTTAATTAAATGTTACTTTTTTTCTCCCCCTTAACAGTCTCAGATTTGGATGTTGTCAATAAGTATTCAGCCCAGGGTCATTTATATACGGTCAGACCTGGACACTCCAGCGCTTCTAGAACCTTGTAATTGTGGCTTTCCAGCAGCACAAAGTAACATGTAGGTCGGACAGCAATTAACAGCCTCTGATCTATACAGAAGAACCTAATCCAATCCGGTCCCAATGATGGCATTTACACCAAAAGCTCTCTGCTCCAACTAAAACGTGTGCACTTTCATGCGGCAGAAATGGGGTGATGGAGAAGGATGAATGTGTTACCTAGCATGCAATTTTTGGGGAATAAATCCAATAAAAGGAGCAAGACTCTTTCCTTTAGATTTTTCAATTTTGTGTCAAGGGAAAAAAAAAAAAAACCACCATCAGCAAAGGGCTTATTCAGACGTCTAAGCACAGACGCTAATGCACAGACTGGCTGCGGGTCTCCAGACCCAAGCGTGACAGCTTCATGTATTTCTATGAGCCGGTCACTCTCGAGTCTGGAGAGCAGTGGCCAGAATGTGCATTGCAGTTCCATCTCAGACAGTTTTTATGGACGTCTGAATGAGCTCCAATAGGGATTTCTGACAAACTGACTAGAAAAAGTGGTAGGGAACTGAAGTCCGTATTACAGAAAACAGAGCAACATTTTCACTACCTAGACAAATGCTCCAGCTTTTTCCGACGCTCAGCATAGTAGTGCTGAACCAGTTGATAATTGTAGTATGGCCTGGTCAACTGCACGGCTCCATCTGACCGAATGAACAAGGAAAAAAAAGGGAGAATAAACACAAGTATATAGCAAAATGAAAAACAAAAAGTACATTCATTTTGTTTTGGTCAAGAAAATCGTGACAATTGCAGCAAAACATTTATTAGTTAAGGGGGTTGTTCGGTCACAACAAATTTGATGACCTATCCAACAAGGCCATTGGCTAATTAAAAAAAAAAATTCTTGCTCTAGATCAAAAGTGCATAATCTGTGGCCCAGGATACCCTTCTGTGTGCCCTCAACCATGTGCTTGGTCATATGTATTTTATATGTCATGGAGAAGACCAGCGAGGCATAGCACTGAAAGGGAAGGTAATTATGGTGTGCTGTGGGGTCATTTCTGGGGGAGCCGTATTGTGGCAGAATGTGCGAATCCTGATTCCTGTAGCACAGAAAGGAGTAGATCAGATGAAGAAATGTCACATGCGTGAATGGCCCTTATATGCATTGTAGATGATGGGAGAAGGGAAACACTCGACTGTTTCAGTGTCCTACACACAGTACAGACAAAAAGTTTGGACACACCTTCTCATTGAAAGATTTTTCTGTATTTTCATGACTATGAAAATTGTCCATTCACACTGAAGGCATCAACAGGACAATGACCCCAAACACATCTCCAGGCTGTGTAAGGGCTATTTGACCAAGAAGGAGAGTGATGGGGTGCTACGCCAGATGACCTGGCCTCCACATTCACCAGACCTGAACCCAATCGAGATGGTTTGGGGTGAGCTGGACTGCAGAGTGAAGGCAAAAGGACCAACAAGTGCTAAGCATCTCTGGGAACTCCTTCAAGATTGTTGGAAGACCATTTCCGGTGACTACCTCTTGAAGCTCATCAAGAGAATGTCAAGAGTGTGCAAAGCAGTCATCAAAGCAAAAGGTGGCTACTTTGAAGAACCTAGAATATAAGACATATTTTCAGTTGTTTCACACTTTTTTGTTAAGTATATAATTCCACATGTGTTAATTCATAGTTTTGATGCCTTCAGTGTGAATGTACAATTTTCATAGTCATGAAAATACAGAAAAATCTTTAAATGAGAAGGTGTGTCCAAACTTTTGGTCTGTACTGTATACTACAATGTATAGAGCTGAATGCATGGTCTCTTACTTTCTGGTCAGCAAACCAATTAGAATGGTACCTCTATTTTCCTCACGAGTGGGAGCTCTATAAATTGATCCAGCAACTAGTTGTTATTTATGGCACATACTTTCAATATAAAGTAAATGTCTCAGAAGGTAAGTCTTTAGTACTATTGCAGGCCATGGAGTTGGTTCGATCAGACCATGTTGTTCTCGGACCCAAAAAGGCTGTGCATTGGAGATGTTTTCTGCCCTGAAGGTTTATGCCGGGGTCCCACTAGCTTATGGCATCAGAAATGCTAATGAGTGTGGGCTCCTGCTCTGCTGGGAGCGTGAGCCGAGAGTCAGTGCCCGGATTCTCTCGCATGAGGGGATCGCAGCACAGCTGGAGAGGGGACGGAGAAAGTCATTTCTCCATCTCCTGTTGCCGGCGGGAATCGCACTGCACTCGGGTGATATCCAAGTGCAGTGTGATGTTTCACACGCACCCATAGACTTATATGGGCGCGTACAATCCAATTCTCGGGTACAATCGTTTTCGCATGAGAAAATAATCGCAGATGTGAGCTACACCATAGGGTAACATTGGGGTGAGTGCAATCTGATTTTTTTATTGGATTGAACAGCAAGTGGGAGCAAGCCCTTACCTGGGTTATCTGGCAGAAGACCACAACGACAAAACCAAAGGACTACAGAGGCATAGTGACTTAAGAGCTTGGTCACTGAAAGCTTATTGGTTAAGTTAACTAATCCTAATGAAGGAAAATAGGAAATGTTTAAGTCAAATAATGTAGGAAACACGTTAAAATATTTTGCTGTATTTGATACACATTACTTATTTGATGATACTGCCTAGGGCAAAAATCCGCTGACAAATGAAAACTGCATTAGACTGGGTAGAAGCCAAGAAGAATAATTGTCAACTTGATTTCCTTAACTTCTGGGTACTAGAAAAACTCAATGAAATGCACCCCATGGTGAGGGAAAGGGTCTATGTAGAAAAAGTTACGTTTTTGTAGGGTTCTTAGCATTTTGTCCTAATCACAAACTAATTCAAATGTTGATACTGATTGAGAAACCTGCTGACATGGAAGAAGTTTGGATCTGAAAGGATGGTGGCAGCTCAGCACTTGTAGCACTTCAGCTGTGACTGCCCGGCCTCTGACTCCACTTGCAAATCCAGCAACAGACACTCACTGCTGAGTGGTCACTGCTCTCAAAACCGAACAAATTCCCATTTGTTTCATCCGTCGATAGTTTTTATAAGTTTTAGATTTCGTAATGATAGGCAAACTTAAAATTCTAGCTTGTTTATATTATTATAATTAGAGTTGTTATGAAAAAACAAAGAAAAACAAAACACAGATGCGTTAGGTAGACCTCTGTGTACCTTGTTTTGTAAGCTCTTTGGCCTCTTTCCTAAAACAGTTCAAGACAATTGTAAGGTTACTGAGGCGGAGCTGACAGTGGTGTAGAGACTGGAGTGTCTGAGAATCAATGAAATGGCATGAACCATCAAAAAGCTGAGCACCTGCGGGAGAGAGAACACGTTAGCTGATGATCGGCCTTATGAATGTTTACCATAGAAGGCTTATTCCAGTTCTGCACTACGATCACACACGGGCTTAGTTTGATACAATAGAAATATCACAGCTTTGTCATATGTGCTCAGTGTGAACCTGCTTTCATCTGTGAAGAGCACAGGGCGCCAGTGGCCACTTTGCTAATCCTGGTGTTCTGTGGCAAATGCCAAGCGTCCTGCACGGTGTTGGGCTGTGAGCACAACCCCCATCTGTGCATGTCGGGCCCTCATACCACCCTCATGGAGTTGGTTTCTGACCGTTTGTGCAGACACATGCACATTTGTGGCCTGCTGGAGGTCATTTTGCAGGGCTCTGGCAGTGCTCCTCCTGTTCCTTCTTGCACAAAGGCGGAGGTAGCGGTCTTGCTGCTGGGTTGTTGCCCTCCTACGGCTCCCTCCACGTCTCCTGGTGTACTGGCCTGTCTCCTGGTAGCGCCTCCAGCCTCTGGCCACTACGCTGACAGACACAGCAAACCTTCTTGCCACAGCTCGTATTGATGTGCCATCCTGGATGAGCTGCACTACCTGAGCAACTTCTGTGGGTTATAGAGTACGTCTCATGCTACAATGAGTGTGAAAGCACAACCAACATTCAAAAGTGACCAAAACATCAGCCAGAAAGCATTGGTACTGAGATGTGGTCTGTGGTCCCCACCTGCAGAACCACTCCTTTATTGAGTGTGTCTTGATAATTGGCAATAATTTCCATCTATTGTCTATTCCATTTGCACAACAGCATGTGAAATTGATTGTCAGTGTGGCTTCATAAGTGGACAGTTTAATTTCACAGAAGTTTGATTTACTTGGCGTTATATTCTGTTCTTTAAGTGTTCCCTTTATTTTTTTGAGAAGTGTGTGTGTGTGTGTGTGTGTGTGCGCGTGTGTGTGTGTGAGAGTGAGAGTGAGAGTGTGAGTGAGAGTGTGTGTGAGAGTGAGAGTGTGTGTGAGAGTGAGAGTGTGTGTGAGAGTGAGAGTGTGTGTGAGAGTGAGAGTGTGTGTGAGAGTGAGAGTGTGTGTGAGAGTGAGAGCGTGTGTGAGAGTGAGAGCGTGTGTGAGAGTGAGAGCGTGTGTGAGAGTGAGAGTGTGTGTGAGAGTGAGAGTGTGTGTGAGAGTGAGAGTGTGTGTGAGAGTGAGAGTGTGTGTGAGAGTGAGAGTGTGTGTGAGAGTGAGAGTGTGTGTGAGAGTGAGAGTGTGTGTGAGAGTGAGAGTGTGTGTGAGAGTGAGAGTGTGTGTGAGAGTGTGTGTGTATGTGTGTACATACACACATACACATGCTGTGCTCCCCATCAACCTGCTCAGAGCACAGCAGGGATATCATCAAGCTGTTGTGCTCTGATCAAAACACACAGAACAGGAAGCCGTGCTGCATGGGCGCACAGGGAAGGTAAACACAAGTGTTTTTTTTCTATATGCATTGTATAGATGGGGGCCATTTACACCAGGATGGAGGGGCACTATGTGGGGACATCACCCCGTAGGGAGGGGCACTATGTGGGGCCATTATACTGTATGGAGCACTAAATGGACCATTATTGTAAATAAGCCCCTGTACTTTGTGTTACCCACACCTCATTGTAGATTGTAAGCTCTTACGAGCAGGGTCGTCATTATTTTTGCTTTAATTATTGTATTATCTTTAACCATGTTACTTATGACTGTTGTATATGTCCCTCTGAATTGTAAAGCGCTGCGGAATATGTTGGCGCTATATAAAGCTTATTATTATTATATGGGGCCATTATACTGTATGGAGCACTATGTGACTGATGAGCGGTGTAGTTACATCACCGCTCATCACAGCCGCCGGGTCTCGTGGAGCACATGGGGACCTGGAGTGGCTGCTGCTACAGCCTATGGAGCGTTGCCATGGACTACGTCGGACCTGCATGGGAACTTTTTTTTTTAAATAAATTGGTGAACGAGGGCCAATGTCTTGTCTATTTCTCTCTTTATTTTCTTCAGGTTTCCATTTGTGGACTACGGAGGATTCCCTGGACTACAGCGGACCAGCATGGAGTCCCCCCCCACCACCCCAAAATAGATTGGTGAACCAGAGAAAGTGCCGGGGAATGTTTTTTTCAAATTAAATGTACTTCTCTGTCTGTGTTTTTGTCTTTCTGGGTTAGTAGTGGGGGTGTCTG
The DNA here is from genome assembly GCF_046119375.1 of Phyllobates terribilis. Taxonomy (NCBI): domain Eukaryota; kingdom Metazoa; phylum Chordata; class Amphibia; order Anura; family Dendrobatidae; genus Phyllobates; species Phyllobates terribilis. The sequence goes on from NW_027362765.1 coordinate 619,471,114, forward strand.
ATAGACACGTCTCCATTACTAACACCAGGGCTTGATGCCAGATGTGATTTTTGACAAATCACAGCTGTCAAACTCAACTACCATAACCCTGATTGCCACCGCACCAGGGCAGTCGGGAAGAGCTGGGCAAACCACTATAATTGGCGCATCTAATGTGATGCAACACTTTTAGGGCGGCTGTGGGCTGGTATTTTTAGGCTGGGAAGGGCCCAATAACCAGGAACCTTCCCAGGCTGATAATATCAGCACGCAGCTGCCTGCTTTACCTTGGCTGGTTACCAATAATAAGAGGAACCCCACGTCGTTTTCTTCATTTATTAGGGTAAACACCCTTTAGTGCCAAACGAAAGGCACTAAAGGGTGTAAGTTTATTATATGTAGAGAGCTTGTGAAATTATATATTTACAGGACATTTATCCATTCTATTACACCACTGCTCCCATAGATGTGGACAGAGCAGGGGTACACATTTCTAAGGGAGTAGAGGTGTAATGTGTGACCGTGCTCCGTCCGCTTCTATAGGAGCAGTGGTTTAATGTGTGACCCTGCTCCATTCACTATATTACTGCTCCCATACAAGTAAATAGAGCAGGGTCACACATTACACCATTGCTCATATAGAAGTGGATGGAGCAGGTTCACACATTTCTAAGGGAGCAGTGGTGTAATACAAGACCCCGCTCCGTCCACTTCTATGGCAGCAGTGGTGGCAAGCGTGACCCCGCTCCGTCCACTTCTATGGCAAAAGGGTCACATATCTATCTCCAGCTTATGATACAGCGAGCAGCACCAACTAACAGAATCGGAGCTGCCGGCCATCCTCGGTGACAGTCTACTTGTCAGTATCACTGACAGTGAGCAACAAAATGTGAGATACGCTCCAGACCGGTGTATCTAATCTAATCATGCACAATACACCCCAGACCGGTGTATCCAATCCCATCACGCGCAATACGCCCCACAGTGATGCATCCAATCCCATCATGCACAATACATCCCACTCCGGTGTATCTAATCCTATCATGCACAGTACACCCCAGACCTGTGTATCCAATTCAATCATTCGCAATACGCCCCAGACTGGTGTATCTAATCCCATCATGCATCCTTGTACTTTTTAATGACACCATTCTACCACATAGTGTACTGGAAAACGAGTCAAAAATTGCAAATACGGAGAAACTGCAAAAAAAAAGTACAATTCCACAATTGTTTTTTTTATTTACCATGTTCCCTATATATTGTAAAACTGACCTAGCAATATGATTCCCCAGATCAATACAAGTACGCAGCTACCAAACATGCAGGTTTTTTTTTTTTCCTAAACTGGAAATTTTTTTTTAAAAAAAACAAAAATAATATCACTTGTCGCCATTTTCAGAGACTTGTAATGTTTTCTTTTTTTTTCGGGATCTGGGGCTGGGTGTTGGCTTATTTTTGCGCTCTGGGCTGATGTTTTCATTGATACCATTTTGGGTTAGACGCGATGCTTTGATTGCCTCTTATTGCATTTTTTTGCAGTGCTCCAGCATGTATTGCGGAAATGATGATTCTCCTATGAGTGATGGCCACGAGACAATGGTCACAGGATATTCACTGTCAGGCACGTGGGTCAGCAGACCCCCGGCTGTCATGGCAACCCATTGGCACCTCGCGATCACATGACATGCTTGTGGTGGGCAAGTGTTAAATCCCACTATCAGCGATTGTCGGCGGGATTTAACAGGTTAACAGCCGCGGGTGGAGAACCGCTGCATCTGCGGAGGCACTTGATGGCTGATTAAATCAGCCATCAAGTGCAGGGAAAGATGAGAGCTCAGCATGCGATCTCACATTAAAGGCAGGGACACTACCTTTGACATATATATAAGAGCCATTACCTCATGTACAGTATATACTTACAAAAAAACAATACAAAAACTTACCAATTCTGTCAAAATTGGTTTTCGTAAGGACCACTTTATCCCACGTCCATTCAAGCACAAAGCGAAGGTTTGGAGCTGACCTGGGTTTCTCTTCAAAGTGAATTACACAAGTCAGAACCAGGTGAGAAAAGTCAAAATAGTGTATTTTGCACAAATAGAAATGTGAATACATTTTTTGTTGTTTACACTTACCTTCTACAATCCATTGCTTGATACAACGAGTTAAAAGACTGATGGAGCTAGTTTCAATGGCAGCTGATAACACAGCTTGTAGCTGTTCTTCCTAGATATCAGATAAAAGCTGTAAAGGCTGAATTTTATAGGAAGTGAAATACAACATGGCAGTAAGGGGAGCTTACCCGAGTCAGGCTGGAAGGCTGAACATCAGCAAGGCTTGGAGACAGGAGACCAGCTACTAAGCATCTGGTATAACCATCTGCAATCTCTTCATTCAAAGATGATCCAATATTCTTTAAGTAGTGCAGAGTCTTAAAACAAATAATGCAGTATGATATCTTCACTGCTAGGACAACCAACATTGTAACTAAGTATATACCTAGAGTTCACCATCACTTTATACTGGAAATGAATCTACATGAAGCATTAAAAGCACCAATTCATTAAACGGGCGTTTTTCACGCTTGTCTTGATGGAACACCATAAGCTCATCATAAATTTTACAAACAGGGGGGGGGGTTGCCAAACTCCGTCTCTCCAACCTTTTGTAGCTGGTAGATTTGGGTGTGAAAATGACAAAAGTTGCTAAATTTTTGAGCAGCCTCGTGTTGTACAAAAATGTTGCGACTTTTCAAGGCTTTTTACACCAGACTTAGAGTGAAGGTTTAGTTACTCATTATAGGGACCCTGTCAACAGGTTTTTACCATATGAGGTAAGACCACCACCTTCCAGCCCTGATATACAGCAGTATAACAATGCTGTATACATGCCCCTAACTCAGCCTGCAAGACAAGTAGGCATTAGTCCTACCGGTAATAGTGTTGTCATGATGGACTCCTGGAAAACCTATCAGGAGGTCGTCCTTCGTATCCTTGATAGGGACAGGAACACACAAGAGGATAAAAGGCTCTCCCTCCACCCAAACCCCAGTAATTTTCCAAGTACCACACCATGACGGACGCACTCTATTTTATTTAGTTTCCTTCTATCTATGTTACCTTCACAGACGCAGACTGGAATGTTAGGGAGGGAATGTAATAGGTGCTGTCATGATGGACTCCTGGAAAACCTATTACCGGTGGACTAATGCCTACTTTCCAGAATGTCCCTCCTGACATCACCATCAGGAGAATACCAGAGTATACATTCAGGGTGGGACAACTACTTTGAGGACTTTCTTCTGAAGGCCATTTTTTGGCCTGATAGAATGTCCAGTTTATAGTGTCTGCAAAAGATGTTCAGGCTTGTCCATGTTGCAGCTCTGCAAATCTGGTCCACCGAGGCCCCTGCTCGTTCTGCCCGTGATGTGGCTACTGCTTTAGCCAAATGGGCCCTGATGTTATCCGGAGAGGATCTTCCTTCAGACGAACAGGTCAGACTTCTCACTGACCTAACCCACCTTGCCAGCACTGTTTTTGATGTCTTTTTCCCCTGGTTTTTGCCTGCAAACTGTACGAACAGGTTAGGGTCTACTCGCCAGTCCTTTGTTGTCTCCAAGTAATGGAGGACTACTCTCCTGACATCCAGGGAGTGAAGTCAGTTCTTGATTATTTTTATGGCCTTGGCAAAAAGAGGGTAAGACTATTTCCTTGCTCATATGAAAAGTTACTACTTTTGGTAAAAAAAAAGCTGGATCTAGCCTGACGGTAATGCAGTCGTCTAGAGCCTTAGGTATGGATCGTTGACGATGCTTGTATTTCTCCCATCCGCCTTGGTGTTATTGGTGGTTTAATAAAGTATTGCCACACTGTTTTACTCTCACCCTGTGTTGTCTGAGTAGTATTATGCCCATGAAAGACCCAGTGTCTCCACAGGCTGCAATTTGCACTTTTAGGGTGCTAGCTCTTAGGCCTTTATGAAATCCAGTCTGTAGAATCTCTAGTATATTTAGAATGTTAGGACTAGAAATCTGTCAGTTTCTTGATACTGTGCACAATTTTTTCCACAGATTTTCGTGTATATTGCTGATGTTACTGGCTTTCTACTATTTTGCATAGTTGATTTGACGGAATCTGAACGATCTTTAGATCTCAAGATCTGCCTCTCAGGATGCAGGTTGGAGGAACTTTACGTTGGGATGGTATATCAGCCCCTGGATCAGCAGATCCAGTCTCTCTGGAAGAACGATTGGATCTTTTAGGGACATTTTTTCAGTAAAGGAAACCAGCTTCTCCTGGGCCAAAAAGGGTAATATTACTATTACCTTGGCTTGGTCTTCCAGTATCTTCCTTAGCACTGCTGGAATTAAGAGCAAGTGAGGAAAGGCATATGCCAAGTCCATGTCCCATTTCTGGGACAAAGCATCTACCCCTGTTAGCCTGTCTTTTGGATCGAGGAAGAAGAATTTGGCTGTTTGTGCGTTTTTCCTTGTGATGAACAGATACCACTGAGTATCCCATCGATGTATTATGCGATGGAATTCTTCCCACTTTAGTTCCCATTCTGACTGTTGCACTGTTTCCCGACTGAGGAAATCTGTCACGGAGTTCTGAGACCCCTTCAGGTGTATTGCACTTACTGATAGTACTGTTTCTTCTACCCACTAAAAAATCTTTCCTGCTAAATCTTGCAGATGGTGATGTCTTGATTCCCCTTAATGTCTGAGAAAGGCCACTGTTGTGATATTGTCTGACAGGATTCTGATGTATTGGTTCTTTAGGTCTGCCCGACATCTTTTTAATGTTTCCCAGACTGCCTGGAGTTGAGGTTTGATGATCTGGGAAGGTTTCGCCCCTACCAGGTACCTTGTAGGTACTGATCGTTTATATGGACCCCACCAGCCACTGTTGCTTGCGTCGGTGGTGACTGTTACAAATGGAGACAACTTCCACATAATCCCCTTCTGTAGGTTGGCCCTGGAAGTCCACCATGTTAATGACTTCCTGGTTATCACAGACAAGCTTATTTTCTTGTCTAGACCGTCCATCTTCCTGTTTCAGGTTGTTAGAATCTGATGTAGTTGTCTCGAGTGGAATTGGCTTCACTGAACTCTGGGTATAGAAGCTGTCATTAATCCTAAAATTTTCATGCTTTCCCAGATGGAGATTTGTGATTTCCTTCCGAAAGAGAGGACTCTGTCTCTAAGTTTGTTTTTATGACTGGTAAAAGGGATATTTTTAGTTTTGAGTCTAGGAGGATTCCTAGGAAGATGTTTCTTCTTCTTCCTGGTATAAGATCTGATTTCTTCCAGTTTACAATCCATCCCAGATTTTTTTTTATAATCAAGACGGTTGAAGTTAGGCTGAGTTCACACGATGCGTTTTTCATGCGTTTCCGCGGCGTTTTTGCAGTTGCGGAAACGCATGAAAAACGCATGGTAGAAGGGCAGCAATGTTCCCCAATGGAAATCCGCATGTGCTGTGCCCATGATGCGGATTTTTCCGCAGCGTAAACGCTGCGGTCAAAAATCCGCTGCATGTCAATTAATTTTGCGGAAACGCTGCTCTTTTGCCACCATTGACTTGCATTAGACCGCATGGAATCCGCATCACTGTATATGTTGATGCGCTTTTCATGCGGTCTAATGTGCGGATGGTACCCGGGTGTGGATGAGAGGACTCTCATCCAGACCCAGGTACCATTAAAAAAAAAAGAATAAAATAAAAAATATATATATTCTCACCTTCTGACGGCCCGCGCTGCGTCCTGCTGGCTTCCCGGGCACTTCGCGGTTGAATGAAGGACCTTCGCTGACGTCAGAGTCATGTGACGGGTCACGTGACGCTGACGTCGGAAGGTCCTAAAGTCTTCACTGCCGGCAGCCGGGACCGATGAAGCAGGACACCGGGGGCCATCAGAGGGTAAAGTATAGATTTATTTTTTATTTTTTGACATTCACACACTATATAAATCCATGCCGGTTGCATGGATTTATATAGTGTAAAGTTGACAAGCACTTTCCAAGTGATGCTAAAATCGCTTGGGAAGCGCTTGTCAACCCGCATGCGGAAATGAAAGTGAAGACCGCTTCATTTCCGCATGTCCCTGGCAGGAAACCGCATGTACAATCCGCATGCGTTTTTTCCTGCCAGAGAGATGCAGAAACGCTCAGGAAAAAATCCTGAGCATTTCTGCATCGTGTGCACATACCCTTATACTGGCTTTTAGTCGCTGGGGTGACTCTGCAATTAATAGGAAATCATCCAAATACTGGACAATTAATACTCCCTGCTCTCTCAGGAAAGCCATAACTTCTGCCACTAGTTTGGTGAAGATACGTGGGGCTGAGGATAGACCAAATAGGAGGCATCTGAACTGATAATGCAGAATGTTCTCCCCCTTTTTCAGTGCAAATCTTAGATATTTTTGACTGTGAGGGTGAATGGGTACATGAAAATAGATCTATCGTACACATCATCATGTTTTATTAGTGGAATAGATGATCTTATCGACTCCATCTTGAATTTATTGTATGCCACTGACATGTTTAGAGAATTTATATTTATAAATCGCCCCCCCCCCGTTTTGTTTTTTTTATTGAAAATAGGTTTGAATAGTATTCCACAAGCCATTCTGCTTCTGGCACTGGTATTACTACTCTGAATCCACCAATTTTTCCACATCCGTCATTAGCTTTCTGGAGACCTGTGGGGACTGCGTAGATAGGTGGAATCTTCCCTACGAAAGCTCTTCTGCATCCCTCTGCAATTGATTGGAGTATCCATGGATTGTTGGATACTTCTGTCCATGCTTTAAGTATTGGAGTCTCCCAACTACTCTCTTCGCATCATTGTCTACACGTGCCATTTCCTGCACTGGCAAAGATATTCCTTCTATTACCTCCCTTCGGGTAGCTCCATCTTCCCAGTATATTCTGGTCTTTGATAGGAACGAGGCCTCAGAAAGGATGATACTTTAGGTTTTTCTTCTGGAAACCCCTTTTTTTCCTCTGAGGCTTTTTATACCATATCGTCCAGAACTGGACCGAATACTCAAAGGCCAGAAAAGGGGATGGAACACAGTTTGTTCTTTGAGTGGCTATCACCTGACCAAGTTTTTAGCCATATTGCTCGCCTAGCCATGGTGGAAAGTGCCCCATTCCTTGCGGCAAATCTAATTGACTCGGCTGAGGAGTCAGCCATAAATCCCATTGCCATTTTTAGTAATGAAATGGATTCTAGGACCTCATCTCTGGAAGTCTTCTTCCTCAGATGACCTTCTGATTGCTTTAACTATATATTCATGTACCTTGCTACCGAGGTAGCTGCTATTTAAGCTTTTATTATTGTAGCAGAGGTCTCCCAGGTCTTTTTGAGAAGACAGTCTGCTTTCCTGTCCATAGGGTCTTTCAAACATGAGGAGTTCTCAAATAGGGTGGATGCTTTCTTCTCTACTCTGGATATCGGGATATCAATTTTAGTGATTTGTTTCCATAATTTTAATTGCCTCTGGTTCAAACGGTAGACGTGATTTGAAACTTCTGGGAATAAATTAGTGTATTTTTCATGTCTTTCCACTCCTCTAGTATCATGGCTTTAATATGATTATTAACGGGGAATACTCTGTTCATACGGCTTCTCAAACCTCGATCGTTTTATCCTGTACCGGGGAGGGCTGGTGAGTGTCCTCGACTTTCATGGTGTTTCTCACGGCTGATAGAAGTACATCAGTATCTTCCCAGGAAAAAAGATTTATTTTTATCCTTTGGGGAAACGGAGATAGATCCTTCTCTTTCCTCTTGTTCAGGATCAGAGTAACCTGACAATTCTTCCTCCTCAGAACTAGATTCTTCCCACATTATGGTGCTTATATCAGTCATAAAAGAGGAATGTTCCTCCTTAACCACCTTGGCAATACAGTCAGTGCATAATTGTTTCCCATATGTATCCGGTAGCTTTGTGTTACAGATGGAAAATCATTTCCCTCTTTTCTTAGTGGCCAAAGGCATCACAGATCTTTCAGGGATCACCTTGTCCTATAAGAACAAGGGATCATAGAATAAAAATACTAAAGAAGACAGATGGAATCAGTAAGTGAAACAGAAAGGGAGTAATCCCCAGATAACTGACTTGTACTGGTGGTTCAGCAGGTGTATCAGAGCGACCAGTGGTTTGTCCTTCCATAGCGGTCATTCTGGATGCACTGGTAACCTCAGCTCCCCTCTAACAATACTTAAATAGTATTATCACACCCGTTTTCCATCAGAATCATCAAAAAGGCATTTCACCTTAAATTTAGGATTTGGCACCATTTAAAAAAAAAAAAAAGAAGCAGTGCGTTCCACGGTGGAACGCTCACCGGGCACTAGAGGTCTGCATGTCGCTACCTTTATAACCGGAAGTGCTGCAAATTCAATCTTCAGGACGCATAGGAGTTGCACGCAGGGCTTGAGCAGCGTGAACTGAGAGCCCCCCGAGGGGGAAGCAGTTTTCCTCGGGAGCGTTGGCTCAACCGGACAGGCTGAGGGACCCCTTGATCAGCAAGATGTCGGCCTCCGGACCACGGCAAAAGGAAAGAGGAATGCGAAGAATCCCGATCCTCTCGAGCCCGACATCAGGAGGTCCTGATCACTGGAAAATTTGTGGAGGGGTGTCGCTCGTCTTGGTTCGGTGCCTCCCTTCTTGCGATGTCATCCTCCTCCTTGCTTTGCGTGGATGACGCGTCCCGTATGTCATCTATACAGTCCCCTGCCATTGCGCTCCTGTGCACGCCTACTTCTCTGCCCTGTCGAGGGCAGAGCAAAGTACTGCAGTGCATGTGCCAGAACAGGTCAAAGAGCCCAGGCGCATGCGCACTGCACTACTGTACTCTGCCCTCATCAGGACAGAGAAGTATGCCTGTGTAGGAGCACGATGCCGGGAGAATCTGTGGATGACGTACAGGACGAGTCATCCACACAAAGCAAGGAGGACAACGACGCTGGACAAGGACGGGCGACACCCCTCGGACCAGACTCGACCGCCACGCAGGGAAGTATAATAAAACATCTTTTTATTGTCTTGCAGGCCGGCTTGGGGGCATATACCCTGCATTATAGAATGCTGTATATCAGGGCTGAACGGTGGTGGCCATATCTTATATGGTACAAACCTTGTGACAGGTTCACTTTAATGATTTCCATTGACAAGCAGAAACATAAATGTTCAGACATTGCATTTTTGCTGCAAATGCTTCTGCCCCAAAACAAAGCGTTGGAAAAAAAAACACTGCGTACAAACGTGCATTTTGTTGTATGTATGTATGTATGTATGTATGCATGTATGGTGTATGTATGTATGGTGTATGTATGTATGTATGGTGTATGTATGTATGTATGGTGTATGTATGTATGTATGTATGTACGTACGTACGTACGTACGTACGTATGTATGTATGTATGTATGTATGTAAAACGTTATTTTTCCCATTCATTTGAGTAGGTGAAAAGTGTTGCAAAAACAAAGTGCATCTACTGTATATAAACTGTTCCAAGAAGATTTAATGATCAAAGGGAATCTCTCAGCAGATTATTGCTACCTCCTCTAAGCAGCCTGATGTAGGCAAAGAGACCCTGAATCCAACGATGTACCACTTTGATTACTGGGCGCAGTAGTAGGGACACAATTTTTAGGTTTAGCAATGCAGCAGAGATGAGAAAGCTGCCCCTGCCCACACCAGGCTCTCTACAGACAGTGAGGTGCTTATCACAGAAGGGGGCTGAGTTGGACGATTGCCGGCCTGCCGGATCCTCACAGCAATGTTAATCAAGGTGATTAAAGTGTAACACCACCACACAGCGTGGACATATGACACCATTGAGTTTAGTGCTTTATCCCCGTCATGCTGTCCTTAATTTACATAGCAAAAACATGCTGACAGATTCCTTTTAAAGAAAAAAATTATAATTTTCAATAAATAAAAATCTCAAGCAAATTTGTCAAATTTAGATAGGAAAGATTTCATTGTTCTTTTACCTCTTTATGAAAGCCAGTGCATGTGATGTGGATAACTCCGGAATTCAACAAGCAAGTAGCATCTTCAATATGACAGAAAACAAAAAAAATATCGTCAGAAAACTCATTAAACCTAAATTAGTTTTTAATTTTTTTAAAAAGTTTAAAATATCCAAGAAATTTCGTTCCACTTCATGATTGTGTTCCACTGGTTGTTGGTTCTTCCCCAAAAAATTAGAATTTTATATCTTCATGTTTGAAGCCAGAAATGTGGCAAAAGGTAGAAAAGTTCAAGGGGGCCAAATACTTTCACAATGCACTGTGTGTCCTGCTAATAAGGCGTGGGATGGAGAGATGGCACATCATTCCTACTGATCACAGGTGAGGACGGGAGAGGGACAGACAAGGGGTGCATCATTCCTGATGACAGGTGGGATGGAGAAGTGGCATTTGTTCTTGGTGATCTATAGGGATGAGATGTGGAATGGACAGATGGCACATTATTGCTGCTGAAAGGGTGAGGAGGAGATGGGTGAGGTGGAACACTGTACCTGTTTATGACAGGGAATCAACTTACAGTGTCCATTTTAGGACATGATCAGACATCAAAGTCAAGCATCAGAATTATGCCAGTTTGAGGCTAAATACCTTGTCTGAGAACTGACTGACATGTGATAAAAAAAAAGTCACTATTCGCTGGGACTTGAACCCAAAACTTTGTCCAGAAGCCAGTGCACTTACCATTGAGCTATTCACTCAATTGATGAAAGAAGTTTTTCTTGGCTTATGAGATCAACCATGAAAATACCCGAGGTGTCTAAAAGTCACTGTGATTCTGATGTTTGAAGAAAGTCAGATATCAGAATCACATATCAAAGTCACACATCATTTATATTTGGCTTGGAGGAGGTATGTGTGAAAGTCCCAATGAGTTGCAGACTGGTTTGCACTGAAAATCATATAACCTAATAGAACGCCTAGATTTATTCAGTGTATAGCTCAATGGCTACTGCACTGGCTTCTAGACCGCTTTCAGTTCAAATCCCAGAAGCGAACAATGACTAATAATGGCACAAAATCAGGGTGCCGTAATAATGCCAGAGCATGTACTATCACAGGGTCAAACTGTAGCAGGAGGGGTACATAAACATTATTATATTAAAATAGGTCTAATTTATATAGGAAAAAATATATATAAATTAATTTACTATTCAAGGCCATCAATAATAATTAAAAATAATCATTACCAAAATTATAGGTGCTTGGAAAGTAGAACTGTTCTGGTGGTGGATATGCAGGCGGAACACCTCTACTCAAACTACGTTCATGTACAAGAACATCAAAGATGGTGTCATCAGTCATGTTTGTCAAGGCTTCAAGAGACCAAAATGCAACATATGAACAGTTTCTAAGAAACTGACCAGGCCTGTGAGAGAAAGAAAATAATTGGAGTATACAATGAAAGGAATGCCATTACTCTCCTCTCCCACAAAAAAAAAAATCTTACCTTAAAGAATCCGGCATCTGTGCTTGATACCAACGATTTATATCAAACACTCCCATGTAAATTGAAGGCTTATTTTGTCCATACGTATTAACTTGCCAGCTAAATATTGACACGCTGGTATCAGGCGATGTAACTGAAAAGAAATCATATTGCTAGAAATATGTACAAAAACATTATTTGCAGTCTATAATAATACCCTAGAGGGCTTTCCATTTCATTGACAAATCTTGAAATAAGTTTTAACCTGCAGGTCACAATTTTTATTAGAAGATTTTAAAACTCCACAAAGTACATGCATATAAGGTACTGCATTTTCAGACAGACGCGGTCTTTAAATGGGTTGTCCACTACTTGGACAACCCCATCTCAATCCTTGTTTGGCCCAGTAAAATAACACCCATAGGGCAGAGTGAAGCAAGCGCTGATTGGCCGCAAGGATCGTATGACAATGTTATGCGAGCCCTGGGAGACCCCGTGTCGACACCTCGGGAACAGCACCGGCAACAGAGGTGAGTATATGTATTATTTTACAAGGGGAAAACATAGGGATTGAGGAGGGGGTTTCCCCGAGTGGTGAACAATCCTTTTAACTGCAGTATAAAAGTAATACATTTTAACTGGATTGGAAACCTTGTGTGTTAGTATCACAAAACCTATTTAGATGTTCTATTGCATGTGTTTTTAATGACGTAGAAGTGAATCTTACATAAAATATTACATATGTTGCATTTGATAAAATACATAATCACTGTTGCAGTTACTTTTCATTAAAATTTGCATCTGTTCTCCTGATATTAAAGGGAACCTGTCACCATGAAAATGCAGTCCTATCTGCAGGCATCATGTTATTGAGAAGGAAAATCAAATTAGATTGATCTATAGTTTACTGAAAAAAAGGTCCGTATAACCCGTATTTTCATCACAAACCTCTACCTTTTGAGATTTTCTGTCCAGTTGGCGGTCCTATCAGTGATTGACAACTTTCTCTGTACAAGTGTACTTACAGTGATAGATGTCAATCATTGACAGGACTGCCCACTGGACTGAAAGTCTCAGAAAGAACAGATTTAGGTGATGAAAACAGCTTATACTGAATTTTTTTTTCCACAAAACTATATATCAATCTAATCTGTTCCTCCTCCTCCTCAATAACATGATGCCTGCAGATAGGACTGCATTTTCATGGCGACAGGTTACTTAAAAATTTTCTTTTTTTATTGTTTACAGCTTATTGCCAAAGGAACCGGCCACAAATGCAGTCTAGCAGCAGTAGCCGAACACACACAGTACGTGCAAGCGCTTTACAGTGAACCTGACATCTGACACTTCATGCCCAATCCACTAACTGATCTCAGCCACTGCCTGAATCATGCCACCCTCAGATTGGGCAGCAAGTATCAGATGTCAGATTCCCTTTAATAGCAGGTCATAAGCACTTAATTGAAGCGGTTGGAAAAAATCTAAACATCTTATTCTGAATCATAAAAGGGCGAATCCCAATAAATAAAAAAAAAAACGCAAACCCACATTGGGTAGAGATGAAACTTCTAGATAAAGATGGGTCTGGCTCTGAAGGGTCGTGCTTAAGGGTCTTAATCTGAAATAAGCCGGAAATAGGCCAGAAGGTAGGAGTAACTATTTACTAATTGTGCTTAGTTTCTCTCTCTCATTCACACTTAAACCTTCATTATGCTTACATACGCCCTTGCTGTCTTTGCACCACTAATCCTTACTCTCCTTCACTATCCCCCAAACCCCAGCACTCTCTAACCAAATAATAATCTCTCCTTCCCGCTTACCCCCTCACCTGACCTCATCTGCACACCTGCTCCTCAACCTCAGATCTATCTATAAACATAAAACAAGCCGGACACTCTCCTTCTCCCAATCCTGGAGCCCCATAATTCACAACTCCCACCAATTCCTCCTCCTATCGCTTCCAACCAACTGCAAACTACCGCAACCTCTCCCAAATAAAACCCGTGCCCCTAACGCCCACCCCCCTGCTCCCTCTCTCTGGAGCACTTTGGAACGCCCACTCTGTCTGCAACAAGCTCTATTTTGTCCACGACCTCTTTACCTCTCAGAGAGGCCCATCTCTCCTTCCTGGGCATCACAGAGACATGGTTGACACACGCCAACACTGTCTCCCCTGCTGCGCTGTGTTATAGTGGGCTCCACTTCACCCACACTCCTCGCCCTGGTAACAGACATGGTGGAGGAGTAGGTCTTTTCCTTTCTACCAACTACACCTTTATCCCTATCCCACCTCTACCCTCCCTTCTTTTGAAGTCCACTCTGTCCGCATCTACTCTCCCTCCAAGTGGCTGTCATACCGACCTGAGAGCCCGGTCACTGCCTTTATTGACCAATTCTCCTCTTGGCTGCTTTACTTTCTCTCTGCTGACATTCCCACAATCAACATGGGTGATTTCAACATCCCCACTGACATTCGCCAGTCAACAGCATCTAAACTCCTGTCGCTTACTTCATCCTTTGGACTTCGTCCTCCTGAGCTACCCACACAGACGGACACACACTAGACCTCACCTTCATCCGACTCTGCTCCCGATCTAACCTCAAAACCTCCCCCTTACCCTTATCTGACCACCATATACTCTCTCATCCCAGTTCTCCTCACCTGCCACCCATGCCCAGCAACTAGCACACCCCCGCAGAAACCTTGCACATCTAGACACTCGTACACTCTCTGACTCTATTCTACCACTGATATCCATATCCTCACTCCACGACACCGTCAACGCCACTGCTTTCTACAATGCCATTCTCACATCAGCTATTGACTCGGTCGCCCTCGACACTCATTCCCCACACTCATCCCATCCCTTACCCATCTCTTCAGCCAATCACTAACTTCTGGTACCTTCCCCGCTGCCTTCATGCATTCCACAATCATGCCCATCCTCAAAAAGCCATCCCTCGATCCAACCGCCTTGTCTAGCTACCGCCCTATATCGTTGCTCCCATTTGCCTCCAAAAGCCTTGTGCAACACGTTCACGCTGAACTTTCCTCTCACTTCTCATCTAACCCTCTTCGACAACTAACAATCTGGCTTCCACCCACACCATTCCACCGAAACTGCCCTTACCAAAATTACTAATTACTTACAGCCAAAGCTGACAATTCTGTTCTCCTTCTTGACCTGTCCTCAGCCTTTGACACAGTAGACCACTGCCAGTCCTACTACAGATCCTCTCTTCCTTTGGCATCAAAAACTTGCCCTATCTTGGATCTCCTCATACCTTTTTAACCGCACATTTAGCATCTCCCACGCTACCTCCTCATCCCGCCCCCACTCTGGGAGTCTCTCAAGGCTCTGTCCTAGGACCACTACGCTTCTCAATCTATACCCTTGGCCTGGGACAGCTCAAAATCTCACTGCTTCCAATACCATTTGTACGCTGATGACACCCAGATCTACCTCTCTGGCACAGATGTCACCGCTCTGCTGTCCAGAATTCCAGCATGTCTATCAGCCATATCCTCCTTTTCTCCTCTTGCTTCCTAAAGCTCAATGTGGACAAAACTGAACTCATCTTTCCCCCATCTTGCGTATCTTCCCCACCTGATATTTCTATCACAATAAATGACGCCACACTTTCCCCAGTACCGGCAATCCGCTGCCTCGGAGTAACCCTTGAATCTTCCCTGTCCTTCAAACCCCATATCCAAGCTCTCGCCACCTCTTGTTGCCTGCAGCTCAAAAATTTCCAGAATCCCTCCATCTACTAAACTGGTTGTGCATGCCCTCATCATCTCCCGCCTCGACAACAACAGCATGCTCCTCTGTGGCCTACCTGCTACCACTCTCACACCCCTCCAGTCCATCCTCAACTCTGCTGCGTGACTGGTTCATCTCTCGCATCGCTACTCCTCCGCTACCCCCCTTTGCAAATCTCTTCACTGGCCCCCAATTGCGCAGAATATCCAGTTGAAACTACAAACACTGACCTACAAAGCCATCCATAACCTTTCCTCTCTGTACATCTCTGAACTAATCTCCCGATATATTTCCTCACGTAATCTCCAGTCCTCCAAAGGCCACCTCCTCTCCTACACACTAATTCGTTCCTCACCCAATCGCCTCCAAGATTTCTCCCCATCCTATGGAATTCTGTGCCTCAACACGTCTGATTAGCCTCCACATTTGGATCCTTCAGACGGAACCTGAAAACCCATCTCTTCAAACAAGCTTACAGCCTGCCATGACCTTGCTTGCTGCAACCTCAACACCAAAGCTACTGCAACCACCCCCAACCTACTGTCTCCTTCCCCGTTCCTGTAGAATGTCAAGAAATCCCTGCCTATGTGCTTATTATTCCCCTAAATCCCCGCCTCTGTTTAGTTATCATATCCCCCCCTCCCCTGCACATCACAGGGCCCTGTGACAAATATACATATGGATAGAGATATAGATATATATATACACATACATATATTATATATACAGTACAGACCAAACGTTTGGACACACCTTCTCATTTAATGATTTTTATGTATTTTCATGACTATGAAAATTGTACATTCACACTGAAGGCATCAAAACTATGAATTAACACATGTGGAATTATATACTTAACAAAAAAAGTATGAAACAACTGAAAATATGTCTTATATTCTAGGTTCTTCAAAGTAGCCACCTTTTGCTATGATGACTGCTTTGCACACTCTTGGCATTCTCTTGATGAGCTTCAAGAGGTAGTCACCGGAAATGGTTTTCAATTCACAGGTGTGCCCTGTCAGGTTTAATAAGTGGGATTTCTTGCCTTATTAATGGGGTTGGGACCATCAGTTGTGTTGTGCAGAAGTCTGGTGGATACACAGCTGATAGTCCTACTGAATAGACTATTAGAATTTGTATTATGGCAAGAAAAAAGCAGCGAAGAAAAACGAGTGGCCATCATTACTTTAAGAAATGAAGGTCAGTCAGTGCGAAAAATTGGGAAAACTTTGAAAGTGTCCCCAAGTGCAGTTGCAAAAACCATCAAGCGCTACAAAGAAACTGGCTCACATGAGGACTGCCCCAGTAAAGGAAGACCAAGAGTCACCTCTGCTTCTGAGGATGAGTTTATCTGAGTCACCAGCCTCAGAAATCGCAAGTTAACAGCAGCTCAGATTAGAGACCAGGTCAATGCCACACAGAGTTCTAGCAGCAGATACATCTCTTCAACAACTGTTAAGAGGAGACTTTGTGCAGCAGGCCTTCATAGTAAAATAGCTGCTAGGAAACCACTGCTAAGGACAGGCAACAAGCAGAAGAGACTTGTTTGGGCTAAAGAACACAAGGAATGGACATTAGACCAGTGGAAATCTGTGCTTGGTCTGAGGAGTCCAAATTTGAGATCTTTGGTTCCAACCACCGTGTCTTTGTGCGACGCAGAAAAGGTGAACGAATGGACTCTACATGCCTGGTTCCCACCGTGAAGCATGGAGGTGGTGTGACGGTGTGGGGGTGCTTTGCTGGTGACACTGTTGGGGATTTATTCAAAATTGAAGGCATACTGAACCAGCATGGCTACCACAGCATCTTGCAGCGGCATGCTATTCCATCCGGTTTGCATTTAGTTGGCCAATCATTTATTTTGTCAACAGGACAATGACCCCAAACACACCTCCAGGCTGTGTAAGGGCTATTTGACCAAGAAGGAGAGTGATGGGGTGCTACGCCAGATGACCTGGCCTCCACATTCACCAGACCTGAACCCAATCGAGATGGTTTGGGGTGAGCTGGACCGCAGAGTGAAGGCAAAAGGGCCAACAAGTGCTAAGCATCTCTGGGAACTCCTTCAAGATTGTTGGAAGACCATTTCCGGTGACTACCTCTTGAAGCTCATCAAGAGAATGCCAAGAGTGTGCAAAGCAGTCATCAAAGCAAAAGGTGGCTACTTTGAAGAACCTAGAATATAAGACATATTTTCAGTTGTTTCATACTTTTTTGTTAAGTATATAATTCCACATGTGTTAATTTATATACATACACACACAAATATATCTATCCATCAAACTATACACTGTAGCTCACAAATCAGTTATATGGATGTCTGGCACAAAAATACCACTGCTAAGTGCCACATTGCGTAACTGCAGGGCAGTTTGATTAGCACATATGCATATATAGTAGCTCTATACAGCTACTCCACTGACGTCTCAACCTCAGTCACCTTACTGATTTAATAAATGTAACCAGGGCTGTGGAGTCGGTCTCCATTTAGGTGGAGTCGGTATAAAATGGACCGACTCTGAAAATATATAATAAATTGGGTACAGTAGTATAATGCAGGATGTGCTGTAAATGTTTTCGTAAGAATTTGGGAAAGTTATGAAATGTCCTATAAATGTCTGTTCTGTTCCTGATGTAAGGGTCTCTGCTTAGGTGAGATGAATCTGTGCTGCACTTTATGTACACGCTCAGTAGTGAGGCCGTGCTGTGGAGTCGGAGGTTTAGCTTACCATGTTGGATTTACCAATCTGTCGGCGTTGCACCTCTGCCCTCAGCCCTGTGTACTCTGCCCATCTCCTGGCATGAACAAATGTCACATGACCACGGCAGCAATTATGGGATATTTGTATGTTAAGAGACAAGCGGGGAACAGAAGGCTAAAAACAGAAGAGCAACATCATATTGCTTTTTTTCACCATTATTAATTTAGATAGCAACTTGGTCCATTATTAAAGGGAATCTGTCACCCCCTGGCCCTTATCTGACCTCTAATATTGGCATACAGGTGATAGAAATGTAAATGTATACCTACCGCTATGGCCCAGAGTAGAGGTCTAGTTGATTTAAAATGTCTTTTTATTCAATCCGTATACTGATGCTTGGGGTGAAGAAATCCCCGCCTACTTTGTGAATTACAATGTTACCCAACCCCACTCCCCTGCATGTGACGTGCAGTCTCATCTTCCAGGTCCCGCGCACGCTCACCTCACCTTTAAAGGGAATGTGTCACCCCCCTGGGCAATATCAGACCTCTGGGCATAAAGGACTTTAATCAATTCTTTTTTCCATAGGCTTGGTGTCCGGGAGACGCCTAGCAATCCCCGCCTGTGTGCTTATTATTCCTTCAAATCCCCGCCTCTCTGCTTAATTATCATATCCCCCCTCCCCTGCACGTCACAGGGCCCTGTGACAGACCCTGTGACGTGCACTGTGCTCCCTGACTTCCGGGCATGCGCAGAGGGCCGCTCACATAGAGCGCGCTTTGCTTCATCCAGGCCCGTCTACCTGTGCTCTGCGCTGCAGGTTTCTATTGCGCAGATGCCGGAAAGTGACGGT
The DNA here is from genome assembly GCF_046119375.1 of Phyllobates terribilis. NCBI lineage: Eukaryota > Metazoa > Chordata > Amphibia > Anura > Dendrobatidae > Phyllobates > Phyllobates terribilis. Next base: position 619,489,893 of record NW_027362765.1, read on the forward strand.
GACTCCCGGCGCCTGCGCAATAGAACCCTGCAGCACAGTGCACGGAGAGTCGAGGCCGGGATGAAGCAAAGCGCGCTCTATGTGAGCGGCCCTCTGCGCATGCCCGGAAGTCAGGGAGCACAGTGCACCACACAGGGTCCTGTGACATGCAGGGGAGTGGGGGGATATGATAATTAAGCAGAGAGGCGGGGATTTAGGGGAATAATAAGCACATAAGCGGGGTTTGCTTCAAGCCTGTGGAAAAAATAATTAATTAAAGTGCTTTTCTCTGCAATCAGACCTCAGCTATGGGCCATGCAGGTATGTATAGATTAAGGCTGCGTGCCCACTATGCGTTTTTCAAGAGCTTTTGCCGTGGAATTTCCGCAGCAAAAACGCTTAAAAAACGCTTGGTAATATGTGCCCCATGATCCCCAATGATAATCCGCATGTGCTGTGCGGAAATTTCCGCTGCGGATTATCAATGCGGAAAAATACGCAGCATGTCCATTAATTTTGCGGACACGCAGCGTAATTGTAAAATGGTACCTGTAAAAAAAAAGAATTTAAAATAAAAAAATAAAGATTATACTTACCTTCTGATGTCCTCCCGGTCTCCTCAGCGATGCGTGCGGTGTGTTGGGCGGCTCGCGGTGGTGTGAGGACCTGACATGACGTAATTGAGTCATGAGACAGGTCACGCGACCACTGACGTCGGCGGTCGCGTGACCTGTCACATGACTCAATGACGTCATCGCAGGTCCTTCACACCACCACGAGACACAGGGGAAACTGGACACATCAGAGAAGAAGACCACGGGCCATCGGAAGGCAAGTACAATCTTTATTTTTTACTTTTCACCATTCTTATTTTATTCATTTATTTTTATTTTCCTTTTTAACTATTACTTGGTCACACTATATATGCCGGTTGCATGGATTTATATAGTGTGACCAAGTTGTCAAGCACTTTCCAAGTGATGCTAAAATTGCTTTGAAAAGCGCTTAATAACCCGCATGTAGAAATGCATGCAAAAACGCTTGACAAACGCTTCTACCTGGCGGGAAAAACGCATGTAAAATCCGCATGCATTTCTGCATCGTGGGCACATAGCCTTACTTTTCTATAACCTGTATGGCCATAGTAGTGGTATGATATCACCCGGGGGGGCCACAGATTCCCTTTAACACGAGTCACACTTTTTTCTCCCGGTTATGTTTCCAGCAGTGATCTTGTGAGCAGACGCCAGGGAGTCACATAGCTAGGAGAAAAAAAAAGTGCGCCTTGTGTTAAAGGTGATGTGAGCATGAGCGGGACTTGGAAGACGAGACTGCATGTCACAGGGCAAGGGAGTGGGTGTGGGGGACATTGTAATTCATAAAGTAGGTGGGGATTTCTTCCCGTCCCCCAAGGATCAGTAAACAGATTGAATAAAAAGACATTTCAAACCAACCAGACCTCTAATATGAGGCATACAGGTATGTATAGATTTACATTTCTATCACCTGTATGCCCATATTAGAGGTCTGAAAAGTCCCAGGGGGTGACAGTTTCCCTTTAAGAGGTTGTCCAGCAGTGGTCACCCCCTTTAATTTCATCTAATGCACAGCATCTAGTGCTCTGAAAGAGTAAATCTACTAAACAGCAGAAAAGGTTTAAACATTTAGATTTTTTTTTCATGCTTTTGCGGAATATAGTTACTTACAGTTAGGTCCATATATATTTGGACAGAGACAACATTTTTTCTAATTTTGGTTCTAGACATTACCACAATGAATTTTAAACAAAACAATTCAGATGCAGTTGAAGTTCAGACTTTCAGCTTTCATTTGAGGGTATCCACATTAAAATTGGATGAAGGGTTTAGGAGTTTCAGCTCCTTAACATGTGCCACCCTGTTTTTAAAGGGACCAAAAGTAATTGGACAGATTAAATAATTGTAAATAAAATGTTCATTTCTAGTACTTGGTTGAAAACCCTTTGTTGGCAATGACTGCCTGAAGTCTTGAACTCATGGACATCACCAGACGCTGTGTTTCCTCCTTTTTGATGCTCTGCCAGGCCTTCACTCCGGTGGTTTTCAGTTGCTGTTTGTTTGTGGGCCTTTCTGTCTGAAGTTTAGTCTTTAACCAGTGAAATGCATGCTCAATTGGGTTGAGTTCAGGTGACTGACTTGGCCATTCAAGAATATTCCACTTCTTTGCTTTAATAAACTCCTTGGTTGCTTTGGCTTTATGTTTTGGGTCATTGTCCATCTGTAGTATGAAACGACGACCAATCAGTTTGGCTGCATTTGGCTGGATCTGAGCACACAGTATGGCTCTGAATACATCAGAATTCATTCGGCTACTTCTGTCCTGTGTCACATCATCAATAAACACTAGTGACCCAGTGCCACTGGCAGCCATGCATGCCCAAGCCATCACACTGCCTCCGCCGTGTTTTACAGATGATGCGGTATGCTTTGGATCATGAGCTGTACCACGCCTTCACCATACTTTTCTCTTTCCATCATTCTGGTAGAGGTTGATCTTGGTTTCATCTGTCCAAAGAATGTTCTTCCAGAACTGTGCTGGCTTTTTTAGATGTTTTTAGCAAAGTCCAGTCTAGCCTTTTTATTCTTGATGCTTATGAGTGGCTTGCACCGTGCAGTGAACCCTCTGTATTTACTTTCATGCAGTCTTCTCTTTATGGTAGATTTGGATATTGATACGCCTACCTCCTGGAGAGTGTTGTTCACTTGGTTGGCTGTTGTGAAGGGGTTTCTCTTCACCATGGAGATTATTCTAAGATCATCCACCACTGTTGTCTTCCGTGGGCGCCCAGGTCTTTTTGCATTGATGAGTTCACCAGTGCTTTCTTTCTTTCTCAGGATGTACCAAACTGTCGATTTTGCCACTCCTAATATTGTAGCAATTTCTTGGATGTTTTTTTTTCCTGTTTTTGCAGCTTAAGGATGGCTTGTTTCACCTGCATGGAGAGCACCTTTGACCGCATGTTTACTTCACAGCAAAACCTTCCAAATGCAAGCACTACACCTCAAATCAACTCCAGGCCTTTTATCTGCTTAATTGAGAATGACATAACGAAGGGATTGCCCACACCTGTCCATGAAATAGCCTTGGAGTCAATTGTCCAATTACTTTTGGTCCCTTTAAAAACAGGGTGGCACATGTTAAGGAGCTGAAACTCCTAAACCCTTCATCCAATTTTAATGTGGATACCCTCAAATGAAAGCTGAAAGTCTGAACTTCAACTGCATCAGAATTGTTTTGTTTAAAATTCATTGTGGTAATGTCTAGAACCAAAATTAGAAAAATGTCGTCTCTGTCCAAATATATATGGACCTAACTGTAGATTCAATTATGTAGAAAAAAGTACTTCTGGGGATTGAAAACATTCTCTCCTTAACTCAAACTGATGTATAAAACCGTCATGATCAGGTCACTTTGTGCACTGCTTGAGGGATCTGTACGGTACAGCCTCTGCATCGGAGCAGCAGGAGCTCAATTGATATACACAGCCAGGATTCTGATGTGTTCTCACCAGGTTTAGCAGTTCAATCTGATATGCCGATAGTGACAACAGCACACAAAGAATCTGACCAAAAAAAAAGAGCGCTCCCTTTGTCAGACCATCATCAGCACCTCTAATGTGCGCAGCGGTGCCAATGGACTATGGCAACCAAGAGCCCGAAAATGGCCTTTTGGTCTGCCATACAGTACAGTTTAACAGATACTGCCAGAGTCGGGGTTTGATAGGTTGACGGGGATAAATTAGGTAATCCACTGTAGCGATGTGCGTTAACAATATGATCATGAGATTTTATGTTCAAGTTCCCTTAGGGTACTAATATTGTAGTGTAAAAAATATATATATATCCTTTGAAAAACATTCCATATCTCTGATTACTATAATGATATCAACATTTATGCGAAGCTGCATGGTGAACAATGCAAAGTGTATGTATATATGTGTGTTTTATATACACACATACATACACATATATACATACATTTGTAATTTTTTCTATTTCCACCTATAAATACAATTCATTCCACAAAAGACAAGCCCTCATTCAGCTATATCTTCAAAAAATGTGATGAAAAAAAATATATATTTGTCCTAAAGACCCCAAAATTAAGGGGTTAAAGGGATTTTCCAATTTTTGAAAGTGATCGTATACAATAGCGTGTACAGACAGACCAGGATGGTCCAAATATTTTACATTTGAAGAAACTTAATCTAGTCGGCTTCTGATTAACAATGATGTACGAGATAAGACTTTGTTGTACTCTACATAGTCAAATTTCAGATCAGTTTCTGTATATGCCTTGCAAACATAATAAAAGACATGAAAGAGAAAAATACAGAAAAACAAACCATCATGGAGACCGTCTTCTCTTTCGCTATGAGCATGGAATTTTTCTATAGTCTGACAGCCCAGTAACTTCATGCTGTTTGTTTGACCTCTTAAAAATAGGGTATTCGCTGAAAGATCCAGGTTATACCTTTCCTCACAGTATTCCAAGTTCTGTAAAAAAAAATAAAGAAAGAATAATTGACATATAGATAGATAGATTTATATTATAGGAATAGATATACCTAGTCTAGCCTCTCCCTGCCCCACTCCAGGTGGTTGACAGGTCTGTACCATGTGTGTGTACATAGGAGGAGACCTGTCAAAATCAATCAACTGGAGCGGGCAGGAACAAGTGAGCCAAGGACCATGCCGGATTTGTCAGGTCTATTTCTATAGTCCATGGCTGGCTTTTCAAACAAATTTTTCTCTGAAATGCTGCGGGGTTCCAGTGAAAAGTGTACACGGCTGTAATCGTACAACCACGATGTTTCATGCCGTCTGTAATTCAGGCAGTGTGAATCTAGTGGCAGCTCATCAAGCCTCACATTTGAATCAATTTGAAGCCCTATAGGCTCTGTTTTGGCAGATGGTGCAAAGGGTTAAAACTTAGCCCTACAGATTCTGATTAAGTGCACCTGGATTTCTCTGCATATAGCCAGGCTAGGTGTTCACCTTAGTCAGTCAGCTGGGGAAGACTAAGCAGAGTGGGTTGTGTTGGAGATGTTAGAGAGAGACAAGCCAGAATTCCACTCTGAGAAGAGACTGCACAGGCCATGTGCGCCAAACTGCAAATATGAGTGGTTGCTTTGGACAATAGCAGTTTTGTTTGACCAAACTTGGACTAGCTGAGTCGTGTATGAGTAGCCAAGGTCTATTTTGTTCAGTTAGTGCCTGGACAAGGCTAGGGATTTTGTGTTTATGGTTTTGTTTTCTTTAAAAAATAAAATCCAGTGCCTGTGTAAAAGCAGTCTACTGCCGAGCATGAATCCCTACACAATATATGCAAGGACTTAAACATAACCAAAGACAGCAAGGGACACAGGAGAGATGTAGTGGAAAGTGAACAGTGACCACCAGCTGGAGGTGGGTGAAGATCCTAAAGCAGTCAAATGTGTATACATCCATAATGTAAATAAAGTGGTAAAAGAACAAACAATGACAGTGTGAATGTTGTAATAAAACAAAGCTCCTGACCAGAAGTGTCACTCGAGGAGGAGCACTCACCAAGGAAGTAAGGAGGGTTCAGAGCTGTGAGGTGCTCTACAGACAACTTGAGAATGCCCCCTTTACATTACAAACCATACAGAATAAAAATATACAGACATCTTACCTCATACATAATTTGTCCTGATGGTAAACGTTTTCTGTCCCCAAAAGCCAACTGCAGCAAATGAAAGCTTAAATCTCTACCACTATAGTAGAAAAGATTAAAAGGTTATGATGAGAACATAACTGGAGAGCTAAAGAAATGACAAAATACAGAACTCTTAATTTTGAAATGTAAAATAATTTGGGGAAAGGATGCAATGTTAGTAATTGGATTTTAACAATTACCTTTGACTCGTTTGGACAGCCCAAAGGTAACAGCAGTTTCGGGGGTCATTCTCAGGTTCTTGAAAAGTGACGGAGAAAACAGGAACTCTGCCCCCTTCAATTTGAACATGGTATCTGAAAAAAAATATATATATATATATATATATATACACACATTAAGTCATTAAAATGTCCTACACAAAGCGACATACAATTATGATTTATCCCAGATGATAACTGCATGCAGAGCTGCTATAATAACACATCACGGCTTCTGGATATCCGGCCTGTACAAACATGATGCAGCCCACCACACTAAGCGCCGGCAAGCACGTTTCACACCGGTTAAAGAGAACCTGCCAGCAGATTTTAGTCCTATAAACTAAAGGCATGGCCATAATAGCACGGCGATGCTGATTAATATGATACCTGGTGTGAAGGGATGCGCTCAGTGGCTGCTGATTACTCATCTTATAAAGTTTTCATAAAATGGTGTCTTGTGCTTCAGGACAGGGCGTGGGGGCTGGGTCGTCTTCTGGTTCTCCACCCCTCCACACCAGACTCCTCTATTTCTGGAGCAGGTAACAGATTATTCAGGGACCCGCATACTTTATAAAATTCCACAACGCAGCCATCACTGCATATGCAGCGCCTCTGACGCACACAAGACGTCATTCTCTGAAAACGTCATAAAGGTGAGTATTCAACAGCCACTGAGCGGATCCCTTCACATCAGGTATCAGTAATCAGCACCACAGTGCTATTATCGCCATGCCTTTAATTTAAAGGGCTAAATCCTGCTGACAGGTTCGCTTTAATCATTGTGGTCCGATGTTTGATTGAGTCTGTAGCAAAATATCAAAGTGCTCTACATAGCGCCTGCAGTGAAAATCATTTTTGGTGCTCATTCTGGTTTTTCCAAATTCTCAAAATCATTACATTAAAATGTTCAGATTTTTTAACCCCTTTCTAACATTGTGCGTAATAATACGTCCCTGTGCCCTGGACCTTATGGACCAGGTAAGTATTATTACTTCTTGGCGATCGCGCCCACACAAGTTGTGCAGCCGCGGTTGCCGGTGGGTGCCAGCTGATACCTGGAACCCAGAGCCAGGAGCAGTGTCCGCACCGCTCCCAGCACTTTAACCCCTTAAATGCTGCGATCGCAACATTTAGCGAGCGAGCAGAAAAACAAATGCCGCTCTGCTCTTGAATCGGAGACCCAGTGACATCATTGCCATGGTGTGGAAAGAAGGAGAAAGAGCCACAGGTACAAAGAGCCAGGCACCCAAATATTTGTATTACAAAAATATATAACATTTTATTGAACAGAAGTTTGACAAAAAGACATTAGACCACACAAAAAACATTAAAAGCATTTAAAAAAGGAAAGCAAAACCATGTGAGGGCGTAATATCCCACACATGCACCAACAGGTTAACTAGAATAGAAAAATCAGTCATCATTCAAGACATGTGTCATAGTGACCATAAAGAAAGTCATAAATAGCCCAAGATAGAAAAGTACATGATCATAAGGTTCAATAGTGAATGACTATAAAGTGCAGTAGTATATAGAATATTGATACAATACAAGATGCATAAATAGGATCAATCAAAAGAGAGGAGGACATCTAATAATATCGCCTAAACATCCTGATCATAATGTTAATCATAAACCATCTACTATGCAGGCACTCATAGAGTTCAAAAGTATACAGAGTGTAATATAATAACTGTATGCGCTATTAAGAGGTCAAAGTTAGTATACCTGTTGTGGTCACCCACGCGTATCGCTGCCCACTAGCAGCTTCGTCAGGGGTCACATGACTGTCGGCTAAAATATGGAAAACTTATAGCTCTCAAAATATAGTGATGCAAAAAAACAAAAATGTTTTTAGTGTGTGACAGCTACCAAACATAAAAACCCGATCTAATCACTCACACCGCATGAGGAACGGCGTAAAAAATTAAAACAATTCTTCATCTGCTGCTTTGTTCATTCTGCCTCCCAAAGATCGCAGTATGGCTCGGCTCACATTTATCCTGCGCTCTGTGCTGAGCGCTTACGCTAGGGCTTCCATGTAAGTATGCGATTCAGAAGGAACCCCCAGCGGAACATTCCCTGTAATGAGGCAGATGGAGGCACCGTGGACGCCGTCTGGCCTGTGATCCAACATTGTCAGTCTTTTTATTAGGCGTGCATAAAAGTGCCGTCGGGCACAGTTTTGTTAACGACTGAAAAACAGGACACAGCTAAACAGAGGCCAGACTGAGTCCAGAGTAAGGCCGGTTTCACGCGTCTTGATATTTCCGGTAAAGGAAATACTGGTACCGGAGATAACCGTGTCCGTGTGTACCTGTGTGACATACGTGTGGCAACTGTGTGCCGCATCAGGAGCACACGAACTGGCACCTGGGAATCAGTGGTAAAGTTAACGCTGTTCCCAAGCGCTGGGTGATCAATGCTGCCCTCATCATTATCCCATGCCGATGCATCAGCACGAGCAAGGAACAATGTTGACAGTAGTATTCTGCTTCCGGTGTGTCCTGGTGTAAAAATAAAATTTTACATTCAAATAGCCAAGTCAGGGCCCCTTCCCTTCCGAGCCCCACCATGCCCCTAAACAGTGGTTTTCCCTCACATTTGGGGTATCTGCGTGCTCAGGAGAAAGTGCACAACAAACTTTGGGATCCATTTTATCCTGTTACGCTTGCAAAAATGAAAAAAAAAAAATTGGGTCTAAAGTAGAATGTTCAGTGTTTTCTTCCACATTCCAACAATTCCTGTGAAGCACCTGAAGGGTTAATATATGTATTGAATGTGGTTTTGAGCACCTTGAGGGGTACAATGTTTAGAATGGTGTCCCTTTTGGGTATTTTCTGTCATAAAGGCCCCTCAAGGTCACTTCAAATGTGATGTGGTCCCTAAACAAATAGTTTTGTAAATTTTGTTGTAAAAATGAGAAAACACTGGTCAACTTTTAACCCTTCTAACAAAGAAAAATGTTGGTTTTAAAATTGTGCTGATGTAAAGTAGACATGTGGGAAATGTTATGTATTAACTATTTTGTGTGACACATCTCTCTGATTTAAGGGCATAAAAATTCAAAGTTTGAAAATTGCAAAATTTTCTAAGTTATCGCCAAATTTCGAATTTTTTCACAAATAAACGTAAATCATATCAAATAAATGTTACCACTATCACAAATTGCAATATGTCATGAAAAAAAACAAATCTCAGAATCAGTGGGATCCGTTGAAGCGTTCCAGAGTTATTGCATGAAAGGGAGACTGGTCAGAGTTGTAAAAATTGCGCTGGTGATTAACGTTCAAACAAACTTCGGGGGTAAAGGGGTTAAGCATTTCCCACCTCCCATTGGCTTTCAATGCAACTTGGACAGAATAAAAAAAAAAATATATATATATATATAAGTCTTGAAGTTTACCACAAAAAACTGGGAAAATGTATTGACTTGGATATAAGCCTAGGGTGGGAAATGCAGCAGCTACTGGTAAATTTCCCTATCCTGGTGTGCATATCATCCTCATCCCCAATCCTGGTATGCATGGCCCCCCATCAATGCACACATGAAAAAAAATAACACACTTCTACTCACCTTCCCTCTGCTCCAGTGCTGCGTCCTGTTCTTCCAGCAGCTGATGAGCGCATGACGCCACTGCCATGCGCCCTCAGACGCTGAGGTGAGCTGCCGGGATATTCACTTTTCTCCACGCCGGGACTATGGGCGTGGAGTGGAGTGAATATTCATTTTCTTTAATAGCGCAGTGTCAGTCGCAGCAGTCTGTTTCCTGCAGCAGCTCAGCGATACGGTGTGCTCCAATAGCATGCACAGAGGATAACGGAGCCAGTGGCTGCGACTGACAGTGTGCGCTATTAAAGAAAATGAATATTCACTCCTCTCCACCCCCATGGGCGTGGAGAAGAGTGAATATTAATTTTCTTTAGCAGCAGGCACACATGGTAGCTGCAGCAGCCGGCTACCGACTGTGCACCGCTCTTCCGCCGCAACCTCTCCCACCCCACAGCCAGAATGTAAGTATATACTCGAGTATAAGCCGAGGGTTTTTTTTTTTTTCAGCATAAAAAAAAATGTGCTGAAAAAGTCAGCTTATACACGAGTATATGCAGTAGCTTTGAAAAAAATCATTATATACACATTTTAATCAAAGTTATATATTAAATTACTATGTACAATAATGTGTGGCCAGAAAAAATAACAATTTTCCCTAATAAAACAAGCTTAATACAGCCATGTGAGGGAAAATCTTGAAATGTATCTAAGAATGAAGTAATGCATTTGAATATGGAAAAATAAACAAAACTTTACTTACTCTCGTCTTAAAGTTTTCATGTTCCATAAAGAGAGGTATCCATCACAGAAACCTACAGCCAGGTGATTAGTTCTAGCTATATAGCTGACTGTGGTGACCATGGCTCCAGAAGGTGCAAGCAGCTGAAGACCTATGTGTCGTCTCTCTCGATTAGCCGCTTTTCGGAGTTTAGGGATTTCTGCAGGTATCCCACTAATGACTTCAAGGTCTATAAATAAATTGACAGAAACAAGCATTTCAACATTAAAAGGGGTTGTCACTAACACCTTCTTAAAACTAAACGTTCAGCCCTGATAAAAAAAACAAACAAAAAAAACAACTTGTACTCGCCTCCCATGCCGGCTCCATTCCAGCGGTGTCAGCACTCGCGGTCCCGGGTCTGTGATGCGGTGGAATGACCTGTGATGCCCGGCGCCCAATCAGTGCTGGCGTCAGAGTCCCGGCCTTCAGACAAACTAAACATGAAGAAGAAATCTGGGATCCTCCATGTTCAGTTTGTACGAAGGCGCAGACTGACGCCAGCACTGATTGGGCGCCGGGCATCACAGGTCATTCCACCGCATCACAGACCCGGGACCGCGAGTGCTGACACCGCTGGAACTAAGCCGGCACGGGATGTGAATATAGGGTTTTTTTATTGGGGGGCCGAACATTTCGTTTAAGGGGTTGTCCCAGTAGTGGACAACCCCTTTAAGTCTATTTGCCTGTAATTACATAAGCTGTCGTGTTTGTACATGAGGAACAAACATTTGTTACATTTCCTCTCTGATTTTCAGTGGAATAAGTTGTTAAGTAAAGACTAGCTATGATGTCTCCTATACGACATGAGGGGCTCCTGCTCTCCTGCCCCTATGCAGAACACAGAGAAAAGTAGCATGGCTATAATACAGCAGTACAACCAGCAGTAAGGTGATATAAAACACATTTTAGCTGTGGTTTTTTTTTTCAGAGGGAATGGCGAGTTTTGGAAAAAAAAATCTCATCACTCTCAGATCTCACTTCCAGCATTTACAGTCATTACAAGGGCCAGGAACCCCCTGGAAAACCCCTAGGAGAAGAGCTACGCTGTCATGTCATTACATCCAACACAACCTATCCCAGGTACAGGGGAATAATACCAACAGCCGCAGAACGTTTGTTAAAAGGGAAAATAAAAAAAACTACATTTTAGTCAGCTCTTCAGCCACTTTATCAGGAGGCAGCAAGTTAAACATGCAAAAAGCGATGAGCGGTTTGTAGTATTGATTTCAGCGTTGGTTATAGAATCAGTGACCACTTAAAAGGAGTTTTGAATAACAATTGGGAATCTGAAAAAGGTCTGTCCGTATTAAGAACATTGGAGTAAAGCCCGCTCCTAGATACCCATTTTGTTCTGAACGTTTTAAAATGCCCAAACTGAAGCAAAACCGAAGTCCACCCTCGCCACCTCCCTGCACCATCTTGATTTGTGCTTCTCCTTACACCAAGTCTCATTATGTCCTACCAAAAGACAGATCCTGCAACAAATATAAGGACAGGAGGGAGGAGCAGAGGGTAGAAAAACAATAGGAATATTTGACACATTTTACATCGTGCAGTCTGTCCTATCCATTTTGGGTCTTCTCTATGCTGATGTCTGACTAATTCCCAAACTAAGTGAGCAAGTGCTATAATGTGTAAATGAAAGATACCACTGCAGCAAATCCCTCGCCTCTCTTTACTGTTTTACACTAGATTAAATTTACTTCTTCCCTTAAATATATTACGGTTTCTTTAAATACAAGTTATACAATATTTTAATAGACTTTCTACATTAATTCTCTACAGTTTTCAATACCTCCATTTGATGTAATTGAATAGAAACCTTTAATTTGCCTAGTGAAAGTCAGTCTTTGTAATACAAGACACATACGGGCATAGCTCATAACTACAGGTGCTTCTCACAAAATTACAATATCATCAAAAAGTTAATTTATTTCAGTTCTTCAATACAGAAAGTGAAACTTATATATTATATAGAGTCATTACACACAGAGGGATCTATTATATAGAGTCATTACAGACAGAGGGATCTATTATATAGAGTCATTACACACAGAGTGATCTATTATATAGAGTCATTACACACAGAGGGATCTATTATATAGAGTCATTACACACAGAGGGATCTATTATATAGTCATTACACACAGAGGGATCTATTATATAGAGTCATTACACACAGAGTGATCTATTATATAGAGTCATTACACACAGAGTGATCTATTATATAGAGTCATTACACACAGAGTGATTATATAGAGTCATTACACACAGAGGGATCTATTATAGAGTCATTACACACAGAGGGATCTATTATATAGAGTCATTACACACAGAGGGATCTATTATATAGAGTCATTACACACAGAGGGATCTATTATATAGAGTCATTACACACAGAGGGATCTATTATATAGAGTCATTACACACAGAGTGATTATATAGAGTCATTACACACAGAGGGATCTATTATATAGAGTCATTACACACAGAGGGATCTATTATATAGAGTCATTACACACAGAGTGATCTATTATATAGAGTCATTACACACAGAGTGATCTATTAGAGTCATTACAGACAGAGTGATCTATTATATAGAGTCATTACAGACAGAGTGATCTATTATATAGAGTCATTACAGACAGAGTGATCTATTATATAGAGTCATTACACACAGAGGGATCTATTATATAGAGTCATTACACACAGAGTGATTATATAGAGTCATTACACACAGAGTGATCTATTATATAGAGTCATTACAAACAGAGTGATTATATAGAGTCATTACACACAGAGTGATCTATTATATAGAGTCATTACACACAGAGTGATCTATTAGAGTCATTACACACAGAGTGATCTATTATATAGAGTCATTACAAACAGAATGATTACATAGTCATTACAAACAGAGTGATCTATTATATAGAGTCATTACAAACAGAGTGATTATATAGAGTCATTACAAACAGAGTGATCTATTATATAGAGTCATTACAGACAGAGGGATCCATTATATAGAGTCATTACACACAGAGGGATCTATTATATAGAGTCATTACACACAGAGGGATCTATTATATAGAGTCATTACACACAGAGTGATTATATAGAGTCATTACACACAGAGGGATCTATTATATAGAGTCATTACACACAGAGGGATCTATTATATAGAGTCATTACACACAGAGTGATCTATTATATAGAGTCATTACACACAGAGTGATCTATTAGAGTCATTACACACAGAGTGATCTATTATATAGAGTCATTACAGACAGAGTGATCTATTATATAGAGTCATTACAGACAGAGGGATCTATTTTATAGAGTCATTACACACAGAGTGATCTATTAGAGTCATTACACACAGAGTGATCTATTATATAGAGTCATTACACACAGAGTGATTATATAGAGTCATTACACACAGAGTGATCTATTATATAGAGTCATTACACACAGAGTGATCTATTAGAGTCATTACACACAGAGTGATCTATTATATAGAGTCATTACAAACAGAATGATTACATAGAGTCATTACAAACAGAGTGATCTATTATATAGAGTCATTACAAACAGAGTGATTATATAGAGTCATTACAAACAGAGTGATCTATTATATAGAGTCATTACAGACAGAGGGATCCATTATATAGAGTCATTACAGACAGAGGGATCTATTATATAGAGTCATTACACACAGAGTGATCTATTTCAAGTGTTTATTTCTGTTAATGTTGATGATTATGACTTACAGCCAATGAAAACACAAAAGTCAGTATCTCAGTATATTAGAATACTTTATAACAGCTTGAAAAATGAAATAAAATCCGAAATGTTGGCCTATTGAAATGTATGTTCAGTAAATGCACTCAGTACTTGGTCGGGGCTCCTTTTGCATCAATTACTGCATCAATGTGGCGTGGCATGGAGGCGATCAGCCTGTGGCACTGCTGAGGTGTTATGGAAGTCCAGGTTGCTTTGATAGCAGCCTTCAGCTCGTCTGCATTGTTGGGTCTGGTGTCTCTCATCTTCCTCTTGACAATACCCCATAAATTCTCTATGGGGTTAAGGTCGGGCGAGTTTGCTGGCCAATCAAGCACAGTCATACTATGGCTTTTAAACCAGGTATTGGTACTTTTGGCAGTGTGGACAGGTGCCAAGTCCTGCTGAAGAATGAAATTTCCATCTCCAAAAAACTTGTCCGCAGAGGGAAGCATGAAGTGCTGTAAAATGTCCTGGTAGACGGCTGCGCTGACTTTGGTCTTGATAAAACACAGTGGACCTACACCAGCAGATGACATGGCTCCCCAAACCATCACTGATTGTGGAAACCTCACACTAGACCTCCAGCAGCTTGGATTGTGGCCTCTCCACTCTTCCTACAGACTCTCAGACCTTGATTTCCAAATGAAATGCAAAATTTACTTTCATCTGAAAACACCACCTTGGACCACTGAGCATCAGTCCAGGTCTTTTTCTCCTTGCCCAGGTAAGACTCTTCTGGCATTGTCTATTGGTCATAAGTGGCTTGACACAAGGAATGTGGCACTTGTAGCCCATGTCCTGGATACGTCCGTGCGGTGGCAGCTCTTGAAGCAATGACTCCAGCAGCAGTCCACTCCATGTGAATCTCCCCCTATTTTTTTGAACGGCCTTTTCTTAGCAATCCTTTCAAGGCTGTGGTTATCTCAGTTGCTTGTGCACCTTTTCCTACCACACTTTTTCCTTCTGCTCAACTTTCCATTAATATGCTTTGATACAGCACTCTGAACAGCCAGCTTCCTTAGCAATGACCTTATGTGGCTTACCCTCCTTGTGGAGTGTGTCAATGACTGCCTTCTGGACATCTGTCAAGTCAGCAGTCTTCCCCATGATTGTGGAGCCTACTGAAACAGACTAAAGGGACCTTTTTAAATGCTTAGGAAGCCTTTGCAGGTGTTTTTTAATTCTAATTTACTGAGATAATGACTTTTGTGCTTTCATTGGCTGGAGGCCATAATCATCAACATTAACAGAAATAAACACTTGAAATAGATCACTGTTTGTAATGACTCTATATAATATATGAGTTTCACTTTTTGTATTGAAGAACTGAAATACAATTTTTGATGATATTCTAATTTAGTGAGAAGCACGTGTGTACACAGCGCTGTAGCTATGTGCCCATCACATGACCAGTGCAAAATGTTTATCCACCAGAAGCAAACAATGAATATTACTAATAAAGGACAGCAAGCAGACATCTTAAAAACCACGAGGAATGAATACAGACAGTATATCGCAAAGGCACTAAAGAGGTTAATGGCATTATGTTGTTTTGTGAAATCATAAAGGGAATTCCAAATCAAGTAAATAGCATAATGCTGATATGTGATATGCCATCACTTGATCTCTGGGGCCCCAAACCAATTTGGGGTGGGGGGGGGGCGCATTTCAGGCTCTTAATTTTTTTTCTGCACAAAGGTGGTCGTGATATCTGAACTGTGCTGGGAAAGGCAAAGAGCCCCATCCACTTGAATGAAGAAGTGCCGCAGCAGGTGGCCTCACACCAATGTTCAGAAGGGAAAGGTTATTCCTAGGATTGTTGGGTGCTCTAGAGGTCAGACCCCTTGTGTTTATTGTGTGCTGACAAATCCTAGTAATATGCCATCAATTACTAAAATGTGGTCACCCCTTTAACACAACTTGATTTAGTTTTGTTAAAATATATTTTAAAAATCCTGATTTATTAAGAAAAATACCTGACGCTTCCAACTCATCTTGATTGCAAGAGATATCATCTAAACATAGATCAATAAGAAGAACATGCCCAACATCTGTAACCACAGCTGCCACGCCAAAGAACCATCTTAGACTCTGGTGTAAATGCTGAGTACTGGCATTGGCTCCGCCATCATTCACTAAGGGTTCAACAGCCGTTACCTGAAAGCACAAGAAAATATATAAATTATAACAGTTTCCCAAAAACGATAGAGCAAATCAATCAAGTTTAGAAGTGCTTACCGAGCCAGGGAGCGCCACTGCTTTAACAACTTTTGAAATGCCGACATCATACAAGCAAAGAACACTGCCTTCTGCTTCAAGCAGACCCACAAGAAGTCCTGTCTTCTTCTGCCATGAAAACTCTTTGACAGCGACAACAGTGGGAGGTCTCTCAGTCACTGAGCTAAAACAGTATGCAGAAAGTCTTTCACCCGTTACTGAATTGGTAACTTCAAGCTGGGGTCCACATGCGAGCCAAGCAAGCCCAGCTCTCCCTTTACAGAAAAGAGAAATAAATTACACACATGCACTGCCAACCTTTTCTGAGCCTATAACTTCATATTTGTAAAAACAGATTAAAGATATAAGTTTTTACAAGAAACACTGGGCATATGCCCCCACAACAGAGAGTTAGCTGCATAGTATAGGGGATAACTGTTAGATCGGTGTAAGGCAGGGCTCGCACAACTGTATTTTACAGTCCGTATATGAAGCACAAGGTCCAAAACGTACCGCTTCAGACCCGAGGCTGTAAGCTAAGGTTGGGAAGCCGGCCACGAGGTCAGGCGATGCAGCCCGTATACGGACCACAAGATACGCTTGTATGAACTCCACTTTAGTCCTACTTTTACCCCACCAATCTAACAATCATCACTTATCAGAAAAGATTAAAGAAGACTGGAAAAAAAAACGTTTACCATTCATTTGGTAAAACAATGAGCAAACAGACCATCGTTCTATTAGATGTTACATATCTCTTACCTGGGGTAAACTTTGCACGCAAGACAGATTCCAGGTTAATTTCATCCTCCTGGAGAGCTTCTATTGTGATCTCCGGAAATTGCAGCAAGCTGCTAGTTACTTGGGCCTCAAGATTCGGCATCTTATTTTTCTTTCAGAGGAAAAACAAGAATTTGAAATTAAACAAAGTAAATGAAAACACAGTAATATTACACCAGTATATTATATATATAAGCACAGAAAGGACACTCCAGTCATATGCACCCATACACAATACAGGTGCTTACATGGCCAATAAAAACATGCTAGATTATTTCCCATAATGGGCCACTTTGCACTGAAAGGTATAGTCACCATATACCCACTGAACGTATGCCAAGCAGGGCTGTGGAGTCAGTAAGCCAAACCTTCGCCCCCTTGATGTCCGTCTTCACAGCACGGCCTCACTGCTGAGCGTGTACATAAAGTGCAGCACAGATTCATCTCACCTAAGCAGAGACCCTTACATCAGGAACAGAACAGACATTTATAGGACATTTCACAACTTTCCCAAATTCTTATGAAAACATTTACAGCACATCCTGCATTGTACTACTGTACCCAATTTATTATATATTTTAGGAATCGGTCCATTTTATACCGACTCCGACTCCACAGCCCTGAGGCCAAGACAACAAACTTGGTAACAACCTATGGATTTATTTTGTCCATACGCTTGGTGTATTTGCAGTACATGCAAAATATACAGTGTTACAAACTTAAGGAAAAGTCTTTACATATGCCACCTATTCAAGGCTTCGTTGACCTTTAGCCATGATTATAACTGGATACAATTTTGATTTTACAAAAATCTTTGCCGAATAGGCATAAAGGGCGAATTCTGAAAACCTGCGCACTTGATCTTAGCAATCAGACTCAATTTCTCAGAAATGACAAATGGTAAGGTTTTTAATATTAGAGTTAGGACTGTCCCATAAGGGTTGCCGTGAAGTGGCGGGATGGCTTTCACATTATTTTGATCAAAATTATGTTAACTAAATACCCTTTATTATTTATTATTATTTTTGCACTGTGCGATTTATACATCTACTTTCAGTTATTTGGGTATTTTTCTTGTTCTTGGTTTCTCTAAATTTCTCAGAAGCCCATATGATAATTAAGGAAGCAAACTAGTTGCTATAGCAATTATTCCATTGCACCAGTTTTCCTAAATCTCTGTCATCTCTGAATCCGGCGGTCTTACTTTCCATTACTAGGTACAACATTTCTTTTAAAAGGGAGAAAGAAAATGCAAATCTGAAACTCCCTGCTGCGCTGCGGGGGGCACAAGCCACATTCTTCTGCCAGGTGCAGCAGCTGAACTCAGATTACTGTACCGTGTCTCCCATCAGTAATGTGCTATTTCATCTATTTATGGAGATCCTGTACATTACAACATAGATCAGAGACGTCAAACACACAGAGGGCCAAAATGAAAAACGTGGACAATGTCGCAGGCCAACCAGTATACAATATGGGGGCCCACACAGTCCTCCGTACAGTACAATGGGGGCCCACACAGTCCTCCGTACAGTACAATGGGGGCCCACACAGTCCTCCACACAGTACAATGGGGGCCCACACAGTCCTCCACACAGTACAATGGGGGCCCACACAGTCCTCCACACAGTACAATGGGGGCCCACACAGTCCTCCACACAGTACAATGGGGGCCCACACAGTCCTCCACACAGTACAATGGGGGCCCACACAGTCCTCCGTACAGTACAATGGGGGCCCACACAGTCCTCCGTACAGTACAATGGGGGCCCACACAGTCCTCCACACAGTACAATGGGGGCCCACACAGTCCTCCACACAGTACAATGGGGCCCACACAGTATAATGGGGCCCACACAGTCCTCCACACAGTATAATGGGGTCCACACAGTCCTCCACACAGTACAATGGGGCCCACACAGTATAATGGGGCCCACACAGTCCTCCACACAGTATAATGGGGCCCACACAGTCCTCCACACAGTATAATGGGGTCCACACAGTCCTCCACACAGTACAATGGGGCCCACACAGTATAATGGGGCCCACACAGTCCTCCACACAGTATAATGGGGCCCACACAGTCCTCCACACAGTACAATGGGGGCCCACACAGTCCTCCGTACAGTACAATGGGGGCCCACACAGTCCTCCGCACAGTACAATGGGGGCCCACACAGTCCTCCGCACAGTACAATGGGGCCCACACAGTATAATGGGGCCCACACAGTCCTCCACACAGTATAATGGGGTCCACACAGTCCTCCACACAGTACAATGGGGCCCACACAGTCCTCCACACAGTATAATGGGGCCCACACAGTCCTCCACACAGTATAATGGGGTCCACACAGTCCTCCACACAGTACAATGGGGCCCACACAGTATAATGGGGCCCACACAGTCCTCCACACAGTATAATGGGGCCCACACAGTCCTCCACACAGTATAATGGGGCCCACACAGTCCTCCACACAGTACAATGGGGCCCACACAGTCCTCCACACAGTACAATGGGGCCCACACAGTATAATGGGGCCCACACAGTCCTCCACACAGTATAATGGGGCCCACACAGTCCTCCACACAGTATAATGGGGCCCACACAGTCCTCCACACAGTATAATGGGGCCCACACAGTCCTCCACACAGTATAATGGGGCCCACACAGTCCTCCACACAGTATAATGGGGCCCACACAGTCCTCCACACAGTATAATGGGGCCCACACAGTCCTCCACACAGTATAATGGGGTCCACACAGTCCTCCACACAGTACAATGGGGCCCACACAGTATAATGGGGCCCACACAGTCCTCCACACAGTATAATGGGGCCCACACAGTCCTCCACACAGTATAATGGGGCCCACACAGTCCTCCACACAGTACAATGGGGCCCACACAGTCCTCCACACAGTACAATGGGGCCCACACAGTATAATGGGGCCCACACAGTCCTCCACACAGTACAATGGGGCCCACACAGTATAATGGGGCCCACACAGTCCTCCACACAGTATAATGGGGCCCACACAGTCTTCCACACAGTATAATGGGGTCCACACAGTCCTCCACACAGTACAATGGGGCCCACACAGTATAATGGGGCCCACACAGTCCTCCACACAGTATAATGGGGCCCACACAGTCCTCCACACAGTACAATGGGGGCCCACACAGTCCTCCGTACAGTACAATGGGGGCCCACACAGTCCTCCGCACAGTACAATGGGGGCCCACACAGTCCTCCGCACAGTACAATGGGGCCCACACAGTATAATGGGGCCCACACAGTCCTCCACACAGTACAATGGGGCCCACACAGTATAATGGGGCCCACACAGTCCTCCACACAGTATAATGGGGTCCACACAGTCCTCCACACAGTACAATGGGGCCCACACAGTATAATGGGGTCCACACAGTCCTCCACACAGTACAATGGGGCCCACACAGTACAATGGGGCCCACACAGTCCTCCACACAGTACAATGGGGCCCACACAGTATAATGGGGCCCACACAGTCCTCCACACAGTATAATGGGGCCCACACAGTCCTCCACACAGTACAATGGGGGCCCACACAGTCCTCCACACAGTACAATGGGGGCCCACACAGTCCTCCACACAGTACAATGGGGGCCCACACAGTCCTCCACACAGTACAATGGGGGCCCACACAGTCCTCCACACAGTACAATGGGGGCCCACACAGTCCTCCACACAGTACAATGGGGGCCCACACAGTCCTCCACACAGTACAATGGGGGCCCACACAGTCCTCCACACAGTACAATGGGGGCCCACACAGTCCTCCACACAGTACAATGGGGGCCCACACAGTCCTCCACACAGTACAATGGGGGCCCACACAGTCCTCCACACAGTACAATGGGGGCCCACACAGTCCTCCACACAGTACAATGGGGGCCCACACAGTCCTCCACACAGTACAATGGGGGCCCACACAGTCCTCCACACAGTACAATGGGGGCCCACACAGTCCTCCACACAGTACAATGGGGGCCCACACAGTCCTCCACACAGTACAATGGGGGCCCACACAGTCCTCCACACAGTACAATGGGGGCCCACACAGTCCTCCACACAGTACAATGGGGGCCCACACAGTCCTCCACACAGTACAATGGGGGCCCACACAGTCCTCCACACAGTACAATGGGGGCCCACACAGTCCTCCACACAGTACAATGGGGGCCCACACAGTCCTCCACACAGTACAATGGGGGCCCACACAGTCCTCCACACAGTACAATGGGGGCCCACACAGTCCTCCACACAGTACAATGGGGGCCCACACAGTCCTCCACACAGTACAATGGGGGCCCACACAGTCCTCCACACAGTACAATGGGGGCCCACACAGTCCTCCACACAGTACAATGGGGGCCCACACAGTCCTCCACACAGTACAATGGGGGCCCACACAGTCCTCCACACAGTACAATGGGGGCCCACACAGTCCTCCACACAGTACAATGGGGGCCCACACAGTCCTCCACACAGTACAATGGGGGCCCACACAGTCCTCCACACAGTACAATGGGGGCCCACACAGTCCTCCACACAGTA